>NC_081249.1:164625289-165825289 GCF_030490865.1 Poecile atricapillus | reverse complement strand
GAAGTGTTAAAGTTTCAAAAGATGCTGAGGTATCAGCTCTGTGCCCTGAGCATGCCTGGCTGATGCTTTGTTTCAACCAGCAAAGGCTGTGGCAGTGCTACCCTCCTTGGGTTCTCTCTATGTTTTCCTTCCATGGCCATGTGGTTGAATCCTCCTAGGAAGAAGGGCTACCTCTGCTTTCTTTTACAGTAGGATTCAGTCCTGATGCCACAGGAATGTTAAACTTTCAGCTCCTCCAGTAAGGTGGTTGCACTAGCTTCCCACTGGTTGTTCCAGTGACACATACACATGCTAACTGCTGTGCTGTCGTGGGTCACTTAGGACTGAAATAAGGGGGAATGTCACAAACATTCTGAGCTGTGGGAGGGTGCTTGCCTTCTTCACCAGCCTCCCCCTAGAAAATGCAGGTGAATGATGAGGGTTTGTTCAGAAAGAAGGGGCATTTTTGGTTTTGTGGGTTTCCTTACTGGTCAGTCTTGGGATGACACCTTCCATGAGTCTGCTGGTGTGTAAAGCCTGTGTGTTTGTGTCCTGAACAGGGCTACCAGAAGGAAATGAAGTAGTTTGGCTCCACAAAGGTGCATTTAGCTAGTGCAGCCCTTAAAGTCCGTAATGACAGTACTAAGTGCTGTGAACCAAAGTCATGTCCTCAATCGCTCATTTACAAGGAGCACCAAGCTGTGAGTTCAGCAGGGTATGAGTTCTGTTAGACTTAATTTCCTCTTTTGTTCACAGCTGCCTATTCATGCCTGGAAGCCTGAATTGTTGCTCTCAGGTGAACAGAGCAGACAGGATGCCTCCCTCTTCTGTGTATTTGTATGAGAGTGGTCTGCAAAATCAAACAGTGGTAGTGACAGATTTTTGCATGAGCGAGGTAGGCTTACTGCCGCATGCTCATTGCTGCTCTCCTGTTACGTTGCATGTGGCTCCCTGGCACTTTCAAAAGCCCAGCCACTCATCCCTTTGCAGCATTACACAAGGCATGATCATCTTATTTTCATAAGAAACTTGGCATGTTCTCTGCTTCCCCTTTTAGTAAAGCACCAAATCTCCCAATCGTTTCCTGCTTTTGTACTCTGCTGTATGCTATGCAGACAATTCCTAAGGAACCTAAGGAGACTATAATTAAACACTTGATGGAGAAGCTTGAAATGTTGATGTTACATGCCTGAATATTGACACCTGCTGTGATTTTCTAGTTCTGAACACACTTGTGTTTTCCCCCACTTTTTCAGTTACACAGTATAACTGATACTTGCAACGTCTCTTCCTGTGGAGATGTTTCAAGGAGTCCTCAGGGCATTTCCTCCTCTTGTTCTGCTAAAACTAAGAGTTTTCAAGGACAAGGATGTTGTAAGACTGAACCGTGGTGCATTCCTGACTGTTTTCAGGTCCTGTGTTGCCTCTGACTCCTGGTGCACTTTTGGAGACAAAAATGTCCCAAAAATCCCACCCCTGCTCTTGGAGTGAGAATCCCCTTCTTTAATTGACAGTATATTGTATTTTGGCACAGGATGAATGTGTTTCTGGAATTGTCTGTACAAGTCTCACTACAGCATTTGGCTGCTGCAGACAGTGCATAGATGTGACTAATAGTCAGACTTACTGGAACAAAACAAATGCTGGTACTGCCTGGGTTGGTGTCCCGGTAGGGTGCTAACATGTCCTTGTTTGGGAAAACAGAGCATTTCTTCCTCAGTGCTTTCCCCTTCTTGCTGAGCTGAACTCAGCAGCACTGAGAAATAACAGCATCCTCCTCCACATTCATCTCAGAGAGAAGCTGCTGAGGTCAGGTTTTGAAGGCAGTTCCCTAAGAGACCAAAGGTACATAATTCCTGCATTTTAACATAAATGTTGAATTTTTCACCTTGTCTTCTGTTGCCCTTTTTTCTGGTAATGTGAGTAAATTATCGAGAAAATATGTATGTACACTGCTTTGCTGCCTAATACATGGTACTCAAGTTTTTTCTAACAAGTGGCACCAGTCCTGGCCTTGGGGAAGCTGAAGGAAAGCTGAAATGTTCTTGTCAGGGCACATTTGTGATCTCAGTAGTCCTCTGTTCGCATAATTTCATGTTCTTCAAATGTGAATTCAAGTCAGAAAGAACAACCTCTCCACCTCAAAGAACTGATGTGTTTGTATAGCCTGTGTCCTGCTTGTATCTGAAGTTCTTTGAGCACTGACATGCAGATCCTTGCATTTGAGAGGCCCTACAGAAATGTGCACATTTGGACACCTGCACAGTGCTTACACTTACATAGAATCATCCATGGGCACAAGGACCAACATAAGCAATCGCTAATCTTGATTAGTGCAAAAGCACTAAGTTGAAACCCAGCAAATGGCAGAGATATGAGCTTCCAGATACACAAGGAAATCTCATGTAAAGCTTCAGCTATGTGTCTGTGTTATGTATCTTTCAAATCTTAATGTTATTTGGGATCACATTCTGCACTCTTGGAATAAATTAAAATGCTTATATTCTATGTGATGTTCATAGCTTTTATAAACTTTTCCACTACACTTTTTTACTTCAGTATGTTTGCATCTTTGTTTCCTTTCTCTATATTTAAATGCCTCAACAAAAATTGTTCAGCTGTTGCATTGCAAGTGGCTGGTGATTCAGAGCAGACCCAGAACTGATTAAGTTCTCGCTTCAGATGGAGTCAGTCACAGAAGATGAGGTTTTCCACCCCTATCCACAGGCTGTCTGTTGATGAGCCCTTCTAGGGTTTTGTCTCGCTTTCACTGCTGTAAAATGGATTGGTGTTGAGTTCTGCCTTTGTAAAACGGGAAAGATCTCCAAGCAAGGAGTGCTGTATGACAGTTGTAGGTATGGTGTGAGGGAGCGTACCACCAAAACCCACTGTTGCTTTTATCAGTTCATCGAGGGTCTGCTTCAGCTTCCCTGGCAGTAAAATGAAACTGCTGTTGGATAGCCCAGGAATGAAGGAAGAATCTTTGATGCATATGGAACCTTGTGTATTTGAAGAGGCTTATATAAATAAAATGTACATCAATGATAGTAGCCTGGATTTTTTAATGAGCATCCTTTCATCTGCATTTAGCTAGTTGAAAAGTCTAATCTTGGTATATACTGTGTTTTGGTTTTTTAATCTTTGCAAATACAAGCTAATTATTTTCATCTAGTAAGAAGCAGATAGTAAAGTTTTGGCTGAAAGACATGACTGCATGTCTCAGAAATCTACTAATTTCCCTTGAAGTATTTAGCTTTTCCAGATCTACAGGTGTGTTCCTCATTTTGACAGTGTTCTGTCTCTCAATCTTCTGTTGCCCTGACTTTGTTACAGCATTTTCAGTTTGTCAGAAAGAAACTGAGTATGCAGATTCCCAAAGCCTAGAAAAAAGTAATGAAATAGATCAGACAAAAAGGAAATAGCATTTCTACTAAATCAGAGACTTTTTATACAAACCATGATGGGTCATGCTGAGATCTGTCTAACTTGTTGAGCTTAGCAATGTTTCTGTTCTTGAAAATTAGCCAAGAATTTAGCTCTTTCCATAACTTTCTAATCCACCTACAGAGCAGAGTTCAGATCCTACAACTGGTATGGTATGTATCTGGCATTCTTCTGACTGGGTAGTGTTTAAAACTTTTTTGATTACAACATGATTAAGAATAGAGTTTAGCCTGTGATTTAAATTTTTTTGTGCAAGACATATATTGTAGAGCATAGGATTTTGACATATCTTACCAGCATTGACAACCACCAAAAAGTAGGGTTGGAAGACAGTCAGCAGGTACAAATCAAGTTTTTGCAACTATTTACTTCTCTTTACTCTCTCTGTTTACTTGACTTTAAGAAGTGCATTTTCTGAAGACACAGGACTTTCCTTTTCCTTTGGGAAACGATCTGTTGAATACTGGGAATTGACACTGAACATATGGGGAACTTCTCATTGATCTCACAGATACTCTGAGCCGCAAATTTTGGTGCTGTTTTTTGCATGGATGTCTGTGTGGCTCAAGGCATCTTCTATCTCTGAGTCACTGTCATGTGTCCTGTCAATGGCTGTGGTGAAAGGGAAAATCCTTGTATTACCAACTTACAGGGATCACAGCCCCCTTTGTGTTGGACAGCTAAGGGGTGGATATGATATAGTCTGACCTTCTAGGAGTCAGTATCCCCTGTATTCCAATTCCCATCTAGGGAACTGGGGACACTTGACCAGATTTTTGAAGAGGCTCCTACACAGCTACCTGCATCCACTCAGCTCCCATTTTCTAAATTATCCAGTCAGCAGCTGTGCTAAACCTCAGTTTTCTTCAATCTATCCATTATATTTGAGGATTCTTCCTCTTAAGGTAACACTTGGCTTTTTCATATGTACTTAACTGGGGAAACTAATAGATGTAACACATTTCTTTAGAACTTTCATTTCCTAGGTCAGTTAATAAGTAGAGATGTAAAAATGATCCAGCTACCAGGGGAAATGAAAAAAAACTGAATAAGCTTGAGTTTTGGCAAAGGGGACTTGAGGAAGGACCTGGTTTTAGAAATGTCACAAAAGGAATTTATCCTTGAGAAAGCTTGTGACAAGATGGCAATGTGTAGGTACAAATGGAAAGGTCGGGGTGGTGGCAGGATTGAGATAGGAGAGGAGGTGATGGACAAATGGACAACCAGCAATGTGCTAGAAGACTCGTAGGCTGTCCTATATAGATGGCCTAGACAGTGAATGTTTTGCTGTATTCATCAAAGTGAGGGGATAAAAAAGAGAGAAGTGGAGACATGGTCATTATATGTAGAAAGCACAAAAAATTTTAAAATGTTTTAGCTCTTAGGGAAAGCACCTCCCATGTGCCTTAAATCCTGACTAGTTGGAGATAGCTGTTACATCAAGTCTTAAGTGGATAAACCAATGGGGGGAAAAAAGGTATATCTCAGTGCAACTGGTCTTTATGTCAGCGGATGGGAACTACTCGCAGAGGCAGGTACAACTCCTGCAGCCCAATACAGTACAAAGAGATAAAGAGCAGAAAGATTCCCCTCACTTCATGAAGGGAACTCTATACAAGTTAGTTAGGAGAGAGCAGGAGGTGTAACCCAGGGCTCATGAGTTGTTACAAGCATAAGATTCAGGACGCAACTTCAAGCCTGTGCTGAGGAGCCCACGACAAAACCAGAAACACAGCTATGGTCAGGTGGTCCAGGGCAGTACTTACATTCCATTTTAAACAAGTAAATTATACTAGAAAGTTTATTTGAGAACTAATGTTTGCCAAAGTAGAGAGTATGATTCAGAATTTGTCCTGGCCAGTGTTGCTACTAAGGAAACTTTTTACAAGGCCATGTAGTGATAGGACAAAGGGGAATAGCTTCAAACTGGAAGAAAGTTTAGATTCAGTATTAGGAAGAAATTCTTCACTGTGAGGGTGGTGAAGCACTGGAATAGGTTGCCCAGAGAAGTTATGGAATGCTCCATCCCTGGAAGTGTTCAAGGCCTGGTTGGATGGGGCTTTGAGCAACCTGGTTAGTGAAAGTTGTCCCTGCCCATGGCAGGGGGATTGGAACAATTTGATCTTTAAGGCCCCTTCCAGCCCAAACCATTCTGTGATTCTGTGAAATCAGCCAGAAGTTACCTGTCTTTTCTGGACTCTTTTGCTGGGTGTTTCTGCATGTGGACATCTCTTCCACCCTTGCTGTCATACTTGACAGGAGATAGTAGCAAGTTCATGAATCAGGAGTCAAGAGTAGTAACTGAAGCCAGAAAATGATAGGTATTTCTTTGTGTATTCAAACTATACAGGTCAGCATTGTTCCCTGCAAGACAGGAATGCACATTTCAGAAAAACAGGAGGATTACTTTGTAGCAACAGTTCTTGTGAAGGTGATTGTCTGGCAGCAAAGGGCAGTTCATCGCACTTCATACTGTCTAGCTAAAATTTACATGTGTGTGCAGTACTAGGAGTTTACAAACAGTGGGTAGAGATAGATTTGTCCAGAAATTACTAGTTATAAACTGCTGAATGTATAAAGTAAAATCACAGACCAAATGTGCCTTTTCCATTGGCTTTGCTGGTGCACAGACAGCTTGCAGAAACAAGTTGGCTGGAGCCATGTGAGACGAAGTACCCTTTCTGTCATGATTATTCACTGGCACACGGCTCTGGGGAGCTCACAGCCAGACACAGGAGGCTGCTTGTGCTACCACGTGTGCTCGCACATCAGTCCAGGACTCCATTCTGGTGAAGTTGCCTTTCCTTCCTCTGCCTTTTTATTGCCATCTCTCACCCTCCCAAGTGTTCTTGAAGGAGATCAAGTGTTGGACTTGCTGCTTTGAAGCCCTGAGGTTTTCATGGAATAAATAGCTTCTGGCTGCTGCTAGCTGCTTGACATGCCCAATGTAAAACCAGGGACACAGGCATTGATTGCACCAAAGGTGCAGCCAAAGACTTAGTCTTACAGCACCAGAGAAAATAGAAATAGAAACCACTTTGTCCTGGATTCTGCTGGAAGTCTGGCGTCTTAGCAGATGGCATCCATAGAAATACCAAGCTTGGGCACATGCCCCTTCCAATCCAGCGGCCACTACTTCTTCTCCATGATGCCAAAGAGAATTATGCAATACAGAATTTTCTCCTGGCAGCCTGTCAGTAGCAAGGAAATAGTGTCAGCTTCCTACACCAACATGGTTTCAGGATAGTAGGTAAGGACTTCTGGTCCTTGCCTACCAATAGTTTCTCACAGGTATTTCCAAGTGTTTCGATGAGTGTTGAGATCTGATGTGGGATATCTACCCTGAGTGCTTTGCAGCTGTTTATGAAAAGAGAACGCAGAATATGCTGAGTTAGAAGGGACCCATAAGGATCACTGAGTCCAACTTGATGGCACAGCATCATTCCCAGCAGTCACACTAAGTGCTTGAGAGCATTGGCCAAACACCTCTTGAATTCTCTCAGGCTTGGTGCTGGGACTACTTCCCTGGGGAGCCTGTTTCAGTGCTCAGCCATACTGGGTGAAAACATTTTTCTAATATCCATCCTAAACCTCCCCTGGCTGAACTTCAGTCTATTCCCTGTCCCATTCAGTCCTGTCACTGGTCACAAGAGAGAGATCAGTGTCTGTCCCTCCTATTCCCTTCTCAGAAAGTTGTAATTGCAGTGGGGTCTCCCCTTAGTCTTCTCCAAGCTGAACAGACCTCAGCTGTTCTTCATACCTTCCCCTTGAGGCCCTTCACCATCCTCATTGTCCTCCTTTGGATACTCTCTAATAGCTTAATATTTATAGGGCTGTCTGAAAACTTTAGCAACAGAAACTAATCCAATGTAAACAACATGATGTGTGTGCATTCCTTTCCTATAGTTATACCAACATAATTAGACCAGAAAAATATACACTAACAAAGCTTTCCCATGTAGGTAGGACTTTTTCTTTCAGATGTTTAAAATACTCTTAACTTGTTTGTCTCAGGAGTTATTTTTTCTCATTGATTTGGAGTGGACCCAATCCACCTCACTTGGGAAAAATCAAATCATACCAGACTGTGTGGTAGGCAGCAGCCTTGGTTGGTGTGCCCTGCTCCAGTTAAAGTATTGCAAACAAGTGAGAGCTGAATCCTTTATAGCAAGAACCGGTGTTTCAGTTACATTTTTCCAAAGTGCTGCAGGATTGTCTATATGATCTTCAATTGAAAATACAGAATGTTTCTGAATAAAAAAGCCTGTTAATTTGAGTTTGTTTCTTCAATGACACAAAGTGCAAGCTCTGAATGGTGAGCAGTGTAGAGGGTAAAAGTTCCACACACCTTAGAGAAGTTTTCGAACCTATGCAAGGACAGTGTTAAGGCAGGGAATTAGCTTCTTGTTTTCCCCATTTGCTTGTTGTTGAGTTGATAGTTAAGTCTCTGTTTAGGTGTCTGCAAACAGTTCTTTCCACTGTTGTTTTTGAAATGCCACATTCTTGCATTTCACCCATGGCACTGGAAGAAGTGCACTGCAGTTGTGTAGTTTTGCTTTTAGTGGCTGCTTTACATAAAAGAACTCAAATTAAGTGATTACCAAGTCTCTGGCAAATCTGTTTGGCCTCAAAGCACAGAGATGGTCTCCCAACACAGGTGACAGGAGGTACCTACCCACAGGGCTGGCTGTCAGCCCTGCTCAGCTGTGGAGGCAGTGTGCCTCTCCCCTTATTCACTGTTGTTCCATCATCTTGCTGTGTTTTCTAGATCTGTATGTAAACTTCTGCACTTAGTTTGTGTTCACATACATGTTGGCTGGTGAAGTAATAAAGTATTTATTGACATTTCCACTGTCATCGCAGATATGGTTTGGAGCAGGAGCCAAAGGCCATGTCCTTCTTGGGCTTGAGCTGGGGCACTGGTGCTGCAGGAGTCTTGCTGTACTATGGGGGCTTGAACTAAGCATTGAGTGATACTGTCAGAGCCCCTTCCAGTGTGTGCCTGGGATACCTCCTCCTTGGAGGGAATTTTGTCACTATTTTGCACTCCTTGTGAGCTGCTGCTTTGCCTCTGACACAGCGTGTGTAGTGGTGTTTGCTGAAAGCCTGGGACATGCATTGTATAGTATCTCCCAGGATTTATCTTCCAAAAGCTCATTAAACTGATCTGGTTAAGGGCCATCAACCCTCTTAGATTAGAGATATAAAGAGCTTCAGTGGACTCTACTCATCTGGGTGCTCTGATATCTTCAAATGAACTCCATCACAGACAAGAAAATGCTGCCTACGTAATGTCTACCGTCATGCCCCCTGCCATGAATGCATTTTCTATTTTATTAGACAATATACTCTCTGTAATATAAGGAAAGACTGATTCTTCAGCTGAGAGGAACTAACTGGTTTAGGTGAGTAGAGTTACATACAAATAAATTCAGTAAGAAGTTCAGTATTGAGTCTTCTTCAGTATTGAGGCTTACCTTAGATTCCTGGGAATGATGAGCATCTCATTTTATGGAGCTTGTGCTGATTCACCAGCAAAAAAACTGGTGCTCTCTCTGCCTTCAATTTCTCATGTGAATCAGGTGTGCACAAGGTGTGTACAGGGAAGGGCACACCACTCTGTTCTATCCACCATCTAGGCCAGGGGGATGCAAACCAACATCCCACCAGCTCCTGAGCTTTGTAGTTTGCAAGTAGAAATTCAGCTTGGAAATTTTTTGTACTAATCTAAGTAGTGTTTTAGCTAAGTATTTGGGAGAGGAAGCATAAAAAATCCTGCATCTGGGCCATTATATACCTTCTGTATTTCATGGGAAAGGGTTGTATTTGGACACTGGTGCTTGGTTTTGACACTCCTTTATCATTCTACACAATAGGGTTGTCCATGTTGGTAAGAATGCTAAAATTTGGAACATTTGTCACTTGAAAATGTCAATGCTAAGTATAATTCCTGTATTCAACATACATAGGTAAGCATATGAAACAGCAGATACAAATTATTGTTTAGAGACAGTTGAGTTGGTTTTAATTTGGGTTCAGGTGTTAACACTGAATCTGACATTTGCATTTCAATGTAGAGCAGACATGCAGAGTATATTTTGCACAGTCTGTCTTCTTGAAATGCCTTTGGGGTTTTGCAGATACCAATACTTTCAATGCCAGAGTTCTGAGCAGAACATTATTGGGGCAAAAATGCAGAAAAGACTTCTTTGCATTTGCCAAATAATCCCTTTCATTCTTTTCCTTGATGAGGAAAATTGCTTTCATTCTTTCTGTAACGTTGGAAACAATCCTGCCTGTAAAATGAGTCCCCAGGTTTTGGTACAGCTTCAATGCTATAAGGAATAAATGTTACTGTTTGAACAAAAGCTGTTCTAGCAGGTTTTCTCCACCCTTTTTCATTACTTATAAGAGAGTTTTGCCTAACGTTCTTAATTACAAAGAAGCTAAGAAGCACCAGAAGGTTTATTTCCTTCTCCTGGACAGATAGTTTATTTGTCTCCTTTTTCTGTGGTGAGGTGTGCTTGGTTTTTTAAGTTCAACTGCAAAGCTTCTTGTCCCTTGCATTTGCAAGGTGGTGGGTAACCCCTTTACTGAAGGGGTGCTGAAAAATGAGGCTATTTGATGATGAGCACCCATCTCCCAGCCTTTACTCTGTCTCCTGAATGGGATAATTTTTCACCACTTAAGCTGTTACATGGTCATGAGCACACTTTATCAGGCTATGTCAATGACTGTGTTTCACCACAGGTCTGAAGGCATGTCTGTAGTTGTGCTCCTCTACTGTCGAGTGCCTGTGAGGCTCCATCAGCACAAAATCAGAATGCTTGTCTGCAAAACCTGCCTCTTTCACCCTGAGTACCCAAAGGATGATGTGAATTCCTTTCTCAGGAAGCAGAAAGATTCTGCTCGCTAAGGAAAGTGGGCATAAAATGAAAGCATAGAGCTAAAAAGTAAAGGAGGATCTGATAGAGACCACAGCTTTGTGAAATGTCTCTGAGAAAGAGTTCATCTGGGAGGAAAAAGTCCATCAAGCTGGCTTTACTATGGTTTTTGCCTTTATTTCTTCTTTATGGTTTATACTTTCTCTTGAGTCTAAGCTGATTTCATCATGTTCAGAACCCATAATTAGCACTCATTGCATGGAAATGACAAGTTATTGTGATTTTTTTTTTTAATAGATTTATATTCAGTTGTGAGATTTCCTCACTTGCTGCCCAGATGCTTCAAAATCACTACTTTTTAAAAAACCATGATTGTTGCTCTGCAGATGTTCCATTTAACAGAGGTATTCGGTGTGCAGCTCCTTGTATGTCAAGCTAGGTTAAGCTTGCAATTGTGCCCTCAAAGCTGAGTCTGCTCTGCCCTCTTGTGTCTTTGGAATGTATTGGCAAATGCTCCCCAGATACAGCTGCTTTACCCTTAGAACTGGAATTTTCCCCTCAGAGACTTAAAGAATGAAATGCAAACACATGGATATTCATATATGCGTTGTTTTTTTCAGTGATGAGTATAGATCAACATATGTTTGAACTAAATCTGTTCTGCCAATATTCCTCATGTTCATGTGTTTCTGAGGGGAAGACAACTTGAGAGTATTTTTAATACAGCTCAAAAGTGCTGAAATAAACCTGTTAAAGTTGTGAGGTGTATGAATAAAGTTTTTAGGTTTATGAAGCTTCAACTGAAAAATTATCTACTAGAGGGAAGAGTGAAGAAGGGATTCTTCCAGTTAGTAGGGACTGGGCTGCTCTGAAATTGGGGTTGGTTTCACTTGACTGACTCCTTGGTGTAGCAACTTTTGACCTTAGCAGAAGTTACAGTCCAAAGCTATAAGTGTACAGTCAATAAAGGGATTCAAAGGGCAAAACGCTCTGTCATGTAGTGGTTTACGATACCTTTGAGATAAGATTTAGCTGCATGCTTAAAAAACCCTTGCCAACTTCTCTGTGTGGTTGTGTTTTTTGGTTGCAAATGAACTCAGTAAGCACGGGTGAGCTGGAAGTTCAGATTTCCTCCCATTATTGTATTAGGAGAAAAAGACATTGCCCTGGTTGTGTGTCCTCTCTACTCCTGCAGAGGCAGAGTGCCACAAGCTGATGTAAGCTACATTGAAGCACAGTTTACTGAAAATACATTTATTTTTAAAGAGTCTTAAATGCTTTCAAATCACAGTGCAAACTATTCTACTAAGGAGTGGCTTTTTTCAACAAAGTAGGAAGTTTAGAATTTGTTCCCATTCTGCTGTAAATCTTTCTGATAGTTTAAGGCAGAACATTTGCTCCATGAGTGTTAGATGATTAGCCAGTCCTTGTTTTGACATGGATGGTTTTGTGCTTTCCTTAGGGTGTTTACAACAGAGACCAGCACTTTTCAAAGCAGTTTTGTCATTTTTCTGTGTAATGCATTGTGTGATGTGGAGGTCGTGTACCCAGTCTTTTCAGGAACAATACTGACAACCTTTGCAGGCACAGAGAGCAAATCAGACACAAGCTGTGCTCCATTTGGAACTGGCAAGCAGAATTAGGGGATCTAGGTGTGCCAAGTCTGTTGCACACCTGGGGGATTCCAGGCCTCCTCTTGTGCTCCTTTCATAAACTGCATCTTCTTTCCACCTGTTTCACAAATTCACTGTACTATCTTCTTTTACTTTTCCCTTGTCCTCGGCACACCCCTCATTTGGTGCGTCTTTTACCTTCTGTGTGTAAACACATAAGGCACTGCTAATGATGAGTATTGAGCCTGGGCAAAAGATATTGTATTCTTTAGTAAACACCTTCTGGTTTATGTTTTTCCAGTAACACTCTCAGGATTTTGTTTGATGATGCTCAGACTGAAGCTTCAGTTTGTTCAGCTACTGTAATGACCCCAGTAGCATCAAAAAGTCTTTTTCCTGGAACTCCTTAAACCAGCTCCCAAAAGCCCTGCCTGGATAAGGGGACTTGAAGCTTTCTGCTCACTTCATAAACGGAAGTTCAGAGTTCAGCTGTGTTTGTTGACTGTATTGTGGTCTTGTGGAAAGAGGTTGGTGGTGCTGAGAATAAGTACTCATTTTTTCAACCTGTCTACTGCACTTCATAATCCCTAGGCTAGGTGATGAAGGAAGGTGAATTATGAGATAGGGAAACATGTTTAGACAATAAATCTGAAGTTTAATAGTGGTCTCCTCATTGTATTTCTTCTCTAGACACAGGTTTTGAGCTAGTCTCACAGATGACCATAAATTCTCTTTAAATTCTTTTTCTGAAGTCAAGACAATACAGTTTGTTGATCTATGAATGCAGAGCATTGAATCTGCAGTCTATTATTTGGTTTTGTACCTGTTCAAAATCATAAGGACCAAAGAAGTCCAAATAGATTCTTCTTCTCTTATGGTTTATTTTTTCCCCACAATCATCCACAGCTGCCCAATGTGTCAGTACTTCTCAAACTTTTATAGTACAAGGGCTATTTGCCCTCGTCAAAAAACATTCTGGGACTGTCTTGTACAGCCCTGTTGCAGTGGTTTCCATTTATTTTTAGGATTTGGTTCAACTGGGAAACAGTCATGTTTTACTCTTCTTTTTCCTCTATATGTTTTGCCTGGCTACTGAATGGGAGTTGAGTATGTTGAGTGTTTGGCCTCTTGTGCCTTCTTCTAGGGGTTTGGGTATCCTGTGACTGTTTGGCCCTGTCTGCAGGCCACCAGGGTGCCCTGAGTAGAGAAGCATTAGTCAGCAGCTCTTACTAAAGCAAGTCCTGAGCACAAAGATTTCCACCAATTCTCACTGCCAGAAAATGCTTTTCCCCAGCCAGTTGTTAGTCTGCATCTTCCCCATCTTGACATCCCATTGCTCCTGTCACTATTGTTGAACTTCATCTGGAATAATCCCCTCCTGGCACTGACACCCTGGGTTGAGTGCTCTTTCACCTGTCTGTTGTTGGTTAGCTGTGTTACTCGTCCTGTAAACTGGCCATCGTCAGTCAAGCCCTCATAATAATGTTGGTGTTCCATGGGAATGAAACAACACTCTGACAAAGTTCACCCCACAGCAGGGTGTGCCAGAGCTGACTGCCCTGGTGCTGTGATTGCTGCCTCTCACCTGTGACCTGTTAGTGCCAGATTCCTTGCTGTCCTCTGGCGTCCCACTGCAAACGCTCCCCCTGAGCTTGCAGTGAACATGATCCCTCCAGCCATGAGCTCCATCCAGAGGTGATGGAGGGATAAAGTGTAGGTAGCACTGAAAGAACAGAAATAACAGTTGAAAAAAGGAACAGCCTAGATGAGAGATGGCGATGGGAGTGAGAAAAAATACAGAAAGAAAGAAAGAGGAGAGAGAGAGAGAGAATTCCCTCTGAGATCAAATAATCTTGAAGAAAAGGGAGAATATCTAAAGGAAAATATGGAAAACAGATACCGCAAAGTTTGTGCTAAGGCGTGCAATAAAAATGAGGACAAAGATGGGGGAGGAACAGAGTGACAGAATTTTGACTTTCAAATTTAATTATAATATGTTGTTTTTAACAACGAAAGTGCTACAGATACTTTTGGTGCTTGTTTGAAGTGAAAGCTGAACACTCTGATCTGAAGAATCTTTCCCAGTTGCTGCTAAGTTGACAGTTCTGGACCTGACAAGGTTCACCTGGGGTTGTGGCCACATTTCAAAGTCAGGACTCTTAGAGACAACCAGATGCTTAGAAAATAAAGAAATACCATTCTCTAAATGTGCACTATAGCAGTGTACAGAATCTTAATTCACAGCAGTCTGTAGATTTATGGACAGACTTTTCCTGCTGGTATCTTTGGTCCAACCCAGACTGCATGAAGGAAGATGTTAGATGCTTAGGGTTAATAATTGTGGTCATCTGCTTATTGTGTGATGCAGTGTATGCACCCAAAGGGAGGGAGGCAGTGCCTGATTTTTAGTTTCAGATCCAATGTGTAAAGATCAGAAATTGCATACGCAATAATCTCTTGGGATTTAAGGTCATTTGTACATAGCCAAGGGTGGAAGATGAGGCGGAGTCTTTTCCAAACTTGATGTTTTAGAAGACTCTTACACTCAACAGCATCTCAGTGCACAGGACAGAGCTGAATTCTGATGGTAGAAAAGCAACAGCATCAGCTCCATGCACAGGTTCTGGGTTATATCAGGGCTGTGTCCTGACAGAGTCACTTCTGCTAGTGACTGCTAGGTGTGTGGCCAGTGCAGCTGCACAGGAAGGGTGACATGGCTGTGGCCTCATGCTGTAGTAGTTCAAACACTGCTTTTATGAAAGTGCTTTGTCCACACTGGGCTCTCAGGTGCAAATGAGAATAGTGCTTGGTTTTAGATGGGAGGGTTAAGCTGGAGCATCAATACAAAGGGTCAGCAGTAGAGCCAGAATCATGACACCCTTCTCATCTCTAGACTGTTACATTTACTTGTTTGTGTATATTTACTGTTCTTTTTGCCAATGGTTTCCCGTGGTGTCTTGTCAGTGCTGATTTGCAAAGAAGTGGTGACAATGCCAAGAGTCCAGCACCACAGCTCAGTAAGTTCACACTAAAGCAGCTTACTCAGCAGGAGGGGAGGGAAGGTTCAGTGTACTACTGGGGGTCATTTGTACTATGTGGGTCGCATGGTGTAGTTCCAAGCTGATGTAAATCAGTATTGAATTGACTCTCAGCCATTGAGTGAGATCTGTCCTGGACCTTGATGCAGAGAAGGTGTGCAGAGACTGCCATCACTCTGATAGCAGGAGCTTGGTGATGAGAGGAAGCTTTAGCATGTCTTTGCCACCCTGGGAAGCAGGAGCGGGTGATCACTGGCAGCTGAAGGACTTTTTTCTTTAAACCTACAGCTATCTTTAGAATTTCAGTGTGTGCAGTTAAACTCAGAGCAGCAGTTTTCTAGCTGCAGGCTCTGCTGAAATCTTGTGTTGAGTGAGAATTTATTTGTCCTCAGGTCTGGCTGTGAATTAATGGTCTGTTTTAGAGGTTTCAGTGGGCTAAAATTGCCTCCTTGGTGGAGAAAATGCCAGTGCTGTACAAACTCAGCGGGAGCATTTTGAGATGCTAAGAGTCTTCTTTGCTACTTTTTGTTGATCCAGGTGGTCTTTTCTAAGTGAAAAGTCAAAGAAATTACTGTTTGCCCATTCCTTCATCTCCCCATGCAAGTGTCACATAGTCAGCAGGGACACTGAATCCTCCCTGTCTCCCATTCCTGTTTGCATGAGATGGAAACAGAGGGAAGCAAGATGGAACCATACGTTCCTCTGCATCTGCACTCTCAAGGCAAAGTTATTTGTGAGCCTTAAGCATGTGGGTGGGAGAGCTGCCAAGCTAAAGTTGTTCCCAAGTATCTGTAAACTAAATCTTATTCCCTAAATTCATCCAACTAAGGAACTTTGACTCTGGCAAAGGCTTGTAAATATTACAGTACCTGTCACTTTTGGATGCTGCTTTCTGTTTTCATAGCAGAAAATTGAAAGCTTTGAAATCTGGGATGTTTTGTTTAGTTTTGTAGAGGTTGACCTCAAAGCATCAATCTTTCTGCTCTGTTTAGAATGTATGAAAATAGCCTTCTCTCAGAAAACTTCTTATAGTGACAACACCGCTAATGAACAGAGTTCTCAGACATTCCAAAAGTTTGGGGATGTACTGAGATATGTGTACCAAAATATAGAGAGTTTTGCATCTCTGTTACTTTCAGTGATTCAGTTTTCTTTATATATAAATACTTAAAATGAAGTGAAAAGTATTAACCTAAATAATGTTTATACAGTGTTTTCTGAATGCATGGCTGTGTCAGAGTTATGTTTAGCTTTGCTGGGGTTTTAGTTCACTTGCACTTTTCAGTTCTTGCACCATCTGCACAGCATGGCCTCCACCTGTTTCAGTTCAGCCATGTTTTGCTGATTTTCAAGACAAGTTGCTAGTTGATATAAACCTGTGACTCGAGTTTGCCAGAGGCAGTTGCTTCCACCATTTGTGCTTGTCTCCAGTTGCTTCTTGGAGGAAGGTGTCATCCTTTTGCTCTTGAAATAAGTCTGAAAAACGAGTCTTGGCAGATCCATTCTGAATTGTGTTCAGTACTGTGCAGCTAACTCAAGTTATAACTCATTTGTGGCTGCAAAGTTAACTTGGCCACAGCTCAAACTCCATGAAAGCAGTACATTTTTAACGCTGTGCTCACTGAGGAGGTAATTTAAATAGTCGTTCATATTTGTGTGATGTCCTTGATTTGACTTAGTCAATGTTGTCATTGTCATGTGTGCACACAGCTTTTGTCTGAAAACCTGTGGGCCTGCTGACCTGTGTCAGAGCTATGGCTGAAGCCAAGGTTCTCTGTACACTTGAAATTGCAACCCAGCCCTCTTAAGCGATTTATGTGCAAGTCCTATGAGTCCTGCAGTGGTTTCTGCCTTTCCTGTTGCATTCCCAGGGGCATCTTAATTCTCCTACAGTGAACATGAAGTGCATCCTAGAGCAAGTCAACTTACTGACTCACTAAGAGGGCTGGTTTTTGACTCCAGCCTCCTGCAACCCCAGTGTGTGAACAAGCACAACTTTGGCAGAAACACTCTGGAGCAGACCCGCTCTGCTAAATTTTACCATGATTCCCATGATTCTTTACCCAGAGCTTGCTGAGCAGTCTTGACATGGCGGTGTCTCAGCAGTGCTCTGGTTGGCTTTGCCAGACCAAATGAACACTGCTTTCATGGTAGAGCCATCCCAGTGAGCAGCAGAATGTTCTGGCACTTTGTCTGAAGTAAATACACACTGGAATCTGCCACCTGAGGAGCCCTACAGGAGATATGGCTTTGTGAGACTGCCTATTTTAGTCACATTTGCAGACCATTCTTTTTTTTGTAAAATGCTTTAGAATATTATGCCTGAAGGCATAAAGTTAAGAGCTAAGATCCCAATTGCTTTTCACCTCACTGGCTAAGTTTTGTGCAGCCAAGTGTTCTTAACCAGGTAATCATTTTTGCCGCCTGTGAAAATACTGGCTTTATATTGCCATTTAGATTGTCTGAAAATTGAACCTTTCATCTTCTAAAATGTTTCCAGAAACCCAAATTCAGGCCTGGCTTACAGTTCTTTTGGGTGCTTTAATATAAGCTGACTATCAAGAAGTAGTTAGTATGGATAGAGCTGGTAATGATGCAGCTGAGAAGTTAAACCCCTCATCTTCATTTAAGTCTTTTTATTTTCTTGCAGATGAGAGGATCTGTTCACCACCCTTTATGGAGCTGACAAGTGCCTGTGGAGAAGATACTTTGCAGCTTATAGAGAAGAACGGACTGGCATTCCCATTCAGTATGTACATGAGCTTTTCTTTGGTGCCTCTAGTAGGTTCTAAATACTGCACATTCACCTCCCAAAACAGCCAACATTGTAGGAGTCTAGGTTTCACTGCTAAAAGTGTCAAGGATATTAAAACCTTCCTGAAACAAATTATCTGAGGCAGTCTGCTTGGAATGTGGAACGAACCCCCTCCCAGTCAGCTTTTACTTTGCGTTGTATTGATGTTCCTTACTTTCAACACTTAGCTACAGTCCTGGGAAATGCTAATAGTATTAACAAAGTTAGCCTCTTGCCCTGAACTTGTGCAACATGTTTCTTCTGCCAGCTGCATTCATTATTTTTCTTGAGAAAATCACTGCCTTGCTGACTGTCTTCTTTTTTCACCCACCTCTCCCTTTCCCTGGTTTAGGGTACAAATATAATCTTAGAGGGTGAAAGAAAGAGGGTTAACACTGATAACAGACTTCAAGGGCCCACAGCTCAAACAGCTGCTATGAACTATTTGTACTTTGTAGCAAGTTTCATTATGGGGCTTGTGCTTTAATTCATTCCTTTATTTGATTCCTTGCAGTATAAAGTGAGCAGGATCGTTAGTCGGTGTTTGTTCCCTTGGTGCTTGCCTCATTTGTAAGGTTCAGAGGTAAAGTCGCATGGAGAAAGCATGTTTTGCCCTCCTGCCATCGCTCTCCCAAACGAGGCAGGTCTCCTGAAGGTAGTTTGTGAAGCAGTACTTTAAATCCCACTGAATGGCTTTACCCTCCTCTTCACATAGTGCCCTCAATACAGACTGACTTGTCCTCAGTAGTCAGCAGCATATATTCAGGACGTCTGAGTCAAACCCACTAAGTGATGATGAAATTACAAAATAGCACTGAAAATTAATATATCTTGGTATTTGGGGAGTGTTTCTTCATTTTCTTGTCTCTGTTTTTATTTTTTCTTAAAAATGGTCCAGCTCTCCAGAGCATGTCTGTGAGACATCATAAACCGCTTTCTAAAATTTCAAGTTACTAAGTTATTTTGGACTCCAGTGCAGCTTAGCTCCCTTTCATAGCTCCCTGTCCTCTTGCCTGGCAATTTGATTCTTCCAACAACCTGCAAAGAAGTCTCATCCTATCCACCCTCTTGCTACTTGCAAGTTTTCATCTCCTCTGCTTAACACATAAGTAACATCAGCTCTAGTCATTGTGTGGGTCCTAGGGTCTTCAGCTCTTCTCTGGCCTCATAGTAGAAGGAGCATGTTGTTTCTTTCCTCTTACTGGTTTAACTCCACCTCTTAAATCAGGATGGAGGTGAGAATCTCTGATATACAGAGCAGATAAATGTGAAGGAGAAAGAAAAGCTCCTAGGCTTTCTGCATTTTTCAGTCCCCTCTATGGTTGCCTGTGAAAAATAAGTTCTATCTTAGTTGGGTTCAGCCCATTACATTACCTGCTCTTCCCTTAAAACAGAGAGGTAAGAAAATAAGTTGGTTTTGACTGTGTCCCAGTTCCCTTGTTTTAAGGACAGTGGTGTTTTGTGGTACCTGTAAAGTAACTTTAGCCTTAGAAAAAAAAATTACATAGTTGTGAAAATGCTCTCTGAATAGACAGGATGGCAATCCTAGTACTAGTACTAACTTCTTAGCTGATGCTTTGCAGCTCTGTCCAGTTCTAATAAAGATCCATGCTTGCACCTTAGCTACAGGGAGGAATTGAGAGAGTAGAGCTTGGAGCAAGCCAAGCTTTGCCATGGTTGAGGACACTGTTCAAGCAAATACTGTCACTGGTGTCTGTTACAGTCAATGCCTTGGTCTGGTGGACTCCAGTGTTTGCATGAGTGTGTGGGAACAGGATTGTGAAGGGTTTGTGTGCTCTGTTTCAGTGGTAAATTGTTTTTTCTTTTTTATTTACCCAGTTTGTAAAACTAGAGTGGCCCATGGAACCAACTCTCATGAGGTAAGTTTAAAATTTTTGCAGTATTATTCCCCTTCCAGTCATGTCCTGTCCCCTACTCCCCCTGTGGTGGTTTGGCTGGTGATTTCCAATCTTGTAGTGGGTAGAATGAGGGCTGTGCCCAAACAACTTTTCTTTCCCACCTCTCCCTCATATTTAATTGCACCATTATTTTTTCAAAAGTCTGAAATGAAGTTAAATATTACTTGAACCTCCTGTCATGCAAATTATTTTTAGCAGTTTCTAGCTTCTATCATATTGTTGCTTCTAGCAGTTTGTAGTCTTCAGTCAGCTTTGTCTGCAAGAAATCTCCTTCAGTCTCTGCTTTGGTAAGAGGTCACTAAATAAAGTCTTCATCCCACAAAGTTACTTTTCCAATATGTATGTGGTACAGATGAGAAGTGGGTTTGTGCTTCAGATGGAGCAGCTGGCTCCTTTCCTTGAGGGGGGAAGGGAGTAACAAATAGAGATGGTTTCCAGGCAATGTTCAGTTGTAATAACACAGTGGGATCTGTGGGGAGAACAGGACTGGTAGAACTTATCTGCCTTCCTGTAAGGCAATTGCAGCTACAATGGTTGTATATTCCTGGAAGGAGTGCATTACCTATGAGACTAGCTTCCTCTAAATTTAAGTGAGTTGAGTCTTGTTTTAATTCTTTTCCATTTGTGCTTCCTGCCTTCCTGCTTACTGCAGATCAGTTTTGAGAATCCAGCCCTTGCTGCTGGCTCTCCTAACTCCTGGCTTCCTTTGTTAACAACATGGCCATCAGTCCAGGTTTCCCAGCTGCTCTTGAAACGTGCACTACGAGACATTGCTGCAATGTCTCTGAGAGCTGAAGAGCCTGAAGTAAATTGTAAATCTAGATGAGCAGAATGGCTATGGCTGAAATCTTGACTGACCAGCACTTCCTTTTAAAAATGCAGTGAAATTTTTTAGGCAGGCCTTACTTTGCTTATTTCATAAACCAACAGACAGTCCTGTTAGTTTGCTGAAGCAGCTGCAATAAATTTTTGCTGTCATTCCTGAGAACACTTGGGGACTGGATTTTTAATGAATTTAAGACTTCAATTTTCCTGCTTATTTTTCTGTCAAGAGTTCCTCTGCAACTGCAAACTGAAATGCATTAACTTCTCAGTACTTGTCCACTTAGGCTTGGACTTTATTTCTCTGGTGAATCTTTCTTTGATTTCCTTTCATACAGTACAGACAGCAAGCCTCCTGCCAGAGCAAAAATTAGACTAAAATACAGCCATAGTTTGCACTTCATCACAGGAACTTATGAGTAGAGCTTAGTAGGACCCCTGGAAAAAGACCTGAAGTCTTGCATAGTACTTTACATAGTAGTGGTAGTAGTAATAGTAGTCGTCACTTTTGAGTTGCTGAGTTCTCAAGAGTGATCTAAAACTATATTTATGATCAGAATGGAACTGTTTTGGAATTGCTTATGGTCAATAATTTCAAAAGAAGCATAGGATAAATACCTGCTTACAGTAGAGTCTGTCTAAAAGATGGTGTATAGGTATAGAAGCAAGAAATTGTTGTCTGTTTTATTAATGACTCTTTGTCTGGCTTTTGGTAAATCACTTCATTTTTTGTGGATGTATTTGCAATGCAGAGCTGACACTGAAATTAGAGCACTGACTAGAAATCTGCTTTTCTTCATGGGATGGCTGTTAAGAAAGTTCAAGTACTGGCTAACAGGGAAAGCTGAAGGTGCAAGCTTGAGTTTAAGTTTGGTGTGTGAGTTCAGGTTTGGTGTGTGAGTTCACCAGGTGAGGCTGGCAGACCCCACTTTTCTCATGGGAGTACCTGCTATTGTTAAGCTGAGATGGTGTCACCCTTTCTGTGGTGTCCCTAGTTCTACGTGGCTTCTGCACTAGCAGTGGCCTCAACAGCTCAGCACTTGCCCCCATTTTACCAGCACCATTGGTAAAACTTGAACAGAGATGATGACTGGAAGCTGTGCTTCCTGGCTGCCAGCAGTTCAGGACATAACTAACCTTTGGTAAAGCTTCCATGAGATACCCATATCCGGAAGAAATGCATCCAGAATTCTTTTTTCTGAGCATTGGAGCAGACAAGAAGGAAAAGGCAGAGTATCACTATGTTTTGTGAGACTGAATTCCTTATGGACATTGTCAGTAAAAATTCTTGGTGTAAATGTTTTGCTTGGCCTTCAAAAGAGCTCTGCATTCATAATGAGAAATGCTATTTAGAAATTATGATATCAAGTATTGTACCCACGTTACTGCCAGACACAGCAGGTCTGTGCTAGTTGACAAAGAGCAAGTGCACCCTGCAAGCAAATTCTTGGAGCTCTATTCATGCATGTTAAAAACTATGAGACATCACAGTGAACAGCATAACGCAACACCACAGGAGTTATATAGTCCATGGGGCTGCCAGCACAGAGCTTTGCACAAGAGAGGCTTCATGTAGCTTCCAATAGTCTAGGTCACTGCTGTGCTGAGAAGATAAATTCTGGCTTTCCACACTTTTAAAAGAGGCTGTATCTGTTGATCTTATGTTTATTTGTGGGAATCAATTAACTAATAGTGGAAGAGAACACTGTAGGAACAGCACAGTTCTTGCCAGTGTGATGTTGTAGACACTATAGTGCAAATGATCCACACAAGAGGAGGAAGAAAACAATGTTTCTTGCCACCAGTAAAAGACAAATGAAGTATGATGATGTTTCTGTGCATCGTCTTGATGGATGATTTTGTCTGTTAGAGAAATTTCTTGCACGGGTTGTTACCCCTCACAAATTCACTCTGTGTAATAGAGATAGCAAGAATATCAGCAAGTAGGTATTGATGAATGCACGCATTGGCTTGAACTCAGAAAATGTTAATCTCTTGAGTTATTGTGCATGTGTGCAGATAGTTATTTGATCATTCATAAGGCCCAATAAATGCCTTCTTTTTTGGCATATTTATTCCAGTGCCTTCAAGAGAATTATCTGTTTGGAGTAATGGGGTGAAACCAAGCAGGAAAATTGATAGGCCAGCATTTGTTAGCAGTAATAACTACAAGAGTCTGAGAAATGAGAGTCTGAGAAACAGCCTGTGATGGTGTGGGTGAAGCCCTGGTGGTTAGTCTGTTGCAACTGGGCTGAACCCAGTCGAGGGAATAGAGCTGTGGGGAAGAATTCATGTAGTTAGTGCACAGAGCTGTTCCTTCTATTGTTCTCATGATACAGGCTTGGATTCAGCACAGACTTTGTTATCTGTGTTGGTCAGGTGTTTTACCCTTTTGTTGTACCTGCAGTTGCAGTACCTTCCCAACTAAAGGCAGCAAATGAAATTGCAAAGAGCTGTGAAAAAAAATGTTGATGAAAATGAAAGCTTCACTGCCAGTAGTGTTTGCAGAGCTGTGTGCCAGTTAAATGAAACACCATGAAATAGAACAAGATGCAGAGGAGGAATTCATACGTGGTCAATATATATCCACCAGTAGATGTTTCTCCATTGCTGCTTCTCGGTTGTGGGTAAGCATGAAATTATTGCCAGCCTTGTGCACAACCATGTGTGTGTGTTTCCAGATGGCGATCATCTTCAACCAGGAAGGCCTCAAAGCTGTTCGCCCCCCTTGCGTCATTCAGAGCTTCATCAATCATAATGCTGTGCTCTATAAAGTTTTCGTGGTCGGGGAATCCTACACTGTGGTGAAAAGGCCATCTCTGAAGAACTTCTCTGCAGGCATCTCAGGTACATTCTACTGTTTGAAAAGAAAATGTCTGTCTTGCAGCCTCAGCAGAAAACATCTCTGAATAAATTATCTGTGAAAAAGCTGCTGAAGTGAAGGCAGCTGGTTTGGACAGACCATGTTTCCTCTTCTGTAGTATTTCAATAGGAAGGGAGATAACTCACCTGCTCTGGAATACGTACAAATGGCATTCATATAGTAAATATTTATGCAATGGTAACCTGAGTCTTACCTGTTAGACACTGTTTTATGTCATGTGGAAAGGGGGAGAGGGAGAGAAGTTATCTCCTTTCACAGTAAGTTCATGTGTCATTTGTTCCGGAGTTTGTTTATAAATGTGCTTTGGAGAGAATTTCCTGGATTCCATCATTTCAGCACTTCCTCTCCCTATTTTTACCTTGAATATGTATGTGTTTTAAATTAAAGTTCACTTGTGCTCTCCCCTAAGTGAGCCCCCCTCTTCATGTGAGGCCCAGTGTTGAAAATCTTGGTGGGAAGTGTCCTTTGGTTTGTAGATATCAGCTGTGTTGGGGAGAAGGAGGAATGGATTTGTCAGTGAAGAGAGTGATTCTTCTGTATGTCACTAGAGAGCAACAACTGAAGGGTTTTCGTTAATGATACTTAGATTTCCTTCATGGAAAAAAGCTCCTTTCCAGAGAACTGCATTCTATGACCCACCAAAAGCATAAAAAATTTAGCAGCACTTAGATGGGAGCAAGCGTGATCGGATAGTAACCAGACGAATACAGGAGGTAAGGATGGGATCAAACTAAAGGAGATGAATGAACAAATGCCAGTTTTTTGTCACTTTTCTTAGTGTTTTCTGCTAATCCTAGTATGTCCATATATGCTGACCACTTCATTTCATTTTGTTGGTGTGGTAGGATGCTAGTAGTTCTTGTCTGTAGCTATGTGTGCCTGTATTTACATTTAAGTCTGCTCTATGTCCTGATCTATTAAGTAGGACAGAATCAGCATTCACATAAACTGTCAGGACAGTTGGTCTATACTTTTGCTGGAAGGGAACATTTTAAGGCATCTTTCTTAAAATGCTTTAGCTAATGTCTCATCTGTTAGTGTAAGACTTGAATGTTGTCTGGAAGTCCACATAAAAATAAGTTTTGTTGGCAGATTAGGGTAAGCGTCTCTCTCTCTCTTACCCACATCAGGAGACTTTGAGGAGGCTGTGCCACAGGAACCTGGCAGACCTGATGGTTAAGCAGATCTGGTGGCTGTTTGACACTGAAATCCTAGTGCCAGCAGGCAGGAGAGCCCTGTGACTGGGGTGGATGGTTGAGACCAGGATGAGATTCATGGGGCTGCACTGCCATCTACTGTTCCTTGCACTATTCCTTTGGAAATTAAAATCTGGTATAAAGTTATTTACAACCTGTTTTTAATTGCAGACAGAGAATCAATATTTTTCAACAGCCACAATGTTTCCAAACCAGAGTCCTCATCTGTCTTAACAGCGGTAAGTATACTTGGTCTTTTTCCCTCTGGTGCAGCTGAAAACCTATCTAATTCTTTCTTATGGAAGTGTTAGTAGCTAGTGACTCTCTTTCACAAGCTGTCTGCTTCTGTGTTGCAGGCTGAGGTCTGTTTGGTACCACGAACCAGCATGACTGTGTCCCCCTCTGGTTTTCCTTACCGAGCTCCGGTGAGGAAGAACTTGTAGCAGGGATTTGCTGCTTCCCAAACTACCCAGGGCTAATCTAGGCAAAGGGAAGAAGGAGGTTCTGAATGCAAACACTTGGCTTTTTCCTGTCCAGAGAGATTAATAAGCATAAATTATCCTTCTAGGACTCAGTTCTGTGAGGAAAGACAAAGAGTGAAAATTAAAAGCATAGAAATTGTGTTGGCACAAGGCCACAGAGGGCCAGTAGTTTTCTGCCATGTGAGCATGCCTGAGCTGTGACCATGGGACCATTTCTGGGTGTCCTTCGAGACCAGCAGTGCCAGCACACTGCATAGTTTCATATTAGCATTACCAGTCCTTCTAATAAGATTTGGACATATGAATCCTAAAAAATTCTTGGGCACTCAGCTACTGAGAAAGTCACTTTACAGCACTGGGTCCTTTCAATCTCTTGAGTCTTGGGATTCTTTTCTGTTTCACAAGCTCTGCTGGGTACTAGTTTCATATTTGATTTTTAATTTTGTGTGCAACACTGTGTGCATGCTAAATATTAAAATTGTAATTGTGCTAGTCATAAGTCCTTTTGTGGTCATAGTCCTTTGTGGTTTGAGGGAGAAGCCATTACTGAAAATTTACTTTCAGACTCAGAGAGTGTGTTCCTGTGGTTTACCTGCTATCTCACTCATATAAATACTTGTTCCAGTCATGCTTCTGTGGGCATAACAGCATACTTCCACTGTGTAACATGTTGTTTAAAAAGCAAAGAAGAGTGCATCCTCCAGTCATAACTAACTTGAGTCACTTACTTTCATAAATACTTAATAAAATAATTTGTGCATGAAAACCCACATAAAAGGTATGCTCTGCCCTTAAGATATCAGATTAGTTATATTACATAACTCAGATTAAACTAACAGTAAGAATCTGTCCTGTCAGCCCTATAGCATAGACCTTGATCTACACTGAAATAATGATAGCCAGAACTTTTGCAGGACAGGGTTAAATATGCCACCTGTATATGTTTTTAAGGTGTAGATCTAGTACTTAAAATAATGAGTCTGATTCTCCATTCATTCCTACACTGCTTTGCTTCTATAGCTGCACCAGTATGAAGAGGAAGAGCTAGATGCTTTCAAGCAGATGAATTTCCAATTTAGGAAGGTTTTTGAATTATGAAAGCAGTTTCTCTTTGGTGTCTTTCTCGGTTTCATGCCACTGGTTCTTTGCAATTAGATTTGGTGGATATGCACCTGGAAACTTATGAAAATCAGTCTTTCCACTGAAAAGGCTGTTCCAGAGTCCCTTAGTAATGTGTCTTTTTCCATTATAGCTGGATAAAATTGAAGGAGTATTTGAGCGGCCAAATGACGACGTCATCCGGGAAATCTCTAAAGCGCTGCGGCAAGCTCTGGGAGTTTCCCTCTTCGGAATTGATATCATCATTAACAATCAGACTGGGCAGCATGCAGTAATTGATATAAATGCATTCCCAGGTAAGAAAGGCCTTTCCACTCCTGCTTTGTGGAGAAAGTTTTACTGCTGTTGTCTCATATCATTGCTTCCCAGGCTAGGGGTGGGACAGCAGCAACCAGATGGTTCTGAGATCAAATACAGCTCAGTCTGGGAAGGGAAGAACTTCAATCTAGATATGGAATTTGCAACTGAAGTATCAGCTCGTAGGAGATACGGTCAGATTTTAGTGGCCAGTTGTAACATAGCTGTTGTGCCCTTCTGTGCAAAGGGAAACAAGAACTGCAGTGTGGGACTCTGTGCTGGGACTTAGCCTTTCTGAGCCTAGCCCTCATTCTGAAATAAAAAGAATACTATTTTAGGAGAGCCTTTAAAGATTACTCTTTTTTTTTTTTTTTTTTTTTTTTTGAGACTCTGGGCCATTATAAAAAATTGAGGAGGTGGAAGCAACAAACCGTTCCCTTGAAAATTTCTTCCTGTGCAAATTGATTCCCCACAAAAAGACATTTGTGCACAAAAGCAATACCAGGAATCTGAAGATGATAAAATTGTAATTGCACTGAAGTTGCTGTAGAGAGGTAGTGTCCTTGCAGATTCTTGTAAGTGTGTCTGTAGGCACAGTCACATAGCATGCAGGAGTTTTGTCTGACCTCAGATAAGTGAGAGGAAAGGTTCCACATAGCCTGCAGTCCTGTGGTTGTGGCTGAGCTCACCCAGCCCTAGCAGCTGCAGGCTATCACTGTGCAGGTGAACTGCTGGCTCTGGTGAATCTGTATGGTAGCTGGGAGCATCAAATCTGAACGTGCATTTTGTGTGTGTAAAAGCATCACTGTAAATGCAGGATATGGGCTGTCCATTTCTCTCTGACCAGAGGAAGATGCAGAAAAGCCGAGTGTGCCAGATCAGGGAGAGTCTCTGAAAAATTAGGCAGGTAGCATCTGTAATGCTAGCTTAAAAATGCTTATAGCCATTTCTTGTCTCCACCAAAGCTCACGGAGGTGGGCACTTGTTTTCAGATGCATTTCTGGGTGGACATCATCCACGCTCAGCCAGAGGACTCTGGAGACTGTTCTCAGTATAGCAAAATTCAGGCATCTTGTAGACAGGCATTTCTAAAATTGTTTCAAGTGGGCAGTGCTAGGATAGCACCTGCTGCAGCACGATTCATGTAAGTTATGTTTTAAGCATGCAAAATTTATATCCTCCCACTGATTCCCTGTGTGACATGAATCCCAAATTCACTGCCAGTAGTTTCTGAAGGTGTCATTTAATCTGCACTTCCTGATCATTGCAGCACAGTGTCCCACAACTGACTAGTTTGAGAAGCCTACAGGATCCCTAGGTGAATCAAGTGAGGCAATACCCACAGTTGGCAGCCTTCCCAGGTGTCCTGTGAACCACGGGTTGAGACAGCTAATTCTCTTCCTCCCTTCCTTGTATTTCCTTTTTACAAGTTTGTGAAGTCTCCCTTCCTTGTATTTCCTTTTTACAAGTTTGTGAAGTTTCTTCTAAGTGACTGGGCAAAATTACCTGGGCATTTCACCCAGTGTGCAGAGTGCTTGCACAAACAGAGCCTGCCTATTACATACAGCTTCCTTTCACTAACATCTGCTGATTTCAGGACAGAGTAACTGGCCATCTTATTCCTATTAAATATTTAAAGCAACTTCATTGTGAGTTTGCGAGGTGCCCTCCTACAAGGCTAGTTTGTTTTCAGTGAGCAGACACAGAACACTCTGGGGTACTATGGATCTCCTCACTGAATATTAAAGCTGTTACTATGGAGATGGCTTATTCCTGGGGTGTTTGAAGCACTCTGAGTAGATTTGAAGGCTAATCCCATGGCTTTTACATAAGCAAGAAAGCGTAACAAGCACTTCTGTCCAAGGGGTGGAGATCCTGTTCTGACTTCCATGGCCAGCCCTAGGAGTCCTAGTTTCCCCCTGCTGACCAGTGGATTATTGTGTGGGGCACTGGGAAACTTGGCATTTTGAAATGAGAGTTTTGTTTGGTGAATCCCTTCAAGGGCCTCTGAGAAAGGAAAACTGTGAGCTGCTGTCTCACATTGCTGATGTTTTGTGTGACCTATTAAGTATCTAGGAGAATTGGGACCAAGCGCAGTAAAGTCCAAAATAATGTAGCAGCCCAAATAAGAGTTGATTGGTTGACATATAGCTTATAAATACACCATAAAATCCCCACATTTATTATAGGTGTAATTATAGTCTTACTTCACGTTTTCCAGGAAGTTGCTTTTTTTATTGCCTAAGGAAGTTGGTCTTTACAGGAGAATGAAAATAAAAATTAAATTAATTATGGATCTGAGGAGCTTTTCTGCCCAATGATTACTCACTAAAACTGTTTTAAAGTACGCGTTTACTTTGTGGGCTCTGGTTCTGCTCATGTGCTGCTTTGTGAATGTGTGCTATTCACATGGGTCTTTTAAACTTACTTATTGCTTCAGTCTCCTGTGTTAATATCAGGTCACTTCTAGAATGCTTCTATAGACATTTTATAGCAATTAAATAACACTGAATGTCATATGTCACCTCTAATACTAAAGCAAACTGATAACAATTTTAGGTAATGCAGTAGCAGTTAAGATCTATTTCAGGACATTGTACCCATATGTCGCGTGTCTGGTTCAATTTTCAAATGAAATGCAGTGATAAAACTGTGCCTGTAGCACAGTGTTTAAAATAAACCCAGAAGCTCTGTACACCTGTCACTCTTTGTGTCACCAAAAATGTCATGTCTACTGATATTTGAGCAACTGTTTTAACCAGGAAAGTTGTTACTAAACTGCATTGTAAATTGTCTGGAATCACTTACATGCAGAAAGGTGGTTTCAGTACCAAAATAAATGATTGATGTTTCTATCAAATACTATATCATTGATATACATTTCCTGTCCCTCGGGTGTTTTTTCAGACATAGCAGCAAACACATTTTAAGTGTCAAGTTAGCTTAGGTTAGACAAGCATCGCATTGCTTTTTGCTCAGTGGGAAGCTGCCTTTTTTGAAGGGTATAAAGCCAGCCCTGCTGTCCTCTGAAGTTTCCCTAACTGAGGGTATTGCTGGGCAAATTCTGGAGAGGGTCCAGACCCTCAAGGAAGCTCTGCATTAGACCTACTTGTCATAGTAAACCTGGAAATGGTATGGAAAAGATCAACATTACACCAGAGAGTTTGTAATTTAGGGAAAAGCCTGGGCTTGGCAACAAATGATAGAATATATCTAAAACTACATATACTATATGTAATTATATATATTATACATATATACACTTGGGAGGAAAAAGAAGCAGCAAATCTGAAAGGCAATTGTTTTTCTCATTGGAAAAATACTTTATTCTTTATTGCAAGAGTCTGTTCCTCTTTATGCTAATCTGCTTCTGCTGTCACTTAAAATGATGTCATGGAGAAAACCTTTTTTTTATCCATTTTATATCAGCTTTTTTATGATCAGTGGAGGGCAAGGACACTCCAAGAAACAAACTGTGAAAAGAAGCCTTTCAAAGAACCTAAGGAAATTACTTAATTGCCTTTTTCTCCTTCATTTTTTCTCTTTTCAGGTTACGAGGGTGTTTCTGAATTTTTCACAGATCTGCTGAACCACATAGCTGCTGTCCTGCAGGGTCAGGTACCTGAGGTGACCCAGCTAAACTGCAGCAAGCTCCTGGCAGAGCAGAGCGGTGGGATCATGGACGAGCGGATATGCTGTGCTAGCACAGGCTGTCTCAGCGTCATGGGAAAAGACTCCTCCTGGATTGTGGAGAACGAGACCAACAGCTCAGTAAAACTGCAACACCAGAGACTAGGCTGCAACTCAGCAGTGTCCCCCAGCTTCCAGCAGCACTGCGTCGCTACATTGGCAACAAAAGCTTCTTCTCAATAACTTCCAATGCTATGGACTGAGAAAAAGCCCCAGGGATACAAATTGTGGTCCCAGAACCAGATCAGGCTTTAACAATACAATTGACAAAAACATAGAAAAAAAACCCAACATAAAACACAACGCAAAAAAATCAAAGTAAAAAAAACTTTCCATTTGATTTAACCTAATTTGCTGATGAAACGGACTGAAAGGGGAAGAGCGAGAAAGTGATCCAAATCCATTTCATCGGATTCCAGTTGCAAATCTGTAGTGAGTTTACACACACATGTGTTTTAACACTAGTCCTTTCATTGTGGGAGGGTTGCTCTTTCATTTCTATTGTTCTTTGTAATCACTGGTGACCAGCATTTTAAAATCGGACCTCGTGGTATTAAGAAGATAATAATGTTGAAATGCAGTGTCTGAATGTAACAGTGCTAGAGGTTTTTGCCTAAAAAACTCCCCGTTCCTCTTTTTTCCAGGTAGGCCATTGCATAAGAAAGCTAAGACAACTTCAGTATCACTAAACCAAATCTCTTGAAACGTTGACCAGTCATGATCAGTTGGCGGGTAGCTCGCTGTGAAGCCGCTGCACTTTGAGTAGGACAGAGCAGCCTGCTTACTCAGGGCACAGAACCGAGGTGACCACCCCTGTTCCAGCTTTGCAGTTCTCCCCCCAGGCCTCATTGCTTCGCTCTAATCAGCTTCTAACCATACTTGCCAACAGCAACACATTTCTCCCAGAGGGGGTGCCAGTATTTGAGTAATTTAGTAAATTAAATAACATGCTTTTAATTGTCTGCTAGTGCTGAAATCCTAGAAAAGTTAGTAGAAACAGCTCTTCTCAGTAGGGAGTTTAATTCTCCCTCCATCGCACTTGTGAGGACCCTGGGACAGCTCTGGGAAAAGGCTGGCAGAGCTCTGCATTTTCCCTGGAGCAGCACAGCTGATCTGCGTATCCTGAGGGTAACACAGTTGCTGCCTTCCACAGATCCATGTTGTTGTGCATTTTTTTCTGTAAAATATAAACAAAATTGTGTGTCTTCATATAAGGTAGAAGTGCAGGACAGCTGTAGCTTTGAGACCCCTTTTCTTACTTTGTTGGAAGCTGTCAGGCGAGGCCATATGGTAATTTACAACAGTGCTTTATACTATTTGTAAACTATAGCACAGCCAATTTGTATCTCTTGAGATATATTCTGGTATGGCAGCATCTTCTGCTGTTGAGAATTCCTGCAACTTTTGCCAGTTCTGAACACTATATTGGAATTATCCAAGTGCTAAGAACAGAAACACTATTTTGGTAGAAGTGGCCTTTTCTTTCCCTTATTAGCCCTAAAATACATTTAAGAAGGGTGGTGATAAAATTTCCTTAGTTAAGCTCCTAGCTTGCAAATTCAGGAATTTCTGTCTCTTCTATAGCACATGTTCATAAAGCATCTATCACTGCAGCATTTAATACCAGTTTGGTTAGTATCATGTGTTAGATGGCTACTCAGAAGGAAAGGGTCTAGAACTTAAAGCCCGGGTTGATGGTGGAGAGAGGATTAAACTGTGTCAGAGATGTCACTGCCCTACCTGATGGTACCAGTCCTAGAGGGGAAGAAGTTTTGAAGAGTGTTATGTAGCAGTTCTTTTACATAAACAACGCTTTTTCTGTAGGAGAGATTGGTCTTCTTCCAAAACACCATTCTTGGGAATTTCCTGTAGCCAGGATTGAATTTTTCAGGATGATTTACACGATGGGAGATGATTCCACCTCTAGAGGGATTACTAACTTCAAAATATTTCCATAGGGACTGGAAGAACCTTATGAGTATGGTATCAGTCAGATTCCAGAGTGTACATAAAGCACAGCCAACTTCCTCAAGTGTTGCAGATCAGTTCTGAGCTGGGCACACTTCACAACCCGTGTGTGCTTTGGGGCTGCTGGATCCTGTGTTGTCTGCAGCTCACAGGTTGGATGGTTGTGGTGTGAGTGAGTCAGATGTACATAGGTAAGGGTTTATAAAAGTATTCCTGATAGACCAAACCTTTCATAAAGCCATGACTAAAATAAAATTGACATCTATAGCTTGGGGTTTGTTTTTGTTTGTTTAAAATAAAAAGTGTTTTCATGTTACATGTGTAACAAAAGATACCCTCAGGAAGGAACTTGCCAGTGCATATTTTTGTATGGTACTGTCTTGTAACCAGCTGGTGGAGTGTTCGTAGGCTTGCCTTTTGCTCCCTTTATTACAATGGCTCGGGCTTTTTTTGGTTTTTTGGGTTTTGTTTCTTTACTGGGTGGTGGGTATGAAGCAATGATGTTAGAACTGGGTTACTAACTCAAGACCTTTCAAACTAAGTATGTTTACATGAATCTGAGTGTTGGATCCAATGGAAATGTCTGTATGCTGTTTCCTAGTTAGAACATCAAATAAGAATTTTATTTTCCTGGCTGCCTTCTGAATTTTGGTTGGCCTATTTTGCACTGCTTTTTTCTCCAAAATAAACTACTGAAATATAATTGTGCATTTTAAACTTGTTTACAAATGATTGTTAGAAGTTTATTTTGTAATTCTCTAAATGCTTGCAGAAATACTATATTTAAATATTACTCCAGACCTTGGCAGTAACTAGAAAACAAGTTTAGGTCATTGGTGTGATCAGTGACATTTTTCCCATAGTCTGTAATTTATTTTTTATTTATCGAATGTATTGGTATCACTTTAATTTACCAGGTGCAGTTATGCAGGTACCTGTTGTGATGTGGCATTACAATAGAGTTTTGACATAAATTACCATGCATTTGCTGTACTACTATATTTCCTTGCAGAAATTAAGGTAATGGCTTGTGTACTAGAATGTTGCTGAATCACAGGGCAAATTGGGAGACCAATTTGTAACCGAGTATCCAGACATACAATTACATTCTTGCAAAACATTTGAGCATGAGTATGTTACTAAGCTTGTGCTAAAGTGCTTTTCTGAAGTGCTGCCTCATTTGGTAAGTTCAGGATAGTTTTGATATAAGATAGCTTCACAGTAAGTTAGTTAATATTCTGTATTCTTTCTTTGTAAAAGTAGAGGAGTATAGTAACATTAGACCATACCAGAATGCCCTTGCTCTTAAAATTGCAGACAATCTGAGGAGATTTTTCCAAAATGTCTGAATTCTTTTTATTGTGGGTTAGAAAAAGGTTCTTCTGTGTTTTCAGAGGCATAGCTGTTACTATGCTGATGGGAGCAATTGTATTAAAATTACATGGTCACCAGTTAGCTTTTTAGGGATTTATTGAGGTTCTGCTTCACTGTTTGAAATCCACAAGAATAACATTAGCTTGACCGGAATTTCTCCAGGTTTTGTGTCAGCATGGTGGAGATGAGACTCTGGTTTCCACTGTAATTACATACTTAGCTTCAACAGGTGAAGATCTTTCCCTGTTGAAGAGAACTTGAGTGGTATTACCGCTGCCTGTGATGTAAAGTCACCCTCTTCCCCCTCTAGCTGACTTGGCCACATTGTGCCTGACTTCATAGCCTGTGCCAGAACATCCTGATGATTATGTGAAAGCCAACTGCAGAAATGCAACCAAACCATCAGCATCAGTGCTAGCACCTGTGGTTTGTGTAATGCAGAACCACTGGGCCATTGATGCTTTGCCTTTGAAGCGTCTGGCTGTGCAACCTTTGTGCTGAGGAGCTGATCAATGGGCTGGTTGGTAGGTAGGATAGTTTCATTATTGCTATTCAGACTATTGTATGTTAAAGCTGTTAAAAGATCTCCATTGACAATGTGACGATGTTTCTGCAGAGGAGGTCTGCAGCAGGTTACACAGACAGAAATCTACCAGTTTAATTTGTTCTCACTGTGGATGATTACAAGCCAAGAACCCAACCCAGAGGCATCAGGAGGTAATGAGGATTGCTCAAGGTAAAGCCTCAAGTTTCCTAGATTAACTGTGGGCACTGTCCAGGCCAGGGAACAACCAGGTGGAGTAGTGGTTAGATAATAGAGGCAGAACACAGTCCAAAGGCAATAGAATAAATAGGGCTAGAGGTGTTTGAGTTGCCTGGCAAAAAAGAGCAAAACAGGAAAAATGCTCCTATTATTTTCATTCAATTAAAAAAATCCAGACTTCTCAAGGCTTTGCATGGCAGCAGTGACGAGTGAGTCAGGCTTTCCCACACTAGCTTGTAGCCTTGCCTTCCACAGCTGTGCAGAAAATTCTGGATTTTGTTTTTTCAGTGAACAGAGTCTGAGTTTGTAGCAGTCTCCCTGTGCACACACTTGCAAGAGTTCACTTGCATTACCCTGCTAATTTTTTCCCCTCTCTCCTTTTTAGTAAGAGATGTATTGATTTCTGTATTCTGTATACAATTACTTTATGGAGTGTGTTTTCTAATTAGGAATATGTGAAAATGCTTTGTGTAGATTAAAGTATTTCCTTTAATATAATCTCCTCTCGCTTTCATAGAAAAATGGACATACCATTGCAGAACACATTGTTGATTTTATTTGTAATATTGCTTTAATATCTATTTCAGAGGAATGTAACTTTCAGAAAAGTATTTTCCACATCTTTACTACCTTCCCTTTCACTGTTCACCCTATGTGGATCCAGGTCATCAGCACTTGAGCTTTTGAGTGGATGGGTTTCATATCCTCCATGGATTCTGTCACACTTACATGGCCACAAAAGTTACTTGAGATGGTTGAAGTTTGGGCGGATCCAGGATTAAGAGATGTTGGAGTGATTCCTCAGCAACACAAGCACAGAAGCATTTGTAGCAAGCAAAGGGAATTGTTTTTGCTCTGTGTGTGCAGGTGGCTCTTGGGGTCTGGTCCACTCTGCTCTTGAGGCAGCATACCTGTGGAAATAAAAAATCTACTGAGAGAAGAACATCCTTTATCTGTGATGCAGAAGGAGGGCAAGCAGTGTAGGGCTTGGGAATAAAATCCTGGCCAGTGGACATCATGATACCAGTTTTTCACTCTGTCCAGAATTTCACTATGTGGCTTTTAATAGCTATCTGGGGGGATCGTTTCTTCCTCTCCATCATTCTCACCCTGAATCCACTGGGGCTGATGATAGCAGATACCTGTGGCCCATACTAACTCATTAGCAGGGGACCTTACCCAGCATGTGATGAATTTGCAGAGGGTTCCCGATGTGTTGGGAAGTTTTTTGTTGATGGCCAAGAAATCTCTTGAAACTCCAGAATAGCTAAAACAGCAAATGGAGTTCATGAAAATCAGGTCTTCCTCTTCCAGCATTTTAAAAGAAACACACATTTTATTTCCTCTTTCATTCTTTACACAGTAGTTTTAGATGTAAATTATTTTAACTTCTTTTTTTTGTGTGTGAAAAGTCATATATACATATATAAAGTTATTAAAAGGTTGAGAATATGTTGAGTATAAAATAGTGACTTCTCTGTTTAAGATGTTAGCAGCCCCTAAAAATGAGTTGTTTATCCTCTTGTAAAGTCAATGCTGTAAAAAGATATTAAAAAATAAAAGATGTGTTAGATGTATCTTTTATTATTTATTTCTGATTCAATATTTGATACAGCTTGTGTATACCCTTGTGACAACCACATACTAAAAACACTGTTGTTCTTAAAATGGAGTAACAACAATTCCTTGGGATCCCAACAATTGTGAGAGAATTGGCCTTCTGGGTGTGAATAGTGCTGGATATTGTCCTTCAGTCTCCAGCACTCCTTCCCACCCCAGCATGGCTGAATCTCAGGGACCATTGTGTGCGTGTGCTCGGTTTCGCAAGTTCATTGGTATCTGTGTTCAAATCCAGCTGTACAGTGTTAACAAGTGTGTCTTGTGATTCGCTTCAGCCTGGTTCACTATGATTTCTGAAACATAATTCCCATTTTGTACTTAAATTTCTATAGAATTACATGAACCCTTAAAAGATCATGGCTTACTGTAAAACCCAAAATACTTGCTATTTGGCGTCTTCAATTGCATGACTGATCAGATCAGACAATGGAGATGGTGCTTTCATCTAACAGCATTCATTTCAATGGTAATATATTAATTCTCATTTTGTTTGCCAAGCACCTGTTTTGGACAATGTTTTGGTTTCAACAGTAAAGCAATATGCAGTAAGTATTGTGGCATTATCTCTGTAATTGTTTTGAAGAGAGGATTGTCCCTTTCCAACACATAATGAAAATAAATAACCTTATAAGCCTTATAACAAGTTTTAGTTTGCTTCCTCTTTCTGAGTGGGTAGGGCAGCAAGGTGAGCAGGGGGAGGCCTGTTTTCATGGGAATTCAATGTTCACATCCTTTCCAAGTGCAGTTGTTTGCAGCCCCATGCTCAGGCCTTGAACACCATCTTTCCATCTGAAGAAGGTCTCAAATATTTGTGATTACTTGAATATTAAAGACAGTATTTATAGTTGCTCCATCAAGTAACATTATTTTTCCTCTTGTTGATTTTGCATCAGGTATGGACTATTTCTGTCTGTTGCTGCCATCCTTTGTGAAAAAACTTGTTTGACTCTGGACATGGTTGCGTTTCTGTGGGGGTTGTTTGGTTTCTTGGGTTTGGGGTCGGTTTTTTTGTTTAGTGGGGATTTTTTGTTTGTTTTGGTAGAGGCGTGGTGGGGGTCTGAGGGTTTCTGTGAATTTATTGTGACAAACAGGCCTGACTTTGCAAGGAGTTGTATGGGTGCTGCTACTGGCAGAGACTATCACAAAAAAAAGGGAGAAACTAAATCATGGAACATGTCGAGTTGAGTCCAACGCCTGGTCCTGCAGAGGACACCCCAAGAATCACACCATGTTCCTGAGAGCATTGTCCAAATGCTTCTTGAACTCTGTCAGGCTTGGTGCTGACCACTTCCCTAGGGAAGCTGTTCCAGCTCTAAATACAATATATTTACAATATACAATATTCAGATTGAAAATACAGTATTCAAATTAAAATTTAAGTGAAAATCAATATGTAAAATGTGGTTCCTCCAGGTGGAGTAACTTCTTAATTGACCTTTTAGTACTATTTCTATACAACACCTTTGGTTTCACTATGGTTCCTCCACGTTTTCCTGAGTGTGATCTCCTCAGGGTAGAGTTGAAAGACTCTCAGCTTGCTCCAGTGCACTTTCCCCAGCCAGGCTCTTGCCCAGTGCCTTGTCCTGGATTGTGTCCTGTGCCAGGGCAGCTTTTGGGCTGTGCCTTGGCCTCAACACCTCTTGCCATTGAGTGGCTGCCCAGGGCTGGGGGTGAGGGCAGTGCCCGCTCAGCAGCTCCTGGCCCTCCCTGGGGAAGCTCATCCCATGGGTAAGGTACAGCTCTGGGCACCGCACCCACCCCCCGTGTAATGCACTCCAGCAGCACTGAGGTTTTTTGCAGAATAAAGAAATAAGTTGAGTTCAAAGCCTGGCAGCCATTCTCTGAGCATCTCCACTGTTCTGTGGGCTACAGGTGATGGGAGACAACTGAGCTTCAGACTGGGGGGTCTTGAATACAGCCCTGGCAGTGGGTGGATCTTTCCATTTCCTGCCAATGAACATAGAATACCTAAAATATGATTAGTGCTCAGAGGTTCTGGGACCAGCTTCCCTAACCCAGGCACCCCTCAGTCCTCCAGCTGTCCTGTGGTGTGGAGCCCAAAGGATGGAAAGGTTCTGCCTGTAAACACAGTGCCAGCTGGCTCCTGTGAGCTAGTGCACAGAGGGCCATCTCCTCAGGATAGCCCTTCACCTCTGGGGAGAACAGACCAGTAGTTCTCCTCCTGACTGGACTCTTTGTTACCTCTTTCTAATCTATTCCTGCGTTGTCCACATGGCTTGACTTGGCCAAGGATTGTCCCAGTGTTTAAACTTTTAACTGTGTTCTCTGTGTTCATCGATGAGCCTCAGATGTGACCCCAGTGTCACTGAAGCACCCAGGACACCCAGTGCTGGGACTGAGCCACCCAGTGGCCCCGGGTGGGCAGGGAGAGCCCCTGAGTGCTTGGGAACACAGGGAAGTGTCCCCGATGCCAGGCCCCAGAGGGCAGCAGCGCTGGAGCTGGGTAAGGAGGGAAGCACCATCACCCTGTGGCTGGGGCGAGGGGAGCTCTCTGTTCCCCCACTCTGCAGGACAGTACAGGCCCTGCAGCGTGCTCACAATCGACACTGAAGCTGCCAAAACAAAGGAAGGAACCCACTGCGGTTTTATTTTTCCTTAGATAAATTTTTTATATAGAATATATTACAGTCAGAGTTTTCAGCTTTTAATCAAAAGGTAACAAGTTATTGCAGTTTTTTACCCAGTGAAACTACCGGTGAAAGAACTTTCTAGAAAGCTGTCCTGTCTTTTAAAAAAAAGAGGGAGAAAACCCCACCCAGACAGAAAATACACATGTAGGTTGCACTTCGCACCCACGGGCGCCCTGCCGGGCGTGTGGGCATCCATGTGGAGAGGGGAGCGTGAGGTGAGGCAGCGGCGATGGGCACAACACTATGGCGAGGGAGGCAGGCCTGGGCGCTAGCGAGGTCGGTTCCTAGGCACGGTGCTTCTGCTCGGCTTAATTGCTCTTAGGTCAGGAAATGAACGCGCGGTGGGAGGGAGGAGGGTGGCGGCGCTGCCGGCACGGGGGGCGCTGGGCCTCAGCCTCGCCTCAGCTCGTGCAGCTTGTGGGCAACGCGCTCCAGCTCGGCCTCGATGGCAGCCAGGCTCTCCAGCTCCTGGTCCTGCAACAAAAACCCAGGACGTGTCAGTGGCCACAGGTGGGCTGCCCTCACCCCCCAGAGCTCCAGAGAGCCTTGCCCAGGGCGTGAGCACAGCCTTGTCCTGCCCCATCCCCTCATTTGTCCCTCTGGACAGATGAGTGTGCACAGCACTAATTACTTTTGCCCTAATGTTTAATTACTTCTACCCTAATGTTTAATTACTGCTGCTAGTGATGGGGACAAGGCATGGCAGCTGCCATCCTTCCCCCGTGCCCTGCCAGGGCTGTGCCCCCAGAACATGGGGTTGGGGGGAGATGGCTGCTGGGGAGCCGGAGCAGGCTCTGCCAAACAGAGTCAGTGGTGTCAAACCAGGATGGGCACCACTGCCTGCCACCCTCAGGGAGTGCAGCATGTGCCCTGCCCATGCAGTGGACAGTGGTGTCCCCTCTCCCCTCCCTGGGGCAGGGACCCCTTTGCTTTCATCTCCACTAGCAGAAGATACTTTTCCTGGGAAAATAGTGACTGAGAAAGCCATCAGTTCAAAGGCTCAAGCTGCCCATGCTGGCCTCACTGGCCAAGCCACACAGCCCCATGGCCCAGAAATGAAGAGGGGACAGGACAGCAGCCAGAGCCTGTGCCTTCCCTCACTGCTGTGTGCCTGGCCTTCCTCACTGACTCCCAGAGGCCCTGATCTAGTTTAAAAAGCCAACCAAACAAAAAAGTATTGTTGCAGCTGTAAACACAGCCGTTTTGCAGCCTGAGCAACCTCTTTCCAATCCCATTTGGAGACTGAGTGCTGCCTCGCAGACAAGGTGCACCCCAGAGACAGTTGCGGGGGCAGGTGAGGAGCAGACTCCCTGGGGGAGAGATGTGGGATGTGAGCAGACAATGGTGGGAGGCAGATGGGACAGCCCACCCCACTACATCCCTACTTCAAGCTGAGACGTTTGGCTTTGCTTTGAACTGACACAACTGGAGATGCTCTCACGGGGGGGATGCTGATGGGCAATTTTTGGCCAATGGCTTGGTGTATAACTGAGGCAAGCGAGCCAACTGGCTTCACTCACCTGCTGCCCCAGCCTGTTCACATGCACCTGATCATGGCCTGTCCCAGGCCCACAAAGCCCAAGCCCAGCCCCCTGCATTACCCCAAATCAACTCTGCCTGGAGCTGGGCCTCAGCACAAAGGTAAACCCACCAGCAGTTTCTGGCTGCTGGGGATGTGCTGAGCTATTATGCAGCACCACACAAGGTATCAGGGAAGGAGATCTCTGACTGTGGAAGCCTGGCTCAGATGTATTTCTATATCTGTCAACCATTTTCACTCCAATGTCTCAGGTCTCTCACCACAGCTGCACCCCTGATTTACCTCTGTAGGAGGTCTGACATTACTCACTCCATGCCCGAGAAAAGGAAAGCATTCCTTTTGACTTGGGAGGGCTTTGGGACAGAAAGACTACCCCTAGGCTCCAGTTACAGCTCTGGTTACTAAGTCCAGCACAGGCCAGTGCTGAAGTCCCGTCACTGGAGACATGACTCTGGGGGGCAGGGAATGCTTTTGTGCTAGTCACTAAAACAAGGATAAAAACCAAAGGCATAGCCAGGTGCAAACTTCAATAATACCTGAAGCTGAATGACTAGAAGGTCACTAAGTATCCACTTAATGTCACAGAGGACCACTGCTGTCTACATTAATGCCAGTATACCATCCACATCTCCAAATGTATTTTGGATAACTGGGTGGGATTTATTATTAAGCCTAGGTACACCAACCTCTGTTCTCCTGTTAGCGCTGCCTTCCTCATCCTTCTTTTCTTCAGGCATGGGAGCAAGCGGAAAACCTCCTTCACTGCTGTCCTCCTTCGAGTGACGCTTCCATGACCTTCTCACATCTTCCTCTGGACTACTGAAGGCATACTTGCGGGACCTAAATGTCTTTTTCATGGACCTGTCTGGGTCTTCCTCACTATCATTTTCCTCCATGCGCTTCTTTGATGTCAGCTGCTTGGCCAGCTCATCCATTTTGTTCCACCTCTTGGTGTCTTCCCATTCCCTGGAGGACTCCTCCTCCGTTTCATCGCTTTTGGCATCCCTGGGCTGAAAGGTGTCCTCTTCTCCCTGCATCTCTTCATCCTCCAGGCGATGCCTTCCTCCTCTCAGTGCCCGGGGTTGCTCTTCCTCCTCCTCTTCCTCCTCCTCTTCAGAGCTCCGCACATCTTTTCCAAATCCCAGCTCATCATCATTATCTGAAAGAGCATTAAACAAAGCAGTGAACACAACTGTTAACCTGTTTAAGGTCCACCTTTGGACTGAGCCTTCAGTGGTGATGCCAGATGTATTTCTTGACTTAGGCCTGCTTTTCCAGGATTCTGGAAATACCCACTCTCACGTTGCCGTGTCAGTAATGGGGCTTGAAGGCAGCAGTCAAAACCACTGTAGGCAGCTCAGGGAAGATGAATTAGTTGTCCCCAGGAGCTATGAGAGCTGAGCAGCGAGGCAGCTGCAGGGCCCGTGCTACATGCTGTGAACAGGCCCATGTGTTAGATGTTTGTGGTGCGGTCTGGGTGGCTGCTGGCTGGTGTGTTTCTGCAAACCCAGTAAGCAACTGCCTCAACTTTTTTGACTTTGAAGTCTCTAACCCATCTGTCTTAGTGCTCTCAGCTCCCCCCAGAAAGGATCAATGCAATCTGAGATACATACTGTCACCTCTCTGCATCTCCTCAGTCTCCTCATCCTCCTCAGCCAAATCGAGTGACCTCTCTGCTTCAGTAGGGTCCTCCTCTGCAGCTTCATCTCCATCATCCTCCTGCTCCACATGCTCCCCTGCTACCTCCTTACTGTGCTCCTGGCCCTGCCTGGATGGTTCTTCTCCCTCATCCTCAAGCTCCAGGCTGTCCCTGGAGCCTCTGGGCTCCTCTTCTTCATCCCCTTGCTGGTGCTGCTCATCCTCACTGAAATTTTTGCCAATGTGGTTGTCCAGAACTTTGTTTCGATGGGTATCCTCTGTATCCCTGATGTAATTGCTCTCAGCTTCCTCCTGGTCCTCTTTCTCAACAGTGTCGATATCCCGTGGCCTGGGCTCCCTCTCCTCCAGGCTGTTTTTTCCCTCCTCTCTTGAGTCTTCATTTTGCTGGGGTTTCTGTGCTGCCAGCTCAGGCAGGGACCCTGTGGGCTGCTCCTCTTCAGGGCGCTCCCCTGCTGCATCTACAGAGGGAGAAACGAGAAGAAGCACCTCTGCTGAGAGCTCATTTCACCACCAGCCCCACTCAGCAATCTGCTTAACCAGCCCATGGATCCTTTTGCAAGTCACTTCAGCATACGTTTGCATTCAAGCAAGGCAGTGATCTCTCTGGTGCCTGTGCTCCTGGAGAGACTTGCAAGGCTGAAGTTAAACATATGCTGAAGTGTTTTGCTGCAGCACAGTCCTCATCACCATCTCTTGAGATGCCAGCCACGAATTCACCCTGCATGAAATCAGACTGCATGTAAAATGAAATTATTTAGGAGTGTAATAAGGCACTTGCACAGCTCTCCCTGCTCTGAGTGCTGCACTCACATCACATCCTTATTTCTCCCACAAGGCCAAAGAGGCAGCCAGCCCTGTTCACAGGGTGCTGGAGGGAGGAGGAGTGTCTCTGCTTCTGAAAAGGAACTACTCAGCAGGAGCTTAATGTGGGCTGAGTATTTGCTCTTGCTCAAGGGAAACTGGCTTCTTTTAATACTATTAGCCAGAGAAAACACTTTGCAAAAGAAAATATGTGAGTTTAAAAGACCGAGAGATATGGAAAGCTAAGTGCAGCCCCAAGGAGGTCTGAGCCCCAAGGAGGGCACAAGGTAAGTGCCAGGATGAGGGGATGCAGAGAGCTGGGCACACGAGCCTGGTGGCCACCAGTGACACTGTGCTGGTGTTACTAGACTGTCAGTGGTCCTGGATAGCCCATCTGCCACATTTCATCTTCATCTTCCTCCATCTCCATGCTGCCAGAGCAAGAGTTTCAGGTATATCCTGGCAGTAGGGAGATGCCACCATCCTACCTGCTGGATTTTGGCAGTGCTGGCTGCAGCAGCAGCAGCCACTGGGGCTGTCACTCATTGCTCTAAGCAGTTTTGCACTGGTGTCACAGCAGTGCTGTTCTGCTGTAGGCCAGCCATGTGCCCCAGAGCCACTTGAGACCCTCTGTGGGCACCCAGCTGCTGCTGGAAGAGGAGTCATCTCCCCACACTGGCATTGTGTCTTCCTGACAACGAAGAGGGTAGGGGCCAACCCTTCCATTCTGCTAAACTGGCTGTCTGTAGTAAGAGTAACACTGACAAGGGGAAATCCCAGCTGAAGGTGATCTTTCCAAGATACAGGTGTTTTGTGAGGGTGTGTGTGTGTGTGTTTCAATTTTCTCTTCAGAGACTCATTACTTAATATCATAGATGCCTGGAAACAAAGGTGACAGGCAAAAACCTGGATCACCCTTGCCTGTATCACTGATTCTTTCAGTGTGAGATTTCCCTGGCTGTGACTCATTTTAAGTGTTATAAGTGAGTGAAAGTGTCAGCAGCAGGGTGCAAAAGTCAGTATCACTTTGGTAACTTGACCACCACCAGTTGCCATTAACTCAGAAACTATGTGTTGTTTGAACTGGTAAATAAGAACAAAGCAAACACCAGGTTGGTTCTGCGTGTCAGCACCAGCACCAAAGAAGATGCCTAAAAGAGAAGCAGATGGAGACATCAAGGCTGTTCAAAAGAAGACTTTTGTTTACAGCCTGACCTGGATTTCCTGGGGGTGGAGGCTGACACTGACCTCTCTGCTTGTTCTTGTCGTTCTGACTTTCAAGGACTTCGGAAAGTTCATCTTCAAAGCCGCTATTTTTCTTCTGCTGCTGAGTTCTCTCATTGGCACCTGTGTCAAGTTACAAAAAGTAGGGAAAGGCAAGAGTCCTTTCTGTGTTTCAGGAAGCAGAGTTAGGAAAATAGATCTGTGCCCTTTATATTTGCTACAGTGGGAAAATCTACCTGGGAGCTGGGAGGAGTGAGACTGGAGGGTATGTGAATCAACTGCAGTAACAAAACCACAATCAAAAACATCTTCTGCAGGATAGAAAATGATCTCTAAATAGAGAAGCAGGGTTGCCAGGAAAACTAATATTGATGGAGATCTAAGGAATAAGAGGTGCTGAACTGCAGCACACTAGGGGCAACAAAAGACTTCATCACCAGAGCACTGAAGGATAAAAATTGCCTCCTGCCAGATTCTGCCTATGTACCTCTGTTGAGGTGAGCACTGAGAGCTCCTGTATCCTCCAGCCTGGTTGTGGGGCCCCCTCTCCCCTGGCTGCTGGGAGGAAAAAGAAGCATTCGTTCCCACTGCAGGGGTAGTCTGGGGCTCCAAGGCCCCGGCCCCACATGTTAGCTCTGGGATTATGGAGCCTGCTAGAAAAATACAACACCCTAGAGAGAGGTGTCTGAAGGCAGCATGAGCTGGAAGTCAGGCTGCAGCTGTCCTGGCAACCAGCAATGGGATCTGCAGGCCAAACAAGCCCTGTCTAAACCAGATCATGCCCTGCTTTTATGCCTTAATGCAAGGACAAGAGCCAGTGCTGCCAGCCCAGTCCCCTAGCCCAGAACTGAATGATGTGGGCTCTCCAGCCTGAGCAGAACCAGCTGCACCAGCACAGAGGACACCAAGATTAACACCTTTTCCCGTGGTCTACAATACTGTTCCACCCCCCGTCTCTGTGATCTGTAGATTGGATCTCATGTAACCCTGGGACTAAGTGGTGTGATGGGCTCAGGCTGAGGAAAGAGTAGGGCAAGGTGCACCTCCATGAAACAAGTCCCTTCTCATGGAATTCATGCTGAGTGGCACAGCCTGTCTGATATCTGAGTGCTCCTCCTCAAATCCCTGGTGTGCCTGGGCAGTTACATCCCAGAATACTGAAGAGACCATGTGTTCTTTCTTCTAGATCACCAGGGCATCCGTGGAGTCCATCTGAGGTCACTGAGCATCTGGCCCCTCCACCATTTGGGTAGTGACTAAAACATGGCTTTGGGAGCTGCATTAGACTCCCAACTGACATCCTGAATTTTTCCTCTCCCTTTTCCCTGTTGCCTGTGTCTTCCTTGCTCTGGAAGCATTCCGGTGGCACTGCCTTCCAGCCATCTCTGGCAGACTTACTACACAGGAGCAGGGCACAGGGATGCCCAGTCATTGTCTCTCTGGTGATGCCCAGCTGCCCCCTGGTTACCCCATGGAGAAGGAGTAGGGAAGGCCAGGAGGTGCTCTCCTTGCAACCTGGGGAGAGCCCTGTTGCAGCCTCACCCGGACAGAGGGATCTGAAGCAGCCTTGCCTGGGATCTTCATGTTAGCTCTGGGCAACTGGGCACCTGAGAATGTCCCCTTTTTCCCTCAACACCCCTTGGCACAGCTGCATGGTGCTGCTGCTGCTCCCACATTGGCCAGTGGTGAGCAGCCTGCAGCTCTCCAAACCAAAGAAACCTGCATTTGAGTTAAGGAAGCCATCAAAAAATACCCATTAGCTCAAGAATATTTTCACTGAGGTTTTTTAGGTGCAAGTCTTACTCACTGTTCAGTGGGGCTTCCCTGCTGCCACAACTGGCTTTAGTGCTAGACTCCAGCTGCACAGACAGCAGAGGTTTTCTTGCCTTTAATTCTAGTTTGGGAGCTGGTGATTATTTATTGAATTAAATTACACTGTTTCCTTTTAGAGTTCTCCCACCACAAAATGTCTAGGCTCTACATCACCACCAAGTTACATTGATAGCTATGGAAATTATCAGATACATAGTGAAGTTGTTATAAACAAAATTCCTGTCCCCACTCACACAATCTCTGCTGAAAATCTTGGAACTACATTTCCTGGGGCATATTTATGTGATCTCAATATAAGATAAAAAAGCAAACACAAAACCTAACAAGCAATAAAACTCTATAAACTTCTATACAACAGAAGAAAACATTCTTCCCTATAGTTGCATTCCCAAAAAATATACTGGCACTGTACCTTGAGCAGCAATTTCCTGAAGTTCCTTCAATAAGTTTTGGTGGCGAAGGATAGAAATAATTCGTTCATCTGCAACAGGGAAGACTTAGTACAGAAAGTAGTCAAAGCAAACCTCCCCCCAGCCCCAGGAAATGAAATAGAACCCCAAATGCAACTCCTTCTTCATTTGCTCTTTTCTTTCTCTTGGCCTGATTTGCTCTCACATCTCTTGACTGTGTGACTAGATGACAGCAAGGTCCTATGACAACCAGGTGCTTTGATGTCACCCAGCACCCCTGTGGCCACAGTACCAGCTCAAGACATGGCCTGGGACAAGCAGTGGCTCCATCCCTGTTCCTGGAGCCCAGTACAGCCCAGTGGAAGAGGAAGGTGAACATGTCAGGGACCCCTTGATAGGGGTCCAGAGACCAGGGCTCAGTTGGTCAGGGTAGGACCAGCCCCTGCTCGTCAGATTTGCTTTTGCTGATACCCAGCCAAGTCTGAGGCAGTACCTCCTCGGAGAGTTTCAAGGCATTCCTCGCTGATCGGCAGGGGGTTTGGCTTAGATAAAGTATCAGAGATGACCTCTACAATGCACTTCATCACCTAGAAAGAGACAAAAATACTAATTAAAGAACTGGGTTTTTGTCTTTTGCTCCTACTTGTTACCAAGGCTAAAGTACAGCAGATGATGGGACAGATCTTGCTTTTCTGGTCAAGCCAGAACTGAATGTTCCATTCCTGTTTTCCCTAACGCAGGAACAGAAGGTACCTCCTGTGACTGAGAAGTGAGCAAATTACACATGACAATGGAAAGAGCTTCTTCCACACGAAACACAATTCAGCTGAGGATTGCATGGCTTCAGACCATCCCAGAGTCTGAGCACATCTGGAGGGTAAAGGGTGTCTGAATATATACACAGAAAATTCAAAATCATCCTCTTTTAAGTCAATATATCTCAACCTGCATCTCATAAAAAGACTCAGTGGGAGGTTGTAGAGAGCAAAAAGTGGTCATAGCTGTTCATAGATGACCTTGAAATCTTAAAAGCTCTTCAAACCCTGGGAAAGACATCATAGTTGGATTGAAGCCAGGCATGGAAAGTGAGGTGAGGCAAACTACTTTCAAACACAGATGAGAAAAACTGCTCTCAAACCCTAGAAAGGACAAGATACTTTGGAGAAGTGTTTGATCTTGTGCTTTGAGTGTTCAAGCAATCTATCATAGACTGGAAGAGCTCTACATGATGGCAGTTCATCTGAAAGCAAAGTTCTGACACAGCTTCTCAGACAGGATGAACTCTGGGGCCACCCTTTTCAGCAGCCCTTTTTGTTGATATAAAACCAGGAGCATTATTTGTCTAATTTGCCACCTGCACTGAGATTGCAGGCATCCTTGCCATGCCAAGACTACTGCTGGGAGCCTTAGTGTGTGGTCATGTAGACCCTGATGATCACACAGGACAGAAGCATTCACTACAGTCTGGTGCTGTAGGAATCAGGCTGCTTAGTTCAAAAGAAGCATTATTTATAAAGCAATCTAGGAAGAATGCAGGGCTCAAAATTGGCTGTGGAAAAAAAAGAGAGGCTAAATTGAAAAAAATAATATAAGTTAAGCCTTGGAGGCAAAAAATTCACTACTGAGTCTCTTTCTCCTGATGATTTCAGTAGGCAGCCCTGAGAGCCTTGACCTCCCTCACAATGTACCATTCTCAGGAGAGCAGAGCGCTGTGGCTGCAGTAGAAATTAAACACAAGTCAGCAGTCCCCAGTCATCCACAATGCTGTTCATTCAAGCACTTGGATATGTTCACTGGACAGCTGGAATGGGAAAATTCTCACCCTGTGTAAGGAGAGAATACTGCTTTTGCAGATCACAGCCATAAAATGCAGAACTCTATGTCTTACACAGTTTGAGGGAATTGCCTAATGGATTAAAAATGCTACAGGAAAGATTAAAAAAAAAACAAAAACAAGAAAGCAGGGGAATTTCCCTTGTATCATTCTCCTATATCACAAGAAATCCATTAATACTGATTTTAGATGACTTTGAATCACTCTAAATAGAAAAAAAACCCCAGATTCTGCTATTTCCCTCTCATGTTTTCCAACCCCTGGACCCACTTATTATAGCAGTAGTTGATGCAGCTTCAGAAATAAAGAGTTTCTCAGCATGAGAAGTAAGACTCTGGTTCAATGAAATGTTCTATTCAATTTTTTCAAGACTTCTAAGCTTATCTGAGGTCTTTGAGCACAGAGACACATCACTCACCACAGAAGTACATTCAACTATGTGGAGGAGTTTAGTAAGGTAATGAAATGAAGAGTGCAGTCATCCCACAACACTCTCCTTGACTTTTTGTTAGAGGAGATCTTGCAAAATGAGACTTCACAAGGTCATGAAACAACAGCCTGCATCAGGAAATGGAGGAGATCCTTTCCAAATGAATGTAATTAATCCAGTGCAGAAACTCAGACTGGAATTTTGCCATAGCTATCAACTAACCATGAGCATGTAACTAGATCCTTAAGAGCAACTCACAATGTCACTACACTGAAATCTCCAAAGGGTTGTGCCCTTGCAAGGACAGACTTCTCTATATTTGAGCTCAGCTATACTTAAAATATATGGTTGTAAGTGAGAAATAGTGTTCTTCAAGCACAGGAGTGGGCAAACACCAGATACATTGTAAATGCTTTGGTCTTGTTCAGCTCCCTATGGAAAGTCTGATGAGCTGCCCAGGAAAGGCCTGCAGGTGCTGATTAGCCATTAAACAGCCCTGAGACACCCACAAATGCTGGTGGCACAGAGCATGGTGTGTAGGAAGAGCTGCGGTGCTTGTTGCTGTATTCATGTGATGACAACCTCGCCCTAATCTGTTCCATAAGACCAGGAATTCCTTCCCTGAAATGCTGTGTCTCAGAGGATGGTGAAAGCAGGAAAGCCCTAAAGGCCTCTTCCAATTGCAGTAAATTCAATCAGGCAGCTGATTTTGCTCTCAGCTAGAGCCTGTGTCAGTGTAATACCCAGGGAAGGGGGGCAGTCTTGGGAAAGTCCTTCCTTGGTGGAAGCATTTCCATAGAAATGCACCAACTGCCACCAAAAATGCCATTTTTTACACATAGAATATATTGGGGAATGGATCTCACAAGGAAAATCATGTGATTAATGGGTTGTCCCATCAGATGCCCATTCTGGAGTGGAAAGTTGAAGGGGTAAGTGCCTGTCCCGAGTCCCCTTCCTCAGCAGCACACAGCCTGAGGAAGGCACACAGTGTCTCACAGCTCATGGCTCAGTCCCAGCAAGGGCTAAGCAGGCTAAAAGTCTTAACAAAGCAACCCTTCTCCAGGCCCAGGCACGTCTCCCAGGACACAGAGAGGTGTTGCTCGTGGCATACATCCTGCAGGTAACCTGTAATGGAGCCTGTGGTGAGACTGGCAGCAGTGTGCCCTCCTCTGCTGCTGCCCAGGGAAAAACATTATGTGGCTGGAAGATTTCATAACACAAAACAAGAAGTAAAAAGGGAAAAGGCTGGAGTTTCCTTCATGGACATGAATTTTCAAAGAAATTTTAATTTGGGCAGCCAAGAGATCAGCTCACATGAAAGATGGGGAAGGGTGGGGAGGTCAGGGAGTCGTGTCTGACATAGATAAACACAGGCAAACCCCCCAGTCCAAGCATTTAGGTGCCAAAAGGCTGTTGGGAGTGCACGTTTGTAAAGTGCAGCTATAAATGTTGGAGAGTGTGACACAGATATGTGCACAGAAGCCTGTAAAGGAGGGCTGGAGAGGTCAGCCAAGTCCTGCACTGCTCATAGCCACCCAGACAGCCTGAGCAGGAGCTGAGGATGGATTAGCAAGCTGAGAGAACCAGTTGCCTATATTTCCAGAGCATGCATATTTAAGTAGCACACATACAAACTCAGATATATACACCCCCAAACACACACAGTTTCTGAATCACATCTCCCCCCACTCTCCCTTGAGTCACCTCCTGTTGGGAGCTTTGAAAAGCTGAAAATAGGAGGACTAAGGAGTGTTATACCCAGCCTCCATCTCCTCTTTAAACAAGCTTGCCTGATCCCTCTGCCACATCCTGAGGGACTTTCTTGGCTGCCCAGAAGCTGATGCACAAAGGGTAGATTCTGTTAGGAAGGGAGCAGAGATGGATCCTGCTTGAGGGATCTCATGCAAATTCCTGGCACTTTGTACAGGGTATTTCAGTGGGAGCTGCCCCAAACCAGCCACCTAGGTGGAGGTGAAACATCCCATTCTTTCTCTTCATTTGACCCTTCCACTGCAAGCTCATCCTTACCTTAGTGTCGCCTTTATTCATGTCATTTGTCACAGGAAGAGAGACAGCTATAAGGTAAGGGAGGGGGGGAAAAAAAGAGAACTTGTTATTCATCTCATCTGGAAGACAAGCAGAGAAACACTATTCTGCAAAAATGGGAATAGAGAAGAGGGGAATCTCTCTCTGATGGAAGGGGTCTGTGGGTGCAGCAGCTGGATGTGTGCACTGTGCCTCTCGGGAAGGGAAGGGAAGGGAAGGGAAGGGAAGGGAAGGGAAGGGAAGGGAAGGGAAGGGAAGGGAAGGGAAGGGAAGGGAAGGGAAGGGAAGGGAAGGGAAGGGAAGGGAAGGGAAGGGAAGGGAAGGGAAGGGAAGGGAAGGGAAGGGAAGGGAAGGGAAGGGAAGGGAAGGGAAGGGAAGGGAAGGGAAGGGAAGGGAAGGGAAGGGAAGGGAAGGGAAGGGAAGGTGCCCAGGCTGCAGGGCCCGTGTGGAGCTCGGCGGTGACCTTGCGGCGGCCGCTGTCCGCGGTGCTGAAGGGGCCGGGCCGTCCCTGTCCGCGGTGCTGGAGCCGCGGGCGGAGCGGGGCCGGCGGGCTCAGCGCTGCCGGGGGGCCCAGGAGGACGCAGACCCATCCCAGCCCCACTTACCTGGCACGGCCAGGAGGAGGACGGCGAGCAGTTCTGGTCGGCTCATGGTTCTGGTGGGATGGAGGCAGGGAGAAAGGGGCAGAGGGCGAGACTATCGTGCCGTGGGGGCTCCAGGCGAGGTGCCGGAGGTGAGACCAGCACGGAGCTTGTGTATCTACGCCAGTGCCCTGGCTGAAGATCCCAGATGGGGCACTGCAGCAACCGGCTCATTTATATATCTCAGCCCTCGGAAATGGCGTCAGGAGGAAGCCGCCTCCTCCTCTGCCCCCTCCCCTCGCACACAGGCTTCCCATCAGCCGCCATCACTCACCGGCTGTCGGAGGAGCCCCGAGCTCCCCGGCTGCCCATGCAAAGGTGCCGGGCTCTGGTTGCTCCATCTTCTCAGGCTCTGCAGGCACAGGAAGGCTGTGAGGTGTGTTTCCAGGATACTGCTCTTCCAGCACGTCAGCCGACACTGGCAATCTGCAGCAGCTCTGCACAAGTGCCCTCTCTCTATGTACCTGTAGCCAAATGTGAGGCACCTCGTGTGTCCCGGCCAGCAGTGCCATCTGTAGATGGTTTTGCCCTCTCAGGGCACCCTTGTCTTTCACTGACCATGGAAGTTTAGGACACGTGCTGCCTTTTAGATGCCTTTTAAAGGTCTCCACTCCAGGGAATTGGTCACCATGAAAAGGGCTTGCCAATGGACATGGTAAGTCACAGCAGTTCTATGAAAGGTTTGTTAGCAGGATATTATTTGCATTAAAGATCAAAGGCTGGTGCATCTGCTGTCCATCTCTGACTCTACAAACAAAATTTTATTAGGTTGCTACCCTTTGTTCAATATTTTATAACACTCTTTAGCAACCCCCTACACTCCAAAGTTGAGGTAACCAAGATTACCTGGCTGCCAGTTTGCATTTACAAGGGAGAGAGAGGAAACAATTAATTGTGTAATACTCTTAGTCACAAGTATTTCCAGGCTTTTGAAAAATGCCTCTCTGTTCTTTGGATGGAGCATCTGTCAGGTCAGCCAGCTGGATTTTTTGTTTAAAGTGACTCTAATGCTTCTTTAGGACAAGAGCTACTCTTGCTCTGCCACTCCATTCTATTCCTCAAACAATTTCAAAGGACACAAAACGCAGGCACTTAGACTAGAAAACAAAATTCAGAAAAATGTGCCATCTTTCTTCCCCACCCTGCCTCACTCTGCTCTCTTCTCTTGAGTCCTGCACTCAAGGAATTAGGGAGAAAGTAAAAGGTCATCACTTGTCATCTTGTCTAAGATGACAAGAACTTTTCTATGAGATCAGGCAGTACAGACTGCACCATCGTTTTCTCTTTCTCTTTCCAGGTGCACGTGGAAATGTGCTCCCATATGTCCTCTGATATCTATCTGATTTAAATGCATGCTTCAAAAGGCACATTTGGATTGTAAAAGGCCATTCATACAAAATCAAAGCTCCTCTTGTCTGTTGCATTTTCTAGTTAAATGCAGAGAAAAGATGGAAATAAATTGATCTTCTGAACAGTGCTTTGTGGATGGTAGTGATGGATGGTTAAATGTGTGTAAGTCTATGAAATTAACATCCATTACAGTTCTTGTTCCATGGGGAACAAGAAATAAGAATGGAATAAGAAATATCCTTTCTTTTTGGTTATTGTGTTGTTAGATTTTGGGGTTTTTTTCTTTTTCTTTTTCTTTTTTTTTTCAAGGTGTGTGTGTTGTTGAATTATTTACTGGGGAGAGGGAATGGGGGCCATATGCAATGGCCTATCCCTCATTCAGGATACCCCACAGCCTTTAAGTCTCTGAGTCTGAAAAACTGAGCATTATTGAGCTTGTAAATTCCTATATATTCCTAAGTGAGAAACAGATTGATCTGCTTGTCAGGCTATGTTTTCCTAGTCAATATTTACTTGTGCTTACATATAAATGCTGATCTTATTAGGGCAATAAATTATCTCAGTTCTAATCCAGTTTCTTACATGAAGTGTTTTTCTTCTCTGGGGCCTCATTTTGAGAAATTTAACAGGGTGTGTAGTGCCCATTACTAATTTTTTTTTCTTCTCTTTGTCAAGGTGTGTTCTTGCATCCATTAAGTTCATTGCAAAGGACAAACTGAATGCTTTCCAGGTACAGCATGCATACTCCCACTGTAATAGCATATGATGGATGATGAATTTTTCTATTTCTTGTCCCAGAAAAATGGATATGAAACTGTTAATCCAGCAATCAGTACTTCTGCTATTGGAATTTGTCTCATTAGGCACAGCTATATTAGGAACTGTCACAGTACAGCATGCCAGGGAAAGATTTATGTCAAAAGAGCAAAAGTGATCAAATAAAAAAGTGAAAGGTATTCTGCCACTCAGAGAAAGGTAATGCCTGAAGCAGACTCCAAGGGAAGAGCAGGTCTGTGAGTCTCTAAAGTAGTTTGTGTTTTAGTATATGGAAAACAAGAGTAGATCTTCAATGGGTGGCAAAGCAGTAAAGATGGACATTTCTGACCACTTTCAGCCTTATAAAAAAAGGTGTGGATGTCTATAGAGAACAATTCTGGTTTTCCTTGTAGCTGCACATTTTCATATACTTGAAGTGTGGTGGGACTGTGAAGAGCCATGTACCATGACCTGCCTGCAGTCACCAACATAACATGTGCAGATGGACAAAGAGATATTTGCCTTCCCATCCTGAAAGTGATTTGAGAAGATGACAATGTCTGGATGGATGGAAGCAGCCACCCAGCACTGTTCCATTATCCATGCTCTGAGACAAGGGAACAAGAGGGTCAGCCTAAAAGCCATATTGATATAAGATCTTTCTATGCATAAGGTCATTTGATTGAGAGATTATGTGGCTTAAGTGCTATTCTCAAGAGTAAAATATTTTTTTTTTTACTTTATTCCAGAATTCAGGAAAGAAAACCAAAGGATCTTGTGTTCGTGAGTTACTCTGAGAGTTTTGTTGTCTAATTTCTTGGCTTGAACAGGGCTAAGAACTCACTCCCTTTCTGTGCTTGGAAACACTGACACTGCATTTCAAACAGCTGTGATTTTACAGGTCCGTGTACTGAGGCACATAAAGAGGGAAAGTGTTATTTTCATGAAGGTATCAAAAAGTATTGAAGCCAAGGCTAATACCACAGCTAATACCACACCCTAACCAAAAAGGCACTAAGAAAAAAATAGGCAACAATTATCTTCTGGTATATGAAATCAATTCATAACTGTTTGACTGAAAAACTTGAATGTAAGCTCATTGCCAAATTACTAGCAAAGTCTATTAAAACCCCCTTTTCCAAAAATCACACATTTTCTTCTTTCCCGCCTTAGCCAGTCACACTCGCCTCTCAGTTCCCTCATACAAGCCTTGCTTGTCTGCCTGTAAATAGCAGTAAGCTTCAAAGCTCAGATTGCTGCTGTGAATACTCATCTGTGCTGCTCTAAGGCATTCCTCTCTTCTTTTTCAGGTCAGAGGCAAAATGATGTTGACTTGCTTTGATTTTCTTAGTCTAGACTGTCCTTGCACCAACCTGAAATTAATTTATTTTCCTGTTGAAATGTTTACTTACACCCCCTAAAAAAGCTCATCATTCTGCCCAACCTGACAGTAGCTAGCTCTGCCTATCCGTTTTCTTCCTTGCCTGGCATGCACAGCTCTCTCTGGGGCAGATGGAGTATGTTTCCTGCTGGAAGAAGAGAATTCTCTGTAGTGATCACAGAATACCATCTGGACACCCTTACAAATAGCTTTTTGGGTCTCAACATAATTGTTCTAAACGTTATTCAAACACCAATCTGGAAAATGTCATACCCCTCCAATGTCACAGTCAGTTTACCTGGCAGTTACAGAAAACCTTCATTGATTCCCATGAGCCCCCTGAATCTGCAAATAGACGTGGAGGCAGAGGTTCTTTCTGAACAGTGATCTCAAACAGCCTCCTCTGGAAATTACTGATTGTTCCTACGGTTATGGTTTTATTTGACTTGGGACAGGAAAGTTTATATGATGCTGATGTATATACTCAGTAAGATAAAACAATTCTATAAGTTTTAGACTGGTCTTATATTCATAAGAACATAATTGATACTGTTTACTTTGCTCTGAAGGTAGAGACAGGCAGTCCTGTTTACTGACCTGCAGGCACTAACAGGGTTCATAAGAGTTAAGGAAAAAAAATAGTGACAAGAATGACTAAGATCTATGGAGGAGCACTCCTCTTCTGGGGGGTCCATAAGTCCATCAGACAGCCTCTACTCTGCCAGCAGCTCACAGCCAACAGATGGATCCTCAGCCAGATCAGCATCAGCCCAGATTCTCAACATTGACTGCCTGGTATGTTTTGTAGAAATCACTTTTATTCCTCTTCCTTTATACACCCAATCTGTCTGTCCATTCCAGGCCAGTTGCTCAGTGAAAACCAAGTGAACCACAGAGGTACTGGGTCTCCTGGGCTACCCACAAGGCCAGAATTCAAATGTTGTGAGCATGGTAAGGGTTTTTTTTGAGATGGAAGTTAGATGCACTTGTGCTAACCAATTAATGGAGATGAAATGGCAAAATCCCTAATTACAAAGCAATTGTAATTAGAACATTTTCTCCTCTCCCTCCGTAACAGCAAGGTTTGGAATCACGAAACACATAAACAATTCCCATTCTGGATGCTTTCTTTGAGCTCTGCTCACCCTGGAAACAATGCACTTAAAGAGATGAAAAGACAACAGAACATAGGCCCTGCTTCCCTGCCACTCTTGCAGAAGGATGAAGGAAAGATGTGAGGATTCATGCATGTACTGCTGATATATTTCTGTCCCAAAAGCCAGACTTAAGAACTTTCAGGGCATTGCTGTCCTCACCCCTGGAACCACCTACCTGGAGATATACAGGGACACAAGAGTTGCTATTTTGGCTTGGAGTGGGGAGCTGGAGTCACTGGGCCCTCCCCCAGAGGCAGGGACAAGGTCTCAGTTGGAATAGGGCCTCTTCCTTCCCATGCCAGGCTGAATCCCAGCTTCCAAGTCTCCCAAAAACTGGCCACTGGCCCTGATATTTATTTTACAGTGCTCCACAATGTTTTAGTGTTAATTAGAAATATCTAGTTTGATTGTCCCTCTGAGAGTCTCTTCTCAAATTTGGTACCTTCCTCAGCTTTATGGCATGAAATGCCATAAATGCCACAGTTTGCTTTAACACAGCAAAATTATCTCATCTGTTATTTTTAAATTACCTCTTCTTCTATTCTAAAAGCTGGGAAAGACAAAAACTCTTTCTCTTCCCTAGTCCAGTGAGGCTTTCATGATATTTACATTTCTCTCTTCCTCATGTCCTTTCCAAGAGAAACAATCTCAGTCATCTGGTTCTCATGAGGCTCCTTTAAACCTGGCTACTAGCCAGTGAGTCCCACAGGTTAATTACCTACAGCATATAATTACCTATAACATAATGCAAAGAGATCCTGGGGTATCCTGCTCTCATTAGAGCAACGTCACTAGAATATTTTTAGTCTTCACTCAGTGACCCAGAAACTTTCTGGGGATACCTAAAAAAAACTGGTTTACATTTTAGGAATGGCCATACGTAGATGTCTCAGGAATCAGTATCTTTGAAGATCTATTATTCCCTCACATAAAAGACATTATGGAGAGGACATGGAGGATTTCTGGAGGTTTAGACATGCTCCAGCAGTAGGTCAGTAGTAGTGAGTTGCCCCAGCCTGTATCAGGGAAATGACTCAGTCTGGATAAGGCAAAGAAAAAAATTCCCACTCTGTTGGTCTCAGTTGGCAACTTGGTCCCTTCCCTCTATCCACTCACCCTGGTTTGGGTCAGGCTGTTCTCTGCACAGCCTGAGCAGAGCTTTGGGTAGCCTGTGCAGTGCAGATGGCTCCTACCTCAGATGTTCTGTTGATAAGGCAGTTTTTGAACACCAAATTGCATGTTAATGCTAGTTAATGAATGTTCTCTTTACAGGCACAGCAAGCCTTTTCCTTCTATACTAAGCAAGGAACAGGAGGAGGTAGCCTTTCAGGTATTAAATTGCTTGAGAGCATCAGCACAGAGCAGCTTGAGGAACAGCCACAGAATCTTAAATTACTGTTACTGGGCTTTTTTTTCAGCCTGCAGGAGCTCAAGTTTCTTACCTGACCAATGCTTTTTCTTCAAAGGAGAGTAGGGTTTGCAGTGCCTGTCCTTGGGGAGCAGCCTTTACTTTCTTCAGGGCAAGGGGACAGCAGCACAAGGCACCTTCAAATGCAGCAAAGTCTCTGCTGAGCACACCTCATTCATATGCTCTGCAGACAAGATAGTCATGACAAATTCCTCCACATTGCAGGATGAGCCCAAAGAAAATTTGGGGGATCCTGAAGAAGTCCTGCAGCTCACAGTTTGCTCTGTTTGGAGGAAAGGGTTTGGGACACTATCCATCACTGACCTTGTAGAGATCTCCTCTCTGTTTGTACTCAGCTGAGTTCAGACTCAGTCTCTACTACTAAGTGCTTGGGAGAATGTTTCAGGCCAAACCACACTTTCTACTTTGCTGGGGATTAAAAAAAAAAACAAGAGGAAAAAAAAATTGACCATACTTCTCTTTCTGGTTATTTTTTTTAGAGTTTTTACTGAAACATGACCTGCTGGCTCTCAACAGCTTTTTGTTTGATCAAGGCAGCTAGATAACCAGAACCATGGTGAAATCCTTGTGAAATCCATGTGTTCCATGCCATGTAGGAGGCAACTGTTGTCATGTGGAATCCCAAAGGAGCAGGAATAGAAGGGTTTCCCTTCAGGCAGAGAAGATAAATGGGTACTATGCTCACTTTGTGTTTAAAGCTGCAGTGAGTGTGTAATTTTCTGTACTGAGGGGAATGTTGCAGCTGCTTGACAGATTCACACAGTGAGAAAGGGAAATGTAAGGAGAAAATGTGCTATTTGCATTTCTAAGTAAAATGTTCATTAAGAGCGTGAACCCAAATATGGATCAATAGAAAGACTTTTACCCCGTCCCACGGGTAAAAGTCTTTAAATTCTAGACCTAGCTTACTCCCCTAAGGTTGGAATGCATTCCCCAGAGGAAAGGATATAATTTAAGAGTATTTAGGCAAGGAGTAAAGGTAATAGTGAGGATAACAGCTATAAGAAGGAAGAACCTACACAGGATATGTCTTAAAAAAAAAAGAAAAAGAAAAAGAAAAAGACGCCAGTCAATGTTGTTCATCAACAAAAGTAAGGTCAGGAAATTAATCTGAATTTTGCAAATACAGGGGGATGATCACTGTCCTGGTCCTGCTGGCCACACTACTGCTGACAGGCCAGGATGCCATTGGCCTTCCTGGCTACACCTGGGCACAGCTGGCTCATGTTCAGCTGCTGTCAAATGGCACCCCCAGGTCCTTTTCCACCAGGGAGCTTCCCAGCCACTCTGCCCCCAGCCTGTAGCGCTGTGGGTTGCTGTGGCTCACATGCAGGAGTGACTCTCCTGTTTCCTGTACTGGCTTTGCATCACCTCTGTCATTAGCAGCTTAAGTGCAGCCTTAACTTGACTTGTCCAAGGACAGAGGGAGCCATGCATTGGTGCTCTCAGCTCCTGCAAGAGCTGACCTCTTAAGGTAAGTACCTCTGGCCCTCCCTGCAAGGATGTGTGATTTCCTTGGCTTCCAAACACCATCTGCTCCTTTTTAACTTGATTTACCTGTTGCCAAGCCACAGAGCTGTTCCCCATGCTTTTAGAGGCCCAGTAATGTGTTTCACACTTGCTTCGAATTTGTTGTGAAATGTGGAGAAACAGATGCAATCCTAACAATGAAATAAGTGTCCCAAATAAGTTCTCTTGAAACTCTTTGCAGGACCAGTGCCTCAGAGAACAATGTAGTTCCCTCTTTGGAAGTTGACTAGCAGCATGTTTTACGTGGGTTTTGGTGATTATACAAATCGTTAACATCCATTTTGGCTGTGTTTTTAATGAATGAAAGTAGAAATTAAATGGGATGTTTTTTATTAGTTTTTTTTAGTATAAGGATTAATTTTCAGACCCTTTGAACTGAAAACATTCTGGTTTGTTGAAATATTTTGCAGAAACATTTTCCATATTTTGATCAGCCCTATTATTACTGTGCTGAAGCCCATCTCTACCACGATTAACTGGTATGTTTATAGCCATCTGGATCACAGTCTACTCATGTTTTTAAAATGATTACTGCATCTATTAATTCTTTATTAAGCCTTTATAAACAGCAGGTACACATTGTACAGTAGCCACAAATAGAATTGGGAGTTCACTCCTCACCTTTTGTTCACACATTCCTGTACATCACGATCACTCCAGATTTTATATTTTATTTTATTTTATTTTATTTTATTTTATTTTATTTTATTTTATTTTATTTTATTTTATTTTATTTTATTTTATGCAATTGCTTCAAAATATCAACCATCTGGGGTTTATTCCTTGACTTAGACTAAGGAATGAATTCTACATATTCTGAGAGCAGTTTCATTAATTGGAAGAGGTGGGTAAGCTGAAGGGCCTATTGGACATCCACAGTGTGGATCCAAGCTCAGAACTCCCTCCTGAGAGCACCAAAGATGCTCTCAGGAAAAGCAGTGGCCCCAATTGCCCCTGAGGGCCTCAAGAACAGCACAATTACAGCAGCTGCTTGGGTTCTGTGGTTAAAGAAAGCTCCTCTGAGACGTTGCTGTTTGATTGGAAGAGTACTCAATTGTCTAACAAAGCTGTTATCCTCTATTTAGTCAGAGATGAGAAAATAAAATCTTTATGTATCACTCCCATGTAAAAAAAAAAAAAACCAACAAACTAATTCAAAGAAGTCAGACCATCAGGAGTAAAATAAAACCACCACAAAGAAAGGAAATTATGTCAGTGAGTAAAAGTGGGCTGGAGACTTGCCTCATCTATTCCAGCTGCTGTGTTTACTCAGCCCAGAGGCAGATATCCACTCTGCGCCCCACATACAAGAGAAGGTGCTTCGCCATTTTTGAGGGGTATTGATATTTTCATTTTCATCTTTCATATTAGAAGTATCCCTTTAGCACCAGAAATTACCTTGGGATATGTCGACTAGTATTGCAGGGATCAACAGGTGAATAATGTGAAGCTTATCATCATATTTAATCTCTATTTTTTGTTAAACCATAACCCTTACATACACTCTTGATTTCAGTGGGATTCACATGGACTTTGGACTGATGCAGGGACAGGCTCTTTGCTTCAGCAGGAGCAATGGGCTTTGGTGTGAAATCCTTAGATACATAGTTGGTGCCTCTGCAAGAAAACACAGATCTCCTCCATATCACTGGGGTGACCTTGACCACTGTGTTTCTATTCCTATCAACATCCTGGGTGACACCACTGTTTTTCTTGTATGGATTCATTTGAAACTTTTCTTTGGATCATTAGAGCTGAATGATGAGTTTGTACTCATGGGAAAGTTAGTTTTGCAGTCACTGAGTTCTTGCAGCCAATGGTCCCTGCTACAGTGATAAATGGATGCTTTAATAAAGAACTTCCCAGGACAGACATTCATCCAGCAGCAAAGCCTCTATTTTACTGGCAGGGAGTAAGTTTTATGAAGTATTTTTTACACACCGCCCCCCCCCCCCCCCCCCCAATATCAATCAGACTGCCATTGTCTTCATTTTACTTCTCTAATATACAATAATATTTTACTTTTGAACAAGAAATGAGTGCGCACAGAGTTTTATAGGAGAGGTCTATTGCAGTGCAACAGGAAGCACAGGCTGGTGGTTATCCTCAGCACTATGGGGCGGTGTGTGATAGCCAAGGGGTCATGCTGGTGAATGACTGTCATACCCACACACTGAGCTACTGGACCATTCAAACCTCTCTGTTTCTTTCAACAATGCCTATTATCTGTGTTTTCTCCTCTCCAGAACACCCTGCCTGATATTTTATTTGCCTTCTCCCTTCCTACCCATCCATTTTTCTTTTTTATTAAACCCCTAGCCCTGTTTTTTGATTTTAATTCCAAAGAGCTCAATTTCATCCTGCACTTTCCCTGAACACCATGTCCTCATATCATCCTAGCCAACACCAGACAATTTTGAACTGCTTTAAAGTGGAGCTCAGGATGTTGTGCTTTGCAGGCTTGCCTGCCTTAGGTGTCATCTCTAACCTACAGAATGGTGGGTGCCAAGACCCAGTATAGCTCATCCAAGCTTCCATTGGAGGTTTGCAGTGTAAAGGGAAACCTGGATCAGGGCTTTTGAACTGCACATTTATCACCCTCTCCAGGAGATTCCACTGTCAGTCTGCCATCCCTTCTGCTGAGTATCCACATGCTTTTCTGTTGTGATTTGGCTAAAAATGAGATGATTCAAAAGCAGTCTCAGGACAGATCTTCATTTTCTGCTTAGAATTTCATTCCCTCTTGTCTGCCTGCTAGACTGCACCAAGGCCAGATTTCCTTCTACAAGCACAGAACACAGCTTCCTAGTGCCAGCCCTTATCCTCATGAGGATATCACATTGGAAATTTTGCTCACAAGATCCCAGACATTCTTCATCTCCAGCATTTTGCATTAGGAATAACTTATTTTATGGGATGAGATCTGCATTTGCCTCTGCTTACATTGCTTGATCTGCAGAAGGTAAAGATACCTAGAAGTCAGTCTGTTAACCTAATTCTACGGTCTTTGAAACAGCTGCCAGAAACACCTGAGCAATAGCGTTCCTCAGGACAAATAGTCTCCCTTCCTAGAGACAGTCCAGGGAAAGACCTGCTTGACTCATCTCCCTGCTTTCAGAAAGTGGCCTTCTCTATTGCCTTCTAGCAAATCACACAGCTCATTTTTCCTTTCCAGTAGTCACACAGGCTTTGCCACTGTTCACCTGCCAGCCAGCAGCTCCCACAAGTACTGCCAGCAGCCTCTCAGGTGGAGCAGCACCTGGCAGCAAATAGGTGCACAGGAGTCAGGCAACTCATTGACTGTTTTGGGTGAAACCAGCATTAACAAAAGTGCTTATGAGTTAGGTAATGGGCATGAGGAACTGAGGAAAATGTTTCAGCCAAAGATAAAAACTTGGGGGCCTGGTTTCTGTGCTCAGCTTTGCTATTCCCTTCTCATACGACCACTGCAACACACATAACCATCCAGTATCTCAGTTTACTCTTCAGACAAAATCCTCTTTCTAGAGGGACCTAGGAAGGAAAGACCCAAGAAAGCACTGACCATTCATTTTCTAAATTTTTTTCCATTTTATGTGGGATTCTTATCCTGTCTTTTTGGTCAAGAGATAAAGTGAACACATAAGGAGTTTTAGTAGCAATTTTGATACACCAAATGTTTCAGCAGGATGTCACTTCAGTCCTGCAGGCTTGGCTCAACAGCTTTCTGAACTAAGAGGAGATTTTCCTGTTTGCAGTCAGCAGGATCCAGCTCCCACGGAGGAGAAATAAGAACACCTAAACTTTTAACTGGCTGTACATTATCTCTTGCTGCTTCTCGTGCAGCCTGATTAATCTAACTACAGGCTCTGCATTCCAGCAAGAGCCTCAATCACATTTCCACAGGACTCGTGAAGCAGAAAACCTGCACATCCCTGGCAGGACTCCATGGCTGCAATGAGTAAGCACAACACCCCTGAGGTTGAGGGAACTTTGCCAGCAGGCTGCAGGTGAGGATTCACTCCTCTGGATTTTGAGACTTGAGGACAGAGTTTTCTGGGAGGGGAGTGCAGAGCACTTTGATACCTATCATCTCTGACACCGCAGCCAGCCATCTGTTCCGAGTTTATTAAAAGTGATGTACTCTGCTGGGAGGATCAGGAAGCATCTGCTGGTGCATTTACATTCAAATCCTCACAGCAATCCCATCCATCCTCCTTTTTTAATTAATCAAACCCACTTTTTGGTGAAGGCACACAGATAAACGCTTCCTCAGTAAATGGGAGCACATATTATGTTAATACCATTAAATAGCTAATACGCAGTAAAACAATTAAGTACAAGCAGCAGCATCTCTCTCAGGATTTAAGAAAGCTGTTCTGACAGAGATCATTCCTGTTTAAAGGATCACCATCTAAACCTGGCTTATGCGGCAGTGCAGTTTTCCTGCTGCACGATTGCTAATCAGCTGCTTGGGACAAGAGTGAACCCTGAGGTGATGAACTGAGGCACACACTCCCTGTGACCCCATATGCAAGGGCTGGAGTGTGCTGAAGGACACAAGACCCCCCCAGCAGAGCAGTGACCCGGGGAGTTTGGAGGCAGATGCTGCAGGGCAGGTGTAAATCCTGTCCGGGTGAAGGGACAGCAAAGGCGTGCTCTACCCACCTGGCAGCACTGCATTGCATTAGCACAGCTTCTTTGAAAAGGTGAAGAGCTGCAGATGTTTCCCATCACGACCAGATCTCTGAAGGGTGAGGAGGAAAAAGGAGGTGGCAAGCCTGCTGGTGTCTCTGTTAACTCTGCTTGGCATTGGGAGTCCGTGGCAGCATTCCTGCTGGTGCTGCTGCCTGCACTAGTTACCCCTATGGTATCATTAAATGCATGGTGCTCCATGGGATTGGCTCTCTGGGTTTCCCCTCGGGTTCAAAGCTGGGCTGCAGTGGCAGGCTTGGCCTCCCAGGGTGCCACTGGCCAGGGTACAGTGGGATTTACTCAGAGGATTGGAAACCCTGCAGTAGATCACATTTAGCTTTTGGTACAAAACCTCTCCTAGAAGTGTCAAGACCTCAGCATCCTTCTGCTGAGAGGGGCAGCTCCTGTGAGTGGAGAAAAGTGTCTGAATAAAAGGCAGTGGGAGCTGTTGGCAGAGATTTCCATGAGACAAGACCATAGTGGTTGGTGAATTTCTAGGGACTCCTTCAGCATCTCCTTCCAACCAGACAGAAGGAAGAAATGGAACATTTGTCCACTGTAGATCCCGGTCTATGCCCAGGGATCCTTCCTGACTTACATGTGGAGTGGTGGAAAGGTTCTTTCAGAGTAAGTCTGAGTCTCTGGGGGCACATAATGCCTCCATAACCAGACCCTCCAAGGGAGCAAGGGCATTTTGCTATGCTAGGGAGGGATTGACCTTCCCCACTACCCTACGAAAGGGATCAATAATGTCAATGGCAGCAACAAAGGCACTGAAAAAGTGAGGACACTCAATGTTGAGAAGCCTTGGGGCTGTGGGTTTGAATTAGTGCTCATGATATAATCTCATCTATCACTTATATCGAGCATAAGGGGCAGAGGGGATTTTTGTGTGCTTGGAAACTATGTCAGTGTCTCTTCGTGCAGCTATTATTAATAGACAGCTGATACACAAGTTAAATAGACATCTTCTATTTCTCAGCATGCCGTTCCTTGACTTCTTACTTTGGATATATCCTCAAGGTCTTTTTTAAACACAACTAGTTCTTTTCCAAATCCTCTCTTACAGTTACAAACGTAACATTGGCTGAAACATCTAGAAAATGGAAAGTGCCATTGATCCTACCCTTCCCCAGATATGCTGCTTCTGGCAGGCAGGGCTTTTGTCATGAAACACCCCGTCCTGTGGCAAAGCCCTTCTCCCAGGTTAGAAGCAGCAAGTTTACAACACTGGCCCTTGTCTTCCATTAGCAAAAAAGGGAGTTGCAGATGCTGAGAGACCTTGGGAAGCCGTAACTTGCTTTTTACCTTCTGTTATTGATGTTAAGTGGCTTTTAACTTACGTTCTTTGATTGCAAACACTATTGATGAATTTGCAAAGCTGCAGCTCAGAGACTGGGCAAACTGCCTTTGGGTTGTTGGCCTCAGTAACTGTGGAGCAAATAAATATGTGCATGAAGGGATATTTAGCAATTGCAGGGTTGGAAATGGAATTAGTGACAAGGCAGAGTGATTTAAAGAGCATTGGGTCTAATTAAGCTCAGATCAGACAGTGAGAGATGTGCTGATAAGGACAACTGTCATGTGCTTTCCTCAGTGCCTCTCCAGAAGGAAGTCACTCCCAGCAGCACATTTTGAGTGAACAAATTGTTCAGTGATCAGTAGAGTTAACAAGCCTGATTTTTCTAGTCCCTTCCGACAACCCCAGAACATGATCTTGGCTCCAGAGTCTCTGCCCCTGACTATATGAGTGGTCCAAGTGTTGCTACAGCATCTGCCACCGCTCGGGCCCACGCAGCATTGGCGCACTGACAAGAGTCAGCCCTCTGTGGGTACACACTGCTGGCTTGTGTCACTAGAGCCACAAGAAACACTGCCTGACACCTGGCTGCTGGGGATCATCCCAAAGGAGTTTTCAAAAGCTGCTTTTGTGGGAGTTGTGTTTTCGATCCTGAACTGAAGCCTCTGATGGAGTAAAACTTGCTGGTTTTCACCTCATCCTTGCCTAGCAGGTGAAGCAAGGCATGCAGCATTTCTCTGTATGACCTCATTGCAAAGTGAATCCTAGACAGTGCTTTCAACTGGAACTGAGTCAAACATTCCCCAAGCTGCATCACCTGCTTTATCTCCACTGAAGATCATCTGCCACCTTCTTCTCTATTCACCAGGTCAGTGAGGTCCCTCTGAAGTCCCCTGACATTTGACCAGCACGACATTTGACCAGCTACTCAAAACAGCCCAGTTACCACCTACAAACCTGGCTGTTTCACCTTCTGTCAAATCTACATGCACCTGCTTTGGGGTCTTGTTTCAGCCTTTCCTCATCATGTCTTTAACAAAGTTTTGCAGCTGCTTGTGGTGCAGCTCTGAAGATGTGGGCAAAACCAAAACCAATGAAGGAATCAGAGCAGCTCCAGATGAGCCCTGCACTGCAGGGACTTTGTCCCCTTCTCCATGAAGGAGAAGCAATGACTGAGATCTGATGATCCTTTCTCAAACCCTCTACTTCACCAACAGGTGACTTCTAGCTCTCTCTGTTCCTACAGACCCCTGAGGTAATGAGGGAAGAAGAAAAATCCATGTTTTTCAGGCAAAACCTGCCAATATTGGAGGGGATAGTTGAGTGTCTGCTGTGGATGATGCTGACACCTATTTGGTATTTCCTGGGCAGCTGCTTTTGGTTTGTCCCCCTCATGACACAAACTTGTGGAAAAAAGGCAGGAGAAATATCTTCAGGATGCAGTGATTATTGAATGTATCTTTGATTAAAAAGAAGAAAAATTCCATTTCTTACAAACAAACCACACCTGCTGGAGCTGAAACCTTCCTTCAGAGGCTGCAAAATGGTTGAGTGCTGCAGAATTATTAAGTATGGGTTTTTATGTAACAGGAACATTCCTGCACTGGGGAACTCAAAGCTAAGAGCTGGTGCCTGCTTCACCTTTCATTTAATGACCTGAATAATTAGCAGAATAATCTTTTTAGAAATGCTCCAGTAGCAGTGCCCTGGTTGTTGGATAAACAATCTCCTAGAGGGGGAAAAAGCTGCCAGTAATAAACAACTGGTTGAGGGAGCAGCAATGTTACAGGCAGCCATTAAGCTGGGAGAACATTCATCAGCACATTCAAGGACTCCAACAAGTCAGAGCTGTTTCACAGGGCAGGCTAAATGAGGAAAATTATTTATTAGGAGAGTGAACAGAGATCATTACACTCTGAAGCCTGGTGTTAGCATCCACTGTGGTTTCAGTCTTGCTAACAATAAAATAATTGTTTTCTCTTGACAGTCATTTACTATTAAATCCTGGGTACCTTGTTCTCCTTCCAGGAGATAGCCTCCATTTCAGAATTTGTTGAGGGCAAAGGCAGAGCACTCTGGCCAAGAGCACACCTGCTGTGCCCTCTTCCTCACACCCATCACCTTTTTTCTCTCTCATTTCAGTGCCAATTATTACCTTTCCAAAAGAATTTGTTTCAGGACTGAAAACCAAAAAGACACCCTGGGGTACTGGGCAAGACTAAGGTTAATATGTCTCTGAAAATAATTTCTAGTATAATAATTCTTCAAACTCTGTCTGAAAGAAAATGGTGAAAGCAGTACCATGTTATTTCCACTGGAGACAAAGAGCATATTGGATTTTTTACTGCCTATGCCCCTCTTTGTGAGCAAATTTTGAGAAAATACCACCTGATACAGCTGTGAGGATCAGAGGAAGATGGAAGATGTACTCTAAGTTCACAGGGGTCTCCTGTATTGGCACAATCATGGTTTCAGGTGCATATCAGCCAGCTTCTCTCTGATTTTGACAAGACTGACTCCCAGAAGCATCAGGCTGAAGGGATCTCTAACAGACCACCCAACTGTCCAGGCCTTCAGGGTGGATTAGGTAATGTGGGACCTTCCAGCATTGACAGCCATGTGGCTGATGGATACATGAAGTCTTACACTTAAAGGAGCTTATCTAAATGTTGGCTATCCTTGTATTTTGAAAATTGTACTCTACAATTTTCTCATAATTTCTATGCACTTTTCTTCAGATGAGGTTGTCCAGGATGGGATACAGAGGTGCCACACTCTGCAGCTCTTCTGTGCAAGATTGCTATCACATCTTCCCAGCCTGTTCCCCAGTCTTCTCCACTCTAAATTAACCAGTCTCATACTGTTATTTCCCAAACTTCTCATTCATGGTGCTGTGTCCTGGGTCCTTTCCATCTCCCCTCTCTTCCACAAAGTGGGGTTCCCAAGGCTGAAGGCAGCAGTTCAGGCTGAAGCCTCGCAAGAGCAGCATCACTCCCCTGGGTCTTGCAGAGAGGCAGGTGAAAGACATTAGCAAGGAAGCTCCTGGGTCACACAGACAGGGCCTGTGTTCCTGAAACCATCTCTGATAACTCCCTGCCAAAAACTGCCCTTTTCCATCTTGAACCCTGTAAGGATTCTTGACTTACTCCCATTTATTAGAAAGCTGTTTCAGATTTTCATCCTCTGGTACAGATACCCTCTTCATTTCCAAACCATGGGTTTTCACAGATAGTTTAAGCCCATTCCTTGACTTGTTTGTTTAAATTTGGTTTGTTGGTTTTTGGATTTTTTTCCAATTGCTACACAACAGCTCTTTATCCCCAGGTTTTTGCTGCTATTTCCATTGAATCTTCTTTGTAGACTTCACTGTAGCTGATTTCCCTATTCTACTTGCAGAGCTTTGCTTTTCTATTTGCTCAATTTCATCTTGAGGATTTCAGAGCAGTTCTCCTAGTGATAACAATAATTTTGAATCATGAGCCTGCCTTCCAGTGTTTTTCAAGCTCTAACAGCTTGGCTTTATTCAGACATCTTTTAGCTGCATTCTCTTCCCCATCATCCATTCTTCCACCCAGTGGTCAGACAGGCTGAACACACAGTCCGTCAGTCTTACAGTGCTTTGAGCCACCTTTTACTCTTCCAATTTATCATGTAAGTGGATTCAGTTCTCCCAGCCAGTCTATACTGTGTTTCTCTGGTGCACACCTAAACACATCCACCAGGAAAGCATCCAAACTCCTAGAATTAAGTCTGTTTCCCTTAATCACTGCCCCAAAGAGGAAAAAAAATGAAAAAAAAATTGGCACAGTTTATTCTTGACAAATCCCTGCAATGTGTTTCATATCAACTGACTAATCTGTACCTGATTATAAATTGAGGGTTTCATAATAGTTTCTGGCAATCTTTCCAAGAATTAAAATGAGATATATTTAAATTCCTTGATTTTTCCTGCAATGCAGGTACTAAGTGTCCCCAGCTACTCAAAAGCAATTGTTAATAGCTTGGAAATGGCTTTGGATGGTCCTTAAGCTCTCACAGATGGATTTTGTCTACTTACGCAAGCTGGAACGCATCTCACTAATCTAAATATTCTTTAAGCTCTTCTTTCCTTATTCCATTCCATGGCTTCAATTCTGTTGTATGTTTCAGTTGTCTTCAACATCTGGTTATTATAAAGGTTTTTAGGAAGATGAAGCAGAAAATGACAGTGGATGTTTCAGTTTCTGCTGGGTGTCACATCTCCAGAACACAACTTTGTAGACTGTAGTGCCTGTAACCCTTTCTCTATGTCTTCTTCAGATTTCCTCTCAGGACTTGAGAAAGGTGTGACGTTAAAGCCATGCATTAGATGCCCCATTATTTTATTAACACAAATGATTCAGGAAAACTCCAGAGTCTAAAAATCTACCCCTACTCACACACGTCCTCTCCCTGTCTATAGGCTAAGAGCTATATGCAGACGTGTTGTAGGTGAGGTACATAACTTGGTGTTCTGTGTTACACACTGGCCCCAGAATGAGACACAGAATATAAAGGTGGGCTCCTGATGTAAAATATGGGGTGGGGATTAGGTGTCTTAGAGGGCTAAATGTGAAGCTTTATGGAGTGACTCATCCCTGAGTCAGCTGGGGTACCTGACCAAGATGAGGAGAACCCTCTACCTGCCTGAGCCTCAGACCCTCCAACATCTCCTCAAGGAAGGTGCCTACCTGTGGAAGGGAATGAGCAAGAATCACATTTTCATGTTATAAACAGGAGCCAATGAGGTAATAGCCAATGAGGTAGTGCAGTGCCTCTTTCTTACCATGACAATATTTAGAGCATATCCCCACCTTCTCCTCCCAAAAATAGAAAGCAATATTTCAAGGTTTCATGTTTCTCTCAGTTTGATAGACTTCAAAGCCATAACTCCCATCCCCTTGAGAGTCTCCTGGCCACGGGAGGCCATGGGTACCCCATCCTCACTTTTGCCTGAACTGTCCCCAATGCAATTGGAGCCTGAATAAATGAGTGCAAAGGAACTCTTAGTCTGCTTTTTAGGACACTTGGATGGGAGAAATGAGCTTGGCCTTCTACATTCTGTGAACATGACTGTGGGTGCTTTAAAACTGTGGCAGAGGCTGGGCGCGATCTGCTGAACCAGGTTCCTGAGAGTGCTGGGTTTGGATTTTACCACTTCAGAAAAAGGTGCCAGTCTCAGTGGCCTAAATCAGGAGGAGGAACTCAAGCAAACAGAAGCCACCTCCAAGACTCAAAAAAATCAGCATTTCACTTTGCATGGTATAGCACCAGATGGTTTGACCATGAGTTACATTTCTTGGCAGGAATACCACCACAGAGGTTATTTGACAGAGGTTAAGCTGATTTCACACTTTCATTTGTTTTGCTGTACTACATGGTAGAATTAAAGGGGGACAAAAGAAAACACATGAATGTGTGTATATATGGGTAAAATGTGGAAAATCAAACCATGAGACAATCTGAGTCCAAAAATATCTTGAGACACCTGAGAACTGATGGCATGTAAGTGGTGGGTGGGGTGGAGAGGCAGAAGACAAGAAGAGGTGGCTTGAGCTGCCTTTGTGCCAAGTGTGGCATTTATAGCTCTGGTTTGTCATAAATGGGCTCTCCAGAGCACCACCAGCAACCTGGAACCTGGGATGTGGAGTGGATATGAGTAGGAACGGGGCTGCTGCACAAATTCAAAGAAGCTCCTGCAGGGAGAGAAAGACTCCATCTATGACATTTGTATCAGAAAGGGAGCAGGAGCTGGATTTTAGATGTGAGAACAAGGAGATAAGGTAGAGGGGTCTGCTGCTCTTTAACACACAGTGAGAGATATGAGCACAGGTGAACAGAATTCCAGGGAATATCACTGTGGGAAGAAGCACTGGTAAGACAAGTCATTCCTCCAGATCCTAAAATGCCTCAAAGTCACTGGCTGACCTACAAAAAGGAAGCTTCTTTTATCTGATCATATGACCAGGAACCCAAGACCTGAGCCTGATTTCGTGCTGCAGACTGCTGGTTCACACCACCCTCTGGGAACTTTGTTTCTGATCAGAGGAGGCTCTCACCTTCCTGTTCGGCTTCTGACGCTTCTTCGGCCTTCAGCTGCCTTACTGTGGAAGCAAGGCATGGCTGTGGAGGCAGCAAGAACAATTTTAGCATGTGAGTACAACAAACCCACTTTCCCCTGGGACCCACAGCCTGGCTTCTGAGCACATTCATATCACCAGGGCTCTGTGAGAGCTGCAGTGACTTCTGGGCAGAGGAACACCAGCAATTCCCTTGGGTGAGGGGCAGGTGTGGAGAGGCAGCCATCAGCTCTGGGCACACACTCTCTCCAAGCTTTTCTCACCAAGATTTTGAAGCCATTTGGTAGAGAATTCACAAAATTGACATTTGACTGGGGTTTCTAACTTTCCTTAGCATTCATAGCTAAAGATCTGAGAAAAGTCCCTCTGGTTTAAAACACTCCAAGTAAAACTAACAATGCTTCTCATTAGAAAACCTTCATGAATTCTCTTATCAAGAGCCTGTGCCTCTGGTCACAAATTGGGATGCACTTCTTGGGGAAAAAGCAGAGAGCTGGGCAGGTGTGTCAGCAACCTTTCTGAAGCAGACATGTGAGAACTGCACCAAAAACTTCTGGTCATCCAAATTAATGTTGAAACAGCTGCTGAAACTTGCATCCCAACCGCTCCCTTTGTAGCAAAGTTTAAACATTAAGAGCACATTAAGAGCTTTGAGGGTCCATGGCTCAGGTGCAGTTGTTATAGACTCATTTATTTATTACACCAGTAATAAATACAGCCTAGAAGCTTCACTTTTGCTTTGCTTCTGATAAAGTACTCAGGGCAGGATCTTCTCAATATACATCTACCCTCATTACTTTTTTATTGCATATACAGTAAATATCAACTAACATAAGGGACTGTCTAATTAAATCTTTTGCTTTATGGGTACCTGTGAAATAAATTGGGGAGTGCAGAGAACTTTATTGGTTTGCAAAAGCAAAGAAACTTGATTTAATCCAACTATTGCAGTTTATAGAGACTCTATGTTTGGGCATGTTTGCCCAACAAGCCTTTCAAATTCAGTAGTCACTATATACATAAAATTCAAGCAAACACAAAAATAATTTGGACAAACTAAGGCAAAAAATCACCTTGATGAGTAAGTAGTTTGATGCACTTATCCTAGCCCATGTCTGATCAAATATTATGTAGCACGACCAAAGCCTATTACAATGGGTGTTTTACACAGTGTTGCTGTGCAGCTCCTTCCCACAGACAGGAGAGCAAACATCTGCTGATGTTTCAGACAAGCTGGTGCCTGGCAGTGCTTGTGTCTCCTGGCTATCATGCAGGTATAGGTGGCAGGGTTAGAGGTGGTCCAGTGCTAGAATCACACTCAGGGAGACAAACTGGGTTTCTCCACATGCCTTTCAGAGGAAGAGTTAGAATAGGGCTACCTACAATTAAAGTTGTCTGACCCTGAGAAGTTTAAATGACCAGAGCTGCTCTGGGCTCCTATGAAATACTGCATTGACCTCCACACTCTTATGCAAGATGTGCTGCATGTGAGGATATAGCCAGGGCTACTGCTGTGGCCTCACACCTCCCTCTGGTGCAGTGCGGCTGCTCTGAGGAGAACACTCACACTTTGTTCTTCAGCAGATGTTCTGTATCTATATCTGGCTACAGCCTTTCCTGAACCGTGCTGGGTGTTGCAAGTGATATACCAGCAACACTAAGGAATAATGTCTTCAAAAAAGTATATCCTAATTAACTTTTTAATACTCATTTTCCCGAGCACCAACCTCATTAGATCTCTGTGTGTGAAATATTTGTTTAGCCAGTTGTTATTGCATTGCTAATCATGAAGACTGGCTTGTTGCCTGGATGCTTCACCCAAGCCACAATATCACAACTACAAATACAGAACTATAAAACAAATCACCCCTTAATCTTCAGGATTATGTTGCTGTGCTGATCCCCGCACTGCAGGTAACTGTATTTTTTGAGCAACACAAAATGAGCTCTTGCTACACATGATGTGCCATGAGAGATTCAGGTCATATTTTAAATTTATTATTCTACATTTGTCCTTTCTAATTTCTGTAAAGCCTCTATGTCTCTGGGGCATTTTCTTAAATGGAAAAATTTCTTGCACATCAGTGATGTAATACAACAGTCCTTAGGCCCTTGCACTTCCACACAACAGGGCAGGCTGCACAAGCTCCCTGAAATGAAGAGTTTGTATCCCAGTCCTTGTCTCATGGCTGAGGGAAGACAAAAAGGTTTCCATCCATACAGGGCCTCTGGTGGTCCTATTTCTACATCCAAATCCACCAATTTGTAGCCACTCTGTTGGCAAAACATGAGTGGCATTTTAAAAAGTGGCTAAACAAGGGGAACCTCAAACTTCTGGGCTGCGACTATGCCTTCTTCTCAGAGATGCCTTTGGATGATAAAACCCCTTATCATCCTGCTCCTGCTGCCCCAGGGACAGGACATTAAATTGCCAATTTTAAGATTGTACTGCAGGGTCCTTTACACACTTTCTCTTTTGTTACTAGCTTCAATATTTCTGGATAAAGCTTTTTCAGCAGTGTTTTCCCTGAATGATGTTGTCCAGCTTCCACAGCTGGAATGACTGAAACACCACAAGGGACAAAGAGGTGTTAATGCACAGTTTAATAACTTTTAGACATACACAGTACTTGGTCCTTCAGAGGCTGATCCAGGCCTGATCTCAATGAAGAGAAGACTGCACTGTCCATCCAGCTCATAAAGTCCATGTTATCCCTGCTGTTCCACTCACAGATGTGTGAAGCCATTAGCCCCAATGGACTTGTTTACCACCCTTATAGCTGTTACTCCATAATTAAGTGGACAGTGATGACCTTCATCTACCCCCTGGGTATTTTCCACAAATACCCACTTCAGTGTTCAAGTAAGATAAGATCACTGCCAGGGATGCTGTGTAGGAAGAGCTGGCTAAAGGATAATACAGACACTAATGGCTAGCAATCTTCAAATCAGAGCATGTTGCTCTAGAAAACAGCTTTTTTAAACCAATGTTGAGGGCACATTTCCTAGTGTGACTTTGGATGGAGTCTGAGATGGAGCAGCCTTATGGCACAAATAAAAACAAGTCACACTCTGGATAGGGAAGTGCAGTGGCCAGTCTTTGGGATGGGGAAAGGTAAATTTTTAAGTAGTGCTGTCTCTCTGACTCCATGATGCTTTGGAAGAGCAAGAAAACACCTTGTTAACCCACTCTGAGAGTATGAGCCAGATGTGCACAAAACACACACAGGGTTTCTCTGGGCAGTCCAGCACATCCACACTTTGACCAGACTTGAGGGGTGAAGTGTCCCAGCTCTGTAAGAGCCTGATTTGGCTCCTTCTCCCGCTGTGAGAGGTGAGGGGAGAAGGTGCCAGAGGCCCAGATTCTACACCCCTGGATGTCCTTCCAGGGTTCCTTAATGTGACAAAGGCTGGGTATCCATTTGGGCAAGACCAAGCTCACTCAGGAAGGGTCAGTGAGGCTCACATGCTAAGAAAAGAAGGACAAGTAATTTGATAAATTTAAAATAGAACTGTATGGAAGAATAGAAAAGAAGTCATAATGTTTTTTTCTCAGCAGCTGACAACGGAATTCTCAAAGTGTTAAACAAATGACACCTCCAGAAAGACAGTTACCATTTGCAAATACAAACTGACTCTTGGACAGAGGGTCTAAGCTTTCCCATGCAACCAATGGCAAATAATAACCTCTCCTAAGCACCTTTCCTGACTCAGCTACCAATTTACTCTATGAGACTGGATGAGTAATTTAATTTCCCTTTATTTTTGTGTATATCTAAGACCCTATTGAGCCTATGAATAAATGGATATCTTGATATACAGACATATATCCCCTATGTGCCCATTTAATACAGTTTAATATTTGAATTTTTAATGTAATAGGATTCAGTCCATCGTAATGAATAAAACACAGGGCTGTATCAGTGCTCAGTGTCCCTGCAGAACAAAGGTGCCTTAATGCTTAATTCATGTTTGCAGAATAAACTGAAGACCAAGGCTTAAAGACACCAAATGCTGAAGACTTTGAGGTTTTATGTGAAGGGGCTTTGCTGGTGGCCCATCATCCCTTTGCATGGCTTCCCCCTGCCTGGTGGAGGGGAGGGGGCTCTGCTTCTGAGCCTCTGTGAGAGCTGAGAGCAGCACTGTCAGCAGCTGAGAGTCCGGAAAGAGGCAGAAAGTGGATGATCCACTGTGTCCAGAGTTCCCTCCTGCACTGCAAAGAGCCTTGTCAGCACAGGCACACCAGCGGCTAACCCCACCCGCGGCTGATGGAAACAAGGCAAAACCCTCCTGGTGAAGCTCGGCTGCACTGAATTAGCTGTGGCCCTGGAATGATGTTTAGAAGGAAACAGCAAATGGGAGTGAGCTTAATTAAAGTTGACAGTCATAATGGTACTGCCTGTAACGCTGCCTGTAATAGTATCAGGAGATTATCAGTTAGGAGCCAGTGCTACAGCCTGGGTGACAACCCTGCCAAGGTGTGACCCTTACACCAGCCCCATCTGGCCAGACCTCGATATCTGCTTTTTAATGCTGAACATCTCATGTTTATAGGGAAGAGAAAGCAGCTTTTTCCCTCCTCATCTCCATTTCCAGCTGCTCACTGTACCATGCAAACACTGATTATTGAGAAAACCAAGTTAGGGTTTATCTAATTGATCGCTAATAGAATACCAAGTAAATGAACAAAGAAAAGAGCTTAGGAGGCAGAAAATGCAAAATGTCTTTTCCTCTTCTGATTAATGGGTTGAGTATTTTTATATTTACTTACTTAAGCTATATCCAGGTTAAAAAATGGGGCAGTTTGGGACACCAGGAGAAAACTCAAATACACCAGCTGGTGTGGGATAGTGAGGGATCTTAGTGAGAAGATACAGGGCATTAATTATCAATTTTATCTCTGCCAGTTTCTGCTGGTTCAATGCACTTCCTACATTTAATGCCTTCTGCAGACTGGAAGACTGTACTGGAGGCATTCAGCTTGCATCTGCAGTCTCCCTACTTCAACCACAAAGCTTCTGCAATATGGACTGGTTTTTAAATCAGTCTGCACACTCATTTGCAGCAGACCTTCCTTCCCTTTGCACACTCTGCAGTGATAAATGGCTTCTATACCTGCCCAATGAGTCTTTCCCAAATGTAAATGAATCCTCTCCCCATACTCACTGTGCATCAGAGCACAATACACTGAAGGCAAAACAACTGTAGAAAATGGAAGAAATCCCAGTGCTTAAGAAAGTCTGTCTTTGAGACATCACTTCAACGCCTCAGCTGTTGCACACTGTAGTTTCCTCCTGAAGTTGGCACTTACTGATGGGTCTGGATCCATAACTTGCTTCCAAGCAACCGGTGACATGTGTCACACACCAATCTTTTGGCTTGGCAGAAAACTGAAATGCAACTACAGCTTTTACAGAAGGCGAGAGCAGCTCTCCTTTAATTTATTTTGTCTCTACTCCTTTTTCTCAGAAAACTCCAGGATCTTAATTACAGCAACATTCCCCAGTGGAATGAGAGCGCTCTGATTGAGTAGGGTAATGAGGTGCATGAATTAACAGAGAAATTAACTCATGCCTCCAGTCAATACTTTGATATTCCATCTATTGAAGTAAGTACATTTTAACATTAATCCCAGGAGAATCTGGTAAATGTGTGTGCTCTGCAGTCAAAGGCTCCAAACAGATGGGTTTAAACCCAGTCTAAGGAATGTGGGAATCCAAGTGAGAAAGGAAGTCAAGAGATTCTCAAAAAAAGAGGTTCATAGCTTTCAAGATGGGTTTGACACTTCTTTGGAAATGTGACACAGTTCCTGTAAATGCAGAAGTTTTGGGGGGTTTTGTGACATTCAGGACTCCCAAATCAAATTGCTAACATGGTAGAAAACAGCATTAGAATAAGCTTCCTCCTGCCACAGAAGATAAATTATGTATTTGGCCATGAACTCATACGTACAAGAAAGGCAGAAAACAGTCCATACTGGTGGAGATATTACCAGGATATATGTCTGTATTGACAGCAATATTTTAAAATAATCTAAAGAGTTTTAGCAGGACTATGGGATTCAAGAGATCCTTAAAGCTCACATCCCTCTTTTACATCCTCATCCAGATATAAGAAACGCAGCTGCCTCTGACTTTGCTAAAGGGTTCAGAAGGACAGGCTGTTCATACTGCACACTGCTGGGTAGTTTCAAGAGTGCAGCAGCTGCTGACAACACCTAAAATTCTGTAATTGAGACCATTTCTCAGCTCTCATCTCTGGGAACATGCCCTAATCCATTCCACCTCCCCATCCTGAGGCATTACGGAGGCAAACCCCAGAGCTCAATGCAGAAAGGAGCTTTGGTTCTCACAGAAGAAAATCAAGGTCAAGCAGGAGACCTTTAGAGGATCAGACAGGAAAGGGAGCTCCTGGGCAGAGAAATTGTAAGAAAGGGATTTGGAACTGTCAGTGAGAAACCTCTGTTCTTTTGTTTGGACTCACTGGTGCTGTGGGGAGAAGGGCACTGGATATACTGGCAAAGCAGTAGGATATGCCAGAGAAATGCCAAATTCCATTCTCAGTTCCTCCCCCAAAAGAAACAGCATGAAAATTAAAAAGCCATTTTCCTGAACTTTCTGAATCATTACATTATTTGAATGCAAGAGCACCACATCATCAATGTGTTGGTACCACACTTATTTTCAACAGGTAAGGAACCTGGTGCAGAGAAGTTGATATAGCATAACCATGCTTTTTAAAAACCAGCTTAAATTCTGGATGCCTCCATTTGAGGACCCTGTGGCCAGGACTTGTGATACCTGATGCTAAGTGGCAACAGCCACAAGTCTAGAGAAGATGAGCAGGAACCTCCATGGTGCAGTAATGCTGATAGTTGTTCACTTTAGTTGGACTCCACAAATTAGAAAATTATCTATTTTCCCTATCAGCATGGGCAATGAGCCTCCCAGCATTTATCTTAGACACATTCCCAGAGAGTTGTAATTATTTCAGAGTGCTTTTCCTATAAGAACTCCAGCAGCTCAGAAGTGAAAAGTTTAATATAACTTAAAACACACTGGGAAGGGTTATGTCACAGTCACAACTGCTCATTCACTTTCAGACCTCTGACCTTCTAGTGGTAATGCTGGCACATTAGCCAGAGTGTGATTCCCAAGGCCTGACTGAACTCTTGTGCAATGCAGACATGTCAAGGTCCACGTTTTTATCCATCCCTGCAGCTGTGTTAATTTGGTGAGGTGACTTTGCTGGGTGAGGGCGGGACCTGATGCATGGCAGACCTTGAGTATTGGTTAATGTGGGAAATTTGAATGTTTCAGACAAGCTGCCAATCACACAGGTCCCTTCAAAGCCATGGCAGGGTCACTGCCCTCTGCCCTGGATGTGGCTGAGCAACTCTCAGTAAGTTACTAATGAGCTCATGCTTAAGGCGGCGAGTTTTATTCTTTGCTTCAGCATTCCAGGTCCGACTTCTTAAGGTCAGAAGTGGGTCACCAGCTATATCGTGCAATGCATTATTTTATGGTCCCCTGAGAGCACAGCCTGATGGCTCTACCCTTCATCCACTCCCTTCTGCCTCCTCCAATCTGGCACGGTAGAGCAGTTCCCTGAGGTCTGCTACAAGCAAGCACTTAATGGGATATGTGCTGTGGGGGATGGGACAGCATGGTGACTCCTGACACCAGGGCATGGCAAACTGGGGCAGGAGCAGAGCTCTTACCACTCGTGCTGCTGGACACGTGCTGCACCTTTTCCAGAGAGGCCCCAGGGCACCCAATAGCCATGCCCAAAGCTGGCAGCTTGCTCCTGCTGCATGAGGAATGAAGCAGCCCTGTGGGAGCCTGCCAAGAGGCTCCAAGGCTGTATCTGCCTTGCAGGCAGTGTGGGAGGCAGGAGCCTGGCAGGCAGCCTGGGGCTCTTCAGCTCTGCGCATCCACATGCCCTGGATGTGCCACCTGAGGTGGGGCCAGCTGTCCTGGTCTGGCTTGCAAAGGGACAATGGTGCAAACACGGGAATGCAGAGTGAGGGCACAGACTCCTGCTCTGAGGTTGGGAATTGTTCCTTTCCGCCTGTTGGCTTTGAGGAGGAGGAAAAAGAAGACTGTCAGCCTGAGTGGGTGCCTTGGCCCTGGAGCCTATAACTTTTCCAGAGCTGGTGCACTGGTAATGTGGCAAACTGCTGGTGCCAGGCCCAGCTGTGAGCTGCCATGTGCACAGGTTGTTGCCCTGAAAACTCAGTTTTCTGAGCTTGCTGACAGTTTTCTAAAGACTTTCCCAGGATAGTAACTGTAAACATAGATATGTGTACATTCTTTCTGATACACGTCTTTTGATGGACATCTCTCACGGTCAGTGCGGTTGGGAAGGTGTTTTCCTGACCATCCAATCCCTGGCCGTGGTCAGAAACCTATAAATTCTGAGAGAAGAAATAAAGTTCTCTCTTCCTTTCACCACACCTCGAGCTGTGTCTGTGTGACCTATTTCGTCTCCAGCAGCAACACAGGTGACCATGTGGCACAAGCCACCACACTCACAGCTCACCCACTGCTCCACATTTTTGATAAACCAGTAGGCTAGATGACAACAAAGCAGGAATTGCTCTAGTTTGGACTTGGACTTCTCCCAGCTTTAGGCCAGATATGAAAGAGGAGTAGGTCACAGAGGGAAGCTGCCCTCACAACTGATTCCAAAATGTTCCCAGACTGGCATGCATCCATGGTAGATTTTCAATCCAGAAAGGCAGCTTTGTAAAAGACAGTGTCCTGTTGAGATTTCCATGCACCCACATCAGTCCTACAATGCTCCCTCATACCCTTGCAAAACCAGAAGGGCCCTGAGAAATGTGGATCTCTTCCTGCAAGACCTGGGTGTTGGACACCGTGCTGCAGCTCTGTTGCAAGGCAGGATGCCTTGCCAATGCAGGGCATTGCTTCAATGCCTGCTCTGGGGGCTTGTGTGGGTACCCCCGGACACAACCTGCCCGTGGTTCCATCACCATGAACTGCATCCAGCGGGGATTTGCTGCTGCCAGCTTCTTCCTTCACCTTGTGGAAGCACAGTGTCATCATCACATGGCCAGTAAGTGCTGCAGTACCTCCCTGAGCTGCAGGTTTCCTCTTGCTCTCCGAGATTTGTAAGGTGTCAGGTGCTTTCTCCACACACACGTCTTGAGCCATCTAATGCTCACATTCAGACCTGCAGCTCCCTGCTGATGTGTACCCTTCACACTGCTCCACAGCAGTGTGCTACTGGAAACACCCCTTCCCCTCACACTGTGGGCTTCCCCAGCTAACCCAAGTGCTTCCCTGTCAATTTTTTTCCATTAGAAGGTTCTGAACCCATATTACTGTACACACTAAGATACTGAAACTATTGGCACAGGGAGCTGTGGATGCTCAGAGCCCTGCAGAAGGCAGGGACACTCCTGTTAGTGCGTGGAATTTTGGGTCCCTGCTTTCCAATGTTTTCAGGGCTGCTTGCTGGGCCAGGAGGGGGAAGACCAGGAGTCATCCAGCCAGTATGAACACATGGGTGAAATGTTGCAGGAGATCATGGGCATGCAGCAACATATATGTGGCTGCTGTTTGGTCAGAGCCACTGCTGGGAAGCCCACGCAATCCTCCTCTCACAGATGTGCCTCCTTCTTTACCTGTCGCTGCAACTGGTGACCATCACAAGATCAGCTAACAAAGAGGGTGAGTGGCTGGTATCAACTGAATAACTCCTTTCCTTTTCATTTCTGTGGATGCAAAGAACAGTGTCTGGCTGCTTATACCACCACTGGTTTGGAGAGGTAGTATTCAGGCTAAGCAGTATGATGTTTGGGGCTAAAGGATTCAAGCTTCAGGAATAGGTAGGACAATTAAATGTGTCTTGGAGCAGTAACTTTAAAAAAAATATGAATGTTCTCCAAACTGGCTTGGGCAAGCCATGCCTATTGAGGATAAACCACCTGCCAGTTTTAAATGGAGCACTTTTGACTTAATTTGAAACCAGAATAGAAAGTAGCAATCAGCAGTAACATGTGCTTGACAGTCCTTCAGAAGGACAGTAGAAGTCAGCTTCTATGGAAAGTAGTGCTCCAGAACACCAGCTTCCACTGTCTCATCCCTCAAACAGCATAAAAGAAAGTCTGATCTCTTTGCAAGTGTATAAGAATTTCTTGCTAATCAAGAGGTCAGGCAAAAATATCTTTAACTGGGAAATTCTGCATGAAGGTGAATATTTAAAAATATGAAGTTATATCCATTCTCTGCCTCATTTGAACTGTTAAATCTCAGGTTCTGCAATATGGATGACAGTTAATTTTCAAGGAAAGGGAAATGATTAAAATCATGACAGGTAGGAGATGTTCGCTATTTACTTCAGTATCATGAAGGAATAAATTTGGAATAAAGTCTGGTGAACCAACTGAAGAAGAGACAGTCCATATCCTTAAATGCCTCCAGTGTGCTGATGCAAAGGTGAGAGACAGGTTTAACCAAGAATAGGCTCAGCCCTGTCAAGTCCAGAGCATATGGCTGAACCTTGGCCTTTAGATTATTCTTCCTCTTTAAAGCCTATTGCTCAGGCCCACTTCCTCCAACACTGCTGACCTGCCTCTTCCTCTAGCAGAGGAACAGGTCACACTAGGATTGCAACCAGGCACACCACACTTCCTTGTGTAATGTAGATCAGACACACCCCACTGAACCACAGAATCACAAAACCATAGAATAGTTAAGGTTGGAAGGGACTTTTAAAGGTCATCTAGTTCAACTTATTTGCAACGAGCACAGACATCTTCAACCAGATCAGGTTGCTATGAGCTCTGTCTAACCTGACCTTGAATATTCCAGAGCTGGAGCATCTACCAGCTCTCTGGGCAACTTGTGAAGTGCTTCGCTACCCTCACTGTATTAAAAATTTCTTTGTTATATCTAAATCTTAAATCTATCTTCTTTCAGTTTAAACTCATTCCCCTTTGTTGCAACAGGCCTTACAAAAAGTCTGTCCCCATCTTTCTTATAAGCCCCTTCAATTACTGAAGCTGCAACAAGGTCTCCCTGGAGCTTTCTCTTTCCAGGCTGAGCAACTCTAACTCTCTCAATCTTTCTTCACAGGAGAGGTGTTCCACCCCTCTGATCATCTCTGTGCCCTCCTCTGGACTTGCCCTAGCAGCTCCATGCCTCTCCTGTGCTGGGGACACTGCTCCAGGTGGAGTCTCACCAGAGCAAAGTGAGGGGCAGAATCCTCTCCCTCAACCTGCTGGCCCTGCTGCTTTGGATGCAGCCCAAGATACAGCTGGTTTTCTGGTCTTATAAACTTCTTTCTTCCACTCCTCCAGACTGAAAAAAAGAGGATCTGAAGAACCTTCAACACATTATATGATTCCCTCCTGTGCACTACATAATTCCTTAACTTATTTAACTCACTATTGCTGTTATTTCTTCAGAGATTATTTGACTTCTGGATTTGTCTGTCTAAATCCTGTGTCAACAATGATCAGAGGCTGGATGAACAGAGGAATTAATTTCTGACAGTCAGTCCCTCTTTCTCCTGTAATGTGATATTTTATTGGTGTTTTCAGCCCTTCAGGGGAATATTTTCAATAAGAAAAAAATTGACATTTCAGAAAGCAGTTATTCTTTCTTTGCATTTGACATATAAACATAATTTCCTCTAAAGAGCACAGGAGACATCCATGCAAGATATCTGAACTATACACAGTAAAAATGAAATCTGAACAGCTATGTTATCCTGACTTGTTTTAATGCAACACTGATAAGTAAAAGTGTGCTGGTTTTATTAGCTTTATAAAATGATTGTAACATAAAACCATCTTTGGGATGGTGAAGGAGATTAACATTCCTTTTGCTGAGGTTGCTCTTGTTCATATCAGCATATATCTGTATAAGATGTTTCTATGTGAAAGAGAAGATCAAAAGGAGGCTCTGTAAAAGCTTTGACTTATAAGACTATTATATTTTATTATTTTATTTTCTTTCATTTTCTTATTTTTAAAAGCTGCAGCCCTCATGAAAAGCAGAGATGACCAGCCAGCTCTCCAGTCCATGCTGGGCCAGGTCACTTAGCTCACCCTGGGCAAGCAGCCAGCTCTGTACAATACAATAATTTTCTATCTCTCCTTCAGAAATTAAAATATAGAATTAATTTACCTCATCATGACATTTAAAACCTTTGAGCAGCCAGAGTGGTCATTTCTAAAACATCTCAAGTCCCACATTAAACAGTAATTTCAGCTGTTACTTAAACCTGTGCGGAAAATTAAAAGATGTGCTGAGCAAATCCTAAAGCTTTTGAAACTTGGAAGAAAACTGTTTTTCCAGTCTCCCAGCTGGTAGATCATTGCTGGATTGCAGTGCTCGCTGCAGTGGTGCAGATGGCTCTTGGCCACGAGGCACCTGGGATCTGTGCCTGTGCTTCAGCCTTTAGGAAACACACACTGAAACCCATAAAATTCCAAGGAGAAAACCACTATAAAAACCCATGAGACTGGATTATGTGAGTGGCCAGGTCCCAGTGCTGCAGCTGCATGAGGTCAGGCAGTTTGTAAGTGAAAAGCAGGGTGCAGGCAGGGTCCAGCCAGGCTGCCCCACCCCAGGTCCCTGGCTCTGACCCAGCACTGTCCATGGACAGAACCAAACAGTGACCCAGCAAGCCATTTCAGGTTATACCTTGGCCTGCTCTGACTGAAGGGGATGTGGGAGGGACTTGTTGCATGGTCATTGGAGACATGGAATACAGGACAAATGGGTACCTAGGGATGGGTGCCTAGGGATGGCTTTTCCTAGAGCTGCAGGTGCTACACTCTCCTAATTCTTTGCTTCCAGCCTCCAGTAACATACAGCATTTTCCTCTCAGATAACTCAGTGCTCTCCCAAAATGGTTCTAATGGCAAGATAACTTTGACTATCTTACTAGTCACTGTTTTCAAAGCAGCAGCCTGTGGTAAGGCACCAAACTATCAAAATCTATGGGGGAAAGATTTATCAAACAGTAGCAGTTGGTAATGCAAGCACCTAAATTTCCTGCCTGTATCTTGACAAAGTTGCAGATTGAGTCATGCTTCCTGACATATTAATAAACAGGTTCCATGCATGGGAAAAAGGGAAGGAGTGGTGTTTGTTCCTGCAGAGGAAAACCAGAGAAGCACCTTGGAGTCCACAGAATTTTCCAAGCCTGTTCTACTTTGCTTATTTAAGAGCTTTATTATTTTTTTAAATAAAAGCAAGTTTACAGAGATAGGAAGACAATAAAAGGCAGTGTCATTTCCTAGCTTGTTAGTGCTAGATAAAGGTGACAGTCTGAACAAAATCATCCTTGTCCTTATAATTTTCCTTGTTTGATTGCTCACAAATAAACCAGTTTAATAAAGGCTCCGAGATACAAATGCCACATGGCCATATTGACAGGAGCCAGGGAAAAGAAAACACAATAATCATGTTAGTTCTATCCCTCAGATTAATTACCTAGATAAAATACACATTTACCTCGTTCTAGACAGAAAAATGTAATTTACCAGCCAGTGATTTAGGCAGGCACCCAGCTGTTAAAAGCCAGACCTGGCTGATCCTAACTAGGAGGAAAAGATGAGTTCCAAGCCTTGTGAAGGACGGGCCTCTCGTCCCCTCTGCAACAGCAGCCGCTGTGGCGAGGCTTGTGCCTGCTCCTCCTTCAGCTCCAGACAGGAGCGGCTTTAGGACACAGTGGATCCATTTTAATCCCTCTTCAGTAAGTTTCCCTAGGACTCAGCACACCTGCATCTAAGAAAGTCCACTGCTGGGGAGGTTTTATCCCTGTGCCCTCACTGTCATGCCGGACACTTCAGGTGCCGTGGAGATCACAGCTGGAGGATGCAGCCTGGACCTGCACCAGCATCCTGCTGCCCCAGCTGCCCCTCAGACACCTCAACCTAAGCACAAACTTGGGTCTTATCTTGCCAGAATCTGCCACAGGTTAAAACAAACAAGATCTGACTATTGTCTGACAAACTGTAGTTCACAGGCCATAAAAAAAAAAATATTATTTCCTCAGGGGGGAAAACTGACGGAGCCAAACCCTAACCTCAGCTCAGCTGAAATTGCATTACAGCAGATTTCTTTCCTAGTACCACTGTATTAGTCACTGAAATCAAGGCAACACTTGCCAGAACTTTTCATGGTCACTGAAAAATAATTTTCATAAACATAAGCCCTTATTACAGAAATACCCCAACTTGGACTTAAGCCAGTAAGGCCAAAATCTTGAAAGAATTCCTATTTAGTCACACAGAATTATCTAGAATATTTAGGCCTTGAAATATCTGAAGCACTAAGTAAAGAGCAGTCTTCCTGAGGGAGGACATGCAGAGGAAGCTGTTGCTTAGAAGCAACCTTGGCTTCACCAGCTCCCATACTTGGGGTCGCTGGGTCTCAAGGTCAGGCCAGGTCCTTGGTGTTGTTTTGGCTGCTGTGATGACTGAGGGGTTTCCTCTTTCCAGAGCCGATGTGGATGGAAATTTGGTTTCCACAGGTCAACAAGGACACTGCAAACAGTATCCTCCTTGCTTTTCCTCACAGAGTTCAGGGAAGAAAATCTACCATACTGCTGCTGACCTGAACCCATCATCAAGGCAAAATGGAGCATTGTGTCTTCCTGTCATAAGGAAGGAGGTTGGAGTATTGTGGGGCCTTGCAGCTAAAGGCAAGGTAACTTGTGAGGAAAATGAGAGGAAAATGGTAAGACCTAAAGACAGTTATTTTCTCTAAATTCCAGAGGTCATTCAAAAAGCACAAGTTTCTTGAAACTACCTGAGTTATCCAAGTGGAAATTGAGGCAAAGAAACTTAGAACTGCTGGAGCACAGTGCTGTTGAGAGCTGGTCCTGACCCTCCCAGAAACTTCCTTTGTGTCACAGCCTCCTCCCCACCATTCAGCTCTGGGTGTAAGTTTTATCCCAGGAAAATAATTCATAGAATTGTATTTCAACATCAGATGCTAAGCTCTTTTGGAATACAACCTGAGTGGTGTTTGGTTCAACACCTTCTCCCCCCAAAATACATGGTGCTCCCAATAAAAATAATAGTATCAGCTGTAAAAATTGATGAGGTGAATATTTCTGAGTGGGTGCCCCACCTCATCCCACTGCCTCCATCCTGCTGTAGGTGAGCAGAGCCAGGGCAGGGCTACACCTGCCTGGAGGTGGCTGTGATGGGCCTCATGGCTGGCTGGGTACAGGGCCCAAGGCAGGAGGACACAGCCCCCACAAAGCAGCAGCTGTACTGCTCGCTTTTACTAAAGTCTTTTGTTGCATAATTGACATCTGTGTGAACCCTTGGGAAGCAGCAGGTGCAGGCAGTTCAAACCAATGCTTTCAATAACCTTGGATTAATGATAAATAGTCATGTATAGCTGATACAGGCAACGCTTTATGCCTCTGGAAAAGTCTGTTCTGACTGCAAAGCCAGGCCTCCAGTCCTTGGACAACCTTTTCTCCCTCCCTGATACCCACAGGCAGACACAGGATTTTTGGCCTGTAAACAGTCCCCAGCTGTGTCTGGCTTGGTGGCAGAGGCAGCATCACTCCCATCTTCTCCACAGGCAACCCTGCTTCCGTGTCAGCTTGGAAGCAGAATCTTGGACAACTTCCCCTATTGTTCTCCTGCAAAAATGCCATATGCAGTGAGAAATCCCAGTCAAGGTGAGGTGCTATGGCCACACACATCACGGACGAACAGTGTGTGTCCTGGTCCTTGATATCCTATTGCCTGGTACAAGGCAGATGTTCCCTCTCCATGACTGCACATGGGGTCACTTGCAGGGTACTGGCAGCAGCCTGGGAAAACCAGGCTCCATGGGGCCAGGACCACGGAGCTACAGCCCACGGTGCCTCCCACCACTCCTGAAGAAGGGGACACATGCGACTTTGCAAAGGTAAACCATGTGCTGCTTTTGGGAAGCAAGGGCTACCAAAGTTTGTATGTCAACAGCTTGTGGCCTGCTGAGTGTCCCATAGAGGTCGGTCATGGTTCACTAGGATAATAGGGCCCAGAAGAACCAAGGCTTTGCTAAACAAAACCCAGACCCTTATCTTCAGGTGTATAAATATGTTTTTAGGAGATCTCACTTAGGAAAGTCTTTATCTGCATATCCACTTGGCAGACACCGAGAGGCAATTCAAGCTAAGCTAGCTTTATTGTACAGGGAAGCTTTGAACGTCAGCATGAACAGCTGGGGAAATACCAATTTCTGCTCTTTGTTTCATCTGCTGCAGCTGTGCAGCCTCCCCAGTTGTTGCAACAGGAGTGGAACTGTAAGGCTGCAGTAGAGACTGGACATTCATGGGCAGGGATCTTATTGAGCAACTATCCACCTGTTTGGGCAGAAAAATGGCATTCCCATCTCTCATTCAGCAGAATGTGTTTTCTAATGACAAACTAAACACTAATTGTGTTGTCGCTAAAGGTATCAACACAAATGCTTTCACCAAGATTCTTAATTTTTTAAATAAAGCAATTTAGGGACAATTATTGCTTGATTTTGCACATGCAGACTACATCCATTCCAGGTTGCTGAAAGACACTAGTGTTAAGGTATTAAGGATATTTTTTTATAAGCTATTGAGAAAACACATCAAGTATGTTAGCACTAAACTGTAGAAAGTGCTGGCTTTGATAATGTTTCTTTTTACTATGATTGCCAAAACAGATTCCTTTTTTGGGAGAAGAAATTAACATTCACTGTTATCCCATTCCACTAAGCTCAGATCTTCCCTGTACCCAGGGTCAAAATGACCCATCAGTCATTTTGCTGCAGTTGATTAATGTCAGCTTTGCTAACTTCAGCAAATAAGAACATCCATTTCTTATCACAGAGCTTTACCAAACACACATGCTTGATTTTGCAGAACATCAGGAGCCCATCTCTTTGCTTCTACACAGCTCAGACTCTTGCTTGTGTCCTCCTCCAGTTTCTCCTCAAAGAATGTGGACTCAAAATACTTTTTCTTGTAATTTGCCTGATTTGAGCAGAATATGCAAACATGAAAACCTGCACATGCAACATCTGCCTGAAAAAAAGTTAAAATTGAGCATAGGAAAGGCCAATTCTAGACAAAACACTCATCCATGCTCCTGATTCTTGACTAGAAAAGCCTAAGTAATGGCACAAAAAAGTTATTATTTCTCTTTTATTATCTTTTACTCTTTCACAAGAAGTCTCTTACATGGTATTTGACCCATTGAACTTTCAACCATGTTACTAGCAAACATTTGTAATCATAAATCAGCAATTTTGGTTTTTCCCCTCCAACTTGAAAAAGTGTCTCTGTGTTCCCAGCCTAGTCTTTTTGTATATCTTGATTCAGTTACGCCTTGGATCCAGTTTATGGTTCATGATTTCTCTAGTTCCCTGAGTGCCTGGTGTATCAGATACTTTCTCCAAACAGCTTGCAGTAACTCCTTGATGAACAGTATTTAATTCAAGCAGTATTGCTAGGAGGCAACATTAGGTAGGGAGAACTCAAAAGACCATTCCACTATTTGTGGGATCCAGTTTTGCCGCCAGCCCAATATTGAGTACCCTAAAATAGAGATTAAATTAATGACTGCATTTCTGAAAGGAACATGTGTATCTAAGGATTATTTATGTGAGTGCATGCACATGGATGCTTGTTAGAATAATGCAGATAATTTTGGGAGCTGCCATTCATCTGTCACAATTTCTGGTTTGCTGACATCTGTTTGCCTGTTTCCAAGTCAAGGCTTTCAAACTCAAGCTGTAGGGCAGGAAAGTAACATATAAATGAAAGCACACAGAATTCTGATTAATTCTTTGTATTATTCTTACAGTTTCATAGCCAAATATCTAGCAACATATTAGTATCAAATCTTATAATCAGGCTGCAGTCAGTCAGCAGAGAAAGCCATTCTCTCTGATGTCTCTCATCTATATTGATGAGAAATTAGCAGATTAATTACCATCCAATTCTGATTTCCCCCTTGTTAATGTTATCTGCAATCGAGCAATAAAGTCACTTCCTTTGCACAGAGTCTTAGTATCCATGTGGCTGACCTGGCACAGCAAATAAAGCACAGATCAGGTATCAGCAAACCAAGGTGGCAAAGAAGAGTTTGATGCCACATGAGGGCTTGTGAGGATGCACACAAAGCCCTTTTTCGCAGAAACCCAAATCTGACTCCAAGTACATCTGCCTAATTGAACATGTATCAAAGATGAGCAGTCTGAAACAAACAGGCCTTTTGTAGACTGCAGAGTTATCAGTAGTTTTGCTCTCATTACCCGTCCCTGCCTCCCTTTGCAGCCTCCTCCACCTGAGCAGCTCCAGCCCTCCCCTCAGTCCATCTCCAGCCAGCCTGGAGGGGACAGCTCCTCTCACCTCCTTCCAAAAGGTGGCATAATGCACTCTGTCCTTCTGACCACAGCAGAACGAACTGGGCACAAATGGGGAGGGGGCAAACAAATAATGCAGGGCTCCCTATCAACCCTGTTCCTCATTTTTCAGCATTTTCACTCCGCCAAACTGTATGCTTGGTACCTGGAGCAGTTTCAGTCCAGGAAGGAAGGCAGGAAGGAAATAAAAGCAGACTTTTTAACCACAAAATAGCCCATTGTGCTCTCACGGCAGTGAGATACAGCAGCTGGGAAACAATATTCCTGTTTTCCTGTGCTTATCCCTGTGAAACTTCTACCATAAAGTCTGGAATACTCAATAAAAGAGCACTGATCTATGATTAAGAGTTTTGTAACAGCTTCATTAAGTTTCAACAAAAAGAAAGTATCTGTGCATTTTAAAGATGTTGTCCAAACAAAAAAACCATACAAATCAAACAAACAAACAAAAAAAACCCCAAAAAACCACCAACCCTCCCCCCAAAACCAAGCCAGACAACCCTACAAACAAACAAACCAACCAAAAATACACACACACACACACACACAAAAAAAAAAAAAAAAAAAAAAAAGCGGGGGGAAACCAAAAGAAAAGGAAGTAAGAATAGATATAAAGCTGTAAGGGTTTATATCACTAATAATGTACCCCCCAAAATATCACAATATATTCAAATATCCAAAGCTTCAGGTTTTTTGGAAGTGTTTAAATGAAAACACAGGATGTGTGTAGAATATGAGTGTGCAAAGATCCTTTATTTGATTTCTTTCCATATCAATCAGCTCCCCCTGGGGTTCAAAAGTGGCTTTAGTACCAGAATTGAAAAGAAAACAGGCAGCAGGAATTAGGCAAAATGCAATAAATGTGATAGAGGGCAGACACAACTTAGAATAAATGCTCTTTTATTACTCAGTTTATCCAAACATTTCTGTTTTCTCTGCAAGATCTGAATCAGAGCAGCAATAGAGGCATTTGTCCACTGTAACACTTCCATAGGAGCCAGCATGACAGACTTCATGCACAGGACCTAATGCTTTGTGTTCAAACCACATGAAAACTGAACCACATCCTTAAGAGCAAGAGTGACAAACTGCTTGCAGTCATCTTTTCATTACTCAGCTGTGAGCACCACACAAAAAACCAAGAAATTTCTTAAGAAAGTGACCTTGTGTGATTGTCTCTTGAGAATTCATAATTACAGAATGCCACAACCTGACAACAGAACTTCTACAGTAGGTTTGGTATTTTGGGTTTTACTATAAGTATTTGATGAGGTTTGTTTATTAGTATATTTGGTGAGTGTTTAGACATGAGAAATTTTTAATGTTTTGATAGATTTCATATAGAAATAGTTTTAATTACATACCCAAAGCTTTAGAAAATAAATGTTTTAATAAGTTCTGATTAAGACATGTACTAATGAGAGAGGTATAAGAAAATGAAGTTAAAATATACAAATTTCAAGTGCAAAAAGAAACACCATTACTTCTCAACAGTTTAAACCTTCCTTCTCAAAAACCATCTCTCTTTCTCTAATAAAGCTAAAATACCAGCCTTTAAATAGGCAGCCCCACTATTCAGTTTGTAGGAAAGATACATCTCTTGCACTAGAAGTACAAAGCTAAGAAGAATGCATAATATTTTATTCTTAAACTTATTTACAAAAATATATTGCACCAATCCATTGTCCTTTTTCCAGTTAATGTTAAGGAAAAGCCTATTATATACAAAGTTAAAAACATAAGTGCAAAAGCCAACTGAAAGCAACCAGAAAGAAGTTTATTTAAAATGCTAAATACAGTTTATTACCTGACCATAGCCCACATCCAGTATGACCTAAAGTAATTTGTACCAGATATATCTGTGATTTCAGAAATCCTTTCATTTCTCTGCAGAACAAGCCTTATCTTTCACTCTAACCACCAGAGGGTCTACATAAAATGTAAAGGCTAATCAGAGCTTAGCTTAACAGCTTCATTTCTCCAGCTAAGTGATGCTCTTTTAGGCAAATTGAAAAAGCTACATAGTATTACACACGTGTTTGAAAGGTAGTGATAAATCAGGCATGATGGTTTTCATTCTTCTGAAACACCATGAGGAAAAGTTTGCTGATGTTTCAGGACTGATAATTCAAAGGCATTGCCAGTCCACATTACATTAGCACAGCATATGGTCCTGTCTCAGTCTACCTGCCACTGGGACTGTCATGATGCATTTCTGGGGTGTAGGTAAGGAGAACAATCATAACCCAGAGATGAAGCAATGCCTGGGAAAAGAAAAGAAATAAACTTAGCACTGACAATCACCAGCCACAGGAGGGCTCCCAATGAGAGCTGATCAAACTTGTTTTGTAGAAATATTTTGATTGAAATAGTTTTTCTATTAATCATATACTTCTAAAAAAGATTGGCATTTGAAAAATGAAATTCTGAATCAGATTCTAAAAAAGCTACTTACAGAAAACTAAAGACTTTACTCAAGCAGCAAAAATAAAGCAGCCTGTTTTGCTACAGATTTGTGTTTGTCTAGTTTCTCTTCTCCTCCCTGCCACAGTGACTTCAGCTGTTCCCTCTGATATCCAGTCCCCAGCCAGCACATTATGTGATGTGCCTTGAGTGACTGGTAAGCCACTACTCCTTTGCCAACTGGCTGACACCAGACTGTAAACCAGCCAAGCTCTGATTTCCTTCTCCTTATCACAGGCACTGATTTGAGGCATTTCTATGAATTCTGTAGGAATGTTAATTCTCATTCAAATTTAGCTGAAACCATCCAATTAGAATAGAAGCTGCCTGGAATGCAAAGAAAAATACATAACCCACATTTATTTTTTAAAAAATATTTTAAAAAATTCAAGTTAGATTAGTCATGGTCAAGGTTTGAGCTGAAAAGGGGTAACTCCCACTGACTTCCCAGCTCCTATACAGCCACCATCAATTTCCCTTCAGATTGCAGCTCAGGCAGCAGAAGTCTTCAGTGTTTTTAACAGAGGCTGACTATCCACGGGTCCCTGCAGCTGACAGGCACCTGCCCTCTAGTGGATAAGGGAGGCATTTCACTTCTAGCAATTGCCAGCCTGACAGTTTTGCTCCATTTGGGTGAGCAATTTTCTACTATTTGTTTAACTCTACAAAAAAACCCAACTTGTCTTGCTGATGTTTTAGCTACTAGAGGAGACCAATCATTAGCCACTGAAAAAAAAATCAAAGTGAAGAGTCAAATATTAAAAAATGTCATTTTCCTAAATGCAATGCATGCAGACATGGCAAGGTTAACCTTGGCAACTGGTCACCTTCATTCCATATTTTACTACTAGAAATCCACTTTCATAGGCCTTTAAGTGGTATTTACATAAGTGCCTTTAAGACTCTTATACTAACAGTTTCTAGGAAAAACTGAAAACTGTCAAGGAACAGGACTCCAAAATGCTTTTGTGTATTATTTCGTCCACTTTCCTAAAACCCACATTGAGTTGTGAATTATGGCCTTTTGAACATCAGTCTTGCCATTTAAGACATACTGGCACAGACATTGGCTATAGAAATCTTGCATTCAAGAAAGCTGACTCACCATGTAAATGATTACAAAGACTCTTGCTATGGGGTATCGCCTCAGAAAGATTCCCAGCCGAATGCTACACAGGTAGCAAAAGAAAACAAAACACACAATTCAACATTGAGCAATAAATCCCTGTTCTCTCATCCCAGTCACCACAAATCCCATGGCTTTATTTCTGTCTTGAATTTTTTCAAACACACACAAGGCTTTGTTGTTGTCTTGAATTTTACTTCATGTACTCAAAACATTACGTGGGGTGAGAAAATTCAGACCATTAAACATAAACTCCTGATTTTTTCCCAATCACAGAAATCCTTTCACAATGAAATTCAAGTACCATGGAAGCACAAAGAACTTTCTATCAAGCTATCTTGCTTTCAAAGGACTACAAAGTATTACCAAATTTTGTTTTCTGTTGGTATTTGTTTCAAGTTTTGTAGCAGACCTTTGCTGTCAATACTGTCAATTCACCTAGCTTCTCAGAAAGGGATCAAAGCAAATTTATTGCTGGATCCAGAATGATTTTCATTTACTAATTCCTCAAATAGATTATCTTCCAAGGTAAAAAGCTGCTTTGGCTTAGAAGGCAGAATCTTGTCTTCACTGGGACTGAAAGAGTACAGATGATACTCCCCCACTAATACACTCTTACAGTGTTTACCACACACACGGTCAAAACTTCTGAAAGTAAAATATGTAGAAGACTGTAATGAATTCAGTTAGACTTTTTTCATAACTTAGGGAACCTCTTGCATCAAAATCTGTAAGAGCTTTGTTTAAATAATTGACAATAATTTGCAAAAGTTTAAGAATATTAGTATCATAGGAAAGCACAAGTGAAGTGGATCAATACTTAGCATTTTATACCATACTTTAGCTGCATTATTTTAAACTTTTCCCTTTGTAAAAGGGAATAATAGGCACCAAAGTGTGTCTACTGTAAAACTGTAAAAGGATGACAGCAATTACAAACCTGTTCCCTCAGGACACTCTTACCTAAACTGATCTATAGTACTGGCAGCTTTGCGGACTCTGCCGTACACTCCTGCCATGCTGGTGTCTGTGTCACTGAACAGGACAGGAACACTACGCAGACGAGCACCTGTTTGATGGGAAAAAGTGAAATAAAATTAGACATGTTGTTTAAATAAAACAAATTGATGGTATATAACAAATACATGTAAAAAGAATAAAAAAATAATGTTCAATATGACTGTAGTGTCATCAGTTCTTGATAAACTTACAATCAAATCAAACTTTTCTTCAACTTAGTATATTTTTAAAATTTATTCGTTTACTAAAGGGATATCTTGATATTCAATTCCATGATGTCACAATAACTATTATTAGGAGTATAAAATGACAGGCTTGATATTGGCACAGTTTCTCCAATTTTTTTTTTTACTCTCATACAGTGAAACTTTGATTAGCATTTCTGACACTAACTTGTACCTTCAACAGTGTTTTACTTTATTTACATTTTTACTACGTATCAACTTTATTTAAAAAAAAGATTTGATAATGTTACTTTAGTGTAACTAAATTCAGCTCTCTGAAGTTACTTACAAACAACTCCCACAGAGAAAAAGTCTGGGCTGTTATTTCCCACCTCTTGGTGATTGTCCCTTGCTTTTAAAGTTACTTAAAATATATACAAAATGACAAATTTTGTCTCTGAAAAGTAACATCTCAACACCACGGATCAGCTGCTGAGGTTGTCCCAGAGATACAGGACTGAAAAACCAGCCTCATCAGAACCATCACATTTTAAGCCTCTTTTCAAGAAAAACAGAAAGCCAAGAAGAAATTAGTTTCAACCAGATCAAGTCTCAAAAGGAAGTATTCCATTCTTACTCTTCTCCCAAACCTTTTTTGCAAGGGAATACTTAAATCCTGTTTCTAATTTTCAGGTTGAACCCCAAAATACAAGTTTCTTTGCACCTGTGACAGAATTGTTTCAATAGCGCCATAGTACTGAAAATTAAAGACTAGATTTGCTTTATTAGATTTACTGAAGTAATTTGCTCACAAAAAGGAGCTTCTAGTTAACTATGATATTGGCTGCTGTAGAGAAGGTCTCTAGAATAAGTGGCCTATTTTCAGCACTTATTTATCCTTACAAACTCAGACTTTCAGAAAAAGGCATTAGGAAACAAAAAAGCCTGGACTGCAGAAAAGACAAGAGTTTTAAGTATTGTATTTCCTTATTTACCTTCAGCACCATCAATGCCTGCCATGTTAATGGAAGGTCCATTAGCACTTGTGCCTTGGATAGCCTTCAGCTGTTGCTCAAGCCGTTCCAGCTGGTACACAAGTGAGTTTTTCTCTGTGCTCAGGCTCTCTAACATGGTTTGCTTCTGAATTAGTGTTTCTGTCAGCTGATGAAGCCGATTTTCTAATTCTGTCTGACTACTACTGCTTAGAGTCTTGTTTGTGAGCTAAAAATAAGCAAAAAAAAAAAAAATCACTCTAAATTCAAACTCTGACATGTCACAAAGCTCTATAATAGCCTAAGCCCTCAAGAACTAAGTTACTCCACTGCAGAATTTTTACAGGATAATGCCATCAAAACTATCACTGGTGAGCGCAATAAAGAGAAAACTTAATTTCAACAGTTGTTAACTGTTCACATTACATAAGAAACTCTAGGTAAACATGTATTTTTCTGTTTTCCACCTATAATAATATGAAAGTTTCTGTATAAGCCTAAATTTGATCACAACATCCATGCTATGCCTCAGAGATAAGTCTAAACAGCAATCAGTAGCAAGCTAATCCAGCCTGGCTACCATACCTTCAACTTAGTACATATGTAAAAATGTTTTCAAGCAAGGAAGGAAAAACTCAGTACAAATGGGGAGAATCTGATGCCATTTTACAGAAAAACAAATGAATGGTGAAAATGCAGGATATGTTGCAGAAGAACTGAGGAGCACCAAGGCAGAAAACATGATTGTACTAGCAAATAGAAACTGCAAGGCCAGCAAATGGATCATGCATTTCACATGGATGATGTAATTCAATTTGCAGAAAATATTTCAAGCAAACGGGAATCACCAGGTCTGCCATATGTGCAATAGCTCATCTATTCACTACAGTCTTGGACCTCAGCCACTTTGTGGCATCATATTCCACAGACGCAGCTTCATTAATGAAAAAACAGAATCATCAGGAAATACAGCTATCCAAAACACAAATTAGGTGCCTGCAACTAGGCAGGTGCAGGTGGTCCTGAAGTTCAGCATTAAATTCACCTGCCATCACTCCCAAGAAATCTGTATCACATCACAGCCATTTCCAAACCCTGACGCTGTAACTGCTCAGCTGACCACACCCAACTCCAGACTACCAATTTCTCCACCAACAGCCTACTTTTCACTATGCTAAGGTAACTTAACAGAACAAGGCCTTTGCCTTCCTGCTGCCCAAGGAGACAGTGGGGACTCACAACTATGAGGAGGTTCCAAAAGGGATTAAACTGATAGAAGGGAACCAGGTCCATCAGCACAGCAGTAGCACTTAGTTAAGACTTAAATACTAACAACCCTAATTCAATTGCTGATGTTGGGCAGGTACACTGGAATGAAATAATTGGACAGGCTCACCTGCTGGCCCTACTGCCACTGGCCAAGACAGAACAGTGGGCTAGATGGATAACTGTATATGCAGGATATATAACTTAGGTTCTTTCAACAGTTACAAGGATCTTGGCAGAATTCATAATGACCTAATTAAACTCCATCGAGTTTTTTAGTTTGTCTTTGCAAAGACAAGAACGTTGATGCAACACCCCTCACCAGGTCTAGCTGGGACAGTGGCTGATTTTCCCCCCACTTTATATAAAAGCACATACAACTATAAAATAGGCTATTTACATGGTTCACTTCTTGTACTTCCTACTCTCAAAACTCTACTCTTTATTGAAAACAAGTACACTGTACCTCACTAGTAGAATGCTTACAGGATTTTTCAGGATATTTATATTATATATATATTTATTACATTTATTTATTATTTACTATATTATATATTTATTTTAAAAATAAATATTATATTCATTATATTTATTCTAATATATATATAGAAAATAAGAGAAAATTATTTTCTATACACACCTGATTTCTGAGCTTCTGAATTTCTTCCTCTCTGTCTTTTATTCTGCTTTGCAAAGTACTCTTCGTTCGATACAATTCTTCTTCAGTATAATGAAGTTCCTATAAAATGTATCACAATTACACATAGAAGACTTCATACATACATATATTTTGAGATACTAACTCCAGTTATCTAGAGTTTCACAACAGAACACAAGAAAGCAACATGCTGCAATCCAATAAAAACTGGAATATTATCTTAGTTACATGTCTGGCTAGGATGGGGGGTATGGGGATAGAGAAAGCTGAGTACCAAGACACAACCTACAAGGCCAATTAAATTCTTCTGTGGAGGCTGCCCTAATATAAATATCAATGCAGACTAGTTTACTGCAAGTCACACAATTTCATTTGGACCACAATTTTATCTTCCTTACACTTTCACCATTTGTTGTAGTGCTATCTTAAAACTATGTCAATAATGTAGGAATTACAAAATACTTAGGGGGTATCTGTATTCCTAAAATAAACTCATTAATTCAAAATATCATTCTTTAAACATGTTTGAAAACCACTGGCATAGCTATAATTCTCTATGACATACATTTTCCTCTAAAGTTTAGGATAAATTAACATAGCAGATGTGAAAGGAGGATTAGTAAAAAAAAAATAAATACTGAAGAATAAATCTAAGTTTTGTTACTCCATGATTTAGTGGCTGGTTTAGCTCCCACTTACAGACCTATCAAGCTTATATTTTAAATTAAGACAATCTTCAAATCACTATCACTTCAGCTGTCAGTTGCTACAGAAAACAGATGACCCTGTTCTCCCTCTGAACCATCATCAGATGTACAAAAAAATAACACCTCTATTTATTTTCCATCTTCAGTTTCAGAAACCTTAGGACAATAGTTAAAGCAATTCCCAGATAGAACTGACCATAATTACATCAAGTATCAACACAAGCAATTATGTTAAAAGCACATGTAAATGGGTGTCATCAAAAGGAAGATTTCAGTTTCTGCAATAACTGATGCTTTTTTAATTCACCTCACTCTTTCTATTGACTTAAAGCATATTCCTCAGAAGGGCAGGAGTAACAAAATACCATCTGCCATCTGCTTTGACATAATAAACATCAGCTACCCCATCAAGAGCAGACCTTGACTTCTGCCTTTTAATTAGTTCAAGCTACGACCATCTCATTAAAATGCAATTTCTGAAAGGACAGATAATCCTATGAGATAAATTGTTCCTAGAAGATACAGAGAACTTGTGCTTTCTTCATTATTAATTCTCTTTACATAAGCTTTTTCTTACAAGGAAACTTTTTAACAGGGTGCAAAGTATTTTTCCAATTCCTACTGCACAATAAGTTTGTTCACATGGAATACGAGTTTGCGTTTTTTTCCCTGCTCTCTTTATAGCACAAAACTGCTTAAATCAAGACAGAATTTGCTCAAAAAGATGACACAATTCCAACAGAATTCATTAACATAATTTTGTCAGCGATTTGTCTACTAGAGCAGTTTAGAAGTAATGACAATTAGATTCAGAACTGAGTAACAAATGGATTAAATAAATTACCTCTAAATTGGTATTACAATGACATTGCTTTACAAGCTACACCTTATGTATTAACAGCACAGGAAGTTCCACAGTAGCCACTTTCAGTATTAGGGTTTTTTGATATAAAAAATGTTACACTTGTTACTACATCCCTGTTATTTGATTATTTCCATGCTGAATAAAATTCAAGATTCTGATCAATTCTGTGCACTCCCTTATGGTACTGTTTATTCAGCAGGATCTCTGACCATTGCTTAGTCCTGCCTGCACTTTCCTTGACCTAGTGACATTCACCAAGCTTTTAGCCATTTCTTTGGAGTACTAGACAAAACATTAATCAAACACTGCCCAAGTATCCAAATATTCTCTTATTAAGCCAAATGCTTTGTTGATGGCACCACATGAAGCCTAAAAAGAGATTCAGCTTTCAAGAATTCATTACCTGTTTTTGCCGTTCCAGTTCAGCTTCTGCCTCTTGCTTGGCCATTTTATGTGCTGATATCTGCTCTTGTAGGTCTTGAAGCTGCTCTCTCACTGACTCAGCTTCGCTTACCTGCTGTGTCTCCATATCCTGAAATGAACACAAATATAACCATTTCACTAACATTCAAATGTTACTGCAAATCTGCCCTAGGTAACAACAAGAAAAGTAGTGTATGCAACATTTCTTCAAAGGAAAAGGAAGGTGTGGGTGTATTGAATAAATTACACTTGGTCATTTTATACAGAATATTTTTAGTAACACAGTAATAAAATAAATGTGTTTTGTGAACATGAAAAGCCCCTGCTGCTTCCTTTCTACTGTCTACAGGCTAAAACTTTGCAAAGTGGGCTTGCATGCATCTGCGGTGTTGAGCCCATTATGCCAGCAGATGACTTGGATTACAGTGCTTCAAGGATTTTTGTTGCAGAAAAGAATATAGGTGATAGCTAGAGAAATCATTATGATTATTAGGAAAGAAATGCTTCCCTCAAAAGGAGTGCACAGTAATGAGGGAAGAGAGAAGTAAGGTAATAAATACTAGAAACAACAGACCCACAATACACAAGAGAACAGTCCTTTGTCGTAGCCAACTGCAAATACAGGTGTACATAGGCACAGGTACCTGCAGCTCTGTTCTCATCTGTTGTATTTGTCCCATTAGTTTTTGTATTTCTTCTCTCTGAGTGTCTCGCTCATGTCTCAGTTCCTCCAGTTCCACCGTGCCTGCTGCATTGCTATCCAGGCCTTCAATACCAGAGCCTTCTTTTAAGCTGTTTATCAACTTTTCTTTGGACTGAAAAAATAAATCAATGTTATTTATAGCAGCACTGAACAAGTGCTCAACTAGATTATGCTATAGTGACTGGTTTATCTGTTCTTTTATCCAATAATGACACTAGAAATTTGAAAATGAAAATGCTTCCATACTGGTAATTTTTCTGATTTCCTGTATGCTGTAAGGTTAATTTTACTGAAAGCCTATGTTATCTGTGGAAGAGTACAGCTTTGTTCTTTACAAGTGCCTGGAATGTTAAACTTGTCATGGAAAACAACTTTGGCCCTCTTGGTACTGAAACAGACAAGATGCACACCAATAGACACTATAGACAAAACTGACCCCCTTTCTCTCCTGCCAACAAAATCAGGAACCAAATACAGCGATAACTCTTCCAGGAAAGAGGATAAACCATTTTATTTAGAGTAAGCCTAATGTTACCTTGGCACTGACTTGTGATTTTAGGCTTTACATATTTACCAGGTGATTTAAAACCTGTCCTTGAACATTTCACTAAAATAACTATTCTAAAGAGATCTCTGTCTTCAACATCTTGCTAACACTTATAAACAAGACTCAAACCAACCACATCTGGACATGGTATCTTTGACAATCTATATTGTACAGAACTCTGCACAAAATATCAGATTTCCACTGTTCATATAACATTAACCACAAGCAACCTTTCAGGACATGGAAAAATATTCTCTGGTGACACGGTATGTACCCATTCTGTGCTACGCTTCAGCCTCAAGCAGAACAGAGCAATATTCTTGAATCAAGAATACTGGATATGGAACAAATTGTAGATTTCATCTACTTAGCTATCTGGACTCTTGGATGTGGAACACACTGACAGATGATGCATAATAAATGCAATGGTTCACTTGGATTTTTTTTGGGTTCAGGACCTGAACTACCATTTCAATTCCATAACTTCATCTGTAAACTTAAGTTTACAAAAGGCAGACTGGTAGCTGTTCTGTATATGTAACATCATGGATATGCCACAGAACACATTACAGGTCACATAAAAAAAAAAATACCACAAGTTAGATTACTTGAAGCATAACACCTTAAAACAGTTAAAGCATACAAATCACACTGCATTTCTTCACAACAATGCTTACTTGGAGAATGCGAGTAGCTTTCTGTTTATAGTCTGTCAGTTCCTGTTTTGCAGATTCTAGGTGGCTTTTAGTTACTTTGACTTGCTGCTGAAGCTCATCAGCTCGCCTCTTTTCATCTAAATACCTTCTCTCTGCTACAGTTATCCCTTCTGCCAGGTTCTGACGTTCTGCTTCCACTTTACTTAGACGAGCCGCAAACTCATTCTATTGGCAATAAAGAAACAATACCTTGTGTTTAAACACAGTCTCAACTTTAACCTAGGAAGAAAAAAAGGAAGTTTAAAAGCACCTACACAGAGCACACCACCTCCTATCTACCAACTCCAGCTGAAAGACACATTACTGCTACATGGAAAGAAACTCTGCTTGCTTAAGCAAGTGGTAAATAATCTGAGTAAGAATATGCTTTTCTTTCCCTCACCACAAATAGCAAGGGAATAACAATCTTCCTATTATTCACATTTATTTAGCAAACAAAAAACAAGCTTGCCCCTCAAAAAATATCAATTGTCGTATGACATATTTTGAAGTACTGTAAAAAAAAACAGAACAGACACTGATAAAAGATTTTCAGAGATGTCATTATACCTAACAAAGGCCAAATTAAGTGTAGAAAACATTCTCTATCAATAATGCACTTGCATCTTTACCACAGAGGTGATCCCTCATCACGGTAAAATTGCATAACAATACGTTGTGTAGCAACACACCATGGAAAACTAAACTGATTACTGATTTACTTTTAAAACATGTATTAACATTAAAGTTAGCATGAAAAAAAATTGTCAATATGTTGACATAAAATGATTAATAATAATAAAAATTGTCAACATTAACATCAAAAACTTTTATTCATGAACCCTTCAAGATAATACATAAGAAATAAATTAGCATCTGAGGGGTATTTAGAGCAGCTGATAGCACATTCTTCTAAATAATTAGTACCCTGAAGAGGAACTGAAGTCAAAGGGAAGAGAGAGCACATGGAACCTCATGGATCGCATCTCAGAAGCAGAGTCTTAAAAGTCTTCCTTACTCTACATGTCTAACCTGCATTTGTTTGTAACTTTCTTGTTCTCGCTTGAGTGCAGAGTCTGCATCACGCAGCCTCTCCTGAAGAGTCTGAAGGGCTTGATTTTGTAAACTGCTTCCTTCACTGTGGTCTTGTATTATCCTGAAACAGAGACACGTTAGTAGGAAAGTGAGCAAGCTAGTGTGATTTTTCATGTAGAAATATAACCTCCTGGCTTCCAGACCAGCTTTGAAAATCTGCCCAGTAGATTACTGCACACAGACTACAGGCATGAGGCCTGGAGTTAATGATTCACACTTCTCCTCTCTGGCCTATATTGTGGAGTATCCACATCCCAGCAGTGAGATAGGTTCAGAAAAATCTTTATATTTGTAGATAAGCAAGTCTATTTTTCAAGAAAAAAAAGTATTGGGACCTTCACGCCTCTGACACAAACACTTTACACAAAATGGATTTCAATAATCAGATGCCAAGGGATGCCCTATTTAATACTCATTTGTCCTGTTCCCACTGCCAACTATGACAGAGCAGTTTTAGTGCAAACTTTAATCCTTGTATGTCAAATCTTTCCTCATTAATCTTCTATCCTTGAAGACACTAAATTATCTACCTTGATTTTTTTCAAGTTTACTACTATTCGCAGAATTCCAAAGTATGAAATTATGAAGTACCGTGATTTTTCACTCTGCAGTGCTTCCAAAGCTTCTGTCCGAGAACTTAAGAGCTGATCAGCTTCTTGCAACCGTACTTTCAGCACAGCTAGCTGTGAATCTTTGGCACCAACAGCTTCTGTCAGATCATCCACTCGAGCCTGAAGTTCTCTAACCATCCTGTCACTCTTTGAATGGTCAACATTCCACTTCTCCACCTTCTCCCGAGATTTGTTCAGTTCTACAAAATAAGAAATTTCTTTGAAGTTTACAAAAGTAGATATTGCAAGGTCTTGTAAGGAGTCAGGAGGCACCTTATTTCTTAAAGATAAAAAATTAAATACAACCAAGTTGAAGTAAAATTGAAAATTTATGAGCTACCAGGAAGTAACAAATGCCAGACTGGCTGTCAAAGCACAACCCAGAAAATTTTAGAGGTGATCTCAAAATAGACATTTCCTTCTGAGTCACACGGCAGATGACACATTTCATCTGCCCCATCCCCTGCCATGGCCTACTGTCAAATATCCCTGTGCCAACAGAAATGTCTGCATAAAGCAACTAGTTTAGTTCTAGTTTGAGCTTATTGTCACATAAAATACAATGGAAAAATACACCAATTGTGAATAATGCCTGAATACTTAGAAGCTTCTGTTTTTAATCTAACATCACACATTAAACTTCACTGGATATTAAAATTATCTGGCTTATGCAGTTAATGTGAAAAAAATGTTGTACCTCAACTTAATGCCTAACAGCAGGAGTTTGCTCTCAGGTCTATTGTTTAACTTGTACTCACATTTTTAACATTTGTAATTTCATTTGGCTTTGAAAATGCCAGTGATGTCATATTAAAAATACTAATTTTATATTTTTTCCATCAGTTTCTAGGCATCAGAGACTATAGTCTCTACTACAGCCAGAAAGTAGTCAGTTTGAAGTATTCAAAGGAATTTGCTCATTTGAAAATATGTATTTTGCAAAAGCCTTTAAAATGCAAGAAAAGTATTTTAAACATGGTATTTGTTGCCAGTGTTTTATTAAGATGTAAGTTTTGTAACTAACTTGAGCACATCATTTTAATCAACATCTGTTTTAACTTTGTAGCTGAACAGCCTTTTAATTTCTCCCATCTCATTACATGGGAAGTCATACATGCAAATGTACTTGGAAAGTTTTTATTATAAATACATAGAGCATTGCTTCCTAGTTCACTAACATTTTACTAATGATATAGCTGAAGTACCTTCTTGTGTTTCTTTGGACCTCTGTATTAATGAGGCCACTTCTTGATTTAAAGATTGAACTTCATTTCGCAGCAGCTGGTTCTCCAGGCGAAGATTGGACAGCTCATGAGATTTGGAATCATCATTACTTGAAAGGCTGGGGTTGGTTGCTGCACTTAGTGATGAATCCTTCAGGCCACTCCCTTGTGCTCCCAGGCCGGAGTCTGAACTGTCTGGAGTTTCTGTACAGAGAGATGCATCTTAGAACAAATGCATGTGTTTGTAAACTGCCCTTCTATAAACAGTAGTTCCATGTTCTGCATCAATGGTTAAGGAATAACAATGAAAATAAATCAAAATAGTTTATGCTGAAATGGAATATGGAGCTGCTTCTCATGAGGGACTGCGCAAATCAGGGCTATTTACATGCATCATGCAGTGCTTTTGTTAATACTGCAAGACAAGACATGGAAGCTATAAAATTTCTTATTACATAAATGGCAATTTTAGGATTTTAAAATATTAACATTGTATTTATAATTTAGCTGCTCAGAGAAGTTCTCAGAAGTTGAAGAGTAACAAAAACCACTAAATATATGTAGCAACTAACTGCAGGAATTTTTAGAACAATCTCATTCTGGGTTTCCATTCAGATTTTGCTAATGCAAATTTAATTTTAAAAGAGAGAGCAATACAGAAGCTCCTAGTAGTATTCTCAACAACAGTCCTCTGGAGGGAAGGAGGAATCAACAGCTTTTTCCCATCATACACACACAGTATCCTTGATTAATGCTGTGAAAGCTACATATGCACTCTAAGAGTCTTGATTCCAGCATGCATATAATTGGAAGCTTTGCAGCAATGTTAAGATAAAATGACATAGCAAGCAATGAACAAGCAGGCAATCCAAACTTATTACTGAATTTAGTATGTCTCAGGTGAATAACTGCTGAAAATCCACAGGGCCAGACTGCAACTAATTCTAAGCAAGACTGCAGTGAAATTGTTAAAGCATTATTTACTTCCCCCTGTGATCATGAACTAAGCTGCTTCACCTTTCTTCTTACCACTGCAACAGACCCTAACATCCCAAGCCCAGGAATGGGGGCACACTATTAATTCTGAGCAACACCACACCCACAAGTAGCAGCAGTGACAGGAAGATTTCTTCCACATTTTCTCAAGCTCTTTTCTAATTAAAGCAATCTTAAGAAGTGTCATTATCTTTCCTTTGATTTATTTACACAGTTTCCAACTTATAAAATAATTTGGGCATTTCTTTGTCTGGAAAATTCAATAGATTAATTAAGCTGATGAAGCAAGAAATGAGCCATTTATAGTACAGATTAGATTATAGCCATGGCAGTAGACAAAGTATAATGTTAATTGGTTTTGTCTATAGCTAATATATCACAAGCTACTTCAACAGATTCTGTGCTGAATATTTAAATGACACAGATACATCTGTACAATCAGCTTTGGAAAACAGCATGTTCAAATCCTGTATTATAACTGCATTCTTTCTTATTTAGCAGCTCCACAATGCAAACTCTGCTCAAAAATCCTCAGAAGAAAATTCCACAAGCCACACTGAGCAAAACAAAGGTTTCTTAAGCACCAATCAGCAAGGCCATAGAGCCAGGTCTAACACATCTGTATTATTTATTATTAATAGTAAACCTTACTAAAAAGTCATGGACTCAGAAAAAGAAAAATATTCACATATTTAGAAATTACCCTTTTTGCATCTAAAGGTTTTCAGCATACTTAATGTAGTAAATAAAAAACTGGCATTTACAATACTTTACAAGCTCAAAGTGCTAAACAAATAATAAAGTATTCTAACCACATTACTAATAACAGAACCACTTGCTTCAATTTTCTAAAATAAGCAACAGCAAAGTAACACAGCAACAAGGATGGAGTGAGTACAGGCTGGACAGTCGGATAAGAGAACACAAGTTCCTGACACTTCCCAGCCACATTCTCATTTGTGTGGTTGACTTGAGCCCAGCCCCAGCTTTTGACTGTCTGCCCTGGAGGCTCATTCAGGATTCAGGACTTAAGACTGCACTCATGAACTACTCCTGGCAAACCCAGAGGCTTTATCTCTCTGTCTCTCTCATGCCTGTAGCTCTACACCAGCCTGTCCGTATCCAGCTTCCTGCAGGCCAAGCAAGTTTGTCAGCTCACCCCTCCTGCATGGTGGAACAGGGAACACCTCACCCCACCTCACTGCACTGGGCAGCAGCCAGCACCATCACTCCGTGGGTAAAGTCATTCCCCCTCCCAACAACAGCTAAGGGCCTGAGCGACCAAACAAAAGCAGCAGCACCTGTGCTTCTACTTAGGGACATATGGGGCTGAAGCAAGGATAGACCACAGCTCAGAGAGGTTAGGGTGAGCAACAAGGTAGATCCAGAGCACAAAAGATTTAGGTATTAATTACATTGTTTGTCAAATTAACATGCTACGTAGTATTAACCCAGTGATGAAAAGTGAAAGGTCCTGCTGTACCTCACCCATTTGACATATTACCACCACTAAATGTTTCATGAAGTGACATGCAGTTTCATGCATTACCTAGCCTTACCCTAGACATACTTGGGTTTTAAATATCTCTAGGTTCAATACTATTTAACTACCATTGTCTTGGCTCCTGGCAGAATTATCTTCAGTAGTTTTTGCACTCTGTGTACTGGTAGACACAGAACTAATGCTTGAAGTCCGAGAGTGATTTTGAAGAACAGGTGCCTTGCTCTTCTCCTTTTTAGAATCTATCCTTCCATTAGGTTCTTTCTCTGAACTATTGAGAAAATCAAATAGTAACTCATCATCAGGCTCTGACTTCTTTCTTCTCACAAAATGTGAGGCAGCTCTGGGTGTGGAAGCATTTTCTGCTGGAGAAGCCGCCTCTGAGGATGTCCTACGTGCTGTTTTAACATTTGCTGTTCCTGCCAGGATTGTGGCCTTTTGGTGTTTAATATTTTCAGCTGCTGAGGAGATGTAGGCTGCTTTGGATGAAGTCTGGTATTTCAGTTCTCCAGTACGCTGGCACGCTTCAGAATACTCATTGGCAGAGTCCAAGTTCTTATTATCATAAACTACACTGCTTGATGTGTCTTTTTTGCTCAGAGCTGATGCAGCTCCTTGATCAACTCTGTTGAGTAGATCCTCTGCTTTTCCAGCGAGATCAGCAAGCCAAGACATGATGAGTGTCTGTTGATGAACTCTGTACAATTAAAACTTCAGGACCATATACTGCAAAAGCCAGAAGGATTACAAATCAGATTGCTGCTGATAAAGCAAGGCATATTGTTTACCTAAACAACTGTGTTAAGCTATCAGTGCTATAGTTATTATAATACTTTTCTTCTACTCATTTGGTATTTTGCTGTCTTGGTAACTAATGGAAATAAATCAGTTTCTGAGAAAAACACACAAAACATAAGTTTTTAAATCAAGGCTATTAAAATCAGACCACTGCATCAGTTTCAGGTATCACCACCTGCTACAGAGTATCACAAAAACAACTATGCCTCAGACACTCGGCTTGCAAATTCCCAACCTGACTCAGGCAGATCTCCCCCACAAACTCTGGAGCCCGCTGCCTCTCCCGTGACTCCAACACGGCGGGCAGGTGCGTGCCTTCACCTGCACCACGGGCCTGCGACACCACAGCGCCGGCGTGTGCCTCTACCCCGGCTCCCGGGACGGGGACGTTCAGAGCGGCCGCTATCCCCCACCCCCAGCACCGCCTGTACACCGCCCTCCCCAGGCTCGGCCTAACTCAGGAGCTGCAAGGGCCTCAGCACGGCCCGGCCTCACCTCCTGCAAGCGCGGGGGACGCCCCGGCCCGAGGGGAGCCGTGAGGGGCCGCCGGTCAGCGCGGGGCCGCGGGCCGGACCGGGCGGCTCAGTCCCATCGCTTCCGGCAGACGTGGCCGCCTTTCCGGGGGCGCCGCGCACAGGCGCAGGAGGCCCCGCCCCGCCCCGGCGCGCTCAGGCCCCGCCCTCGGCGCGATAAGGCCACGCCCCCAGCGTGCTTAGGCCACGCCCCTCCCGCCCCGCGCGTGCGCCCCCTGGCGGTGCTGTCCGAAATCTTTGAGACACCTGCGAACGCCGCAGGATCACAGAATTATCCATGTAGGAAAAGACCTCAAAGATCAGTGAGCCCAGCTGTTAGCCCAGCACTGCCAAATCCACCAGTAAACCACACTCCCAAGTGTCGCCTATTTCTAGCTGTAATGTCCTTCCCTGTCATCTGTGATTCGGTGTCTGCAAACTGCGGTACTTGAACCATGCCAAGCTTTATGGCTGTTGTCTCTCTTCTTTAAATGCTTATTCTTAGTAAGGATAACTGTTAAAGTGTATATAAACTATACTTAAGATAAACTTAAAGCACTATATAAGAAAAAGTTTTCTTGTTGTTCATCCTCTCACCCCCTTTGTTTCCTCAGCCTTCTATACCAATATCTCCCAACTAACCACCATATTTGCTTCACAGAGAGTTTCTACTCATGCCTGAAGTATCAGCAAGAATGTGAATGAAGACAACACTTATACCTCCTGCCAGTTCAGATCCTCCTCTGCTGAGGACCTGTTGTCCTCCTCATTATAATGCTGAATGCATGGCTGGTGGCTTACATCCATGTTTCCCCAGAGCTCTAGTTGTTACCTTGTCAGATCACATCTTACAAGTATTCTCTGGTTAAATTCACTGGTAGGCTATTATCAAGTTATTTGAATGTTGATACCTGGTTTACAGAAGTTTCCTTACAACTTATCACGGTAATTCTCTTCCAATGGGGATGATATAATGTTTGGAAATATTATAAAGATTTCCTTTGTAGGTCAAAGGCTTCAAAATGTTTGTCTACAGATATGAATAATCAATTATCACTGGTCATCCTTAGGACTTAAGCCCAAGCAGGAAACATCTGCTGCCTATCCAGAACATACTCATGGCACTAATACTGGCATGAGTTAATAGAAAATCCATCCTTACTTTAAGCAACACATTGGAAATAATAGTAATAAACCAAATTAATTCACGACCTTCAACTTTTACATCGTATGAACCAGCTGCACATAAGTATGATTTCAGTTTCTGTGAATGTATCACCTTGTCAGGCACTAAGGAGAGATTTTTAACAGATTTTATTAATTACAAGTTTACACTTGTTTTAGTCAACTTGTTCAGTCTTCAAAACATGTTATAAATCACTTCAATGGAAAACTCACGTGTAATTGTCAATGTTTGAAGTATTTGATCATTGAACACCAAAGTGTGTTCAATGTTCAAAAGAAACATGAAGGGCCAAAGCAAATGCCCTAGATTATCTCTGTCTTTTACAGAGGGGATAGATACAAAGTATATTTAAATTCAGAAAATATATGATTCTATCACTGCATTTAACAAGCCCTTCTCTCATTAGAGCCTGAAAACCTGTTTCGGAAATATACCCACAGCAGAGATGCATAACCAGCAAGAGGAATTCAATTCACATTTTAACATATCCCATTCCATTCTAGAGCCATTGCATGGCCCTTATTTGACTGAATCATCTTACAGATGAAAACTAGTTTAGATAAGTAAATGATTGGACAGGAGTGCCTTTTCTTCAAGATTACCTAGGCAGACTCCTAGGATCACATCTGAACTGCCCACAGCCTCAGAATTCCCAGTTCTTGCAGAAGATATCATTATTTACCTTGAAGTAAATTCCATGACAACTCCCTTTCTCTGCTCATACAAAATCTTTAAAACAGGGATCCTGTATTGATAAAGGGATTGGCTAAGAGTGGGGGAAAACAAATCCTTTAAGCCCTGCATAGATTTTATATTGAATTGTTCAGTTACAGAATCATTCCATAAGAGAAATCATACTTCATATATAATCTGGGAAACAATTATTCCCTCTGAATGCTCTGATAAAACGTAGTAACTCCACTACATTTCCCCCCCTATTTAGTGTCTCTCATGTGTTGTGTAATCTTTGCAATTGCCTGATTTCCAGAAGACATAAAGATTACAGCACCACTATTAAAATTTGTTATATTTACATTTTCACAATCACTGATAGTCTCCAAAAATAATGTTCCCATTTATAAAATCAGAAAAAAAAAATAGCAGAAAGTTTACTGGCTGAGACTCCGAATAAGTAGTGATATCTCTTTCCTTGGTGCTTCTTTAAGATCTGTATTTTTATTCCCATAACTGATGTTCTCAGGTTTTACAGGGTGGTGAGGAAGATAGAAGAAGGAAAGAGAACTTGCTGTTTGTTCCACTGACCTATTTATAAAGTCCCTTATGTCTGCTGTATTGACACTTCTAAGAATCCTGTGACTGCCAGGCTGAGTGGTGAGAATATTGAATTCTGTCACAAGGGGCATACAGCTTCATTAACTACCACTGAAAACTTTACAGGTGTCTTTTCAGTTTACAGGTGCCCTCCCCAGGGTCCAGGCCCTGATCTGAGATTCCATACATCTTGCTGCATATTTTGACAAGTTCTGCTGCAATTCTCTGTCTGCAAGCACAAAAAGAGAGATTCATATCTAGCTGTAGATAAAAAAGAGACTTTCTGTACAAAGCCTTTAGATCCTTGTTCATACTCAAAGAAGTAATTTTAAGCTATAATTTACAGACATTATTTTTGTCTATTATAGCTCTCATTGTAAGGAAATTTCAATAACAAAGCTGGAAAATATCTGCCCAAATAACTATATCACAGCAAGATTAACTCACTCCCTCAAAACTTATTGCAAGAAAACATTTTGTGCTGTAGGCTTTTTTTGAATTAAAAAAAAGAGGTAGGCTCTGCAGTTGAAAAACTATTATTTTTTAAATTACTATTTCCCTCTTTGAGCTGATTCAAAGGTTCTTCATTGTTCATTAAGGTAAATTTTTAGATAGAAGAGGCAAAAAAGATGCATAGTCACATGACTTGTACCAAGTCAATCTCTTCTCTAAGTATATTGAAATAGGGCTTTGGCGGTTAGCTTCTGTAAAAAACTGCTGGAAACGATAAAAATCGCAAAAAATACAGCAACAAAAAATAATAGTTGGTCATGTCATCCTCATTCAGCCTTCTTTTTCATGTGTCAGGATATATTAATACACAACCACATATCTGGTCTAAGGTCTTTGATTCATGCAGTATATTGGAAATGTGTCAAATATCAAGGATGGCAAAATAAGGTGATGAGCTTATTTTGCCATCTTAAACTTTCATTTCATTCTCAGCATTCACTGTATGGTGTCAGGCCATTTGTCACTTCAATGAATAAAATGGTCACTGAATAAATGGTATGAACCTGCCCATAAGTTTGTACTATTGTTTATGACTTTGCCTGACTCTGTGTAGACAGAGAAATCAGGTCCTGCCCGAAAAGCTGCAGTGACACAGCTCTGTGCTGGCTGCTCACGTCCCTGCATGTCCCCCTGCTAAAGGAGGGTACACAGCCTCCTCCTTTCGCTGCCTTGGCCTCACCCCAGTCCCCTGGAGAGCCTATCTTCGAGCTGTCAGGGCACACAGTTCACACACCCACAGCCCCTGAGGCAACTCCTGTCACTATCTTCACATTCCAGTGGGGAATTGGGGTACAGTGAGGACGAACTAAAGATGAAATCCTCTGTGCCTGAACAGAACAAAGCAGGTTTGGTCCGGCCAAAATGTACAAACTCTGGGGATGGATCATGTTCAGTGCTAGTGAATGTGTAAGAATTTTAATCACCAGCTTTCAATGCACTTCTGGGATCTGAAGGTATGGAACTTGTCCAGATGTGTTGTCCTCTCACAAACAAGGCAAAAAGTCACATCATTTTCTTGGTTAGAAAAGCCAGTCAAAGCACAAATCCATCTCTGAAAGTGGCCAGCTGCAAGTAGTGAGGGAAGGTAGAGTAACAGGACAGAAGGGATTTCTCAGCTACACTCTCTTTAGAATTTTGACTCAGGGACTTCCAAAGCCAAAGGGGGTATCTGCATTTAAAACGCCTTCAAAGATATATATATATATATATATATATATATAAATTATGATTATTTATTGAATAATTAATAGAACTTTTCAAAGCTTCCACGTGCAAAAACATCTCAGCTAGAGAATTTGTAAACACAGGCACAATTCTGTTTTCTTTTGCTGGACCCTCCACCCCACCCCCACCCCTTTTTATTTTCCTTGGTATCACCAAATGATTTATTCATAGAAAATTATCAGAAAGCAGTTCTTCCATAAACATCTAACATGGAAAATGTTAGGGTAAACTGACAGGAGTTTGAAGGGGACTTTTAAAAGAACTCCATTTTAACATGAAATGATGGAAATTCTTAAATCTTCCTAGTGGCTGTAACTGTTGGCACAGGAGTTTACACAAGATGCAGGGGTATAATGCAATAGACCCTGGCTAGAACATGTAGCTGAAACATGGCTGGAATATTTGGAGTTAGACCACTCCTCACTTTTGCCCTGGAAAAGTTGCTCTGTCTGCACTGTTGCATCCTGACTTTTGTGTCAAAATGAATGACACAAAGTTATGATGTGCTTGTATTCCTTCCTCCTCAGTGTAACACAACTGTATTAGGAACACACCCACACATTCTTTCAATCTTTCTGTTGTTACTGCTTGTATTTTCTTTTGTTACTCATATTTCCTTATTTTCCTGTAATAAATCACAGTGACACTTATAGTTAGCGGTGTCCTCACTAACTTACTTCCTTCCTCTGTATAAAAATGACAGAATTATCATATTATTCTTCTAGCAGGAAACAAAGCCAGCCCTCCTAGACATCACCAGAGTTATCAAAGTTAGGACATCAAAAGTGCCTAGTGATGTTCAAAAAATAACAACTTAAGGAATACAGAGTCCGTAGAGTAAAATGCCATTTAAGGATTCAGGGGGTTATTTGTATTCTGTCATGTGCCTCTCTTCATGCATTTTCATGACCTCAGGGTACTCAGAATAAGTCTTTGAAAGGGTAGAGGTTTACCTCTAACAACAAGATACAATTTGATACAAAGAATGGAAGACCAGATCATGGTGTGAATGTTGGGTGAAAGATCTTCTCTAGGCCAATATGGCAACTTCCTGGCTTAATTGTGAATTACATGGATTAATCCTGGGGTTGCAAATGTATAGATCGGCAGGACAAGGTTTACCATAAAACGGAGGAAAGGGTATTTTAACAAAGAGAGAGAGGAAAAAAAACATTATTCTTGATAGTGTCAATGGGTAATGCAATTGTTTAGAATCCAGGTGCAGATGTCCACAGTGATATTGCAAACATATCATACATTAAGACATTAATTGTGCTCAGGAAAACAATCATTATCAAGAGGATGCATGCACTGAGGTTTAAGAAATATGTCAGACAGATATGAGGATACCCACAACTGTCTGAAATGTACTAAACAGACAACAGAACTCAACTTCAGAGAATCCTGTTCTGGCTATCCTATTTATGATTGGCTTCCCCCCCACCTCCTCAGTTTTCAATGGATATTCTGTAGGTATGAAAATTTGGATGAACTAGATTTGCAAAAAATAACACCATTAAGCCTACTGCTGGCCATTATCTTATTTCACAATTTTTAAAATACATTCCCCATTGCATAGTCATGCCGGTTATTTGGAAGCCTCTCCCAGTAAGGACGTGTTTGCAGTATTTTAACCTTTAGATTCTTCCCCTTTCCTCCTCCCTGCTTGTTTTCTCTAGTACACATTGTCATTCCCTTGAATTTCCCAATCACAGGGATTTTTCAGGATCACCACCTCACACTTACTTTATCCTACACAAGACTTTTGTTTTTTTCCATGAAACTCCCTTGACTACACTTCACTACTAAAGTACTAAAGTATTGTATTCCTTCCTCCTCAGTATAGCTCAACTGTATCTTCAATCTGCAGAAGAGGTGCACAAGGTTAGAAGTTATTTTCATTTTTTCTGTAGGTTGAAAATAGAAACCTAACCTGAGTGCATTTAGCTTTTCTGATGAGTCTTTTCTCAGCTCTCCATGCAAGCTTGTGTTCAAGGAGGCATTTCTTCATTTGCAACTGACACTGTTTTGCATGTAGTGACCACACAGTCTTGAACTTAAACTTTCTGGAATATTTCTTCAGATTTCCCCAGATACAAATATAAAACTGTTACATGCAGACAGTTCCTGGATGAGGATATCTCTAAACTCTGTCTTCAGCAAATATGTCTGTATATGCTGCTATTCCCATGTTCACAGAGTATACCTCAGCTTCTCCTTCCCCAGCAGAGTTCTGCCTGGAGAAACAACCTGATCAAAATACTACATTTCCTGGGACATTGTTGTCTTTCCTCATAAAGCCCATAAGAGAAAGGAACAACAAAAAAATACCTGACTTCTTTTGGTCTTGAAAGAAACACTGTTTTCTCTGGTGCTGCCTCAAGTCTTTCCTTCTACTTGTCCACCTATCTTCAAGGAAAATGTAGGAACCCACTATATTGAACATGGTCAAATGTAGTTAAAACTGTCAGAACAGTTGAAGAAATCATGTACAAAACTCTAAGGATAAGATTTTCCCTCATTCACTTTCAAAATGTATGTGAATATATTCCCCAAGTGAAGTAAGTGAACTAAATCTCTGAATCCCTCTTCTTTCCAGACTTGTTTAACCTCAGTTTATCTTCCTGATGATATGCCTCACATTAACCCTTCCCTTCCCTTCCCTTCCCTTCCCTTCCCTTCCCTTCCCTTCCCTTCCCTTCCCTTCCCTTCCCTTCCCTTCCCTTCCCTTCCCTTCCCTTCCCTTCCCTTCCCTTCCCTTCCCTTCCCTTCCCTTCCCTTCCCTTCCCTTCCCTTCCCTTCCCTTCCCTTCCCTTCCCTTCCCTTCCCTTCCCTTCCCTTCCCTTCCCTTCCCTTCCCTCTTTCTCTTTTTTCTCTCTCCCCCTCTCTCTTCCTTCCTTCCCTTTCTCACTTTAAGAAAGTCTCTTGATTTGCCTCCCAAAATAAAGATGAACATTTGTTTTTCCTTTACTCATTTGATAGCTAAAATCACCCCATTGCTAATCTATTAATTTTGCTAAAATAAGAATCTTCCCTTGTTTTAAACATACAGAATAACCATGTCTGATGTTTGCCTTTACAAGGCAGCTAGTCATGTGTCAGTGCTAGACTGACAAATCTAATCTCATTGCAAGTGAAGATGTGGAAAGACCAGACTCAGCACACTTTTTCATTTATCATAAATCTGTTCCACTCTTCACCTTAAATATTAGCTTTTTCTTCATAGAATTTCTTATTTTATTACTTATCAAGTTAGTGCAACTACAATGAACAAACATTTGTTAAAATGTTTTAAATGGGCTAAAAAACATTAAAAGGTACACTCCCTCAATATGATCAATTTATGATGCTAGTCAATTTTTTCCCAGCTAAAAAATGCCCTTGACATGTTAAAAAAATTCTTGATCTGTTCAGCTGCTGTTAAATGAAAATGTAGGTGCAGTCCAGAATGGCTTCCTGTACATTTTCTGAAGTATCTGTTCTGCTAGATTAAAACCAAAATCAACTTCGCAGTCCAAATTTTATCAGCTGCGAAGTTAGTGTCATGGAACTGTAAATACCTGTGTTAAGACATCTCCAGAGTTGTGCCAAAAATCTGAAAAATCTCTTTTGGGGAAACCTGTGTGTTACCAGAACTATTGCTGCAATGCCGGCACTACCAGTCCGGCCTGGTGTTAGCAATATTGGATGTAGGAGTTACAATCCTCTCAGAGTGCTCTTAGCAAAACAGAATCAGGGCTAAACTACCCACCCTCACCATATTACATTTCACCTCATACAAGCCTTCTGGTTTGTAGGAAAGATATTAAGAAAGAAACTATATTATATGCAGTTTTGAAATTTCACATTTGGGGTTTTTTTGGGTTTTGTTTTTTTTTTGTGTGTGGTTTTTTTTTTGTTTTTTTTTTTTTTTTTGTTAGGTTCTCATTTAGTAAACACTTTCAGAATTTGGTAGCATCTTAGATACCATTTGTAGCGTGTGGCTTTGAAGGGTTGCTGGAACTGCCTTCCACAGCGCTAAAGTTTTGTTATGACACATATGGGTGGTGGTTACTTTTGCTTTTTAGCACTGTCAGAGCCATAGCAAATTGTTTCATAGCATCACAGAATGGTTCAGGCTGTAAGATGTCAAAGATCTCTTTGATCTTTGAGATCATCTTTTTCCTGTCCCCCTGCCACGCTAGACCAAGTTGCTCAAAGTCCCATCCAACGCAGCCTTGAACACTGCAAGGGATCCAAAGCTCCTCTGGATAATCTGTTCCCGGGCTGCCCCACCCTCGCAGCAAAGCATTTCTTCCTAATACCTAATCTAAACCTGCCCTCTTTCAGTTTAAAGCCATTCTCCCTTGTCCTATTACTACATATCCTTGTAAAGTCTGTCTCCCTGCTCTCTTGTAACCCAATTTAAGTACTGGAAGGCTGCTATAAAGTCTCCAAAGAGCCTTCTCTTCTGCAGGCTGAATGACATTTCATGTCAATTTATGGTTTTACCTACTTACATGCTCTTCTCCTTTGAAAAAGATGGTATGGACATTTGTTTACATAGTCATAGTCCATTCCCTCTCTTCCATGATAGCAGCAGTTGCAAGGATCATGCTGGATTCCTGCTGCAGGTGATGTAGCTGCTTCTGTTTCAGTCTCACAACTGTACCTAAGCAATCTGTCTGCTTACCTCAGCCCATATACTCAGCAACACCATTCATATTTTTTCTCTAAGACAAACTTCCCTCTCAATCCAGGACAGCTTCCTAAACTTCTAGCACAATCAAAGAAATAATTAAATTCAGCAGTAAAAATCTGTGTATTACTCAAGTGTCTTTAGTACCCACATGTTACATTTCAACAGAGATTTAGGATTCTTGTAGAAGTTTGCCCAACTATCTCACAAAAAGGAACATCCTGCTGATGTTTGTTAAAGCAGAAGTTACAGACAAGCTATTTGGCAACGACTGTATTAGACTTCTCAGAAGTTACAACTGAGACAAGGTGTACCTACCCCATGTAGCCCAGCTATGAGAAACACCTTTGGACTTGGTGTCCAAAAGATGGGTCAGCAATGCTTTTAAGTGATATTAGATATCTTCTAGGGCAGGAGGGTAATGAAACATAAGCATAACCCACTTGGAATTAAATGAGGTGAAACTAAGATTCCTGGCTTGTTTTTTTCTTGCTGGATAATAAGCATGGTGATCTTTGTCAGTTCAAAAAGGTGATTCCTGAAGTGACCCGAATTTTAACAGCTTGACTGTGTCAGGTGACAGGGCACGCCAGCTCCAGAAAAGTATTGATGATTAACGTGTAATGATCAAAGCTGAGTTGGTGCTGACAATGCAAATGGCAGAGTCAGAGCAAAACTATGACTTTCTACAGATACTCAAAAAGTCAGCTGGTCACATAATGCAAAGTTAGTTGTTAGGGTTTTTTTACAAATACACAGGTGTTTTTTATAGTACACAATGAGGAAGCCGGTGTGCTTTTTTGTAGGTGGTTTATTAGGGGAAGAAGCAAGTGCCTCTACTTTTCACAAAGGATCTTTGCTTTTCCTTCTCTCACTGAAAAGAGAGAAGCCTTGGCAGGGGTGTCAGTGCACAGCCGCAGCCGCTCTGCCGGTGCGGTGTGGTTGAGGCCCGCAGCCGGCGATGGGCAGCGCACAGCTCGCAGCCAGCCAAGGCCGCCCATCCTTGCCGACACACGCAAGGACCGTGTGGAGCTGTTCGTTTTCTTCCGTCATTTCACGGATTCCCCTTGGCACAGTTCTGGGCCTCCTGCCTCACGGCGCAGCCGGCCCGTTCGTGTCCCGTGGACACCCTGCGCGAACCCCACGGCCGGGAGGTTCCCGGCGGCTCCTGACGTTCCCGCAGCGCCGTCCCGGGCCACGCGAGAGGAGCTTCCCGGGACTCCCGGGACCGCGCGACTCCGCAGGCGCCGAACTACAAGTCCCAAAAAGCTTTGCGCGCAGGGCCCGCAGCCGCCTGAGCCAGTGAGGGGCCGGGCTTGCTGGGACTAGTAGTGTGGCAGGGCGGATGTCCGGCCCCGCCTCCGCCCGGCCGCGATTGGCTGGGCCCGGGTCCGCCCCCCCGCGCGCCGATGTCGCCTGGCTCCGCACGGCGCCCGCCGCAATCAGAGCGGCCGCGACGGCGACTCCTGGGCACGGCGCGGTGAGGGCGGCGGGGCTGCGCTGTCCGGGGGCTCCGGCCGGAGGGGGAGGACGCGAAGGGAACTGTGAACAGGGGACGGCCCGTTCCGTTACCCGGGCGCAGAGGCGAGGGAGCGGCCCCGCTGCCTCCCAGGGGAACGGCCGAGGGTTGCCGGTTTCCTTCCCGGGCTCCGAGCGCTGCCGAGCCCCCGCCGTTTCGTCCGGCGCCCCGTCTGGCCCTGGGCCTGGCACGCCTGGCCCGGGAACTGTGTTTGATCCCTCCGTGCTGGAAGAGACCGGAGTCAGAGCGGCTCCTTTCGGAGGGCATTGCCCAGGGCTGAGGGAGATCGGGGCGAGGGGGAGAAAGAAGTGGCAGCAATTTAGATTTAATCACCAGTAATACATTTTTAACGGGAGAGAAGGATGGAGTAACTATTTACGGGATTTCTGCAGAGAGCTGGTGATGCCTCAAAGGTGCTGCGCTGTGGCTGGTTATTTATAGCTGGTAGACAGCCTTGCCGTAACGTGAGGTTCTGCTTGGAGGTAGTAGCACCACTAGTTCCCACTTGTGTTGAGTGTCTGTGTTTGGGGGTTAACATAAATATTGTAGCCAAGATCTGAAATGCTAATATAAACATGTGGAGTTCAGGAATCTTGTGTAATCTCACACTGGAATTTCTGCGTAATAACTTCTCCAGAATTTAATTCTCTCCGTGCCCCCAACATTTCCATGTTTGCTGAGCAGACATTCTTACATTATCTGACTTACTCTTTTACCCTTACACCCCCATGCCAATTCAAGCAACCTAACAAAGTTACTCATGCAGTATTGCAGGATCTGTTTTTTCTTACTATCAGAATGTGATGGCAGAGGCTTTGTATGTCTGCAGACAAATATGAAAGTAAATAGCAGAAGCAGTTTTATTAAAGCCTTAAGGTTTGCCAGATTTGAACCTGGGTTTTTGAAATGCATAGAGAAAAAAAATCCCCTAAACCAGGTGTATTAGCTTATCACCATTCTAGGAATGATTTTGTTTTGCTTTTTTTTTTACCCTCAGGTAAATTGTGCCATCTCTGCTGCTGAGAAAAGTAAACAGGAGAATGAACTTATTTATAATTACTTTTAAATACCTTTATTTAATATCAAGAATAATTTTGAGCTAACTACAACTTCATGGGTTTTTACGGTAGAAGTGGCTTATACATCTTCAGTAACTAAACAGTAATATTTTACTGCAAGTTCTAATCATACTAAGCCAGTTCTTAGAATGGCTACTAGCAGACTTTGTAAGGAAATGTTTTGCAGCAGGGACTATAATCTCCTTCAAAATGTACCTTGTCAGAATTTATAGTGATGAAGATTTTTTTATTTCTATGACAGAAGCACAGAAAGAAAATCACATTATTTGTGCAGGGGCCTAATCATAGGTTTAGATGCTTCTGTTTGTGTAGCAGTCAGCACAGCATGTGGGTAGGTAGAACACTGCTGACGGTACAGTGGACATCAGTTTTCTGTGAGGAAGATTGTCACATATTTTGTCGAAATCAGCATCTAAGTATTACAGTGGCTGGCAATATGCAAGCACTCTGTGGAGGAAGGAACTGTGGCTTGATTTGGGAATCTGAAAGGCTAGTAGTTATAGGAAGTGAGCTCTTAAGAAAGACTTCATAGAAGAGCTTTAATGGTCATCTGATCAGCTTAAGGCTGTTATTTTTCAGCAAGTTTACTGTTAGTGTACTTCTCATGCAAGTAAAATAGAGATACGGTTTCTGTTTATATAGCTCTTGGAGGCTATGCTTAAGGTATTTGGAGTGCAAGCTACTGAAGTGTCAATATTGCTTTAAAAGCTAGTGGAAAATACTTTGATCAAGCCCTTTCTTTAGAGTGCTGTCCTGTTCTAAGAGTATTTATCTTAAAGGACTGTTTCCCAAAGGAAAGTTGTGAGCTCAGGGAACAGGCAGTTGGACAGAAAAATTGTTCTAGCAGCAGCTGGCCATTTCTAGATGTGGTCTTTCTTAAGTATCCCTCTCATCAAGTCAGAGCTGCATGCTAGTTATCTACTGGGAAGTGGTCAAAGTACCTCTGTCAGGACAGACTGGTTTTAAGAGTGAATTGTTCTGGCAAAAGCCACCCAGTTCTGGATGTGCTTCTTCCACAGATGGTACAAACTGCACAGCAGCCTTACCTGCATGGGTACGTGGTGATCTGATGCTGAACCCACAGTGTCCGAGATGGGCCTTTATCCTGGCATGGTCTCAAGGCAAAGTTAATTAACTCTTCTATCAGAAACACTAGGCAGAGCTGATCAAATCTTAAAATATTTTGTGGGTCAACCAAAACTTCAAGATTATCTTGTAGTGAATTTTTTGTTTGTCCAGATAGTCATCTGCATGTGATTTAGGATTGATTGCATGTGATGGATCTTCAGAGAAAGGCTTTTTCTGTACCTGTGGTAAGCTGGTCAGCTGAGCTGCTCTCTCTTAATATGATTTGAGGACAAAGCATGTGATGGGGAGCTTTCTTTTCTTAACTGTAGGTCAAGAACTCATACAACACAACCCTGAACACAGCCTTTTAAATTGCCCACTTGCACTCAGAAGCCTTCTTTAAAACAAGAAGAAATATGTCTGTGCATGAGTGTATTTGTGTGTTTGATCATCGTTTGTTTGTACTTTGTTTGGTTTGGTTTTTTTTTATTTTTTAAGCAGCAATGAAGACCCATTTCCACTGCACATGTGTTTAAACCTATTTTAATTGCTGCTTAGAGAACTTCAGGGTGCTGAGCATTTATTAGTTATGGTTTATTACATGGTGGTATGTCTGGGTTTTTTATAATTTCCTCCCTTATTTCTGTTGTTATTTTGATTTAATTATAGTGTCGGAGTAGAGAAGTAAGAGAGATTATGTGTTATTAATTTGTGCCAAAGAGAAGGTTCTTTTCTATTCTAAATAATCCATGACAAAATATGTATGATTTGCTAGTACAGTGCAATGTTTCTTGGTGTTTATTTTTTTTTTTCCCTGAGTGCATCAGTCACAAATTTTGTCTCAGCAGAGAAGAGAAGTGTGAGGACCTAGATACCCTTGTACTACCTGGAAGACTCTTGAATCCCCCATGGAGGGACTGCCTGAGGGGCTGGTAGCTTAAGTCTCTGTTCCTGATCTGGCCCAGGGATTTTCTGTTGTGGGGCCTGTGTTTACAGGCAGAGTGCAGTGCTGGTGTGTGGCACATCTGTGGTACGTGTGTGTGGCACAGACAGGCCTGCTCACAGGTACTGGCTGGGGTCCTGAGAACTGTAGATCCTTGTTAGTATAGTCAGGAGCCTGAACTCACCAGGAAAGACAATCCCATCAAACTGTTTCCAGTTGCCTGGTATATCAGTAACTGATAGTGGCAGTGACTGTTTCTGTGTGACGGATGTCTGTGTGTCCGCACCTTCCTTGAAATTAGCCATGTTATATGGCCCAGTGAACAGCTGGCACCAATACAGCTTCTATTGATATGCCCTGGATTCTAATGAATGGTAACTCAAAGAGCTAAGCATCATGTGACAGAATCTCCAGCAATTATTTGAACCATTAATTTTCTCTCTTTTTTTTTCTTTTTTTCATCTAAATATAATTCATGTTATAGTTGGAGAAATGTTAGGAGACAGACACTGAGCTCTGAGGGATCTGTTTGCAGGAAATTCAGCTCAATATTCCAGTAAGTCAAACTCAGATAAGATTTATAAGCAGATTGTCTAAACAATATTGATTTTCCTTTCTTGCCTGATATTTCAGGAGTTAAATATACATGAAATTGAATATTGGCAATGAATAGGCTCATTGGCCTGTGGCATATTGTGGTGCTTTACAGAAGTTCTAAACAGGTTGGTATGAATCTTAGCCAGGCTGTAGGCAACAGAATAGGCAGTTCTTATGGATGTTGTACACACAGAGCATCTTCACCACATTTTTCAGTATGTTATTTGTCTTACCATCTGAAGAAGTGTCAAGATAGATCAGGCAGAGTTGCCATACAAAGTCACATTCTTTGGCAACAGTGACAAAACTTTACAATTCCAGCTCAACATGGGAGAGTGTAATCATCTAATGAAAAAAAAACCTGCTTATTCCTTTTTATCTGCTTGAGTGCTGAAGAAGTTAGTAATTCAGCAAACCCTAAATTGCTAAGTTATTGTGTATTATTCTTGCTCCAAGTGTTACAGGCAGTGATAAGAGTAGGTTCTTCCTAAAAGATAAATTTTTGGAAGAAGCAGTTTCATAACAGTTAATGTTTGATTCTGCCTTGACTGTTATGACTTCCTTTACTTTGTGCTAGCTCTACTGAGAAGGATAAAAAAACCCCCAAGTTTTAAATATGTGTATATATATATATATATAAAATATATGCATATATATATTTTTCATACTACTGCCTGCAAGACTAAGTCTTAGTGACCAGTGAACCCATGCTATGTGTTAGGTTAGTAGTCTGCTCTGAACACAGCTGCTTTGGAGAGGAGCTGGCTGCTTCTCTGTCTCAGCCTCATTTAGTGGCTGCAGGATTAGTGGCTGGTGGTTTTGACTGGAGTACTGAGGCTGACTTAGATACCGTTTACTTGGTTTAGTGGTAGTTTTGACATTTTGCCTTGTGACTGTGTTGAATGGCTTGGGGGTTTCCAGCTTTTATTCCAGAGAAAGCCATGTTAAAGTAGACTACTCTGCTTCTTACCACAACACCTCTTCCATACCTAGCAGCAATGATTAACTTCCAGGATCTCATTTTTGTAAGTAGGTAGGTGTAAAATCCCATCTCTCAGTGCATGAGGAAATGTGTAATCTTTATGCATGTGCCAGGAGCATTAAATTCTTCAGGGGAGTTTGCTTTAAGATGAAGCATTTAAGAATGCTTCACACTGGATGCAGCAGACCTGAGGCTGTGACCAGTAAATGGAACCTGCCTGCCCCCCAACCCCAATTCAAAACACAGACCTTAAGCCTGTGATCAGATGTGTCCAGATAGTTTGCTTGTAGAGTAAAAGCTTTATCAGACAATCAAGGTGCTCAGTGCGTTCAGTAGCTAGGACCTTACTTCTAGTCCTCTCAAGAAAATAGAGCCATTTCTTCATGGACTCAAAAATCCCCTGTACTCTGCTTTTCTAAATTTGATTTATCACGCTCAGATGAAGTTTTCTCACTGTGCACCTTGTGCAAACTCTTAACCATTGAGCAAAAGACGCAAAAATGCTACTCTTTCATGTGGTACTGGTTCACATATGCTCTCCACTAGCATAACAGGTTGCACAAATAGCGTGAGGCTCTCAAAGCCTGCACTTCCCCTCAGCCCCAGTGGTTAGGGCTGTATCTTGTGCAGAGCAGTGGCACGACCTCTTTCCACCCTCTTTGGTATTGTGGACACAGAGAGCTTTTGTGACACTGACCTTCCAACTCCCCAGAACTTCTCCATGTCTTTAGTATTCTATATCACCTGGGATTTGACTCAGTAATAATAGGCAAATTGCCAGTGAGTAGAAACCAAGGAATCACAGAAGCAGAGACCAAGAGAATAGTTTTAATCTGAAATAGTTTTATCTGTGAAGTAATTGGTAGTGAGGCTTGCTTTGTATTTGAGACTTATTCATTGCCAGCTATTATAGAACAAAACAACCAGAGGGAGCTGAACAACTTGGTTGTCCTATTCAGAATTGCTTTCAGTCAGATTTGAAAGCTGACAAAAAACTATTGTAACTAGTAGCAGCTTGGTGCTAAAGAAAGATATGACCAGAAATTGTACTGTGGGTTAAATGGTCCGTAAAACAAACACAAAAACCCCACAAGCAAGAAAAGCTTCTAATTGTGATACTGCTGATGTTTGTTTTGCATTTGTTTATTGATTGATACCCTCTCATTTACTTCTCTCAGAATTCTTCATTAGGAAAATTTTCTCCCATTTGTGGAGTAAATAAAGAGGAGAGATGATACTGAAAGCAGTGGTGCTGCTGGGCTGTGCTCTGGGCATCAGCACATTCCTCATGGAAGAACCTGAAGATGGAGGCAAGCACTGGGTGGTGATTGTTGCGGGTTCTAGTGGCTGGTACAACTATCGCCACCAGGTAAGGACCACTGGTTCCACATGTTGATGCTGTCCATGCTCCAGAAAATGCCAGATCCCAGACTTGAGGGAAGGTGATAGCTGCCTGTCATCTAGATTAGTTGATTATAGTTTAGACCTTCTGTCATTTGAGCAAGTGCTTCTACTTCTAGACTCCCAGGTGTGTGTGAAGTTTTTAAAGCAAACAGCAGCAAGATTCACTCAGAACCTGCTCTTAGTTCTTGTTGTTACCACCCCAAGAATTCCCTTCCACTGCTCCTTTTTACTATGTGATTTTTTATTTATTTTTTTTAATACAACTTTTTCCAGCCTCTTGAAAAAGCTGTCATTCCAGGAGAAGTATTCTTCCTCTAATCACACTTCTGCACCTGGGAGACCTGTCCTTTTAGGGTAAATACTCTATTACTGACTAGGCCAGAGGCTCTAACCCCAACTTGCAGTTGTACAAATGGTATCTAGAGGTAAACCTCATTTTGAGACACATGCATATTTCTTTCCATTTTTTTCCTCTTTTTCATTATGCTATGAGAAGCATCCCTTTTTTTCTAATTAAAAAGTCTCTGAAGGCTGCAAATGCTCTCTATGTTTTGATGGGTGGAGGACATGTGGAAGAGGGTTCTTTTTAACCTGAACCAGTTTGCTGACTGTGTTCAACAGCATGGCCTCAGAATAATGTTGGCACAACAAAGTTAGAGTGCACTAGGGTGCAGGGAACTCCGAAGTCTAACACTGCTGGGAAAAACAGCGTGTTGTGAAATTGTGAACTGAGTGTGGGTGTCACTATGGACAGGATTAAATCCAAGTGACTTAACTGTGATTAAGTTCAAGATTTATAATCAGCAGTCAGAAAACTTCTGCAGCATTTTCCCCTTGGGGAATGCTGGACAATCCTTTAAACAGATAAACCTATGCAAATGCCATCTTTGCTCTAAGCTTGCAACTCAGCTTTCCTGGAGAACAGGATCAATTTAATTCTGATTTGTGTGTACATTTATATATTTCTAAATGTTAGAAGAATAGTTTATTATAGTAGCGTTGGTTAAAAACTAGTGTACAAAATCAGGATTTTTAAAACTGAGCTGTATGACATGTACTGGCTGATTTGCTGAATGCTGAAACTTTTAAAGTATTTATTATTTTTAATGTAACTTCCTGTAAAATATAGAGAGACTTCATCCTCTTGGTCGATTGAGGAACAATCTTCGGTGTGTTGGGCACCCTGGGTTTTGTGTATGTTTCTCCTCCTTCTCAGCTCACAATCAGTTTGTAACTTCCAGCACAGTGATGAGCTTAAAAGTAAATTAATCAGACTGACAATCTTGTTGCATCTGAAGATCAACCTGTTACTAGCAAGTGCTAGCTCAACATTTTGACAGTCAGGTTTTAAGGATTTTGCCAGCTCCTTCCAGTGTAGATATCACCCAGTAATCATAGTTTGAATATTACAGCCTTAATATAAGCTATTCCTATTTCAAATTTAATCTTAAAGAAGAGTTTTAAAGTTGGAATTGGGAAACGATGAAAATACTACTGCTGTGCTTGATTACTGCCTGTCTTGGGGTGTCCAATTTAATGACTAAGTTGTGCTCTTTTTGTTGCTATTGCTGTATAACCAGTCTAGCTGGCTCCCTTCCATTCTCGGAGGATTTAATACCACAACATTTGTTCTTTAAACAAGACTACAATTTTGAAGCTGTGGCTCATGAGAATCCTTTTCTCAGTTGCCTGGGCATAGTTTTTAAATCTCTGTCAGTGAGTCTTCAATGGCAAGTGTATCTGGCAGGTGAAATAGGGTTATGAAGGACACAAGATCCACACTTACATACTTGTGTCCAACAGTGAATGAGTCTTTGGATCATGCCAGTTTCACAGAAGCTTATTAACTTTTGAGTATGCTCATGCTTTGGAGATAGTTATTAAGTAATTCCTTTTCAATGTTAGAAAAATGACAGCAGGATTTCTTTAAATACCTTAATTTTGAAGATAATGTCAACTAATGTGAAATATCTGCCATGTCAGATTTTAATTAATTTAAATACTAGAAATCTCTGTATTTTAAACTACCACTTGCTTCAGGTATTAACATTTGGAAATAAGAAAATTATATATTATATATATATATACTATATATATATATATAATATTATAGTATATAAAAGAAATATGTATATATATAATATTATATTATATATTAGAAATAATAAGAAATAATAATCCTATTAAAGTAACAAAAGCAGCATCATTAAAGAGTCTGTATGAAGGATCCTTCACAACAAGGCTGGGTTCTTACTTGCATATCCTGAGCAAGGTATTGTGCATCTTAACTTGTTATGAACTCAATTCCAACAAGATGCAGCACATCAGCAGCTTGTGCTGTTCTGCCTTTCGTGGCCAGCCTTAAGGGCCTGGTGGGGGTGAGCATGCATGGTAGGAGTGGCATGTGGTGAGATAGACCCAGCAGTTAGTCATGGGAAATCCTCTTGTGCCATGAAGTGTGCCAGACAAGGATGCCTTGGGTATCAAAAAACTGGAGAAATTTGTTCCTAGCAAAACAATCAGAATGACAGACTTTTAGGAGAGTTATTCAGAGGAGGAAAGATGCTACAGAGATCTTAGGAGTTCTGACAGATTTTTGAAAACATGCACACTCATCTCCATGTCTTTGTGTGTTAGTGTTCCTTCCTGCCTTCCAGAGGTGGAAGTAAAAACATTTTCAGTAATTAAATTATTTGCCCAAGTCACTTACAGAGGAACCAGGAACAGGACTTGGTCTTTCCCTTCTGTACTTCAGAATACAGAGTGAACACACATAGAAACATGGTATTATTTGGTAGAATCATACCTGTACTATAGGAAATCAGAGCAGTGCTCCAGAATTGCACATTTGTGCAATTTTTTTGCTTTCCAAGGGAGAAACTGCAGAGGTAAATACATTGTACTCTAATTCACTTCACTCCTGCCATCACCCTTCTTCCCCAGAACTTCTCTGACCTAGCCTGTGTACAAGTGCATTTGTAGAGGTGTTCCAGAATTATTTTTTTTTTTTATTACTGGACTTGTTGCTATTCCCTACATGCAGCTATGCACATATAATGTCCCTTTGTAATCTGAGAACTCAGCAGACACATCTATGGGTTTCAATTGCTCAGTTCAGCTGTCCAGCATACAGTTAATACATGGTTTTACATGTTTGTATTGTTTTTATTTTGTGAACTCCAGTTGTTTTGCATGCTGCCTGCTTCAACACGGTCAACACATACTGTATTCTCCGCCATAGTAATTATTTGGTGGTAATGTGTTCATCTGACAGAGCAACCACAAAAGCAGAAGAAATAGATGACATTCTCCAAAATATCTTATTTCATACATTAAATGCTGTACAGACCCCAGGAATAGTAAGTTTGTAAAGACTTTGCAGACCCAGGAAACACTGAGTTTGCACCTGTAACCTCAAGGAATCTGAAACTGCCTTATGACTGGTTATTTAGCTGTTAGTGGTCAGGGTCCATTATCAGTACAAACCAAGGATAGAAAAGATAAGGAAAAAACCCACCATTTGCACTTAATATGAGCAAGATTCACACGTTGCAGGCAGTTGCTTCCACTGTCATGGCTGAAACAGGACTTCTTCCTAATCAGGATGATCTAAACTTGTCTTACACATTTATCTCATCAAATTCCTAAATTAAATTTTAAGTGTTTTGTGTAGTATAGAGCCCAGCATGATAGGCTTATTGTCATTAGAGTGCTAGCTTGTATATTGCTTCATGCTTGTGGCTTCTCAGTTCTTTGGTGTTTTTATCCTTACTTTAGTGGTTTTGCTTAGAGTTGCTTGGGCTGTGGAAGGGCTATCAGTGTGCTCCTCTCTGCTCCTCAGCAATTTTTCTGTCTTCTCTGTAACAGCTTTTCTATTATTGGACTGGCTGCTGTTCAAGAGTACTCCCCCTGTTCCTAGGAAAGTGGCTCAGCTCTCTACTGCACAAAGAGCTGGATAAAATACTTCTGGAAAACTTAGTGGCATACATGAGCAAATACAGTACTAAATGCTTTTGACAGATGTAGAGAATAACTCAACAAACTGGTTCTCATTAGAAGAAATAGTGTGGCTCCTCTGTGAGATGAACATAGCAGCTAACTCAAATCTGAAGCTGGCTTTACATCAGACCAGAGACAGAGCCATGCTTCCTGGATACTCAAAACTGCATAGTCTGGGGAAAAGCGTGATGTGAAATGAGAGTTACTAAAGATGGAGTGCAACCTCAAAAGGAATGCCAGACTGAAAAAGTCAGGCAAAATTTAAAAAAAAAAAAAAGTATTTGTATACATGGGTCTGTTTTCAGTTGTTGTTTTTAGCCTTATACTTGCTGAGCTTTGTGGGTCAGAGACTATTTATTCAGGGTTCAAGACACTACCAGCCAGAGCAGTATCTTATTCCAGGACAGTCTTAAATTCTCTTGTCTTGTAGATAACAGACACTAAGGATGCCTTGGCTTCATGGCTTCAATTAGCATTTCTTCATTGTGCTTACAAAATTTAAACTGAACTCTCAGGAAACCTTCCCCCAATTCTCGATAGAGTTATAGCTTTGGGCAGATTCACTGATATATGTTTAAGCAAAGGAGTAAGACATGGCTGGCATTTCAGACATATTCTTCTACTTTGTTTATATATTAGAGTTCATTCTTATTTAGGCTGTGGCATTTCAGCACAGCTTTAGTGGGAATCATGCTGCTTTAAGGTGAAGCTGACAGTTCCTTTCAGCCATGAACCTAGCAGTCATGAGATAAGAAGTAACCAATTTCACACAAGTCCAAACTTTTCCCTTTAGGAATTATTTATGCAAGCTTGTGTCATAAACAACTTGATTTTTCCAAAAATCCCCCCAAGTAGTTTGCTTAAAAGCTGTGTCATTCAAATGTGTAAACAGCTGTATGGCAGAGGAAACCAGGGTAATTCATCCTCTGATCCCCATCCTTTCAAAATCTGGGAGTTAATTATTTAAGCAGATCCTCCATCGAAATTTGCTGATGTAGCAAAAGGTTTAGACTAACCAGGGTGTGAAAGGTCTGAACCATGCCCTTAACAGTGTCCATTTTGGAGCTGCCCATAAGGTCAGTTGTGCAGCAGGAACTGCGCTTTTTCCTGTGCTGTGTGGGGCAGCTGCTGCCCTACCCCAAATCACAGTCACAAAAACACGGTTTAGTGACAGTTTATCCAGTAAATGTTCATAGCATACATTTCACATACTAAACCAGCAAGAATAATTTCAGTAAGACATCTGGAACAAGTGAACAGCTATCTCTTTTAGAGTAGTTTACAGATATGCCAGAAATATTTCTGAGAGAAACAGGCTCGAATAGCAGTATTTGAGAGGCAGTTACACATCAACAGGAAATACTCTAGATTCACATACACCTCCCTGCTCTAGCTGCTTTTTTTTAAAAAAAAACAAAAACTTTTTTACTGTGGTTTGATAGAGTTTTATGGGTTACAGGGACCAATCATAAGCAATATCAAAGGTGACTAGGTCAGCTAATTCTATGCAATAAACCCTGTTTACTCATAACTGTCCTACTTTAGTCAATGGAGTTTTATCAGGAAAACATGTTTTTGCTGCTTTAGCCTTTGCTGATGATATCATTATGCTACTAGCAAGTACAGTTCCCTTAGCAAAAGCCTAAAAAGGCTGGGACAACCCCCTAACAGGCATAAGTTAAGATTAAAGGGAATTGACTACATTGATCTGCCTTTCTTTACAGTAAGGATTTTACTAATGACTACTATTTGCTAATACAGGACATACTGAACAAAAAGTGAATTAACCAGAAGGAAGGAGAGGAAACCAAAAAAAGCTGATAATATACATTTAGAAAGTTTAACTCATTTTGGGCACTTGGTTAAAAACACCTCTGAAGTCTCTACTGGCCAGCCACATGTCTGGGGGAGCTCAAGACACTTGCCGATTGAATGTGGTGATACTGTATCACTGCATGCCTAAATATTTCCATGTGTTGCCAGCCTGTAAAGATTCCTATCAGCATCACAGAGGTGTGTGGTATTTTGAGAGTGAGAAGGGACGTATGATCTACTTATCAATCAGTGTAGAGAACCCCTGATTAGTGTTTTCTTCTGCTTGGGTTGCTTGAAAATCAAATATGTTCTTGGTCAAACCTGTGCTCTTCTGTTTCATATTATATGGAATACCTTCCTAACTGTTTAACCTCAATGTTTAACTTGTTGAGGCAGCAGCTGGTATAATGACATATAAGGAAATGGAAAACTAACTGGGAGATTGTCTGGGGTAGGTGGAAGAGAACATAGGCTGCTGACCTGCAAAGTAGGAAACGGAACTGCTTTAGTAAGAACAGTTTAACATTCACGGTTAGTCATATTAAGAGATTTTATTGTTGGAGAGTTTATTATCACTGAACGTGCCTCACCCTTCACAGAATCTTGTACAACTGTCTTGTCTTTTCAGTTTCATCTGCACTTAGAAGACCAAGACCAATACTGTAAAGTTACAGTATTTTACAGTGTCCTTTTGGTTAAACTAATCAAAATCACTAGTACTCCTAAGTAATCTGAACAGACATTGGTCCACTTAAACCACATCAATTTGGTTTCCAAATTAGCAAATTAGATTAGTTCAACACAGGTAACCTTTAAAGCTTGCTTCTTGCCTGCATTTGGAGTGTGCTTTTGTTAGGTGACATCTCTTCCATTAAACCTGCACAGCTTTTTCTAGCATGTGGTGGGTTGTAGTTGTCAAGTCTAGGAATGATTTTAATGTTCCATTATGGCACTCAGGAACTGTAAGTTTTAAAGAAGAGAATAATTTGGGCTGGGGATACTAAGTTAGCATTTTGATAGTGTTCTGCATTTACTGTAATATCACTTTAATGAGTATTGTTATTTCTGCATCACGTGAAGATGGTACTGTAAAGAAAATGTGCTTATTCATATCCTGTACAAATCAGGAATAGAGCCTGAGTAGAAATTCTGCAATTCTGTTTTCCACTGAAATCTGTTATTTCCTGAACAATCTTAAGTTGTTGCTCTGCAGAGTAAGAAATACATAGTTAAAAAGAAAATATTCCTTAACCCAAACTCTCATCTCATAGTAAAGCAAGATGTAATAAAATCTTTGCACAGATGAGATTGGTAAACAATACTTGCTTAAGTCAAGGACAGTCTTCAATGCTTAGCTGTGCAGGCTTGGTGCAGAACTAAGTGAAATCGGTGGAAATCCAACTCTTTTTGTCTGCTTGGCACACTTTGGATTTATCTGTCACTGCAGAAGGTTTTTATTTTGACTTTCTCACACAGTGCGGCATATTGCTGAGAACTTCATGTTAAATTTGTTATCGGTGCCAAGTCTGAAGTAACTTCTGATTTCTGTTTAAATAAGAAATCAAAATAGGTAATGAGGGAGAGATATTAATCATAGTCTCTACTATTAATGCAACTGCTCCTAATTAGAGAAAGGCAGTGAGCTCTGGTTTAACCTGTGCATTTCATCTCTTTAGCAACCCTCAGTCTCATATATTGCAATGCAGTTTGTTTTGGACAATAGCCTGCTCTTAGGTCTGAAAAGCTCTTTTGCTTCTGGTATCAAAGGTAAAATTTCTGTTAAAACTAATAATGAAAATTTTCTTAATTTCAGGCAGATGTGTGCCATGCATACCAGATTGTACACCGAAATGGAATTCCAGACGAGCAGATCATTGTCATGATGTACGATGACATTGCTGATAATGATGAGTAAGTGATGAATGTACACTGGTCACAATCTAAATGGTTACTATATAGACATGCCATAGTCACCAGTGTGGTTTGAGTTTGTAGTGGTTTTGAAGGAAGAGCCCTTAAAACCACCTGTGATATACATAGAGATATCAGCCATCAGCACAATAATTTTCCTTTGAAATGTGCTCGTGAGCTTTCTATGCCTTAGTCCACAGCTCAGCATCGTCTGTGGCACTGAGGACTGCAGAGCTTTGTTGTGAGAGTAAGGGATCTTAGCTCCCAGGCATAACAGTGTGCAGCAGATAAATAGCCTAAACCCATGAACACAGGGGAGGTCTGTGTATGACTTCCAGGGCTCTTTTGGGAAGATATTATCAGATTAATTCCCAAAATGTACATTCAATGAAGATTGGTACAGGTCCCATTCTGGGTGACTGTCTAGAGCATATCCTTGCTTTCTGTATGATAAAGTTGATTTATACAGCCTCTAAATCTGAAACAACTTCCTCCAAAATCAGCAGACATTACAGGCACAGCAGCATTGGGAGCAAAGTGTTAAGGGGAATAAAGACAAGACTGCAAGGAGAGAGATGATAGAGACCATCCACCTACATCTTCAGATTATTTGACATGATCTGAGGTACAATACTTGAATGTACTCTGAGGGTAAGGACACCTGAGACAAACATATGTAACTGACTGAAGTGCAAAGCCCTTTATATTCTGAAATCATTTAATGACACATGGTGCAAGTTCCTGTACTCTCAGGCGAGCTGGCTCCTAGTTCTATGGTCATTGCATGGTGTGTGGCTAATTATTCCTATTTATGTTCCATTTCCTTTCAGAAATCCAACCAAAGGCATTGTCATCAACAGACCTAATGGCTCAGATGTGTACGCTGGAGTGCCCAAGGACTATACAAAGGAGGTAGGAACAAAACTCCTTTCCCTGGGGAAGGGTCACCATTGTCCACTGTCTAAATAAATTTTTTCACCCTGTAGCTTACATTCCAAAATGCACTTAGTATAAAGCACCAAGTTTATTCACCTGCTTGGTTTGGCACGAAGTTTGGTGTTCATAAGATGAATATAGACAATAGATTCTTTGAAATGAAGCATTGATCATAAAAATGAAACTTCACACTGTTTCCATGCTGACAAATGAAATAAAAGGAAGAAAGGTCTTGGATTGTAAATGTTGTAACTCGATCTGAAGAACAGCTATGTAAAACTAATTGTTTCATTAAATCGGTACAGTAATTCAGTCACTCAGTGATTTCATGATTCAGCAGCCAAGTGAGTCATTAGATAAAGATGTATTGAAACAGATGGCCAGCTAAATTTGTTATCCATGCATGGTTTCTAACTTTAAAAAGCCATCTTTCTAAATGAAGATTTTGTTGTTTTTCTAATCAGATCTAACTTTATTCTTCTCAAATCATTAGGATGTTACTCCTAAGAACTTTCTTGCAGTTCTCAGAGGAGATGAGGAAGCAGTGAAGGGGGTGGGATCAGGAAAAGTATTGAAAAGGTAAGAGAAATTTAGTTTAGAAAATAATTGCATGTGTAGTTGTAAATTGACACTAGTTTCAACAAAAGAATAGGGTAAATTAGAGCAACTTGAGAATCCAGCAAAATTATTGATGGCAGTTCCAGGTCCTTTACATTACAAATATAGTGGTTCTAGTTTCTTAAAAAGAAACAGGAAAGCAACTGCTGATATTTGACTGATTAAGGTATAAAAGTTCTAGAGGATAGTAGTAACTGTATTAAGGTATTTGTTATTTAGACTATTGTCTTTTGCAAAAGTGGCAGTTCTCAGAAAGTGTGGCTAAACTTTGGAGATCTCTGGAAAGGGTGTTCTAAGGCTTGTTTTAATGTACATGAACAGTTTCATTAATCATCTGAAGACTTGGGTCAAACTCAGGCCAGACTTAGCAGTGAGTGGCAGAGGGACAGTGAGAGCTTAACCAGCTCATCATCTGGAAGAACTGCATGTCTAATCCCAGCCTTGGTCTTTGTAGCACATGTACAGTTATTGAGGCTGAATATAAACCATGGTTCCATTCCTAATGAAGTGGAATTATGGTTTATAATTAATGCAAAAAAAATCTTGGTGACTGAAAAAGTAATATGAGCAATTAAACTTGTAAGTGATGTATTATGCTTAAATAATTTGTAAACTAAGTTACACAAATGATTCTAAGTTTGGCAATATTCTAATATATGAAAAATAATAAATTATAGATTGGCTAAGTGGAACGTAAGATTTATAATTAATGGTAGGTTATAAAGGCTTATATATTTAGATGATTCAAGAATGTAGTTAATATATTTAAGGGCCTAATAAGAAGTCTTCTAGGAAGGATGCCTGGTGTCAGTTATTCATCTTGATTCTGCAGAATTTGAGATGTGAAAGTGTGATGCCTCCTTACTAAGTTGTTCTGTATTTCTGACTATTGGTAAAGAGCTATATCATAATTATATTTTTCTGTGTACAGGAATTACTGTAAAACCTTTAAGAATTTAAATTCAACCATTTGGAAGGACTAGCCTTGTTAAAGAAAAATTGTGGTCTGTCTTCATCTGGCAGTTGATTTTAGAGGCTTAGCAATGAAACAGAGCAGAAGAATCCCACCCAGGCACTGAGGAGAACAGTAAAAAAGAAGGAGCAGGAGAATGGTCAAATAAGTTATCACTCTGAATTGTTTAAACTTCATCCTTAAAAGCCGAGGTTGAAAATTATATATTCCACACATATAGGCAAACGTTAATAAATTACTGCACGTTACCAGGTTGTGCTCTTCTACTATCTGGAATGAGTCAAGAGGTGACTATGAAGCAATTTTTGTTTTAAAAAAATGTATGTCTGAATACAGCTCACCTGTGAAAGCTTGATGTTCGAATTCAAATAAGGAAGTAGCCACACAGAGAGCCAAAGTACTCAGGAAGGCAACTTTAACCCACAAATAAGTCTTATTTGTTTACATTCTGCCTTGGTCAAATTTTTTTCACTTAGGATCAAGAGCAGGAACTCAAAAAGTAGCACCCAACCCTTCTTTATTAGGCTCTGTTTGAATTTTCAAGTGGCCTGACTTTTGCTATTAGGTGGGGCAAGGACTCAATTATCCTTTCCCCAGAAGGCTTCCAGATGGACTTTCAAGTGGTCCTCCTAACTAGTAGGTTACTCTCCAAACAGAAGGCTGGACAATGTTCCCTTGAGCTGCTGCAGTTGTACCTGTTTGTTCTGAGGAAAGTGCAAAAGCAAGTAAAGTTTTATGGACTCTGGTACAGAGGAACAGAGGAGGGCCTGGACACTCTTTCTGATCTTTTTACACGTTACATTTAATTGTCCCTGAATACAGTTTAAAAGGAAAATTCCTTTGCAGATCTGGCTGTTAGGGAAAGACCTTATCATCACCCAAACAGGATCTGTTTGATTTTAAGTGGAATCAGACTGTAGAGCAAACTGTACTACACAGATGTGAGAGTGTCAAAGCCTGTGAGCACTGAGTGCTCACCTGACTGCAGAGCCAGTCTGGCCTCATGGGTGCATGTGTACATGCATTAGTTCCTTGTGGAGCTGTAGGCTCACACTGCTTGGTGATCTGTGAGGCTGATTATGGCCATAGTAGTCCTTACACATACCCAAGGGTCTTAGCAAAGAGGTTTTTATGATTTATCCCAGTGTTATTGGTGCCTTGGTATAACTTAGTTATAAAAGCATTCCTTTTTTACCAGACTTATACAAATGCCCACATGATAATCAATTCTTCACATAGCCATTAAAAACCAATTAAGTTTCCACCACAGCCTACATAACAGCCCCTGTCTCACTATCAGTTTACAGTTTGGAACATGAAGTGTGATTGCCATACTCAACATGTTTGAGGGACTAGCCTATATCTCTGGTTTTTGTTCCTTTTGCGGGCACTCATCTCCTCTAATAAGGATCCAAACTAATATGCTTGGGAGAAAAAACTGTTACCAAGAGGAGGAGGTGCTTCAGTTCTCTTATTTTCAGATATTGACATGTCTTGGCACTGAAAAGCAGATGATTGTTGTTGTAATGAAGATTAGGTTGGAGTAGTTAAAAAGACTTTGTTTGCAATTTTTTCATTACAGTGGTCCCAAGGATCATGTGTTTGTTTATTTCACTGACCATGGAGCTCCAGGACTTCTGGCTTTTCCTGATGATGATGTAAGAATTTTGGGAATAACAGAAAACCCATAATTTTAGTGACATACTAAATAGTAATGAATAAATGTAAAACATGAGAATATTTAGTGCACTATATTGAGGGGAGAGGCTGAGAAAGAACATTATTTTTTTCATGACTGTATTTTGGATTTTTTCCAGTTAGAATCTGTAACATTCAGTTGAAACTTAAGTTATGTCATTCCACAGTTCACTGGACTTTGGTAGTCCAAGCAGACTGTTTCACACAGGCGTGACTTGGCATGCGTATCCTCTGGGTCCATTTCTCATCTTTTCCAGAGTGGTAAATGCTAGAATATTATACTTCAGAAGAGCAAAGGACTGGATAAATATATTGAGAAAATAGTGTATATATTCAAGCAGTTGGTATTTATTCTTAAGTGAATTGTTTGTCGGTTGAACATAAGTGGTTTTAATACAAGCCTTCTTATTTTACAGCTTCATGTGAAGGACTTGAATAAGACTATTTGGTACATGTATCATCACAAGAAATACCAGAAGGTAAATAAGCATACCAATCATAACAAGAAGTTCTGAAATTGAAAGAGCAGCGGGCATGGAAGAGACATATTTTTATTTTGAGAGTTGGATCAAAGGAGGAAGAATCTGTTACATGCAGTTAAATTTGCATTAGGATTTTGCAGTTAAAAGGATTGATCTGCTTCAAATTTTCCATAAATAGTTTACTTGGTTTTTTTGCAGTCAATGTTGATATATAGTATTACTCTTGTTTGCTAATGCTTCATATTCTGACTAGAAAAACAACATCTGTAAGTGCACCCCCTTAATTTGTACCTGACTATTTCTTCCTGTGCTTTGTTCACTCCAGACTTCACTGTTATTACAGGAAGTTTGTATATACCTCATGTTTTTCTTACTGTTACTTACATAGTTTAAAAGACTGCACCTCTTGTCAGAAAATTCTGTGAATTTATTTCACATGTGCTGTTAAGCAGAAAAAATTAATATTTTGAACATTTTTATTAATGCTTTTTTAAGCAGTTCTTTGTGGCAATGTCTTCTATGGCTGGCTGTGTTAGGAACACACAGCTGGCATCAGTTCCAGAGATATTACATTCAATATTAACACGTTGCTGTACCTCTAGAGTGACTGTATATTTGATCTATGCTTTGTACAATAGCCAAGATCCCTGTGGATTCTGTAGAGATTAATAACACCTTTTCATTATTGTTCCTCTTTCTACAGAATTTGATTCCTGAAAATGAAAAATTGTCTTTTGTTTTGTAGCATTATGCATTGCTTTTGTTTCAGGAATAGCAGTACAGGCCGACTAGCTATGGGTAAAAAGCACCAAACAACTTTTCTCCATTTCCTCATGGAATTTCTTAAGGTCTCTGATTTATTCTTTTATTTTATAGATGGTGTTCTACATTGAAGCATGTGAGTCTGGATCTATGATGAATCATTTGGCTGATAATATCAATGGTGAGCAATCAGTTAACTTACTGGACTTAAATGTCACAACTTGTCACAGACCTAAGCAAGTATTGACTGTGACAAGAATATATTCAAGACGTGTTTATGTAGAATTTTAGCAGGGGAGCACAAGAAGATAGTACTTTCCATTTACAGGAAGTTCCTTTTAATAGAGTCTTACAAAAGACTGAAAGGGCTTTCCATTTCTTGGAAATAAGAAGTTGAAAAAGTATTTCTTTTCAGGAACCAAGTAGTTGCCCTGGTTATACAGACATTTCTCAGCCTCAGCACTGCTAACAGGTGTGAAGTTCCTGCTCTCAGTTTCATCGAGTAGCAAAGCAGTTGTGAGACACCACTGCCAGGCAGTTCTGCTGCACATTTGCACAATAACCGAGGGTGTGTAACCTGGGTTTTCCAGGGTTTCCAGGCTCTCTGCTGTAGAGCTAGAAGCTCAGCTTTGATTAGGATGAGGAATCACAACCTTTTGAAAAACTATTCTGTATCAGGGAGAGAAGTGCTTGTTCTTGTGGTTTTGAAGATGTGATTGCAGAGAACAGCCATGTGCCTGTCCATAGAATCCTGGGTGTTTGGCTGTGGGTATGCTGCCTGACACCCACCAAGATTTCTTCCAGTTTTTCTTTTTTAAAGCAATTTTCATGTTGATGATTGTCCAAGTCAAATGCTCAGTATTTTTCAAAGTTTGTTCTGTCAGAAATTTCCAGTCTGAGGACTGGCTTTACAATCAGCTCTGCCACAAAACTTAGAAAGCCAGAAAATAGACAATTTATGTATTAGAGTACAAAGTTGTCTTTGTCAGCTTTCACTGATGACCTAAGAAGTTGAATAAGCTACTTATTAAGTATTTTGAAGGGTGCTAAGAGGAGCATTTTACTGCACAGACAAGATTCAAGATTTTTTTACTTTTGAGCTTTAGGTACATTCTGAGTCAAAACAACACAATAGCTCTATAAAATCATGTGGAACACTTGCACTTTAAAATATGGATTTTCCTTCAGTTGTATAACTATGCTATGTATTGACTTTGGCAAAAAGCCAAAATTGCTTTTGTCTTGATACCTGTAAATACGTGTTTACAGTATTCCTGTTGTGTTAGAGATGACTTACTGGGAACGCTGTGCTCGGGGCAGATGTTGTAGCTTTATTTTACTTTTGTCTCAGTGTAGAGCATTATCCAATGAAGTATATTACTTAGAAGGTGGCATGTGGAAGAAAAGATGATTTTTAGGGGATTCACTTCAAGTTTGGAGAAAAGTTCTCATTATTGTTATAAAGAAAATGAATATATAGATAGTTGTTAGTGCACAGTGCTTTCAGGCAGTTCTTGAATAGTAGATTTTTTTCTCTTAGGCATTTTTTTAAACATCACAGACCACATTTGTCAGCAAAGAAGAAGCTCTTAGAACAGCACTGAGGGTGACTGAACAGAATGATTAACAGGCGTTTTTCCTTTCTGCTATTTAGAAGTAAATCATTGAAAGGCAAAATACTTAGACAAATATATAATGTGCAGCTAAGTATTAAATCATGGAGGGGGTCAGGGAGATTAAAAAAAAAAAAGATAAAAAAACCCTTACTCTTTGTATTACAGTTTATGCAACAACAGCTGCTAATCCCAGAGAGTCATCTTATGCATGTTACTATGATGATGAAAGGCAGACTTATCTTGGGGACTGGTACAGTGTGAATTGGATGGAAGATTCAGATATGGTAAGTTAAACAAATTTTCTTCATTTCATGTACAAAAAAGATCACTAGGATTTTTAAACATAGCTCTTTTACAAGATTTGTGAAAATATTTGGCTTTATGTGAAACCAACTCAACAAATTAAGTTGGTAAAAATATTTATTTACTACTCAGAACCATATATATAATTTTTATTGGTTTGGGCCACTGAATTTACTTCCAATACCAAATTTCAGAAATATTGTTGTCTTTTGTTATTTGTAAGATAGCAAGTATCTAACTTCTAGTTCCAAATTCACATTATCTTTGTTTGCTAATCTGAGACCACATCTCCAAATGGGTTAAACAAGCTGTGCAGTTCAGTAAATTGGATGTCTCCTTCAGGGGTGCTTAAATACGGACCTGTGCTATCCCACTTGTTAGTATAATGGAGAATAGTGTTAATGAAACAAATCTGGGATTTGTATGCTAGTTCACTCCCTTCTTGCCTGTTTGCTGGGAGATGAGATTACTGAAAGCAATATGAGAATATGCTGTTGAACCTTCTTTTCAGTTTTTATTTCTATGTCTTTCAAAGCTTTTATAGCTCTTGCCCTGTACATATTTCTACCCACTGGCAGCTAAGACCCTTTTCAGCTTCCCTTGCATTTTTAGAATAGCTGAGTTTAACTATCTTTGACCTCATGGAACTTTCTTCATGCAGGAGGATCTAAGAAAAGAGACACTCCACAAGCAGTTTCAGCTGGTGAAGAAACGCACCAACACCAGTCATGTGATGCAGTATGGAAACAGAGTATGTATTTGAGAGGGCTTCTTGCTCAAATGTAACTTCAAGCCTTTTGTAACCTATACTTTCATGCCTTAAACCAAACAAACCCCGAAGAAAACCAGCTGTAGACTAGCAGGGTTGATTAGTCATTTTTAGACATGAGCTATTTCTTTTAGAAGACCTCTTAGCATTTAAGAGGTGATGATCTTGATGCTAAAGGAAATCAGATTTGCTTATGCTTTAATCCAAGAAATCGGGGTACAAGTTGTCCTCCAAGTTCTGTCAGTGATTTGACACTTAAGTAAAGTATGAGAAAGATATTTACCGCTTCCAGGCATATTATGAATATTAGTGAAATGTTAAAAAATACAATGATCTCTGAAATGGGAAGAGCTAAGAGGTGATACAGCATTTACAGTAGTCTCATTGTGCAACAGATTAAGTACTTGTTAAAAAAAAAAAAGGTGCAGTTATGTAACCTGGTAGCCTTTTTTCCCCCAGTGGGTTTTGGAAATAAAAGTTTCCTGATTTTTGGCAGCTTTTACCTCATTGTATTAAAAAACCCGACATATGCATATGCACAGACAAACACACCTGCAGCCCTGTGATCTTTATTTTCTCTAATAAAACAAATTTAGAGAGTTAGGTTTACGTGACAGACCAAGAAAGAACTATCTATTGAGGGTGATTGACAATTTCCATCTGCTCACTTTTTATCCTTCAGAGCATCTCTTCCTTGAAGGTGATGCAGTTTCAGGGCATGGGGAAGAAAGCTATGCCTATTTCTCTGCCACCTGTGGAACACTATGACCTGACACCTAGTCCTGATGTACCCTTTGCAATCATGAAACGAAAACTGATGGCTACCAATGACATTTCTGAGGCTAAGAAGATTGCTGCAGAGATGAAAGCGTACCTGGAGGTAAGAAAAAAATAATTGCTCATCAGGCCAGATTGATTTCTCTCCTAAACAATGGCAGGAGGAAAAGCCCTGAAAGTCAACAAAATTACTCTTCAGAGTGGTAACCTCTAGCTGATGGTTTATTCTTTCTTTAAAATTCAGTGATCTGTTCCACAAGACACATTCAGTAGTGACTATCTACTTATTTAGGCAAGTAAATGCAAAAGTCAGTCTCACAGCTTCTACTGACAGGAAATTCCTCATCTGCATCCACAGATATTCTTGTGGGGAAGACTTAATCTTTGGTGTTAGAGAAGCACATGTCTCAGTAGAACTGAAACATCCCAAATCAAATAGCTCCTGCAGAATGGAAGTCAGTATTGGTATTAGTGGTGCTTTCTCTAGTAAATAGTAGGACATTAAGTGATTTTGGGTTCTAGGAGTCTTGACTTTCTGTCATTTTTCATTTGAGTGTTAAGAGACAAGTCCAAGAGACTGTGCTAAAAATAAATGGCAACATTTGGTTCTCTAAAGAGCCTGAAAGTTAAAGGAGCTTTAAAGAAAGATAAATTTCATTCAAAGTCTTTAAATTAGACTTAGAAAACACGTGTTTTAAAATCCTTTTTTTTTATGTACAGGTGAAAGAATTCATCCAAGAGTCCATGCAGAAGATAGTCACTGTTGTAACAGGATCAGCAGAACAGACCAAACAGATTCTGTCAGACAGACTGACCATCAGCAATTATGACTGTTACCAGTCAGCAGTGAACCACTTCAAGGCTCATTGTTTCAATTGGCACTTACCTGTGGTAAGTCACTCATTGGACATAACCTGGCAAACAGACCAGAAAAATAAGCACAGTCATAGGCACATCTGCAAAAATCAGCTTTTATTTAAGAGCTACCTTGGGGCAGTCATACAGATTAGATTTGGAGGAAGGGTAAGTAGTGCTTTTGGAAGCAGGGAACCATTTCTACTATGTTTAGGTAAACAAGAAGTTTACTAAAAACAACACCAAAAATAATCTGTAATTTTTACTAGTTAGTGGTGCTGCTTCCATCAGTTCCCTCCCCAGAAATCCCAGTGCTAAAAAAATCATGTTGTATTTCTGCTTGAAACATCTCTGCTGACAAAACAGAAACACAACCACCACCACTGTGAATTCATAATCTTGGCACATTGAGATTTCTATATTATGATATAGTATTATGCATAATTCCTTGCAGCAGCCTTGCTGCTATTTCCATTGTCTTGCTGAATTCTTGAGAACCACTTTTTAGTTTAGGAGCTTTATTACTCTTTGCTCTTCCTGGGATCCCAGCTGAGGATCAAGTCCTGTTGTTAGACTGTTTAGATAAGTCCTCGTGTTAGGCAAGATAGCCTCTTCAGGGGATTTTTTGGTTTTGTTCTGTGGGATTTTAAGAATTAAATGGATTAGATGGTCTTGTGTATGAGGCCAATGTGCAGCACAGCTGAATTTGCCTAAGTTCAAAGAAGCTGAATTGCTGAATTGTCTGAATTTCAAAGAGCAAAGTGTGCAGAAAAAAGATCCATTTAGCCCAGTACTAGATCATCAGTTGAACACCTTGGATATTATAGCATCCCTAAATTATTTCCACCATTTAGTCTGGATAAACAATGACTGCTTTTCATCACTGAAATGGTTAATAATGTTTGTTTATTTCAGTATGAGTATGCACTGAGACAGCTGTATGCCTTGGTCAACCTTTGTGAAGGAGGATACCCCATTGACAGGTAATGAGGTTCCCAGATATGCCCTGTAGTTTTAACTGTGGCTAAAAGAACAAAAGCTAATAGGCAGATAAAGCTTAATCCTAAAAGTTTCTTGCTGTTTTGTTCTTGTTATCATTTTGTCAGTAAATCACTCTAAAGTTAGAAATGTTTATTTTGACAAATGTCATTATTAGTTCCCTCCCACTCATAATGATCCATGTCCCCATAACCCTTTAATTTCCATACTGAGCCTCAGGGGAAATGACAGCCAGTCAGAGGATCCCACTGCACCACACAACATCAAACAAAACAATGTGACTGGTGCAAGGGCGTTGCCCTGTAATTCCAGTATGAGTTTACATTGAAGCCAGGTTGGAACTGCTGTGTTTTCTGTGCTACCCCCTCAGCTGCTGGCTCAAAACACCACAGCACTGCTGGGTTGTGGCAATGAAAGGGAATATGGTGCTATGTCCTTCATGTGTGGGGTAGGAAAGCAGGGAAGTAATGGTCCATGCTGACCCCTGTGGTGGTGCAGTAGAGCCAAGGGCAGTATAGTGTTGGAATTCTGTCTTAGGAGTTTGTGGTAGAGGTTGGGATCCCAGCCTGTGAGCCATGCAAGAGAACTAAAAAAGGGAGCGAAGAAAGCAGAAGGGTAGGGAATGTGAGGATGGACTGGTAGTTCAGAGAGTGTGTACATGCAACTGAGGAGGTGAAGAACTGCTGCCCTCACTCCTGGTGGCAGCCCACTGCAGTCAGTTTGGGAAATAGTTTGAGAGCAGAGTATCTGAAAAGTTATTCATTGTCATTGTTGTCTGTTTCAGAATATGCCTGGCCATGAATCAAGTGTGCCTTGGGTATTGATGGAAATAACAGTCCTGAATGTAACCTTTACTACAAGTGATAACTTTTCATAGCTGTCATAATCCAGACTTTACGTGCATGCAACCTGGAGAGAGTCAGCCACTGTGCTGGAACTGTGCTGGGAGCTGAAGCACCAGACCATGAGCAGTGCAGCATTTGCCAGTGCTCTCCCCTGCAATCCCACCTGCTGACAGCCTGCTGCTTTGAAAGAGGCATTTTGGCAGACCACCTGGAGCTTTCAAGATGGATAATTTTTTTCAAAGCACAATGCTCTTAAGGATCTCTGGATGAACACTACAAGCCATCTATGTGATTGTTAAATCCATCCTAAATCTAAACATTGAGTTATTAATTCTGGATTTTCTTTTAATACTCTTGCTAACTCTTAACTTTAAAAAAAAAAAAGTTAATGAATTCCATTACAGTGACTAGTTTGCAGATTGGTTGAAGAATGAAGAAACTAAAGCTTGTTCTTTAAGTTTTAACTCCTTAACAGTTTAAAGAAATGAGTTAGATTTTGGAGCTCTTTGATGTGGACAGCACAGTTAAATGTTGAGCAGTAAAAATCTTCATGAGTAAAAAGCACTGTTTCCCAAAGAAAACCAGAAATATCTAATGCTGTAAATTTAGCACCAGTATGCTGTAATTAATTGTGTATACTCACAAACCTGTGAGAGGTCATAGAATACAGGAATTGCCTGTGAATAAAAATAAAGTTGACAGTTTCATCCACCCACAGTGCAACAGTGTTGGACATGTTTTGTCTTGAAAATGAAGGAGAGCTAATTAATTCTATGATATGCATTACAAAGTTAATCTGTCTTTGTAAGACTTTCATAAGGGAGGTCATCTCAAAAAAACCCACACAAGCAAACCAACAAAACCTGAAACAAGCCCCAAAACTCCAGCCTAAAAGCAACAACAAAGTATTTAAAGCCCCAGATCACACTTGAAGATGCCACTCCTTAGAGGTGACTCAGTCAAGGTCAAGCACAGCAAAATTAGAGGTTGTGAGGTGATCCATGAAAGTTGCAGGTTGTCCACACCTTTTTACATGTGGAGACATGATACAGAAATATTTCAGAGTTTTTTTCAAACAGTGTGTTAAAATACACACTTCTCCATGTGAAAGGAATGAAGTCTGATAAAAATAGAACCCAACATCACCAGGATGGTGAGAATTCTGGGTAGCTTCACACAGAGAAAAGGGGTTGTAGAGGTGTAACTGCTACTTTCATATGAAGAAGAGCTAGGTAAAGCCAGGAAGAACATGAACAATTTCATCTTGCTGAGAGCAAGATCAATTCCAGAACACAGCTAGTGTCAGGAGGAATGGAAAAGGTAAAACCCTGTTGAATTAGGCATTACTGAATTAATAGATGAAAGTTTGCACTTTGAGGGTTGTTGAAAGTTCAGGTATGTGCTGCTTTTGAGTTGCTTCTTCTTCCTTCTCAGCTGTAAAGCTGAGTTTTTTTTATCAGAAATCTAAAAATAAGAGTAGAAACTTATGACTGCCTGAATGTGTTGCAGTTGTTTCCCTGGTGGCAGGAGGAAGGGCTGGCTCCACAGACAGCTCTTAGTCATTTTGGCTGCTATCATCAAAGAGCATACCAAGAGCTCCCAAACAGTTGTAAAAAACAGGAGAAATTATTCTTTCAAAACCCTGTTTGAATATATACATTCAGTCTGCTGTTTCATTCACCTCTGCTTTTAGAGTTGTTCTCTGCCCTAGAAGTCCAGGCTCCTCCTCAAGCACTTAGCATCAAGTCATAGGTTTAACATTTTTTTCACCTTTTATATATGTCCATTTTTCTGCTGAAGTGTTCAGAAGAGGCTTTTGTTCTTTTGGATTTTCACATCTAGGATGCAGAGGTTGAAAAAGCGGCCTCCATGTTCCTCATAGACGGCATTGCTTTATGACCAAGAGTCTCCAGCCATAATAAATAGACCTCAGAAAGTAATTATCAGATGAGAAATCAGCTACTAGCACATTTTTATTTTCACACATCATTGACACCCAGGTGGCTCTTGTTATCGTGTGCCCTTACCCTCCTGCAGACCCTTGTAGCTCTTCAGATGCAAAGCTGAAACATGAGTGGGATTTTGTTCTGTTTTCCTCTTGCAAGTGATTTCTGTAGCTTCACCATCCTAAATGGCATTGTTACCCCTTCCCTCAGGTATGTGGCAAGCCGAAAGACACTGAAGATGTCACTGCACCCACAGTGCTGTCTGAGATGGAGCAGGTTCTCATCCATGCTCTGAATTTTCAGTTCATATCCAGAGACCCATTTCCTTTTCAGCCACTCAAGGAACAGCCCCACAGAAGAAAAAACCAATAACCTTCACCTGCATTGATCAATACATTTGTTTTAAGGCCTCCAAATAGCATCACACAGACTTAGTACCTCTGTGGCAGGCTGTTTATTTTGTGATGGTGATAGAATCTAATGAGAAAACAATTTTAGGATTGTGCAAGGTCAGTCTTACACCAGAATATCCTGTGGTGAATTGAGCAAGTACAGACACTCTTGCTTTTCCTGTAGGCATGCAGTTGCTCAGCCTATCATTCCTAGAATGTTGGGATGCTGGAATGCAAAATATGGGAAACTATCAGGTCTCTAGCAAATTCACCAGGCAAAATGGCAAAGCTGAGGCTGTGTTATTTACAAAAAGAAGACTTGTGTATATCCGTAGCCCTGAGGAAGAGTGTCATTCACTGCAGCCAAGGTTTCCCGTCTTCCTCCTCCTTGTTGCTAGGAATGGAGTCCAACGCCCTTTTCTGACCCGTGTGCCAAATCTGCTGTGTGTTTCTACACAACATCCTGCTGCACAGGAGTTCACTGCCTTTCCTTGGAGAGGACCTGGAGGGCAGGTCCATGATCAGCCTCCACGGTACACTGTGTGCTGGCTACTTCTGTATCATGCAAACTTAGATGGACACAGCTTTGTTCAGAGCACCGTAACCACCCTCCCTTCCTTACCAGCAATGAAGCAGAAAGCAGTTCACCTGAGTTGGAGATAATGCATTTTTTTAGATACTCCAGTAAGCAGTATTGTTTTAGCTCTCTTCAAACCAAGTTGCATCCTGTCTCACCAGGACAGTTAAAGGTAAATGTTGAGCACCTGTGGCCATCTCAGGGCAGGAGGCTGAAGGTCTCTCATTCTTGTGCTCAGCCTCTGCCTTTGAGAACAGGAGTTGAGAGGCAGTAGAGGAAAAGGAAGTTTAAGCTAAAGTGCTGACTTAAAGCAGCATTTTGTGCCAAAAACTTGAGCAATTCTGAATCAGAAGCTGTTTCCTTCCTAGGGCCATGATACCCCAAAATATGTGGAAGACAACAAAAGTCCTACAATTCTGTAAGCCTTGCACCACAGGCAGAGCTGGCCAGTATCCCACACCAGTAGCACCCATCCAAGGAGGGACACTGGTGGGACAGGCAGGGCCTGCACAGCAGCTGGATAGGAGGAAAACGTTTTTCAGAGTGCAAGGTGTTAAAATGCTGGACTAGGACCCCAGGAAGGCTGCATGACCCTGGAGACTGCAGCACTGAAAGGGTGAGGCTCTGAACAGCCTTGGGAGGAAGTCCTGTTTGAACAGGGATTGGACTGGTGACCCCCAGGGGTTCCTGCCAGCCTCAATCACTCTACAAGCCCATAGTAAAAAGCCAGTCTTATGCCAGGTTTCAAAGTACAGTTGGTGACTGGAGCATGAGGAGGCCCAAAAGCTCTTGAATTCACATGGAAACTCCCTTTGATCTCAATGGCTTTTATTCTAGGATAAACTTGACCTGCCAGTGTAATTATTTCAGTGAATTATTGACAGATTGTGTAACTGGTTGCAAACTGGTGTTAAATCAGCTCTGTGCATACAGTGGCCACACAGGCTGGTTGTTTCTCTACAGAAGTTTCTGGGTTCAGCAGGTCTCCCTGTTCCTCTCTTTCACAATGGGATCCTTTCCTTGTGAGTCAATGAGTAATCATTGCACAACGTTTCTCTGCAAATGAGTATTTGAAGGGGCCTTGGCTGGATTGCACAAACCTACTTGGTCAAAGCCTCCTGAAAAACTCCAGTCTGCTGAGGGCTCACATGAGGGCTGGCATGTGAGTCACAGTGTGACTGTTTTGACTAACCAGAGGAGGCCACAGATCACCAGGCTGGGCTGCTTCCTCTTTGCCTGGGCTGCAGCATGAGGAAACACCATAGAAAAGCCAATGAACAAAATCCCATGGAACATTGAAAAATGCCCATTTCATTCCTGCTTCTGACTTTTTCTCACACCATCTGAAATGCCAAGATACCTGCCCAAAGCAGTGCAGGATCCAGAGGAAGGGATGTGCTGAACTGTTCCAGCAATCTCCATGCTGGAGAATCAACGCTTTGCCAGGGTTACCAAAACCACAGCATGTTTGTTCCAGGCAGGCTGTTTCTGCAGGCAGAGCCTGAATGCCACCACTGAGCTGTGAGCTTGGAGAGGCAGCATCCTTCTCTGTCCTGGGTCATCCAAAATACCATCAAATCACCATCAAAATACCACAGGTCATCTCCCAGCTTGTGTTCCCTGACAAGGGACAGCTGTGGCCACGTCACCCCCATACCTCAGAGACGTATGTTTAATGAAATGTTGCTGGTGGTTTATATGATGGGACCAAACAAGCCAGTTGCCTCACAGCCTCTGAGCATGATCCACTCTGCACTGAGCACTAGCACAGGGATTTACTTCCAGGCAGCTTGCAGCCAGACACAGTAATTCACATTACTGTCAATAATCTCTGGGTGTAGGAGAGCCATGGCAGATCTTGCAAATCAAATCAGAGCTTTGCAGTTGTTATGCCAGAGGAAAACATTGCATGTCCAATTTGAGAAAAGCCCACACAAATTCAAAGGTTCAAGGCACTCCTTGCATTTCAAAAACTGGAAGCTGCAGGCCTGATTTTGGGTCTAGACATTAGATCAATATAGGTCTGAGCCCATTTGGATTGCAGTGATTTAGCACTGTTTCCACAGGCTCCACTGACCAGCTCTATATCCCCTACTTCTCCCTAGCCCCAAGGTCCAGCAGGTGACTCAGATGTTCCAGGACACTGTTAGGTGTTGGAGTGCTTCACTTCATCAATCAGTTGCTTGACCCTGGCTGGTGCAAAGTCTGGCTGCTCTGCAGAAATATCCAGCAGATCAGTCGCAGCTTCTTTCTTTCCATGTTTCTACTTTAACCTCTTACTCATCAAATTACTTTTAGGCTCATTGACTGTGAATGTTGTACTGTAATGATAACCTGATCAGGCCACGGATCAGGGGAGCATCAGGAGAAGCCCCAGTCCTGGACATCCAGCACCTCCCTGAGAATGGGGACAGGCTGAGGGCTGGGGAACTGGAGACCACTCCTGCTGTAGCATCACTGGGGCCGGGGCTGTCAGCCCTGGGAGGCTGAAGTGGTGTCCTGAACCATGGGCAGGGTGGGGAGGTACTGGGGAGGCACTGTGGAGGCGCTGGAGACAGCCACACCTGTGAGTGCCCTCAGGGCCCTGAGAACAGCATCACCTCCCAGTTTGGTACTGGAAACTTGTGTCTCAGGTTTAGCCTCGGCATCCCAAGGGCCACCCTGAGAGCAGCCCAGGCTCCCAGCAGGAGCACACAGCCCTGCAGGAGGGTTATGGCAGCATGAGGGAGGGCTTCGGCTCTGGCATCCTGCAGATGTGCTGCTGCCTAGAGGAAGGGAGAGGTTCCAACACCTGCACATAGCGGAAATAACCATGAATTTGGAGTCAGCTGTGCTGTCATGCACAGCAAGTTCTGCACATGATATCCTCAACACCAAGAGTGCTGTTACTCACTGTTCCTCATTCTTGGTCGTTGTCCCTTCCCAGCAAGATGTGCACACAGCCCATGCTGGCAGATGCACAGCTGGTTTGCCAGCTGTATGCAGATTTGGCTACAGCTGGGGCACATAGACACAGACATTTATTTCAAACCCCAGAGACTGAGAGAGGAACCAGAAACGTGTAATACCCTTTCATCCTTGGAGCTTCAGGAATGAGGCAGAGACCTTGGGCAACTTGGCCCAAGGTGCCCTAAATCTCTTTTGAATGTTATTCAGAGGAAACAATAGCAAGTTTGAGCAAAACCCAGAGAAAAACACCTTTTTGTAATCAGAGCTTTGGTAGGCCTGATTCCAAGTTGGTGGAGCTGCAGTGGAGGTTACTGGCCTCCTTCATGCAGACAACCCAGTATTTTGTGTTCACAGTGGGAATTTTGCCTACATGAAGGTACTCAGAAGACATAGACCAATCTTGCAATTAAGGCTCCTGCTTCCATTATCCAGTCCTGAAAAACTGTTTTCAAATTGAATGAAATGCATTTTTGCATTGATTCAATATATTCTCTGGGAATCTGTTTGTTCAGAGAAATTTAAGTCCGCAGTGACTGAATGACTAAAAGAACACATAGAAAGGAAAATTAGAAAGTTCTGTCTGCAACAGCCTAAATTTATTAAAGTAATGATCTGGTGGGAATTACAGCTAGGATAACACTTGTGAAAATGACAGCCATGTAAAAAGGGATTGGTATTTAATTCTAACTCCTTTTGACTTTCAAATTTTAATCTGGTTTGATACTCTGGGCGAATTATTGAGTTCTTTACAAAGGCTTATTTTAAAATAATTTCACCATATCACACATTGAAATAAATATACAATTAACCAGACACTATCAAACAACCAACGTGAATAAAACTGCTGTACATTAAAACTGATAGTGAAGTTCAATCTTTAGGAAAAATACACTGATGAAAATGCCTATGCTACCTGATTTGAGTGACAAATAGATAGAAGGCAAAACCCATATTTTTAGTGAAAGTACAGGGTCATTTTGCACTTTTTGTAATTTTGTGGATCTCAAAGGCAAAGACATGTTGACAGCAAGACAGAGATGGAGTTCTGCTACAGGTGGCAACCCTATGCCACTGAATATATCAGACAAGACCCAGTTTACTCAAACTGGGTGAACAGATACTGTAAGGCGCAAACACAGTCTTACCTCGAAACAGATTGAGGTGTGTGCAGGCCTTTCAAAGGCCTCCTGCACAGACATAATTCACACCTGCCATCATTTATTATAAAGCAAATGTCCACCTTTTTGTAAGATCTCTGGATTTTCTCCACTGTTCATTTACGTTCTGCAGTGTTGGCTAGCTGCAGCTGAGAGGTTCTGAGGACTGATACTTCAAGTTTTCCAGAGGATGAATGCTCTCTTGAATGCTCCTTTTACTTCTGAAAATGACCTCTAGTGACATTGTTCAGACACCATCTACAATTAGCCCATCTGCCCTATGTTGAAGGCCACACTAGAGAACTTCTGAGGTGTGCAGATACCAGAGGATCTCACAAGGTAAATTATCCAGCTCTTCCAGGATGACAGCAAAGACAGAAAAAAAGCAGCATGGCCCTTAGGAAAAATCTGACTCTTTGACAATTAGAACTGGTGGAGTTTTATGGTCTATTGGTTTATAAATAAAATGGAAATCTTTCTTGGTTTCACTCTTCAGCAGGGAGGCTTTGATGTGGTGAGGAAGGGCATCTTTGTCCAGCTGCAGCCACTGGTCATCAATACAAACAAAGAGTCCATAGTCCTTGGGATGGGACACTTCGAACTTCTCGGCACACTGCTGGCTCAGCTGCTCAGCGGTGGTGTCGTGACGGGAAGCAAGTGTCCTTGATTGACCAGTGATTTCCAGAAAGGAGATACAGATGAAATCCTGAAGAGAAACATGAGGAGAGACCTTGCAGTTAACACGGTAACCTAGGACTGAAGGAGGAAGAATTCAGTCACAAACTCTAGCTGCCTAGGGCTCCCAAATATCCTCCAGTCATTCTCCAATGTCCTAGTTATTCTCTCCTTCCTTCTCTCTGACAGGCTCTGAAGCAGCAAATACTTAAACAAGCACTTTACCAAATAATTAGCACAATAAAGACACTGAAATTAAAGTGCTTTTTTATTATTTTAGTGAATATCCTTAGAGAACAATCTGCAATGGTTCACTCTCCCATCTTTTTACAGTTCCTGAAGAAAGGGTTTGCAAAGAAGTGACAGACAAGAATAACAGACCACAAATGCTAGAGATCTGGCCTGAAAACCCCCTGTTTGTCAGATATGGGATAGGGCTAGCAGTGTGGTGACCTAGCAACTTCACAATCACCCAAACAGCACTTTGAGAGCGTGTCCTCTGAACTTTCTTCCATCAGTAAGGAATTAGCAGAAGTTATGATGAGAAGGCTGCTTTACTTGTATTCTGTTTCAGGCAGTAATAACTGTTGTGACAACTTTAATCTTTCCAAACACAAAAGGAACAGAATTTAGAGAGCTTTTGGTAACAGTGGAACCTCTGTGTTTAATTTGCATCTGTGAACTTCAAAACAAATCCCAACCATTTTGTTCAGAAAATAATGAGGTTCTCTGGCAGAAGGGGAATTTCCAACTGCATGGACTATGAGCTTCCAAACTACACTTGAGTGTCACTGCAGTTGATTAAGGCAGGCAGAAGGATGGGCAGAGGCCTGCTGAACATATCAGCAAGCTGTTTAGCTCTGCCAGAATGGGATTTCATGTCTCTGATACTACCCCTCATTCACAGGGTGGAAAATGGCCCTTCAGCTGCTGGAGGTGGTGGGAATCTTCCATGGAAATGTGTCATTTGCTTTCTCAGCTGTTATGCTCCCTGCTAAGTACTTCTATGAGCTACTGCCACAGCAGCACTCAGGGCTGGATATTTGCTGTATCTCATCCACCATTCAGTTTCTGAGATCATCAGGGACTGGTTTGACTGCAATATGGGAAACCTGTTCACATCCATGTTTTTGCATGGACTACTCTCCCCCACAGGAAACTTTCTCCGGGCTTTCCCCTCGGCATGCACAATTTTCAGTTCTGTGTTGTGAAAGCTCTACAGAACCTGAGACGTGGCCTTTGCTGCCTCCCTGTGGGTAACAATTTGATCACAGCACGTTGGGCTGGCAAGGTATCCTGCCTGCCTGGACCAGCCTCACCACAGCTAGAGGCCCAGAACATCCATCTGTCTTGGGACCCTCTCTCACTGGTGCATGGGGATGTCTCAAAACTAACCAGAGCTTGATTGGTCTTTCCTGCTGCCAGACAGGCTCTGGAGGATGCTTGACTGACTGGCTCTTGGGATGTCTCAGACCCTCCTACATCTTTACACCATCTAGAAGCAGCCCTGCTCACATCTCAGTTTAGCCCATGATTTCCCCAGGCATTAAGGGCAATGATTAAGGGGCTTCTGAGTCCACACCACAGCTCCTACATGGAAAGGCTCCTAGCACACCTCCTTTGAGAATGGACAAAAAAAAAATCACTTTGCAGTCATATTTAAAACTACAGGACTATAAAATTTCATGTATTTCATAAGTAGTATGTATTTCAAATGTGGTATAGTTTTTTAAGATTTGGAAATCTTACTTAGATGTACTCTTCTAAGAGTGATTTCAATTAATTTCATTTTAAAATAATTGCCACATGAAAGTTTTTAAGTATGGAGAAAGCATGCAGGCTTTTCCCCTAGTGCCAGCTACCTGCACTGACGAGCGGGAAGCCCGGGCCTTGTTCAGCGTTCTCCGTCGTTCCCAGCGGTGGATGGAGTCCTGAACCTCCACGCTCAGCTGCCGTGTCACAGTGATTTTGTCATAGTTCTTGATATGCTCCAGGACCCCGTAGGTGGTTGTTAAATAATAGGAGCCTGCAAAAGGTGAAAGTCTTGTATGAACATCATACCTTCAGGGGCCACTCAGTCCTGCTCCTGCCCTGCCTGCCAATGCCCACATGGGCAGCTGTCTGACCCTTGCACTGCCTGTGCCTCGCTGGAGAGAGTGCAGGGGTCACTGGTGCTAACCAGGCAAAGGACACCTAATGACCAATGTCCTCCAGCTCCTCCTGCTGCTCATCAGTGTTGCTGCCCAGGCTGCTGAGGCTGTAGATATCCTGGGGGAGAACACAGGCTGAAAGGAAAGAGCTACAAAAACTTCTTTCACAAACAAGCCCAAGCCACAGATGTTTATTCTTTGGGCCGTGGCCATCTTTTTGTTGTGTTTTACAGGGCCCATGCAACAGGTCCGTAACTTGGGCTCCTGAGCAGTCCCTGCAATGCAGGGAAATAGAAATAATCATAGATTACTGCAGGAGAAGCACAAAGCCTGGATCCAGCCCCCCAGCTCCAGCTACACTACTGGAATGTTTGGATTTCGGGACTCCTGTGGGCTCAACACTGTTGAGGGATGTCTCAGACCTGCAGGAAGAAGTCATCCTCTGTTCCCTCCATTCTCTATTGACTACACAGGCAGCCCAGGCGTTCACTGTTCAGGGCTGCGGGACAAATCCTGGTAACGCAGAGAAACAGGGTAAAGTGGAAAAATCCTTTTCCTCAGAATCTCCCGGCTGCTGTGGCGCCGCTTGCAGGAGGAAATAAGTAAATAAATAACCAACTGCAGCCACAGGGTGGCAGCTGGACCATGACGAAAACCTGCTTCAGCCACAGAGGCGCAGGAAAGCGCTGACAAGGCCGGAGATGCTGCTCGGGTTGCAGGGCAGCCCCGCGCCAGGGCCCATGAAGGGCTGGTTTCCCAGCTTGCTCAGCAGCGGCGGCGGGGACGTGCCCTGCTCCGGGCCCAGGGTCCCTGAGCCTGGCAAACGGGGACAGCTAACACCTGTTGTGACAGAGTTTCACAGCGATTGCAGTGTCTCTAGATGGCAGTAGCACATCGCCCATCCCTCCGGCAGCCCGCGGCTCCCGCCGGCTCCTCAGGCCCTGCTGAGCCCGTGGTCGGAGTGGCCGGCTGGTCCAGGGAGGCAAAGCGCTTGATTTAAGAGCAGTATTTTTAGAGCACCACGAAAGTTTGGTGTAGGAGAGGAGAGACCAAGACACTACCATTTGGCTTCCTGTACTCTGGTGGATCGATGAGGAGTGTCCTACAGTTTCGAAGGTCTGTGCCCAAAACACTCTTTTTTCTTTACTGTCTCCCACAAAGAGGTTTGGAGAATTGACTAAGAAGCCTAAAAGTGACACTTTCCTCCTCTTAAATACAGTTACTACCCTCCTTTGTCTGTCATTCAATATTTCTCCTCTGCTGGCTGAGTCAGAAGTAGCTGTGATGGGACCTGGGACAAGTCCCTTCCCCCAGAACCCAGGGAGACAGAGATCTGAGTCCCCCACAACCGGAATTCATCACAGCTTTTGTAAGAATGAAGGTTTTTTTCCCACTTCCAATTTCTTTATTTCCACCCAGTTGCTCCCTATAATGTCCTTGCCTTTGTCCCAGCAGTCAGCATCACCATTGGTATTAAATGAATTCAAAGTATATTTTTCATTTGGAGGCAAAACTGAAGTGATTACTGACCTATGCAGTTGCACAGTTTTCTCACTTCTGCTTTACTTCTTTCCCTTTAATTTCTGTACCTGAGCACCTTTTGCTTTGAAATTCAACTTTGAAAGGCCTAGCTCAAGTTAACTTTTGGCAGTTCTACACTTTGCAATCTCAGAGCTGTCTTCACCGACATGTTCTTTCCCCCTCCATTTCTCATATCTGCAGTTACTCCCAGTGTCCTTTCTAATGTGGTTTTCCAGTCACTTTGATCTGGAACTCCCTCACAAAATTTTCCCTTTTGACTGGGGTGCACATTTTACAGAGCCTTTGCATCTTTGAGCTAAGAGAACTTCCCCAGCCAGCTTTGCTTTCGATATCTTGAGCTCCCCAACCCATATGACTTCAACCTGGTAGTGTGCCACTTTGGAATGAAGAACCTGTGTGCAGAGTAGTCACCAAAAGCAGCTTGGTTATGTCTACAAAATGCTGTGCTTCAACTAACTTTTTTTTTTTTTTTTTTTTTTTCTGCTAAGAATTCTTTTCAGGAGAAAAACTAGCCTGTGCAGAAACACCTTTCCAATGTACTGTATTGCTACAAATCATCCTATTAGTACTTACTTTTGTCCCACTCTGCACTGTGCTGGGATGACATGCTTAGTTTCAGACTTATATACTCATTTAATATAAATAAAATTAGTCTGCTCTTGTTCACCCAGGACTCCTTTCTAGAGCCTCAATACTTAGCAAAGTTTAAAATAAACCTCATTTGATTGGTTTAGTGACTACTTGGTGATAAATTATCTGTGTTCCTAATTCAGAGTGTGCAATTGTCACTTGGGAAGCATGTGCTTTCCAAGCTATATTTAAGAAACTAGAGGCCCACAGTTCCCTGGGATATTTATCTTTCTGATAAGAAAGGTCTTCAGTCACTTCCAAACTCAATATTCCTCTCTAACCTATTTTATCTATCTTGCTATGATGCTCAGTCACAGAACATTGTCAGAGGGTTTACTCTAATTTAGGAGTAGAGTGACATAAGAATGTAGCCCTCAGGCATACAATGCAGTTTGGGAAATGTGTTCTTTTCTCACTGGAATAAATAAAGGTATCTGCACAATTGTTTGCAGCAGCTGTTTAATTTTAGCAAAAATCTTCCAGCTTCTCATCTGTTGGGCTAAGGACCACAAGATGTCTCTGTTTAGGTTGCTAATCCAGCACTCAGTTATCATTTATCATGAACCCTTGCCTTTCTAACTTGTGTCATAAGGCACTGCACTGCTAAAAGGAGTTAAAAGTGTTCAGTAATAATTTTAGAGCTTCATATTTTAAAAGATTGGCCAAAGCATTTTGTCCACAAAATCTAGCCAGAGCCCTGCTGCCCCACTGTCACAAGCACTGAAGTGAGACAAATGATGATTTCCAAAGTGAATATCCCATGAGAAACACTGTGCTCTTACCTTCTCCTAGCTGCAGAGCCGGGTCCATGAGCTCCATCATATACTCCACATTCAGAAGGACTTCAGTCAAGTTGCTGCGGGCCAACACATACATGAGCACAGGGAGGAAATCATCTGCACCATAGGGCTTTCCTGAGCAAAGAGAAACACAGCATGGTCCCAATAGCATCACAAATTCATGTTCCCACACAATAGTGAGTCCTTTGCAGACTTGAGCTTACGTTATCTGAAGAGTTAAAGCTCAAAAGCACCAGCAAAGAAAAAATGCTGAAAACAGAAATTTGATTTGATACTGATATCAAGACTGCAGTTCAGGTTGGCAGTATTAGTAGGGAAGTTGTCTACATGGATAAGGGGTATTTTTTTCTCTTAGGCTTACTCTATGTGTGATACCAAAAACCAGAAAATAGAATGAGACAGTGGTTTTAGCACTAAGGACTTCTATGTTCAAATCCCTTCAGAAGGCAAAAGCATGATGCTAACTAAAACAGTCTCCCAAGAGCTGGGATCCATGAGGAATCATCTTTCTAACTATTCTGTCTAGCTAAGAAAATAGAAAGATTTTCACATTGGACTTAAACTTAGTTTTTGAAATTGGTGTGAAGTGGATGCTTAATATTTCCTGTGCTTTAAACAGTCGTATCAACTAAGTTAACAAAGTGATCTAATATACAGTCTGTAAGAGTTCTTTGGGATCTCTAAGGACAAAAAAAGCATGCTAACAGTCATCATTATAAATAATTACTACTTAAAATAGAATCCAAACTGAAGCTTCCCTGCATAAACCACAAAGAACACAAGAATAACTTTTCTCATTTGAAAGATACTTTCACTTTCAACCAACATGTCATAAATTCATCATGGAAAACCCACAATTGCAAGTTCCTTACCAGACCTATCTTCCCAACATTCAGAGTTGACCATTCCTCTTAATCTAATCTGCTTTCATTCTGAATGTCTTTCCTCAGACTGTGGGGAGTTTTTTCTCACCTGTGCACTTGGATATGTTGGTTTCATGGACTACTTGTGTCTCACTTGAGAACTGCTTGTCTCCCCTCAAGGAATCAAAGCTTGATGTAGTTTTGGTGAAATTATGCTCTAGCCATTTTTGGCCCATAGCACACATGCTCTTCCATGGTAGGGCATACATTCCTATTTCTCAAATGTTCCCACTGACTTATTTCAAATATTTGCCATGAGTCAGATTTCTTTTTTTGTCATTCATAGCTGACGCAGATTCTCCACTGGCAAAGAAAGATATTCTTCTGAAGCCTCAAATAAACATGAGCTTAGCCCCTGATTAAAAAAAAAAAGAATTGTGGCTTTGAAATAAACCCAGTAATACATCTAGTGAACAGAGAGTTGATCCATTTAAAACCAAGTGTTAGAGAATGAGAGATCGTCAGGGCTGTAATTCAGTCTGTTTCTAACAGAGCCCGCACACACCACAATATAGACTATTAATTTCATGAAAGCTGGATTAACACTTTCAATTCTGATTGCTTTGTTATGGCTGCCTTTAGTTAAAAGACATAGCCTTAGGTCTTCAGCAAAACTATAAATGGACTTCATTGTTCCATTAACATCTGGATGGAAATTTTTTCTGTCTGTTGTTCCCATTCCTTTGGCTTATGTCTCTGTGAAAGCTGTAGCTCTGTGAAGGGACTAATTCATTACTGTCATATACATTACCTTAATACAAGCAGCTTAGTATTACAGCTGTTTAATAATTTCCAGGAATAAAAAAAAAAAAAAAAAGAAAAAAGACAAAGCTGAGACATGAAAATGTAACAGGAAAACTTCACAGCAAAAAGCCCTATTCTCCTTTTGCTCCAAGTACACCAGAGGCCAACTGAGTTAGTTCTAATTCTTCGAATTCAAACTAGTAAGTATGAAGGAATATAAAATACCAAAGATTTGTTTGGCTCATTTTTCCTTTAATTGAAAACTTCTTCTTTGTGATCTAGTAGTTACTGACCAGTGGTATGGATAGAATGATTCTAGTTTCCTGAAGGCCAAGTGGTTTCCAGTGCAACTCCAATAGCAGAATATCCCCTACTACTTCTCATTCATGACTAATTCATGTTGTGTCTGATAGGGCATCCAAAAAAGTTGTTACTTCACAATACTTCACTGGTAACAAAACCTGGGTGGTTGGTTGGTTGGTTGGTTGGTTGGTTGGTTGGTTGGTGGTTTTTTACATGTCACCAAAATACATCATGAAAAGAGAACAGACTGACCAACTAATGCAGAATGGAAGCAGCAGCTTGGAACTATGCAATTCCATGTCCCCATTCATCAACTTCTGGTGTCAACAGAAGTGAAAGTTAGAGGAAAATTCTCAAGAATGCCTACAGACTCTGTTTCCTTTTGTTGTCTGAGAAGTGGTTGTGTGTACAATCAGGCATGGAGACAATTCTTTTTCATGCTGTTTATCTCATTTCTGTAAGCTGATTTAGCTGCTCTTCCCTCCCATCCTTGGTATAAACTCTTCTCAACCTTAAGACTTCATAGAAATATTATTGGACTCACACCTGTTTATTGCCTTAAATATGAAAATCTGATCTACAGTTTCTTTTTGAGTAATAAATGCTGAGCAGGAATGGCTGACTGAAATAACAGAAAGAACACATGTTCCATATGCTGTATGGTCCCAACCTGTGTAAATTACTAGGCAGCACCTATATCCACCTGTGGCTGTATGACACCCAACTTTAAATACCCACATCCTTAGCAAAAGCTGAAGTCAGCTGATTCTCCCCTGTTCTCCTGGCCCCTAAAGGAACTTGATGCACATGGCTTTGACATGTACAGCCAACAGTCCGTCAGTCCAACCATGGCTCTGAGGTGCTCTCAGTGCATTCATGGGGATAATAGGTGCTGTCAGCCACTCAAATATGAAGAGAAGCAAGAGTGAAGAAAGAGGTTAAATAATGCCTATGAACCAAGATACCTGAGAGGTTGCTTCAGCACTGTGCTACCCACATGCTTCCTCTGCCATGAAAGGCAGCAGGGCACTAACCAGCGTCCATCTGGGAGCTGCAGCAGGAGTATTCTCTGCAGGCTGCTGCCTCCTCAGCTCTACTTTCAAGCTGGGCCTGAGCCAAATTCCTAGACCTGTGTGGCTTGCTCCATCTGTGGTCTCTCACAGAGGGGAATTTTTGCAGCTGACAGAGTTAAATCTAGCACTGACCCTGCCACCGCTCTCAGTGACAGTGAGACTGAATTTGCCTATTCAAGGTGGTGGTGTCCTGCTCCAGATATGACTTGCTTGATTTCCCCTTCTTGCCTGTGGGGTCAGAAAACATTTATTTCATAAATATCTCTAAGAAGCTTAAAATAAGCCTTCTCTTCTGCCTCAAACTCATCCTATTATGTTTATAGCAAAGCAAATACAACGTCAGCTCCTGGCTGGGATGCAGCACTTGAATAGATGACTATTAATTAAATACATGATTTAAAGCAACTGGAATTCTGCCCAAGCCTCCATAAAGAAATTACAGCCCATTTTAACACATTCGTGCATTTCTTTTCTCTCTATGTATATTCTGAAAACCAGCAGACAGGGGTGATGCCCTGCACCTTGCTCTAATATTTTACAAACACTACCTTGATGTCTAAAAACAAATCTCTACAAAGTATGAATTTTAGCCTCAGTTTGTAGCTGAAGCCTGAGGTGCAGAAAGGTTAACTGGGATTTGTTCAAGATCTAAAGGAAAGATTGTGACTTTCCTTCCACACACTACCATTTTGCTGTCTCTTGTCTATCCCATACAGACAAACCTTCCAGCAAGGTTTAATTTGTGATATAGTGAATTAAGTGAGTTAATAGATGCAGACAGCACGAATTCACTTCAAAAATGTATGGTTTAGAGATCAGAGAAATTCACTCCCCATGAAAAATTTGAACTGGCTCTTTGATTCAAATGTAGAAATTGAGGCAGAAAACCTCAAATCTCTAGTCCATCAGTCTTCATTAAAAGTAACTTAAATACAAATATCCTCTTCCAAAAGATATCAAAGTAAACCTGTTATGTATAGCTTTATTTTCCTTCTCAGAAGTTAGATATGATAATAAGCAGTGTAATGGGATTGCTCTGACAGCTTTAGGAGCTTCTAGGATGAGCTCTTCACAGCCTGCTGAAGTATTGGAGCCCAGTTTCCTTTCCACAAGCTCAGCTATCCCACTGAAGACACAGCTTTGCTTTCTGCCCACTGCAGAGCCTTATAGGAGTGCATCAGGGCAGCTAATATCTGGCTGCTCAGTTCTGAAGGGATGACAAAACTCAAGGAAAAAGTAAGGTAGAGAAATATTCCAGTGGAACATATGTCCTATCTATCCTCTTTTTCCAAAAGCAGACTATGCATATTATCCATGTAAAATTATGCAATAGAAATTATTAAATTGGATGTTTTGGTCACCCAGCCAATTCCATTATTAGTGCAATCTATAGTTTTGAAGCATATGGTCCAACTGCCTGTGCAGTTCAAAGATAGTCCAAAAATGAAGCTTCATAACCTTAGGTAGGTCACAAGTTAGAAATGCTGCAGTAAGAAAATTGTACCTCTGTTCTTCTTGAATCTCATTTGAAAGCAGTCTTCCCATCTTTCAAACTTCCAGCCTAAGCTTAGAGATTTTCCATCCCTGATCTTCCTCACTCGTGGAGAAATTCAGCCTGTTTGTCTCACAGTTTGTCTCCATAAACCAATGTTATTGCTGCTTTGTTTTTCCATCAGTTCTCTTCCACAGAGGCAGCTCCCAGGCAGCACAAGGTGGGTGACGCAGGCACAACACCACTGCCAGTACACACCACATGTATGGTAGATTTGCATTGTTTCTCACTCTACAGGTGTCACTTGCATTTTTGATGAAAAGCAGAGATTCTGATTCTACTCATATCACACAATATACCTTTAATCTTTTGTCTGAGTAAAGGTATTTCCAAAAGACACATAATAAGGTGTTTTTTTTATATATAACATTACTGTTTTTCTACACAAATCAGCTATGTGCCCAGCTGTCCCTGTGCATGTTGCAGCATGCCTTCCAAATGTAAGAGCTGCATGATTCCTGCCTCTTACTTTTACTAGTGCCAAAAAAATGTCAGCCATTTTGTGGGACATGGATTTCCAAACTCTATTTTTTAAAATCCATTTTATTCTTACTAACCATTCCTAGTATTTTTAGCAGGCAGGTTACATATTTTCAGATTGTCAGTTTTATTCTTGGAGACATATGTTTCAGTTATTTAAGTTTGCATAGAAGTTGGAAAAGCTCAGTGAGACACCTCAATACTATCATAATTGTGCCTTTATTATGTTACTAATATCACTGCCTACATAATACAAATGAGCATCTGAACCAGGGCCCCTTAATTTCTTTTATAGCCAGTAATGAATTAATCAATATTGTCACTGGAGTTTGCCTTGAGTCATCTCGCTCTAAAGCAGAAATCTATATGTAGCCAGATGAATCATCTGGACTCCATGGACTGACTGCACAATGTGTGTGATAAGAATCTGGGCATGATACCCCTCTGTGGCCACCTACGGAGAGATGTAGCCAGAGATTAGTCCTACTTCAACTCTATCATGGAGCTGTACTCAATGGTCTCTTGAGAGAAAGGTGTATGAAAAAGACTGTGAACTTGCCTTCCTAATTCCTTGTGATGAATCGCTTCCACAAGCTGGAGGAAGAAATGCTAGTTTAAACCAGTTTAGGATCTGACCCATTCAGTTCTTAGTCTTAAGTATCAGGGATTTCAACTACAGCAAATTTATCAGGCAGATTTTGTCATGTAATGTAAATTGTAATCAAACCAAAGATCTCCTCCTTTCTTAAAATGTCTTGATATTGGTGGAGTCAGTCAAGGCAGACTTCAAAATTTCATTACTCTTTCAGCAAGGCAAAGATGGGCACAACCACAAGTACAGATGTTCCTGAGTAAGCCTGTCCTTGGTTTTAAAGGAAACTTGATACCTCTTGGGACATCCTGGCCAAACCTGGACTGCTGTACATGGGTCTCAAAATGTTAGAAAACTTGTATTTTCATATGTATCTGAAAAGAAAAGAAGCTTGGTTAGGTGGTGTTTGCATTTTGCTTTGAGAAATGAAACCATATTCTCAGGTTGGTTCATCCTATGGCCTACCTATATTGAATTAAGACCTGGCCTGAGCTGACAAATTGCAAATTAATCCAGATAATACAAGTAGTTTCCATGTTATAGAACAGGTAATGTTTCTGGCAGAGGTAGACTGATTTTGATCCTGTAGCAGAGGGAATGATTAGTGTTTCACCTGCTTTGATTTTTGAAGAGGAGGGAACTTTCTAACTGAACAGTGAGGAAAAGGAGTGAAAAGGAGAAGAAGCTATTGCACAGGAAGCTGAGCATGGCCTCTGCTCTTCCTGTGTGAAGAACACTGTGCTGCCTCATGGCTGGCTGAGAGCAAAAGGGGCCCTCTGCTATTGCTCTTGAGATGGGCAGAGAGCAGAAGAATTCCCATCTGCTGGAATCTGCTCTGGGCAGCCTACAGCATGCTCTTCTGCATGCCACCAGCTGAAATTCCCTGTCAGAAAAATATTTCAGGTTGCTGAGAACTTGTCTTTGCCAATGGAAAATGAAAGTGATCTGGGTTCAGCTCATTCGGAGGAAGAGGTTTCACACATTTAGCTTCTAAGTGGGTCTACAGGGAATGTCACTCAATTTCTCTCCAAGTCTGCTGTTTTCCAAGAGTTAGTTTCCAGCATTCTTCTCCCCTTAGCCTATTTTTCAGGACTGAATTCATTGGGGTACATTTCCATAATTCCAGGCCAGTTTTCTTCTGGCCAAGCCCTGATATGCATCACTGATCATGTATAAGGCAGAGGAAACTGGGAGAGAACTGGATGCCCAGGGGTGAAATCAGCTTCCAACCTACACCCTGCTGGCAGTAGTGCTCAGGATGAGAAAACAGCTGAGCTGGCTGAAATGCAGTGCTTTGGTTAGTGTAGCAAACCACAATGAAACCATCAGATTTCATGAATGTCAATATTTTAAACATTTTGAATTATTTCCCTGGCTCCTCATTTCTGTTACATAAAATAACATTACAACAGTAATTTCAGCCCTGAGCTAACTAAGATGTGATGTGTACAAACATACCACCAGCTTCAGAAGGAGACCATGTGGGTTTTCGTGAGGCTTGTAAGTCCTTGATCTAAACCAAATTTATTCCCAAACTTCACACAACTGTTTTAACAAGGTTACAGCAAATTCCCTGCATATGTCCAATCTCATAATAGCTGAAGACAGTGAGAGGTCCTTTCCACCTTGCAGCTAAGGCTCAGCCCTGGGATCATTTCTTGCTCTGCTGTTAATGTTATCTAGACTGGTTGCTGAACCTTGCTGCTTACTATCCAAGAGATCACCTAGAGGTGAGGCTCAGCAGGGACATAATCCGCATATGAGTGCTCCAAGGCTGTTGGCAGTACAAAATAAAGCAGAACAGCTAAAAGCACCTTTAGTGACTGTGAATTCTTGAACAACCGCAGGTTATTGCAAATTAATACCTGGCTTCTCTCCAAATTCAGGCATGGCTCATCATCAGCTCACAGTATACAAAAAAACTCTTAAACCAGCAAGGCAGATTGCTGGAGGAAGGGACTTGCTGGTCTATCTGCAAAGATGCATCCTGTCTGCAGGCCAAGGGTTTAATTTCTGCATTAGTGGTTGGCCTGGGGCCCATGTTGTGTTTATATTCAGAGCACATACTGCCTCGCACTGAAGAAGTGGCATTTAGAATTTACTGGAGCATCAGGAATTAGTAACAAAATAGTAGCATTCTCCATCTCCTCCTCAGTTTAGACAAAACTCTGTAAAGGCCAAATCAAGAGTCTTTTCCCAAAGACCCATTCCTAGAATTTGCCGTTACTCTGCTACAAGCTGGGACAGAGCCCTGAGGATATTTGGAGAGCTGTGTGAAGATATGCAAAAAGGACATTATCCATAAAACACACACTTACAGGTTTAGGAGTTAGGAGCTTAAAGTTAACGAGGTAACATCTTATACCAGTTATTAGTGCAGAGAACTTCACCAACCATTCCATCATGAACACAACCTGTGGACACCTGATACCAAACACATCAACCATTATTGCTACCTCCAATGTGTATATTGCCATGCCAGCTGTATCATAAACCCTGTTCCTTTGATTTATGGAGAAAGACCCATGGTGGATACCATTGCAGTAGGAGTCCTGTACCTGGATTTCCCTGAGCCATGGAGTCATAGATGAGTTTGCAGGTCTTCAGCAAGATGGCAATTTTCTTTTCTGGAGAGTAGGTCTTATGCATGGTCGTGAACTTGTGAAGGATCTTTTCCAGCACAGCAGTTTCAGGCACACTAGTTGTGACGCCCAGGTCAGTGGTAGTTGCGTTTTGTATCACAAGTTGGTTCTCTTTCAGCTGCTGTAAAGTTCCGTCTTTGTTGTGTATTTCTTTTAAGGAAGAATTAATGGCTTCCTTTAAAGGTTTCAGGACACACTTGTACAAAGCTGTCTCCGCAATCACTTCTGCATAGAGAAGGGAGAACAAAAAAGCACATAATAAATAAGCAATACAGTAATACAAGTGCAAGTAAAAGTCCTAAAGAAGCATGTGGTTGGCTATTCAAGCACTACTACATAGCTTTGAGAAGGGAACAGAAATTAAATCCCAGAAAGTAAACATTTCATTACCAACACTATCCAGAAGTCCTAGATGGCCTTGAGATGAACATCAGTGTGTGGTCTCTGTCACTGGAGCTGTAGGAAGACCTCCTGCTACCTCCTGTTCTCTTTGCATGACTCCTGGCTGACCAGCATGGCATTGCCAGGAAGCAGGAAAGCCAGCTCTGGGGAGATAAGAGGGACCTTGCCTAACTGTGATTTCTTTCACAGCCTTGCCCTTGCAGATGCCCAGATGCAATTAATCTCACGTCCCTTCTGATCTCTCCTTCTGACTTGTTTGAGATATTCACTTTGGAATAAAATTCATTTCACCCTCAAAGCACCCCTTTCTTTCCTCAAAGCAGCTGCAGCCACCAGCTCAGAGACAAACACCAATATTTGGTCAGAAGTTTCTCATCATTACTGCTCAAGGGACTCCAAATTACTGATCCTATAAGACACCTCTTATGCCATCTATGGAGGAGGAAATAGTATGAGTGGGTTGAGCAGTTGCTTAATATTTGTCTGAAGATGAAGCATAAGAGACTGTGAGGAAGTCTGTTGTCTGACTCCTAGAAACCAGAGGTAACTCTAGAGAACTAGAGGAACAGCAAGAGATCCTCTTGTTTCACTGAGGCAAAAAGGTCATTGGCAAAAGAGTTCATCTGCTCTGGCAGTGAGGAGTGAACCAGAGGACAGTAATATTTATGTATTCAAAATGCAACTACTATAAAGAATCCAGAGAACAAATCAGCCTGAAGCAGGGGAAATTCAAGTGGTAAATCAGGGAATCCCTCTCCTCTGCAGAAAACAGTCCTGTCAAGGTTGACTGGCCCACATCATCCTGTTAAGGAACCCTCAGTGAACAGGGTTAGATACAGGGTTAGAACCAGGCATGTCCGTGGGAAGGTGGTGGGATACTTGCACACATGCAGCTCTACCAAGCACAAGGACACTTCTTTCTTCCTCCTTTTCACTTTCACTAATCAAGATTCACAACAGACTTCTCTGTGCTACCCCCACACTCCGTACCTTGAAGAAAGAGGTTATTAGGACCAAGATTGAAGGGGTTACACAAGGCGCATAAGAAGTGAAACTGCAGGTTCCCTTTCCTAGCTATGGCAGGGGCTGGCTGCAGGTCTGTTATGCTGGGGATCTGCAGGATCGTGTGAACCCTGTACTGGGGGAGAAGGAAATCAGCAGACCCAGCTGAGACTGACAGTGACAACCTTTTAGTCCTGGTTCACCACTTAGCTGAGTCCCACCTAATACTGGAGCTGCAGGATCTCCTAGAATCCCTGGCCACTCCTGTGGTTCACTCCACATTCTGAGTCTTCCAGCTCCCAGCTTGTTTTAAGCCGACTTAAGGACCCACAAATAGCTCTGCATTGGTTCTCATGTCCTCAAGAAACAGTTTTAATCTTTCAAAGGAGCATGTGTGTGTGTGCATGCATGCTTTTTCTGGCTGTACAGCTTTCACTGGGATAAAAAATCCTTCAGCTCTTTTTATATTACCTCATGGATGTGCATTAAACAGACCAGTCCAGTCCTTAGCAAGGAGAGAAGTAGCACATTATTCCCTCATAGGATATGAATGAGAAGCAATGAAACACCTGTAAACAGTTAAAAATAATATTTTTGCTCCCCAAAGGCAAATTATATCTATGGCAAAGAGGTGAACACCTAATTTTGGAGCTAGCAGTAGTCTTGCAACAGACAACAGCTCTTCTGTACCTCTGAGCTCTGAGAAGCACAAAAGAGAATCAAGTCATTCCTCCAACCCGCCACTCAAAATCATCATAGTTTTGTCCCTTCCTGTGAAACAGTGATTGACCTCTAAACTGTATGCCATGTGCAGGGAGTTCTCCATCCTTGTAGCAGTGCAGCGGATGTGGAAGGCCATGGGAATGCAGCTGTGAAGGGGAAAATTTACCCTTTATGTTTCCAATGAATTCAGCTCTGTGTGTGCAAACCTATGTGTATATATAAACACACACACACACGCACACACAAATATATACACATACACGTATGTCTCTCATATACACAAACACACATCTCTTCTGCTAAACTAGTCCCTTTAAAACATTCATTAAGGGACTTTTCCCCTCATTGGCCTCCAGGTTTTAGAGTTGTTCCTCCAAGTGTTGGCAACGACACAGCAGACTTCAAATCATGCTGCTTAGGTTTTAGGAGATGGTTTATAATTCTGTAAAGCAGAGCCTGTGTCTGCATAATTCTGTCTCCCTCCTCACCTTCCCAAACCATGCCCAGGGATGAATAAACCACAGTTACCTACCTAACTGTTCCTCGGTGTAGGAGGCTGGGTCTATCAGAGATTTCAACTCGGTGCTCTGCACTAAGTAACTCTTCAGCTGTGTCATCATCAGCCGGATCTCTTGTAGCATCTCTGTGCTGGAGCTCTGCTTTGCCATCATCTCCAAACTGTACACTCTGTAGTCCCGCACCAGGTTGCCAAAGTATGAGTCCTTGTCCTGTGCAAGCTCCACTATCTTCTTCTGCAGCTTTCTGTCACTAGACAAAAAGACTGTGAAGACATTGGACAGGTTCACCAAGGACAGCCTGTTTTTGGCCTTGGCCAAGATCACGGAGCGTGTCTTTTTGCCAGATGAACTACTCAGTATCTCCAGGTCATCCTCTGTGCTGCTGGTGGAGTAGGAGTCTGGCTCAGATGTTGATGCCTGAGCCATGGCGCTGCCTCCCAGGTCCTCCAGGGACAAGCGTGAATCTTCCAGCTCAGCTGAGCTGACTGATTTGTGGCCATGTCCTGGTTCAGTCTTGGTGTGTGTGCAAGTGGCACCACCCGTCACCGTAGCTGGGCTGCCCTTGCACACAGCCTGCCCCATAGCCACGGCCATCTCTCCCACTGTTCTTTGCTTTGGCTGGCAGGAGTTGGGGATCCTTGGTACCTGGGCAACCCTCTTCCGTCTTGGTGGTGGGATAGGAGGTGACTTTCCTTTCTCAGTGGTATTGCTTTGTATCTTAGGCATGTCCTCCTTCTTCTCTGCAGGTTCAGGCTTTGTCTCCTGAAACTGCGATACAGCCCTTTTGGGAACCTCCCCAGGCATTTCTACAGCCTTTTTGCACAGCAATGTTTTATCTCTGCTCTCTGCACTTGTGTCTTGGTTTTCTTCTGTCCCTTCCCCTTTCAGCAATTCACAACTTTCAGGATTACGCACACAGCTCTCCTCTGAGGTCCTCTCACTCAGCCGCCTCCGCGGGGGAACAGAGGGCTGAGAGCCCTTCTTGGGGCACACTTCCAGGGGCTCATTGGCCAAGCAGCTCTGCTTCCTTTCTTCTTTATCCTCACTGCCCTCAATTTTCATTTCCTCAATGCTCTTTCCCAGTGGCTTAATAAGTAGCTTGTTTTCTTCACAGGCAGTCATGGGGTCCTGTGGGAACTTCAGAGAAGATTTCTGAATAAGAGCTTGAGAAGGTGGAGGAGGAGGAGGCCGTCGAGGAGACCTCCTTTCAGTAAGCATGGTGGCAGGGGGGACATCAGTGCTCCCAGATTGGCCTCTAGGAGAAGGTACATCTGGAGGACAGGGATTATTGCACTCTTCTATAAAAATAGGATTCACAAACCACAGCCTGTCATTTCCTATTGACAGCTCAATTTCACATGAGCAGTGGTTTGTGCTACTTGCAAAACACTGAGTAGATCTTAAATGGTCTGCCTGGGCAGTGCTGAAAGGAGAGTCTTTTGCAGGGTGGGATAATTCCTGTCTTCTGTGGTTTAAGTAGGAATCCCAAAAATCTGTCAAAAAAAAAAAAAAACCAAAACACAAAAGAAAAGACAAAAAGAAAATTGAAAAAAAAATCTGAGAGAATTTTAGCTGCAAATGATATGTAGAAAACCTACTTATTGTTAAAAGAAATGGTACACAAGTTTCAATGTTAAACTTTCAAACCTCTGCACAAAACAGTGTGAAGAAAGAGTTGCCTGTTTATGCATGTGAAATTCTTCAAGCCAGGGGATAAGCTCAGAAGCTTCAGCAGAATTCTCTCCCCTATCAATTTTAGGACACTTACCTAATGGAAGATGTTAATGCTCTTTAGCATTTTCAGTATTAGCAGGAAGGTACAAGTAACAAATACGAATGATTGTGAAAAGGGATCTGTGCTTGTTCAGTGATCACTGCCCTCCAAATGCAAATAGCTGTGGATACCTGAGGAGAGGGTGTGAAGACCCCAGGCAAATTGCATCTGCCTCTTGCTCACAACAGTAAGGTGCAGGTCTGAGACAGATAGCCAGGATCCAACATGCACCAGGAGACAACAGCTGAAGATGACTCTACTATGCAGCAAACTCATGTGGCAGTCTGTTCTACATAGAGGTCTGATGCTGCCTGGCAGTATTATCAGTCTGGAAACATATGATTTTAAACACCTTCTCCAGATTAGTATTACCATTAAAGTCTATAGTTCTGGGTGACTGTTATCTATAGCCATGGCCACTCTGCCTTGCACCTTGCCTTGATACTGTCTGCCTGCAGGTGTCAAAGAGAAAAGATGATGCAAAAGACTGTACACAGGAAGGATGTATAATGAAGGACTAAGGAATAGTTAACTACTTCAGTGTCTTCAATTATGACTGAAAAAGAAAGATGGTGTTTCACATGCAAGTAGAAATTTCTGTCAGAAAGCTCTTATTATGATTTGTCTTATTAATAACTCTTTAAAAAAAATGCAAAGCATTGGTACTTTTTTTAATAGATTCAGTATCACATGCAGCTTTTGTTCTTTTCCCTGAAGGTGAGGTTTCAAACCTGCCTTACAAGTCTGATTGCTTTTAATCAATATTAAAGCTGCTGATCCAGGGTCCACTACTAGAAGCATCAGAAAATGGGATCCAGCAAACCTCATATGATCTGTCCAAGGAAAAGGGTATAAACCTCTGAAGGTATTCACTGGATGAGAACTGTATAGATGCCCACAGATTTAGGGATAAGGGGAAGATGGGAAATCCTGGAAACACAAGGATGCAGATAACTAAATAACTATGTCAGCATGCTTGGTCCCTAAACACAGAGCTGACACTGATGGCACACGTTTCTATGTGGATTTCAGAGGACACAATGGGGCTGCCACACAGTGCCAGAACCCTGCCCTGTGCTTGGTGTCAGGAGTGTCACCCTGCCAAAACATGACATGCTGGGCCTGAGAGAGGATAGATGGGGCTGCACACATATGGGATGGCCCTCAGTGCTGAGCATGCATCAGTGCTGAGCAGCTCTCAGGTCAAGAGGTGAGCTAAAGACAGTCTATTCCCATCATGATAAAATTGCCTATTTAGCTTCTCACAGCCTAGGCTAGTGTCCATGACAAATTCAGCTTTATAAGAACGTCAGCATATTATCTTAGGGTGACTGACATTAGAACAGCTTTATTCTCTGATATCTTACTGTGAGAGAGGAGAACAAAGAACCTTAAAATAATAGTGTTGCTAGGAACAACAGCACTCTTAACAACAGAATTTGGGAGTAGGCATGCAGATGCAACTGCACATACTAACACCATGCTGCCAAGCCCCTCACATCTGAGACTGGCTGGGGTACCATTTTCCTTAAGCTCTCCAGCTCTACTTGGTATCAGCAAATGCAGGACAGAGGAGGTTGTTTTAAGCCAGAATATAATGCTGTGAAGCCTCATGGTCCTTATGGGAAATGGTGAGTAAGTCAATCTACAGGCAGGAAGTTGGTAATTTTTCTCAGTAGTGGTCAGGATAAGGCACTGTGATGAAAATGTAAAGCACCGCTCAGAACGGGAAGGAACAGATGATGTGGCTCTACCAAGTAACACAGCTGCTTCAGAGCAGGCATGTCCCAGCACAGCTACACTGTGTCACACTGCAGAGAAGGCCATTTGATCATCTCCCATTGCTGTCCTGCATCTTCCCTTGTCTTGCACTCTGGGAGGGATAATTAAGCAGTTCTCGGAGTCTTTGGCATGTCTGTAATGGTATGTGCTCTTTGTTCAGTGCAATCATGCTAATTCTCCTGCTAAAATGACTTCTGTACCAGTGAGGTCAGGACTAGAGGGCCTGCAGTATGTCCTCTGTGACAACATACAGAACAGCCAGATCCGTTGTGGAGCAATTCAGCTTGCAGATAGACATCTTACTTCTATCCCCTTGAAACACAATTTACTTTGAAATAAATACAAAGGAACATATGAGAATTTCAGACAATGCTTTTTTTCCTTTGGAAGTGCCACTTTGGGCAGCACTTAATTGTTTGTGTACCCATTTATATTCACAAAATTTTGTTCCAGGAAGCAATAAACAGCATCTGTCAGTAGCTGAGCCTGTTCAACTCTACTAAGACAGCATGGCACTTCAGGAAGCTAGCATCATTTCCCAGGAAGACTGCACACAGCAGCAGGCTTTTTTTCTCTTGTCAGAAATTTGCCTGGTATGAAATAGAAATAAATTTCCAAGCCTCACTACTTTTATGACCACCAGTACAGGAGAGAAGGAAAAAGACTACAGCCAATATTGTTTTGGTGCTTGTACTTTAACTAACTTTTCCTTCAGAAGTTGCTGGAAACTGTTGTCTCTGCTGGCTCAAATTAGACTAAGGTTGCAGATTCATGATACACTTCCTACATTTTAATCCAAATTTTTAGACTTGTTATAAAAAATGAAGTTTGCAACTTGTTATCTCAAGTTGTAAAGTACCTTTTTATCAGCAATAAGTGCTGGCTGGACATTCATATGAAAGGATATTTTGACAAATTGCAACATACTCAAAATAGAGGATGCTGACAGTGTTAGAAGCAAATCTGTTGGCAAAATTCAGCAAAGCTTCCTGAACTGAAACCGGTGGGGTTTGCCCATGCTTCCTGGGAGGTATGATGTAGAAGATCCAAAAATAGTGAGAGTGCTCTAATAACTATCTCTAAATGGGCTAACTCTTCAATTTTCTCCATTGACTGTTTTCAACACCTGAAGAAAAACTGAAAAACCAAGGAGCATGAAAGTGGCTAACTGAAGTAGCTGTCTCAAGTGGAGTGTGTTAAATTAAAAGGAATAGAAATAAGACCTCCTTTAATTAACAGAACTACTTCTCCTATCTGTAACTTTATACATCTCATCTAAAATTTGCTTGTTTGGTAGTGTCACTAAAAATAATGTTCTTTTTCGCATGTGATTAGTGTGAGGTGAGAGAACATGTTGGGACGATACATATTTCTCTACCAACTAGAAATCCTGCAGGAGGAAGCAGAAATATCAAAATTCAAAAATATCACACTTTCATCAGCATTGCCCCCACACATCAGAAGGAGAAGTTGCAAAGGTGTTTTCCATATAGCTCAGTACCAGCTACTTTCAATGTGTATAAATTATCCTGAGAGGCTGTGCTGCACTTGAGCTGGTGAAAGCTGCAGCTCACCCAGACTGTAGGTACCACACCTGGGACAGAGATCCAGGTGGAGATTAATGGCCAAAGGGGCAAGTACCCTTTTTGTCAGCATCCTGCTATGAACATAAAGATCATAAACACCTTCCTCTTGCATTCAAACCTCTTTAGCTATTCCAAAGACAATAGTGTATCTAGCTCCCAGTTGCATTATGTCTGTGCAAGGCACCATTGTTCTCACAAGTCCAAGTGAAAATCTGGCTGCTTTGAGGGACTTACCTATCCCCAGACTAGAGATAATTTCAAGGTCTTGAAAGCTCCTGGCTTCTAATATTGCTTGTGGCAGCTTTAGGGTAAAGGGCAATAAATCCCTGTAGAAACAAACACAATGTAAAAACAGCAAAATTATAAACCCACAATTGTTAGGCACTCCATACTTCACTTGGTTTTAGTGATTGGATTGGCTCACAATTTCAACCGTGTTCTGCAAAGTCATGGCTGGTAAGGAATTATGGACATTGTACCAGCCTGGGTTGCTCTGATTTCATGAAAGATCATCAGCTTCTGTGGTGATGCTTCATGCCATAGCACTGACTTAATTACTGTGTCTTGGCTCTGTCCTCTGAAAACAGCAGGAATGCCTCTCACCTCAGGGGAGGCCACAAATACATTCCCTTTAAAATGGAGGTGCTGCAAATTGTCATTATTTTAATTAGAAAAGCCAATCTTTTTCTTGTGGAAAGAATTTGAAGTCCTTTTTCTTTCTGTTTACCACTCTCTCGCTACTTTGCTTCCTCTTTTAAAAATCTCTGTAAGTGTAAGGCATGGGTAAACAGCAAGGCACAGAGGGATTGGGGGGAGGAAGACCCTGCCTGGGCAAGGGTAACCCCTGGGTGAAGGGACAGACAGTGAGGAAGTGCTGCATGACACTGAGAAAACACATATCCTTCTAATTCTCCATTCTCAGACTTCTGAGTACGTGGTTTCTGGAAAGTTGCTGTATTTCTACAGAAATAAAAAGGTAATTTCTCAGAGGATGTTGGCTGGGTTTCACTGAAACACACCCTAAGTCTCAAGCCATTTAACAGAGCACTTGGTCTGCCAGTGGACTGTTTAGGTTTGCCACTTGCCTGGTGACAATTTACTAATCCTGTTCTTGCCTCAATTCCCATTCTAACAAGGACGAGAAAAGCCAGACCCTCAATGATAACAAGGAATGATGCACGATCATTTTACACATAAAAAGTTTTACAAAATGTTCTACATGATACAAGGAATTGTTATAGAAAAAACTGGCCTTGTGTGTAGGAGGTCTCTGCTACACAAATGCACATCCCAAAAAAGCACAACTGCAGACCTATCTGTTGACAGATGAATGCAGGAGATGCATGTCATTATTTCTGACCTTTTTAACTGATACAAACTTTACTGATGTTTTGTGTTCTCCATGGGTTCTCTGTGCACTGAGCACTCTGTTGTCACACTGACATAAACTGATGTGATACATGGCTTATTATTTTTTCATTGCAGATACAAGGTTTAAAAGAGGAAGAGGGTCCATATACCTTCTGCTTTCTTTATTATTTTATATGCATGAATAGTTTTCTTCTTTTTCCTTTTTATCTTTTTTCAAAAATATTGATATTAATTATTAAGATCCGGAAATATTAGGACATTGCCCTAATAGAAAAAAATCTGGCTTTATTAATGGGGCACTCTTCATTGCTGATAGGGCAGCAGCTTGCAGACCAGCCACCAAGTCACCTGTTACCTACAGGTAGGTAATATATCCAGGCCAAAGGTTTTTTTGAGAAGAGCCTATCAGCCCTGAAAAGCTGTTTCCAGCTATTCATAGGCAATTTACTACATCCCTGTTCTCAGACCTCTACATTTACCGTCATGGAGAGCTCCTACGAGATGCCAGCAAATGGTAGGTCAGTGTCTTTTTATTACCTGCTTCTCTCAGAAAATTATTCCCTTTTTGTCTTGTCTTTTGACAGTAGCCTGGAAAATCACATGAACCATCTGAATGTATATTTGACACCCCAAAATAATATCTATAACAGGAGCTAATAGGAGAACTTTTCTTTCTTTATTTCTTTTCTGAGACTCTTTCTCAAGCCATGATCCTTTTTGCAGGAAAGCAGAAGTAAACATATTTTCTCTGGCACCAGCCACTTACTAGAAATGCCCAATTCTATTTTGCATTTGGGCTGTTCTTTGCTTTGGTGAGAAAGAAATCTTTATAATGATCCAGAGATTAACTTATGTCCATTCTATAGGATCTACACACATCTAGATGGCTAAATGTCTATTAACTGAAGGGGGTGAAGGTGGGCATGGTTTCTTGTGTGCAGGTAGGAGTTGTGGCTCAGTACTGTTGAACTCAGCTGGCTGCAGAATCAGCCCTCAGAATAGCAGGGGACTGGATGGATAAGCTGTAGCACACTATCCTACCCAAGACAGACTGTTCCTACTGTTTGACCTAACCAAGTGACTAATGTGACTGCCTTGTAAACATATCCTGAATCTGCTTTCTCCTCTTAAAAGGAAATAACTACTTTAAGAGTCATGTAAGTTTATATAGAGGAAGTCAAAAGTCTACAACCAACTCACAACCAGGCCTGCTGCAGCAGGGATGGGGTAAGTAGGTGGACATACTACTGCAGTATGCTAAGCACAAGGACACAGATTAGAGCAGGCTGCAGACATATGGGTTTAATAACACAGAGGGGCTCATCAGCTGTTGATCAAACCTTGCACTGGTGTAAATGTCATTACAGGTTTTTCCCATCTCGTCCCCATTATGCTTGGTATTTCTGTGCTGAGCAAACAAACACTTTGTTTTAATTTTAAATTTTAGCTAAGGAACATCCATTGTTTCAGGTCTACTTTCCTTGACAGATTCCCTATAGGTGACTAAGTGCTTTGAGCTGCCAACAGGCAACAGTCCATTAGTAGGTTTGCTAAGTTGCCATCAGGTGTGTGTGTGTGTGTGTATGCTTAAAGCTTTAAATAAATAGTTAACTTGGGGCCCTTCTTCCTCCCTGCCCTCCTAGCCTCAGTTCCATGCCTCTGCTCTTTGTGGAAGCAGCCCTAGGGACAAAAGTTCCAGCTGCAAGGGCAGCTGTGCTTGTGGGTGATCTGGCCCCATTGTAAATAGAAGCATCTGAAATACCTTCTGGTCTGGCAGGCTGGAGTGTAGCAGAGGAAACAGAGGGGTCTGTGCTGGGACTGGGGACTGGGGAAGGGCAGACCAAAGGGGAGGGTAAAATGACTGTGCTGTGGAAGAGATTAATCCAACTCACCTGCTGACACAGTAGAAGGCAACCAGCTTGAAAACATCCTCAAATACAAGGACAGATCCTTCCAGGTACAGGACTGGTGAAAAACAGAAAAGACAGTCAGCAGCTGTTTTCTTTGATATGATAAAAAACATAGGAAGGTTTGGCTGACACATGTTGTGTTCTGTGACTGTCCAGTAATTGCATGGACTAATATGATGAAGTGTAAGGAACTGGCTTCAGGTGGCCAAATGCAACAAGATTCTTCAGGGAGAACACTAGAGAAGAAATATCTCAGCCTGGCTTTCTGAAAAATTAGCTCAAGGCATCCAAGGGTTGTGACACTAACAGAAACAATGGGAAGAAAAAAATCTCCCAGGTCACTTTCAAAGCAATCCTTACAAACTCATCTGTCTCTAAGGATGTGCATATCTGCAATACGTAAAGGGCTGAGCTTGTGATTCTCCATACTGGAATGTGGTTTGGTCTGGATGGACAAAGTGCTTTGAAGGAAAAAAAAAAATAGAAATTACTGTTTCATTACTGTGTGTGTGGGCTCTGACCTGGGTCACATAGGCAGTGTGAGCACAGCCTATTTGTACCTCTTCCGTCTTCTCCCTCCCATGGTGTTATTCAGTGAATGCACTTTCCTTTAAGTGGCAAAATACAATCCACCATATTGTAGAGCTCTTCAAGATTACCTTCTTTATAATGACATCCATTTGGGCACTGTATAGCCCAAATCTCACATAGACTATACTATACACAATAGAACTTTTGGCTTTAAAATTAGAAAAAAAATCAATGGCTGGTGGAGAAAGTTTCACCGACTGATAACCCAAAGCAGAGAGAAAGACCTGGACCTGCAGGGGAGATGTGTCCATCTTTGCTTCAGCTTTATAGTCTCACAAACTCTCTGCCTGTTTGTGCACAACACACCCCCACAATAGATATTGACAAAGGTAAGGAAATCTGCAGTGAATTGTCAGAAATGCCCACTTACTGGTGATGAAGAACCATCCCAAAGCTGCATCCCAGAGCTGCCACAGGAGCATGCCAGGAGTCCCTGGGGAGCAGCACCAGCTCCCACCCCCATTGCACTGCCCACAGATGCACAGCATCTTCCTTCACACTGTTCTAGGCCACAGGTCAGAGCTGTGGGCACAAAGCTCAGTTATTGTGATTCAGCTTCCTCAGTCAGCCATGACTAACAGCCCTGTGAGCCGTCTCCAGCCCCTTGACATGCCTGCCTGGTGGTTGGTCTCCTGCAAAGAAGGGCCTCCAGCACCTGCAGGAAGGAGACATCTGCCTGGCTCTCCTCTCCCTCACCTCTGTGCCCTGGCTCTTGTTTTCCAGCCAGCAGATAATCCCCCTGCAAGGAAATGCTCAAGATTGTCTCAGGTTCGTATCTTATTCCCCAAACCAGGCATTTCCTCCTTTTACTTCTCCCTTTGTTCTAGCCCAGGCACAGCAGGTTGCTATTTTGGGCTGAATACTCCAATGTAGGCATTTTTTATGGAGATGAAGGCCATGTAATTCTCAACAGTCACTCCTAGCATCAGTTTATGTTGGATCAGCATGAACAGTTTAACCTCAGTGTATGCACCCATACTAGACTGCAATGTGGAATTTAAAACATACTTCAAGCAAAACAATCCCTTTCCCTCACATTTCTCTCACAACTGGAAAAATCATGTTTGGCAAGTTTTTCTTTTTCCATAATAAGAATCATATTTCAGTCAGGGATTTTCATTAAAAATATACCATGAACAATTTCTGTAGTTTGAAACCCATCTGCTTTGCAGTTCTGACACAGAAAACAAAAATAAAGACAAAACCCAGTCCTGTTCTGGAGAAGGAACCAAAACCCAAGAGTCTGAATTCACTAGAATCTCCAGCTATTAAATAAAGCCCTTTGTACAGATGATGGTTTTAAGGTTTGTTTTTTTTTTCTCTGTCAAGAACCACATGTTCACTTTGGCATTCTGAGTAGCAGGTATACATCAGAGACCAGGCTCTACCTGTACATGATCACATATATGAGCAAATTGCCTGGACTGGGATTATTGATTGTTTCTGTGCCAGGAAGCTCTGCCACTTGGGAGCTTGAAACAAAGCTTAGACAAAAAAATATTAGTCTGAGTGGCTCTGTGTCAGGAGTTTCCATATTTAAGTGCCTTGCCACCACATAGCTATTTCTCCTCACATATATAGTTAAATTGCATGAAACACCACAAATCACCAGGAATTCTACAGCTAAGGAAGACTAGGTACAAAAAGCAGCTGAAGCTCAAGGATAGAAGTTTGCAGCAGGTGGTATGTATAAATAGGATTGTCCCTGCTCTGGGAGGTCATAGAAGGTAACAAAACCAAGCATATTTCTCAGCAGGCTAGAATTCATCATACAGAGACCTACAGCTCTCCTGGGACATTTTTGGGCAGCCCGCAAACAAGTAAGAACAGATGGAAGAATAGTAAGGATAGTGCTTTAGATGTGTCATTAGTCGAGGTACTAACACCATCAAGACCAATACTCAGCCCAAAATTTATTCTGAGCATTGGCCGTGTCAAACAGCCTGCATAGGGTTGCCATGGCTACTTGGATCTACTCCCAGCACAGCACCCGTGGGGGAAGCCTTGCAAACTCCTGTGGGGAACATCTTCCTTGGGAAAAAATGGAATACTTGTCTCTTAACCTGTTTTTTTCTAGACACCTGCTGACACCAGCAGACATCACTGATAAGTAGTGCTTTTCTTTTGGATGGCAGATGATAGTTCAATACAGGAACTTCTCTTGTAGGAACGGTTGTCATTCACCTGTAGAGACCATTATGTGCACCCTGCTGCATGTTTCTAGTTCTTGGAAAGACATAGCAATTTTGTACAGCTCAAAGGGTTCTGCTGACTGTTGGGGACAATATTTCTCTCCCCCAGAGCCATTGCTGCCTTCAAGGTACCCTGCTCTGAGAAGACAATCAGGAAGAGGAAGAGGTGATTTTCTCTGGCTGTGGGTGTGTTGTGGGTAGCTGGGGACATTTCATTGACATGAGAACTGCTGCTTAGGGAGGAATCGTGATGCTGCCATTTATAGGAACTCATGACTTTTGCAGAATCTTCAAGCAGACATCTGCCAGACTGCTGTAATCCTGATGAAAAGTACAGAGAAAAAAAATCACTTTTCTTGGGCTTGTAAAACCAGATACAGGGCATCTGAAGAGCAAGGAAATATCTACATCTCACCACAACAGTGCCAGTATGTCAAGAATATGATCAAAACCAAGAGAAAAAATAGGCTGGGTTATGTGAGCCAAAGATATTGCCACAACATATTGAATTTTACCTGATATTTAGAAGCCCATTGAAAAATGTCACCTTCAGGAAATAAATGGGGAAATGTGTAGATCAGTGAGAAATTTTGAGTAGTCTGAAACAAAGAGATAAGAATTAACTGGATTTTTCTTATGGGTGACAGAAGCATTAGCAACATGAATTAGTGGTTCATTGGTGACTCTACTCTGGTTTTATATCCTCTGGCAACTCAGAGCAGAACATGGCCAGGTTATGAACTTATATATATTTGTGATTGTCTCATCTTCCTCTTTCAAACACCAGCATGCTCTGAAGAGTGTCATCTTTAGGCACTGACTAGAATCTGTATTCATGTTCCCTTTACTCTTTGGATGTCCCCATCATTTCACCATCCAGATCCAGATGTCTTTGAGTTACACTGTCCCTGCACATTCTGCTTTCCTTTCCCCTCCAATTTTTCCCCACAGAATTGTGTTTGCTAGTTCCATTGTTCTGGTCACTTGGAGAAACCAAGCCAATTTCTATCTTACTGCTTACACAAGCTCATGGGACTCAATTACTTCAGCTTCTTCTTCTCTAGTGGTGCTGTTAGTGCTATCCACTTTGTTTTTCATTTGTTTTTGGTATCCGTGTAGTCCTTCAGAGACATCTGAATTCAAAGACACAAATTCCTTATTCTGCAGCAGTTATGTTGACAGAGGACTACTGAGTCCACCCTCAGAAGTCCTGCCTGGATGTGCTTAGATATTCTCATTCTTCCAGGTTCTGGGAAACTGTGAGATTTATCATTATGGGTGTGATTCCTCTCTTCTATTTCTATTTTCAGATTATAAATACATAGGCTCCTAACAAGAGGTGTTTTTCTCCTTTGATATAAGTCTCTGGTTTGATACCACAGTTTCCATAACCTTTGCAGTAAGCAGCACAGGCCAGTTTTGCTGCTGTTCTGCTGTAGTGCTTACTCACTACTACGTGAGTAAACCTTGCTGTGAGGATGGGATCACTCCTGTGGGACTCAGCCCTGCTGGGATGCAGGGCCAGAAAGACTTCACCCCTGAAGCACCAGGCTTTAAGTTCAAGCCTTGGGAAACACTTGTTTAAGGGTTTATGGTAGTTAATACGTTAATCAAGACACCCCGTACAAGGTTGTGCTTCTAGAATGTTCCCAGGTCTCTCCCCAGACTGTTTGGTATTTGTTGCAGTGTTTTGCATATTTCTAACCCCAGTTTGTGATTGGACCCATGCCCTCAGACTCCACCCTCAGACCTACCCTATATATTGCTGTGTCCACCCCCTATGCCTTGTCTTTGGAGTTTGTCCCTAGACTGAGTGAAGTTTATGGGCCTCGTCCCTACTTCATTTTCCTATTAAAGTTCTTTGGTTTTCAGGATACTCCATCGAAGCCGCTCCTGTTGCCCTGGCATCAGGGGACCCTAAAGTTGTAAGGAGTGTCGTGGCCACCCTCACCGTGACATACTCCAAGGCAGAGGCTACCAAAATTCCTACACCCAGACACTGACAGCTCAAGCTGTTGCAGGTTAGCAGTTTCCTGCCACTGGGGAACAAGCCCTGGCTATTCTAATGCAGTGTAACAGTGACTGCTATGGCCCCAATGCTGAGGCTGTTGTGTCTGTCACAATACACTGTGCTTGTCCTACCTGCTGTGCTTTGCAGAAATGTGTGAGAGTGTGATTCCTTCAGGTGATTGTTTCAGTTCCCCAGTTCTGATCTTTATTCATGCAATTGGTTTGTGGTGGTTTAATGAAAGAGCTGCAGCTGGATGTTGCTAAAGAAGAGAAATTTAGACTTCATTGGTAGAAGACCTTACTGTGTTTATGGTACCTTTCTGCAACATCTCTGTTTGGAAGTTCCTAGTATCTGTTTCTAGCATTATTACTTGTGATATTTCTTGATGACTTTGTGAACGGTACTGTATGGCCTTCTAGTGCTGTGTTTTTTTATAACGCTGCCACTGTTTATCTGTTTTCTCTTCTCAATGTCGTTTTTAATTTATTCTGTAATCTGATGCCTCTGTTTCTTCCACATGATGTCAAAGCTGTAGTTTGGGTATAGGTTGCACAATGCTTGACTGTCCCAGCCAACCTATGTCTGTTTTGTCTTTCTTGTCTTTCTTAGTGTTCTTTACTTAACTGATAGTTGTTTCTGGTTTTTTTTCCTCATCAAGGAAGGGCTGAAACTTCCCCAGTTGGAACTTCTGCCTGAGTCTCCTGTTATGCATCCAACTCATTCTTTTTCAAAAGACTTCAATTGTATGGCTTCCTACAGAGTTTAATCTTTCTGGCCGTGATGAAAAAAATCACTGCTCATGGCAGTTCCTGGGAGACTGGAACTAATGAATTATGAAACTGATAAAGTGTTAATGAACTTGGTTTTAGAGTATAAGAGAAATCTATTTTTAGACTATGTTCTTCACTAAATATAATTATGTTGTGCTGAACAAAGTGTCATTAAAGAAGATGCAAATCACAGGCTTTTGTACTCTTCTCAGGCTGGAGCTGAGTAGAAGGGACACTTGATAAAGATGACAGTTCCCCTCTATCCTGTGTGCATGTTCTACTGCTAAGATAAGGAGCTGTCCTCACATCTAACAGCCACAGGGTTCTTGACCACTCCACTGTACTTTGACTCATCCACATTTACCCAAGAAGATGGGCAGCACCTTGGTGTCCACTGAGATTTAATGCCTTTAATTCAGCTTAAATTTGCAGTGCTGCCTGCTCTTGCTGTCTCTGCTGCAAGATGCTTGAGCAGGAATGTGTTACAGGCATTTTACTGCTCTGTTTCCTCCTCATTGCGATCAGTTTTTCAGCAGGGGATAAGAGGGTGCCTCTCATACATACTTCAAGCACAGCCAACTCAGCTAAAAGCTGAGTGTCACAGCTCCTCAGTGCTTTCCTTAAAGGTATCTATGTGGATATCACTGCCAGCTATTTCAGGTATTAAGAGCAGAGTACATGCTGGGGAGTGGTTATTCAGTTTCAAAGCCCTTGCCTTACTTGTTAGGTCCTCAACCCCATATCCTCTTTCCAGGTATGGAATAAAATACCTTAAAGTCTGTGGAAATTTGAGAGTTTCTTCAGCTAGAGGAGATCCAGGACTTCTTCCCAGGACCAGATATCAATATGAGATACAGCTGAAGTTTTAGATGTAGCCACACAGGGTCTGTTTTTGCAGGAATAAGGGAGGAAACATGGCCTTTCTGAAATATGGAGGACTGAGGGGGACACTCAGGGGAGTAGGATAATCTGTTCAATCAGTGTGGACCCTGCACTAAGCAGCCGAGCAAGAGTTGTGATCATTGCTGGGGAAGTCACATTTTTGCAGGTCATTCAGCATCCTTATTCATTATGATGGCAGTACAAGATTTATGCTGCCCAGCTGCCCATTAAAACTGTCAGGGCTTAGGCCCGTGGCTGACAAGACAAACTGGATATAGATGCTTGTAAATTACTCTCAAAAGGCAAATTTCTTTGGTAAAACTTTGTGAAGCAAACAAAGCATTCAGATATATAAAGCGTCTCCCCTGTGCCTCACGTAACAGGAAACAGTGCTATGATTTGGAATTCTGGGGATTTAGTTCTTAGCAACAGTCTCCAGGTCATATGGATAAATCTTGAGAATCAACCCTTACATGAAAAATGTATGCTATCATACAGATGTATTTTATTAAAAAAAACCCTTTTTCTCCATTTACTTTGGAGAAAAGCTTATTTCTCTGGCTCAGAGATACATTGTGAAGTCCCATAGTGCTGAGGTTAATCATACAGAAAAAGGAAGTTTGCAGAGCATTTTAAGGGAAGCCATCCAGTATTCATAATCACATCCTGCAGGAGAGACTTCCAGGAAGAGAAGCCTTTACAAACAAGACAATTTCCAAGGGTGAGTGATGAAAGGGAATAACCCACTTTGAAATGGCAAAGGTCAATAGGGTGGACCAAAAAAAGAAAAAAAAAAAACCCAACTGCTTCCTAGAGCTGCAGTCCCACCTAGTTGCCAACCTGGTGAAAGAAGCTCTTTTGTTTCCTGCTTCTGAGCAGGATATATTGTACTGTCACTGACTTTGAGGGTCCTACTCAAGGGTCAAAGAGTGAGGTCCTTAATGCCCTCATTTCACTTCTAACAGTATCTTATTTACCTCATTTACAAATCTAAACTCTTGTAAGCTCTATAAGATACTTAGATAGCACTGTCCAAGGATAAAAAATTATCATTTGTTTCAGTTTAGCCACTGAGACAAGGGCGCTTGTATTATGGGTATTGATTTAGAGTAGCTGTTTTAATGCCAGTAAGCTTTTTGGGTTCTGTTCAAGGTACTAAGCAGAGCAGGGTAAGACAATATTATCCTAGAACAGCACGCACAGTCTCTAGCTCTGATTACACACAGATTTTGCATTATGCCTCTTGGGAGTGAAAAATAAGGAAAAAAAAAAAGCCAAAGTAAGGATTAACAAAGCTAACAAGACCCCGAGGGCTTCTTTCCAAAAGCCTTTCTCTACAATCCCATCTGTTTAAAGCTTAGAGTAAAAATGAAAGTATTTGCGTGGGGAGAGGGGAGGTAACTCTTCAGGATGAGAGTTAAAAAAAAAAAAAGAATAAAGCTACCCGCTATGAGCAACCAGAATGTTTCCAAAACATCTTGTGAAACCACAGAGAAGCCTGGCACTCTTCAATTTTGAAAAAGCAATGGCACAAAAATGTTTTTGCTTTTTTTTTTAATGTATTAAATTAATTTTTTAATTTAATGTATTAAAATAAGCAGTGTGTCAGTGATGTGGGACTCAGCTCAAATGAAAATGTTGAGACTTTCTGCTTTCCTTGTGCATGTCTGCATTTAGGAGAGAAATGATGGAGTTGCACAACAGGTTATAAAATGTGTCCTCATACAATGTTTTACAATATCCCCCAGGCCTGTGGTCACTATTCTTGCCAAACCAAAAATTCTGGACTCCTAGTTCAGAGTAGTCTCCTGAAGGGGAACTCCTTGACTCTAACCCACTTTTCAGGGTTAATAGTGATGTGGATAATGGAGAACTCATCCTTGGCAGACAGGCTGATCTTGGGAAGATGTCTAGGTTAAACATCCCTAGGGGACTAGAAATCATTCAGTGTATTATCTCAAATCAAACAACAGACAGCAGACTAGACAAAGATAATGTCTCCTATGTCCTTATTACAGCCCACACAGTGGTGGCCTTTGGTCTGATACTGCCTGTGGAGGCAGACAAGATCCAGCAGAAAGCAGCAGCAAAACAGCACTCCCAGAGCTGAAGGTCAGGGCTGGGGCAGAGCTCCCAGTTATCCCATACCATGGAGCTGACTTGCTCAGTGAGAGGTTTTTAACGCCAAGAAGATGTGTAGATGATGGCAGACTTTTCTTGCTAATGAGAAACACGCATAAGCAGGGGAAACAAGCCCATGCAGAGCCCGGGGTGGTGCAGGAAGATTGTTACCTGTGTCTGAGAGAGGCTAATCTGAAGATAATTAGGGTAGCTCTACATCTTATAGGCAGCAACAGGAGCCACGTTAAGCCGCAATATTCATCAGTTTACTCTCCTTAATGGCAAGGTGTCTGCCCAGAGGCCTCCTTAAATGCAATTAAACTCCTTACAATGTGAACCTGGAGGTTAACTGAATATTCAGCTTTTCCAGTGTCCCCTGATAAAAATACACAAACTTTTACTCATCAATTTGCTAATCCTTGAAAAAAAGCAGTCTTGGACAGGTTTTGCTGCTGCAATGTATGATTTGCTTAATTAAGATGGAATCAGCCAGTTTTGGGGAAAGAAGGGAAGAAGGACCTTCTGTCCCAAGGGTGTTGATAACTTGTTATTTTTTCCAGCACATTTCTTCTTTTTTCAGGCTTGTCAAGCCCAGAGCTGACAACAGTTTCTTGCTTTGCCTCAATCACACGCTCCATCATGCAGCAATAAAGGAAAACATTCCTCTTAAATAAATTGGAAAAATTGACTCTCCACCAATACAGCAGCTGAGCTACCTGTCAGGCTACACAAAAACCATACAAAAGAAGTCTGAATAGTTGTGTTGATAGCTCAGTGCTGGACATTGTCAAGAGCTCAGCAATCAAAAGGTCTCTCTGCAGCCCAGTAAATACAATGCTGGCCAGGATGGGCTTGCTCAGGGCACAGATGGCTGAGCCCCTTCAGCAACCTGTGCTTCAGCCCTTAGCCTGTAAAATCGGTGCCTTCATTTAGAAAAGTCAGCTGAAATCATCTTGGCAGGGAAGGGAAAGGTCAGCTTCTCATCCTGCTGCCAGCAATGCTCTGCCTTGGGAAGGTTGGCTGCTATGGGGCAATTTGGCCACAGTTTTTCACTGACTTCCCACCCATCCTGACAGTGCTTTTGCCCTGCCTTCAGCCTCTTCTCTTGGCACCATAAAGCAGCTCTGATGGGCTCCTGCCTTTGTGGCCAGCCTAGAGCACATTGGAGGCTCATACAAGTATTCAGCAGTAAAGAATGCGACCCCGTCCTTGGTCACCTGCTGCCCCTTTCCAGCTTGTTCTCAGATCTCCCTCTCCAGTCTGCCACCAACCCTTCCCAAAGTCACCTGTAGCCCCTCAGCCCTTTAAACATGTTTTTTTTTTTCTATTCCAGACTTTATTCCACATAACCCAGCATATGGTAACACCTCTAAGGAAGCATTGCCCCACCACACTGTCCTGCTTTCACAGCCTCACATCCACATTGCTCACTCCTTCCCAACCATAACCTGCATGAGGCAGAGGAAGACAGCGACCAGAGGGGCTGGAGGGCAGGGACACGTGCTACTGACAGATGAGGAATGATAAAAGCCCTTCTCATGGCAGCAGTGTCAGCATGAATTTACAGCCTAAACTCACATAAAACCTGACTCTCCTCCCTCTCCATGCCCTTTTCCACCAACTTTACTTGTACTTGTGGGGCTGCAGTACCTTCACTACTAGTTGCTGGGACAACTATTTTTTCCTTATACACATAAATATATATATGTACAGTAAAGTCATATTCTGTAGTGAACTTGAAGATGCTTAATGACCTTCCTGACTGGTAGACAAGTCTCCAGGGCAGTTCACAAGGTGCCAAGTCAGTCCTCTCTTTGCTTTATCGCTGAATGCCAGAATAGGTTATCCAAAAAAACCACACACAACCCAAGAACCAAAAAAAGCACCACCTTGATCTTTTCACTCTGTAATGTCAGGTTCAGCGTCTCATCTATTCAGAGGAAATCAAAGCTATAAATAGTTCTACCCTGCTTTCATGCCTTAGTTTACAGAATTAAGAATTCTTCTTTCTGGTATTGAATGCTGCAGGGCTTCCACTGAAGGAGACCAACTGTTTTGTTTAAAGTGACCCTTTAAAAAAGAACTGTGGTACCATTGCAGTGATAACAGAAGTAACCAAATATACTTTCTGATGGGCCCTTCTGCCTGCAGTCTGATGAGCCAGAGATTGTTTTGAGAGGTTTGACATGGAAAGGGTGGAATGTACATTTACTCCTTGGATTGTCTCATGCCAACTGAAAATTCCCTTTAATATCTGTGCAAAAATAGTCCAGGAGATTTGCAGTGTTATTAATGGCACATGATGAAGTCTATTTCAGCCTGCAGCAAGCTCAGCTCTCCAATATGCCTAGGGGCATATGATTACCTCTGTGGGGCATTACTGGGCCTTTTCAAGTACATTTGAGCACCTGATAGGAGTTAGCTGCAAGTCTGCACCGATTAAATAAACCGAGCACATTCTATCTTTCCCTATACACAAAGGGAGGAGAAGCTGAAGAAAGGAAGGTTATGGGTTTTGAGGAGATCACAGGTGACACACTACTACAGAAAATATTTGTTTTACTTCTTTTTTCACCACTATCCCTCTGTGAATCTTAGTGGTATTTCAAGAACCTGGACCTTAGAGAATGGGAAGTGCTTTTGCGGCTCTACTGAGACATCCCTTCTGAGAACTGCTGTCTGCCCTGAGCTTGCCCACAGCCTGACTCAGTATCACTTATGGGATCCCACAGGCAGGCAGGGACAGATCTCTAGCCCAAAATCCTTCTAAAACCAAGGCCATCCATGAGGTCAAACCAAGTCACTCAAGGCTTCATCCAGCCCTATCTTTAAAACCTCCCATGAAAATCTGAAAGCGCTACCCAAATATATGTCTTCATCTTAGAGTCAGGTTTACCAGCACAACACAACAAGTGAAAGTTTATTCACTTTAGCTATGAAGGATCCCATCTTTCTGACCTCAGTCTGTGCCACAGATTTCTATCTTTTCTATCTTCGTTCCAGTTCAGAAGGGATCCAAAATAAATGCAATGAAAAATAATTTTTAAAGTGGCAGACTGTCTTCTTATAGGTTGTTTTCCTTTATCTTCTGTTATCTTCTGGTTTTTGAGTATTACCAAAATTGCAAGGTTTTTTCCTGCATTTGTGGTGGTTATTTTTCTTTCTGGAAAAAAAAATAAAAATCTGCCTATCTTCACTCTACTTCCTGATTCCAGGAGACAGAATGTTAGCAGAAGAGTTGCAAAACTGAGGAAGCTATTGCAAGAACTGTCAACACTTCCACAAAAATATTCACATCACAAAGTTCATCTGCACAACTGGCCACTTGCATTAAAGGAGTTAAATTGTGAGTAGACTGCAGTAACTGAGCTATCCTCCTATTTTTTTCCCATTACCTCATTTGTGCAGAACTACAATGTAGTTCACATGGGAGAATACCACCTGACCGTACTGTGACATGTCAGCAGCAAGTACTTTAGTCTCTGAGTTCATTAATCCAGCCTCAGCATTATGTATTAAAATAAACATTAACAAAATTAATCAGGGAAATCTCCCATAAATGAACATAGTTGTCCATGTTAGCTGGGGTGCCAGAGGAGTGCAATAGACAAGTCTATTGTCAGCATCTGGAGGTGCTTGAGTCAACAGAGAGCATCTACTGAGTTGTTCCTACTCAATCTGCCTCCTCTTCCCTGCCCTGTGAGTTAGTGTTCTCACACAGCGCTGGGACACACTGATCCATGCAGGCACACACATGGGAGTTTGTCTCCTTCATATCTGAGCTCTGCCATCATGCCAGGCATGCCCACAGCCCTCACCTCAGGCTGCAGAGATGTAAAGACCATGGCTACCAGCAGCTGTGTTTAGAGCTAAGCCTGCAGAGATGAAGAAAGTCCATCCCCCTGTTGCTCTAATGTCTCTCTTTAAACAAGCTGCTGTCCAATTGCTGTCATTTAATTTCCATCTGTTACTGTTACAGGACAGTCAGAATGACTGCACATGTCCTTTTTATCTGTGCAAATGGCATTAGTCTATAATAAAAAACTGTGGGTTTTTTTCCCATATGTGCTTGGGAAAGAGGAATGCCAGTGTTGAGGTGACTGAAGTGACTTTGTAATGATTGGCAAAGTTGACTTTGAGAATTAAGCTTGCCTTCATATCTTTAGACTGCACCTATTTGGGATCATTAAGGCAAGGAAGTATATTGTAAAATCCTAGCCCTTCGGTAATCTTTTCCTGTTGATTTCACATTTCCTAACATTCAAAATGGAAAGGAACACCTTTGCTCATCTAAGTTTCTGTTTGGCCTCTCCAGCAAGGCGTACCTTCCCGCTGCCTCTGTATCTGGTGTAACTCTTTGTTCAGTCCTGATAGAGTTTGCTGTCAGATGTTCACTGTACAGATGTACAAAGTGGTCAGATCCTCACAAACTTTCATGGCAAGCAGATAAAGTAGTTAAAGAATTAACCAGGCAGGTTAAACTGCTGCTGTGTGCTTTACTTGAGTTGTAATCCTTTCCTAAATCCCTCCTGTCTCAAGTATTTCATACCAAACTCCAGTCTGCACTTCCTGAGCTCAGTCTGGCTTTAAGAAAGGTCAAGTAAGGTGACCAGGATCCAGACACTGGATTTCTTTATCAACATCCTTTTTGCTACCAGACTTGCAATTTTGCAGCAACACTTAGTGATTGCTCTAAAACTGCTTTGGAGTACAGTAATTGCCTGCACCTTTTCTGTCAAGGTATATTGTAGGTCCTTACCACAAGCTCATACCACATAGCCTGGAGTACAGCTGCTGTCCATAAACCAGAAATTGAGTATAAGCTACCGTGTCCAATGGCACCATGTCTCATCCTTCAAAGGAGGTATTAATCATGTTCTGGACATTTTTGTATTACTTGGAGATAATTTATTTTGGTTTTCCCATTTGATTTTGCTGAGGTTATTTCAAGACCTTTTTTATAGTCCAGTTTATTCAGAGTTGGTCTGCAGAGAAGCTTGGAGGGCCAGAGCTCAGAGAACTTTAAGTGTCATAATTTTCCTCTAATAAATGAAATAGCCACACTAAAGCCAAGGCTTCACTATAAACCCTGCCTTCAGCTGGGCACTCATTGATTTTGGGGGACCCAAGCCCTTAAGCCTTGGCACCATGTGTTGTAGCACATTCTGCTTCTGAACAGTTGTGTCTGGTGGCACGTTGTCCCCGACAGGTACAGTGTAAATAAGGATCAAGGACAGCAACTTTACAACATGGGCTCATGCAGACAGACTCTGAAAATACACCTCCAAGTGAGCTAAGGCAGTTGCAGCAGTGGGGGACATGATTACAGGAGATGGGCAGCTATGGCAGGAGCAGGTCAGCCTCAAAGCCCTTACGATATGAACCTGAAAAGTTCAAGATGGATTTAGCAAATACATTTCATTTATATTTCTATTTTAAAAAATCTAATAATATGAACAATAAGTTCTTTATTCTGTGAAATTGCAGATACTTGTGTTTAGTGCCATTCTGCTTACTTGGAAAGGAATCACATCCTTTTTTCTTGGTACAGAAGAGCTTGGAAAACAATTACTACACATCCCACACCAAAGCATATGTAAAAGATTCCTGAGAAGTATGTGATCAACTCATGTGTATTGTGAAATAAAATTATTTTCAGCTATTATTTAAAAAATTTCCCAGAAAAAAAAGAAACTATTAACGTCAGTTTATGGTGATAGAGAATTCCTCTATTAAAGGACTTTGCCCCTGTGGCAGGTGCCTTCATGATTCTTGGTGAAAGTAAAAGCTAGTGTCGCTACCTGCACCGTGGTACTCAGATGCTTCTTCTGAGCTCTCGGTATACGCTACTTCAGAAATGCATATGTACTTTAAACATCTGATTCTTCCCTTTTTAATAATGCTGCAATGGTCAGCAGGATGACTTCTGAAGGTATATACCTGAAAAGGAGGGGGATTTAGGGCCTGAGGATGACACCAGTTTGCTGAGAAGAGCCAAGGGCAGGAGTCAGCTGAGGAAGGGGTGCTCAGTTTGTGAGGCTGGGGCTCCATCTCAGAATGAAGCAGAAGGGGCAACTCTCAGAAGAGAAAGTGCACAAAGTAGTCAAGATTTTGGCAAAGATTGAGAGGTAGCTGCCAACACTGCATCTCTAAATGGTAAAAATCTTGTAACCAGCTTTAGGTCTTGGAGATTTCCACTGCTTTCAGTAAGAAGTAAAGGATCCTTCAGGCCAAGTGCAAAACCACAGAGATCCAAGGCTTTGAAACTTGCCAGGTTTCTCAGCTTTCTGATGAACCGTATGGTATCTGACATCAGCTGGTTGGTCTCTTCTATAGCTACTGATACTGCTGGTATTTAGCCTTTCTGTCTTTGGAAGAATTGCAACCAAAAAGAACCAGAAGAAAAAATTTTAAGTCCATTCTTCTGTTCTCTCTAAGGCCTACTTCACAGAAGAGGTGAAAATTTCCCAGAAAAAAAAAAAATAAAGGAAAGAGGTTTCATTTCTTTATTCCCTTACCTCTTGGGTTCTTTGTGGATTTCTATTTAAAAAGAGAAATCACAATTAAATACAGTCTTCCCATCAGAAAACTATACTTCCCTAAATATTTCATGAAGTATCAACAAAGTTGATATGGGGAAAAGAAATAGTAAAACAATGAGCCACTCTTATTTTGCAGTGCAATGCCAAGAAGATTCTGAAAGACCTTTTTGTACTTCATTGAATAGCCATCTCTATATGGAGCACGGGGGCTGGGCAATAATCTCTGTACCATCATCGTGGTACCAGGGAAAGCCTCCTCGGATCCTGACTGAAAAGTAGGGTGGAATGAGAGTGGCACTACAAACAGCCAAGGACAAGAAGCAGCTGGCAATGTTATTCAAAATAGTAAGCTGGTTGCAACTTGAATTTTGCTAGGTTGCAACTTGAATTTTAACTGAAGAAAGGCTCTCCATAAAATCAGAACTCTATATATCAAGACAAATCCAGATTTCAGTTTACATCTGAATGCATCAACTGTGTGGAGTCTAACGAGTTGAACTGAGGTAAGGAAAAGAATTTGTTCCTGCTTCTTCAAACACTTTAGGAGAAGCCAGATCTCAGAAAGGGACAAACTGCTCTCACTGGAGCAAGTCACACAGATCATTGCTTATGTGTCAGAAAGGAAAGAGAGATTTTCTGAAGGTAAAGAATAGATGTTTGGATAAACCCTGCCAGTCCACAGTGGCCCTCAGGCTATGCAGCTGGGGTCTTTCACATATTTTCAGGAGTGTAACACCAAATTTCCAACTTACTTATATTCCACAGCCAAGAGAGTGTCTCCGGGAGTGCTCAGAGGTCTCCTACCCTGACACTTACAGAATACCAGGGATGAAGTGAAGGGCACATCATCCATCTGAGGCAATCCAGACATACCAGGTTACTTGTCAAGGAAGCTCAGGCTCTAAATTCTTTTAAAGCATTTGGACATCTTAATTTTTTTTCTGAAAAAATTTTAGAAGGCAGTGTAGTAATGCAGTTAAAAAAGCTAAAGAATTAATTAATTACCTAAGGTATTAGATTAGTCTGCGACACAGAAGATATACCATCTCCCCATCTACTAAGTACAGTCCTTTGGCTTTATTAACAAGAATTCATTCAATTTCTTTTATACTTAAAATCCAAGTTACTTACTGTAAATGAGAAAGGAGGCAAAAGAGCGACCATTTCTGTACCCAGCGTGTTCTTGTCAACAGAATGCAGGATGGAGAACTGAGAGGCTTTCTACCAACTGACACACAACACCAACAGAACTCAAGCTAAAAATAATGTGAATATCCACCATAGCAATGCATGAGCCTCATGGCCACTGGAATTGTTGCATGTGATGGCAGTTCTCCTACTTTATGAATGAGAGCTGAATTTTAATTACCCTCCTCCACTTACTTTGCAACTTGTATGAAAGTGGTGGAAACGGATTTAATTCTTGTTTCTACCAGGAAGCTTGTCTCCCCATATATCCTTTGCATTAAGGTAGTGATAAATTAGAAAAAGCATGGCAGCAAAGTCTCTTTAGATAGGCTAGCTCAGTGCCATTTTTGTACTACATTTTACTTTGCCTGTTCTAAAAGAAATCAGATTTTACAGCACAGGACACAAGCCAAGAAGTAACATTTCTATAAATGACATTTTTTAGGATGACATGATTTGATTTTTTTAACTTTTATCCAAAGGAAAGCTTGAATCATCAAAAACCGATTTCCCACCATGAAAAATCTAAGTCCTGGGTCAAGTTCAAATAGCTAAATAGAGAAAAGTTTCCCTACCCTGCAGCTAACCCTTGCCCTTGTATTCTTAATTGAACACCTGAAGTTGTGGCAAAAGGTTTGTTGTTCCTGCCCTCACACGGGAGCACTGGACACTGAACATCTCTGCCGCTGGGTGCTCACAGGAGCAGGCAGATGAGAGAGAAAGCTTCCCTGGGGATGCAGCAGCCAGACAGGGAGCACGTGCAGGAGCAATGCTGTGACAGATTGTGGTCTGGCCTTGAGGTTAGAACACTTCAAGAGATTCAGTTGTACCTCGGGCTTTGAAGTCTGTTTACAATGCAGAGGTATGCGAAGAAATATAGGAGAAGGAAAAACTATTTAAGCAACTGTAAAAGTTCATTTGAACAAGGGGAAAGTAATGTTGCAACACCGATCAGCAGAAACACAAGTGTTTTAGCAGAGAATAAAACAGTTTCTCTGGGGAGCTGGCTTTGTGACAGAATTCAGTGGCAGAAGACGTAGATGTGTTCAGATAAATAAATAGTGTGAAGTTATTTTATGAACTCTTTTGAGTGTGTGTTTCTATGACTATCCTAAAACTCAGGTGTTTCCAAATATTCCTGTGAAAGTGGAAATCATGTGCCTTGCACATCTATTGACACAGAGGGCTGCATTAGATGTGGCTGACTATGAACAGAGTTAATTTTCACTTGCTCATGGCAGACTTGGATATCCAACTGGGAATAGCAGCGATAGCACTGAAGCTGCCCTGGTTGGCTTTGAAAACATGCAGTTTAGGAATAACTTGTTGTTCAGTGTGACTGTACAAGGTTCATGAAAAGGCAACATAGCAGATGTCAGGTGACCTTCAAATTCAGTGGCTTAAATAGAGACAGTCAGTGACTTAACAAGGCTTAGTCTGCCAGTGCTTTCTGCTTTCCTCAGGACTTCCAGCTGGTGAAAGGCAGCTCCCCTCACATGATCAAAGCACTGGCCTCCTCGTCTGGAGGTGCTTTATTTCCCTATTGTGAGTCTGTAAATGATAACAGAAGGTGCAGAACCACAAGGGAACTGAGGTGAAGCAGCTGCAGGAAATATTAACTGAAGTACATCATAAAAGCAAGATCTGCTGCCAGTCACAAGAGGAACCTGTTCAGTGCAAGTGAGATTACATAAATATTGGTGATCACAAGAGGACACAGTAAAATAACCAGAGCAAGACCAGAAAATATAAAGACCTTACTTGATTTTTCTTCTTTAATGTTGTACTCCAGCACACCAGGAGCTTCATTCTGCACTGGCAGGCGGACTGCAAGGACCATGTTGTTCACATTACCCTCTTTCCTAACTAAGAATATCTGAAAAAGGAGAGAAGAATCAAGAGCTCAGCTACATTATGTGAGCTTCTAAACTTTATTTTAGGTCATAGGCAATGTAGATTTTTATCAGTAAAATCCACCTTTAAATAGCCTTATTTTAGCTTTGTTCCACTTAGTTAAGCTTTATGCAACAAAAATAATGGAGAAAGGGACATTTAATCTAAGTGAAATTCAGACCTGTAAAGGGACTCACAAAGTTTCTATGCATCACTGATGTCCCACTTTTGTCTAAAGCAAACTGTTTTACTAACTTAAGAATTTAAAACTGCACTCACAAATTGTTAAGCAATGATCCTCACATCAGTGCCCCATATCACAGATGTGTCACCCTAGAATGTCCCAGTCCAGGTCTAAAGCAAGGGAGTCACTTGTACATTTAATGGGTAAGGATTTGAGTGTACATGAGTGGAACATAAAGCCAAAGGCTCTGGTGGCCACAATGTCCATGGCAGAGCTTTTGTATGGGACCAGAAGAACATTCAGGCTGGCAGATATCCTGGGAGGGCCCTTCTCCAATCCCCTGGGTGAAACCATGAGGCCAGAACAAGTTTCTCAGGGATTTCTCTGCACAAGTCTGGACAATGTCCAAAGCTGGAGACTGAACAGCCTCTCTTGGCAATCTATCCCACCCCTTACTGTCGTCACAGGGATAAAATGCTCCCCTGCACCCAGTCTGAACCCTCTGGTTTCAATGTACACTGTTGCCTCCTGTCCTCCCACCCTGCAGTTCTGAGCACAGCCTGGCTTTATCTTCTCCATGACCTCCCTGCAGGTACCAGGGGTTGCTGTGTGGTCCCCTGAAGTTGTCCTCTGGTTGAACAAGCCCTGTTCCCACAGCCCTGTCTTCAGTGGGTCTGTACCCAGCTCACTGGCCACCATCCCTACAGGTCCTTTCCCACAGAGCTGCTCCACCAAGAAAAAGGAAAAATTCCTCATTCTTTGTATTGTGTGAGATCCTAAGTGTTTTCTAATTAAAGCTCATTGTTAGGGATATTTTTAGCTTGTATCTTGAAGGTGCAGATACAAAGACAAAATAATCTTCACCTTCAGCTGTTCTTTGATAGTAAGCTTAGGCAGAAGGGAGTCAAAGTATTTTTTAAAAAAACTGAATTTAAAAATTAAGCTAATTTTGTAGCCTGGATATTAATATTAGAAAGAGAAGTGTGAGTTGATAAAATCATTAATCAACTGTAATATATGGAAATCTAGCAAAAAACCATTAGTTTCTTGGGCAGAGAAATTTTTAAAAAGCTTGTCTAGAAGCCAGGAGCTTTCCCTGCATGAGTCCCAGTCATAAGGGCATCTCCAATCACTTTGAAGCACCCATGATGAACACACAGCTTTAGGGCTGCTTCACAACCTCACGCAGTGCTGTCATCTTGGCCTCTGAGTTCAGAAGGAATGGAGCCCCAGAGGCTCAGGTCTACCATCAGGGCAGAGAAAATGCAAATAAATGTACAGGTGTATGCCCTACACAGGCTGATTTCCAGTGCAGGGCAGCCCCCACCTTCTGTGGCAGTAAGTGTCTGAAGGGAGGAGGCAGGTAGGATCTGCAGGGAGAGGTTCCCTTGCCCAGGTCCTACCACCCACAAGGCAGTGCTGTCCATGACTGCCAGACAGCACCATCTTATATTGCTACATCCGAAATTTAATCTAAGCAACCAGGGAAATGAAACCTGGAAATGAATCACTTCTTTTTTCCTGATCGGCACGCCTGGTTGCCATGGATCCAAAGGCTAAAATTGGACTATGGCTGTTCAGAGAAGTAGGAGATGGGTTTTCTGAGCTGTACTTAACCCTACAGCCTGGGTCAGGACTGGTATTGAAATCAGTCTCTTCTCTTTTAACCACAGGTGGGAATGGTGCTACCCAGTTTCAAGTGGACTCACAGAGGGCAGGAGATTCTGCCCCTGTCGTGGGACACCTCTGATGCAGCACCTCTTCTCCTGGCTGCTTCCAGCTGCAGCTGAAGGCTGTGCCCAAGGGCAGCATGAGCAGGAGGAACAGAGGCAAGATGTTCCCCCAAAGCCTCTTGGAGCCTCTCCCTCCTGCCTGCAGGGATTGGATAATGGCTGAGGAGGCTTGGGGCCATACGTGGCTACATCACAGACAGTCACACACATCTCCACTTTCAGACAGAGCAGAAAAACAAAGAGAATTACTTGCTCAAACTAATTGAAAAATCTGATTCAGAGTGAGGTGCACTGCACAGCCCAGGCTGCTCAGGTCAATTCTGCTGGAGGTTGTCACTCAGCTGTGCCAGCATTTAGTGCTGGGATAGACTGACTCAGCCAAGGGACAGGTCCAAACGTCCTCAGAGCAGGTGTGCCCTGACATCAGCTCAGGTCATTTGCACCCGTCCTTCCAGAAGGATCCAGCCAGGACATCTATAGCCTGCTATACCTCACCTCTCAGACCTCTCAGGAAAGGGGAGCAGCTCCTCTTGGCACAGAGTTGTTTTCCCTAAGCAAGCTTTGAGCTTTACACAAGTCTATAATTCTCTAATACTCAGGTTATGCAAAACAGACACCAGTTGTTGCAATAAAAATGACTCGCTCCCTGAGTCTAAGGTCCTTTTCTTCACAGTTTTTTTTTTTCATTGCTCCAGATTAGGATAATGACCATACCTGTGGGTATGGTGGTGAATGGGAAGCCATCTCCATAATTCTACATGGTAAGTAAATAAAACCAGAGATAATATTCCTTGTTTTCCCAAAGCAAATATATCTGTTTTGTGCTGTTGAGAGAGGTAAAACATCAAATGGTAATGGAAACAGAGAGTAATCTGCTAAATATTTTTGCTTCCACATGAAAAAAAAAGCACTGCTCTCCTAACCAAGGACAGGAAATGTGGCTGTCTGAACTAGAATCGCTTTGGACTTACCCCTGCTGTTTCTTTGCCAAGGATCGCCCCAGCTCTTTCCTGGCTCATGTTCAGCTGAAGCCAGACAGGACACGTCTTGATGAGTTTGTCAAGGATGCTGATCCCTGGAAGCTGGAGGCAATTTCGCACAGCAATGGCCTGACAGAGATGTGTCTCTTTCCCCTCTTCACTGGTATCTCTGACAGGGCTGAAACACAGCAAGGGAGTCCCTGATAAGCAGAATGGCAAATGGAAAACTGGGGGGAGTAAAGACTAAACACAGAGGCAGACACAGGGGCACTTAGACATCAGGAATGTTCCTTGAGGGGCATCAAACCACAGGCACATTGCTATGCCAGCAGGCTGGCAGGGTGCTTTGTGCTTAGTTCTGTTGCTTTTGGCTCACCCATCAATGCTGCCTAAATACAGGTGCCCACAGACGCAGGAAAGGTATGCACAGGGGCAGCCAGAGAGCATTGAGCATGCCTGTCCCCCAGAAGCCACCCTAAAGCTGAAGGGTCTGAGAGATGTTTCATGGCTTCAAAAGCAGTGATGCAGCAGGGGAACCCCTGCAGTCTAATGGCAGACTGGTGTTAAATACTGGCTTTGAGCTATGGTGCTGATTTGACAAAGTATTTATACATGTGTTTCGCTCTGCAGGTAGTGGAAATACTTGTGCTGAAAAGTCTGGTCACAGACCATGGACAAGACCATAGACTCATGGGGATATGGGCTTGTCATTAGTTTGATTAATTGATTTTACATTTAAAGAAAAGGTAAAAGAACATACACAAAAAGTGTTTTGCTGCTCTAATTTTCTGCTTTGATGTCAGAACTGAAAATAGGACTCTCACTTTTTATTTGTTCTTACTTCAAATATTTTTTCCTTTCCCTTTTATTTTTAAAGATACAAATCTTAAGGTACTACATTTTAAATAAGGTCAGTCCTAAACTACAGAAGAGAGTAATATCAAAGGCCTAACCTAACACAGTAAGTCTGTCCCAAAAATCAGTTTGTATAAAAATAGCCTTTCAATTTCCAAAAGCAACACAGAGACTTAATTTTTAGCAGTTTTTTTTCTTTTTCAACCCTTCACACACAGCTTTCTCATAAAATACAGGCACCTCTGTAATTCTGGTCTTAGATTAAGAGTATCAGTTCACAGAACCTTTTAATAAATTATTTTAATAAATCATTTTTTAAGATCATAGTCAAGACAGTAGGACTGAGAGAACTGTGCTTTAAAAAAAAAAAGCAAATTTAAATAAGTGACACTCTCTTCTTACTTGCAATAAAAGCCCAGCTTGTCACATAGTTGAGGGAATTTCTTTCAGATGTAATAGCATGGGATTTTAATCAATATAATCTGAACATATAAAGTAAAACAATGGAAGAGAGCTTTTGGAAGTTACCCTGAGTCATCACTTGGGGTTTTTTTACAGAAGAAATGACCAAAAAAAAAACCTTGTAACCATGTGAAAGGAAAATATGTGTTGGATGGCAATATTCATACTCTGTAGTGGGAAAGAAGTAATGAATTGAAGGGAAAGTTGGCATATAATGAAATGTTCCATAACAGCAAAAATTACTCCCCTAATTAGTCACAGAGGTATGAACCTGATCACATCTGAATGATGTGTGAACCCTGAATCAAAAGGAGGTCATTGCTGTAATGTCCTCCCGTGGCACCAGGGGACATGTACAGCCACAGCTCCAGTGGTGTGGAACTGTGTTAGCCATTAATTATGTAAGATGGGGCCAGCAAAGCACTGATGCTCAGGAATCCCATTGCCTGGAGGGAAATGAGGGTTATCAACAAAGTCAGGAAAGTAACACAAACCAGCTTGGACCTGGTGAGCATCAGGCACACAGTGACCCCAGCACAGGGTTCCCCGCTGGGGGTGCAGGCATCCATCCCTCTGCTCCCTCCCACGGGCACATCATCTGAGAGCCCTGCTCACAGCATCAGCTGGGGGTTGGCAACAAGAACAGACTGGTGAAGAAAAATAACAGAACTACATGAGGCTGCATGTAGGGTCTAACTTTTGGAGAATGGATAGAAAATTGAAAATAATTCCAAACTCAGACATACAAGATGAAAAAGTAAGAGCCTGAAAGTGTTTGCCTTAATGGAAAATCTCATTATTTGAGTGTGTGGAGTGTTTCGGTGCAGCAAATTTAGGGCAGTGGATAAGGTTTTTGTTGGTTTTTGGCACAACAGGAGTCCAATGTTTTGTGGGCCCTCGGGGATGAGATATTCTCCTCTCAAAACCAGACCAGCCTGGAAGGAGCTAAGCAGGCTCTTGTACCTGTAGAGAGGGAGGAAAGCACAGATGAGTGAAAGGGGAGACTGTAGCAAAAGGAGAGACAGGAAGAGTCATTAATGGGATCGTATGGAATCAGGGGAGCATTTGGTGAGACATTTCCTGTCAGTGAGTTATAAGAGATGATGGATAAATTCCCAAAAGAAGAGGATTGCATTGTCCAAATCTCTTAAAATGCTGGGTTTGGAGCAGTAGCACACATTTTATTGAATCAAATCTGTGCTGGCTAAGAAATGGGAGTGAATGACCTCCCAGACCTTTTTCAGCTGTAATGCTGTGACCCATGACACACCAGTTGACGCAGTTATGGCACCAATGTTTGACTTCTGTCCTGGGAACAGCTGTCACAAAGATTTGGATAGGGCTGTGGGAATGCTTAATCCAGCAATTTAATCTGGCTCTGCAGTAGCTCTGTGACTTCACAGAGAGGAGGGAGCCCAGGCAGCTCCTGGGTTCTTGCTGTGCTGCCAGTTGAAGGGATTTCCAGGTCCACCATGGTGAGCAGCTGGCCTTTCTGATTTGCTCAGAATTCATGCATCAGATGATTTCTAAAGCCTCAGTTTTCAAAAATAACATAAAACTCTGTTCTTGTCCCACACTCCTGCAAAACCCTTTGGCTGATAGAGGCAGGTGTTCATTTTGCTAGGTGAGACGTGGAGCTGAAAAGCTGTCCCCAGAGCTGCCTGCTTTTCTTTTCTTTTATTGAGTTCCTACCGCAAAAAGTATATTTAAATCTTGCAGTGGTTCTGCTAAATTGGATTCAGTTGGGAAGCAGGGAGCTGTGTGCTGCATGCTAACTGGCTGCACAGGCTAATTAATTGCACAGTGATTACATTCACACACCTGCCCCGGGCTTCCAGAAGGTATCAGGTTGCTTGTTGGAGGCAATAATAATGACAGTGGTGGTTTGAATTATTGCACAGTGACTGTACACTGCAGTAATGACCACCATGACTCATTGCTTTAGAAACCAGAAGCCACACTTGCCAATTGAATATTCCCAGAAGTCAGCAGACTGGCAAGGAGATATAATCCACTTAATTTTGTGCAGGTGAAAGCCTGAGCATACCTTTACAAAGGGTTTCAAAAATATTGTCAAAAATCTGCTGACACTAAGGGCTTCCTGGCTGAACTGTATGTGTCTGGTCACTCTGAATTTCCCTGAGGCAGCTGAGACACACAGCAATAGTGTGAAACAGCAGCAGGGACTGCCGGATTAATTCTTTACTCCTGCACATTTGCTCTGAGAAGAGACATAATGTGTTCTTAAAACTGAATCTTAAATTGGAAGTCAAGTGCTCCATAGTGCACTGATAAGTAATGACTGAGTGCCTTAGTATTGTTTAAATAGACCAGATTGTAGAATTAGATTATTAGATGACATTATTATTATGTTTTATTGCTTTTACTTTTCCCTCTGAAAATGAGAAGATATCAAGAAAGAGCAAGAGCATGGGTTTGCTGTGCTGTCCTCAAGGAAAGAAATACAATAGTATATTTACATTTATAGCAGAGCACTAACCACAAGTCTTAAAATGTGTGCCATCTGGCTTCATACTGAGGGAGAAACCCAGACACTCAGTCACAAACTCCATGTGCCAGGTGATAGAGCAACTTTGCACCAAAGCTAGCTGGTACCTGAAGAGACACTATGTGAGACAAGCCAGCTTGTGACTGAAGCTGACATGTGGAAACCCTTCAAGCACAGTGGTTATAAGGAGCACCTGAAGCAGGAGGAAAAGATAGAAGCTGCTGAAGCCAACAGAGCAGTCCTGATGGAAGCTGATAGACAGTGTTAATTCCTGTGGTTAAAAGAGACAGCTGGAAGCATGGAGCTTCATGGAATGGGTGACATGACAGTGCTGAGACTGAAAGAATACTCACAGGGCTGGTTTATGTCCTGTGTCACAACCAACCCAGCTGGACTTGGCTGCAGGGCTCTGTGCCACTGGCTGTAGGGGCAGATCTTTGTATCCCTTTTTTTCATAGTCACCTTCTTTCCTTACAGGAATAATTGTAGGAATAATCCATGGACAGCAACTAAAGTACAAGGTTTTACCCATTGCAAGAAACAGAGCTGCCTATACTTTCTTTGGTTTGGTATCACTTCTGATTAGACAGGTGTTGAGGAACACATTGAATGGAGGTAGCTTGGTGTCCAAACTGCACAGACTTTTAAAAAATCTTTGTTCAAACACAAAAGCACGTGTGAATTCATGTGCTGTTACTTTCAGTTCACTGTGAGGGAAGTTACGCAGTGCCACAACTAGAGGACATCAAGCTTCATTTTGCTTTCATCTTAGAAATGGCCATTTTTTGATGCCATCTACTTATTCACATAAGCCAGCCCTTCTTTGATCACTTGATCAGCTCAGATCAAATTAATCCTCCAAGGAGGAGAATGATTAATTTTGTCACCTTGCTGGGTTCTTCTTTCTTCCAACAGGTGGTGGAAGTGAGACCCTGAACCCAACCTAGTGGCCGAAAGAGCTTCATCTTTGAAATTCTGGAGTTTTTTCATCCTAGAACAGAGTATTAGGAAGATGGCAGGGCAGAAAAGTAGTATATTGAAAAACCCCATGGTGCAAAAGCTAATTTGGTGCACCAAACGTGGACCCTGACTTGCAGAAAATTCAGGTTTTAATAAGTGCATTTTCACAACAGAGCCAAAGCATCTGACAAAAGTCAAATGACCAAACTGAAATAAAATAACTAACAATGAAAAATCCAAATGTAGAAAGAGAAGTTCTTGAGGTCTTCAGGGATCACACCCAGCTAATTGTCACCCTCTAGTCAGAAATAAACAAATTTCTTGTTGTCTGACAGGCAGAAAGAGGGGGGAAAGAAGTAGGATGTAAAGCAGGTCATTGGAGCTTGCTGGATTGTAAGGTTCTTGGATGTACAGAAAAATTGGATAATAGAAATTATGTGAGAAGCTTGGTGTGTCCCATGAGGTAGGCTTGCCTGTCCAGTGTCCTCCCTACCTTGCAGAATGCTTGTGTTACTAGTCCACCCTGGTGACAAGTTTATAGCTCAGGAAGTTGTGCTTCTCAGCCTGTGGTCTGTGGAGAGCCTGTGGTTGGCAGAGCACTTCCTCCTGCTCACTGGTCCCCTTGTTCCTACTCTACTTAAATGTCCACCCTTTGACTCTTTGGTCTTTGGTCTACAGTTGATGCTCTGCATGTCCAGGAGTTTTGGCTCAGCCTGGGAAGGCCCAAGCTTATTAGCCAAGGCAGCAGCTGTTCCAGCTGCCAAGAGGTAAGACAAACCAAGGATCTGCTAAATATCCTGGCACCTCATAGCTCAGCAAAACTCTCTGTCTCCCACCTACTCCACTTTCTGTTACAGGCACTGTCAATTTCAGCAGTAAATTTTGTGCTCTGCAATTGAAGTCTCAGTTCAAGTGAGCTCTTCTGTACCTGCCAGGGATTCCCAAATGCCCTCTTCTGAAGGCTAGCAGGTTTGCATGCAGCTGGACCCTTTTTGCACATGTTCATCAAGGTTTGCCAAAGTGGAGCAAGTCATCACCCTGCTAGGGAGCTCCATTAAAGGCCCAGAGGAATCAGGTGGTCAGGTGAGGAACAACTCACCTACCCTTAAACCACCCACCAGTACACCAAGCCCTGGTGAAAACCAACAGAGGAAGTTAAAAAAATGAACAACTTCTACTATACTTCAAGGGCAAAAAAGTGTCATGGCCACTTGTGAAGGTGGAAGAACTCTAAATCATCTGTCAATTTATTAAGTAACAAGTAGCCACAGAGTTTTCTGTTCACACGTGACACTGGATTGGTGTCTTATAAAGTATGTGGCTCAGCTTGAAGGTCTGATGGATCAGCAGCACACTGGAGGAGCTGTGTGGACATGCACTGCTGCCTGCAGAGCACAGCAAGGATGGCCAGGCTAGCTTGAAGGAGCTGAGCCTCAGGAGCAGGCTCTGCACAAACACATGGAGCTCTCTGGCAGAACAACCGAGCTTGTGCTAAGCCCTGGTGGCCGGGCTACTGCCATCACCAGGTTTAAAGCTAACATGTGTCTTTTCCCCATTACTTCCATAATGCAGGCAGAGGACATGACTGCAGCTTATCTGCATTTGAACTTAGTAGAGCTTTGCCCCCATTGCAAGGTGAGGCAGAAGCCTTCCTGGATGTTATGGGGAACATGTAACCACTGTCCCTCATCAGAGCACAAACCTGGTGTTCAGGACCAGTGGTTGTTCTCTAAGGGCAGGGGCAGCAGGGTCAAGTAACTCAGGAACAGGGAAGTAGGGAGTGCCTGCAGTGCTTCCCATGAACCCTCCAACACTTATTCCTCCTAAATTAAACAAGCTTAATTGTAGGTGTTTATAGAGAAGCAGCAGCAATGCCCCTGTCAGACCCTCTTATTTGATCTTGTCAACAACCTTTCAGCAGAGAGTTCTCTCAAGGGGTGGGGAGCTGCAACTAGATGTTTATTAGGTTCCCAGCTACTCTGTGTTTCCTAGATTCATTAGGTCTGTCCCTCTATTTAAATACATAGTCATGTATACTACATACTATAAAGAACTGCATATGCATAAAACCCCCAAGGAAGTACAATTCTTCAAGGAAGCTAATTCTCATTACTGATAGTTCCCAGGTCAGCTTTACTAACAAACAAGCCTTCTCACACACACTCACAGCCATGGCATGAATAAAAGCAACATAAAAAAACAAACATCCAAAAACTTCCTGAAGGAAGAGCCCTTCTTTCAAAGACCTCCCTGCCTTTTTTCCCCCTTCAGTCTAGCCGTTTCCTGCATTCATTAACACCAATGGAATATGCTGCCTGTGGCCCCACACTGGACTGGGGCTATTATATCCTATTGGTGTAACATGTCTTGGCTGGTACTCACAAACTGTATTGCTGCCTATATGTAACTTTGCATATTTATTTTTGCGAATTTACTTTGTATTTATTTTACATATATATTTTGCAGTCAACAATTTGTCTCATGAACATCAACTGTCTTTCTCTTTTTACTCAGTCAAAACATAATCTGTCAAGTCAAAACCACTTTGCAGATCTTATTAACTGTACTCCCTTCCTAACAACAGTCAGTTAATGATAAGCTGTTCTCCCCCACATTTACAATCAGAGATTTTCAGGGCATTTGTCCTTTGCCTATTTCAACCCCACATTGTTCTCTTAGGAATTTCAGCGTATCAGCAAAACTAAAAATTTTTCTTTGTGTGCAGGCAACGAAGGATAATTTATTCTTCTGCAAGGCCCTTTCAGTGCAAAGAGAAGAGAGCTGCTGAAACACAAGCCAAGTCAGGGTCAGAGTGGCTAGAGAACAGACATTTTCCTCAACAAAAAACTGCAAACATGTTTGCTGGATTATTCAAGTTCTCTGGAAAGGCTTGTCCAGTGCAGAAACCAGAAGCAAATGTTGTGAAGAAGAGAAACAACTTCCTAGGCTTTAAGACCAGAATGAAACCCCAGAGCTCCCTCACCCTCCCATGTCAGTGCTGGAGAGGCGCCCAGCCAAGCCATGACCTGGCGAGAAGGGCTTATTCTCTGCATTCCAAAAACATCTGAAGTATTGGAAGCCCAGAGCACCCCTGCTTTTACTGCAGGGTCAAGGTGATGGGCAGAGGTTTTGCCCTTTTCCAGCTCATCTGGACAGGAAGGAAGACGGGAATGGAAACTCAGGGAATGCTTTTCTATATTGTAATCACCTAACAAAGAGGGGAAAAGGAAACGGAAAATAAAGGGGAGGGACAAATTTCCAATTTAAACTTCATTAAGCATAGACTGCAGTTTAGCTTTCATAAAGCCATTCTGTTTCAAATCCTATATATTAAAAATTATTTGTGTTAGAGCCAAAAACCTGGGCAAAATATTTAGAGAAATGTTGAACTAGTGATAAAAAGCTATGACCTTGCTCACCCTGTGAGTGGATTGAGTGTAGACATGAGGCACACAAGACATGAGAGGCTAACCACACAAACTTGCATAACGCTGAACAGTTTTCCTCTGTACTAAGAAGTATCTGCAAACACTTAGTCATGATTTGCAACTAGAAATGGTTTTTTTTTGCCAAAGGAGATATATCCACTGGATTTTCATTCTGCAGTACCTGAATGAGCAGAGCACAGAGGACTTTTGAAGTCTCTCATAAGGCACCACAAAAAGTGGCTTGCTTACACATAAATATTCCTGTTTTGGGTAAGATTGCTTTCCACTGTCAGTGTGAATGGATTTCAATATGTGGTGCTCTTAATGAAAAAAACAACTATCTAAATCTGTGAACCTACTCTTTGTCTGTCCTCCTTAAGCCTTACTCCAGCAAGTTCATATGCCTCTAACTTTGATTAAGCATTAGAGAAAAGTGCTTATTTCTTGCTTTATTACCTGATGGGATCCCCACCTGCATGTACACTGGGCCAAGGTTAGAGATCTGCCTTCCTGAGGGAAGGAGAGGAAGAGGTGAAAGGACATGGTCCCTCACCACCTTCTAGTGGTGAACACCTCCAGAACACCTAGAAACAGCTCAGAGTGGGAGAGGTGTTGTAGTTTCCTAAGTTGAGCAACCTGTCTTGTGGGTGGGCATGGCCCTCATCCTCCTGTGCTGGTGGGACAGCCTGGGACCAAATGGCTGGTTAGTAGTGGAGCAGTGTCAGAAACTGCTAAAATGTCCCTGCAGTGACTGGAAGCTCAGCATGTGACTACAGATCCTGCCAAGCAGCAAGACAAACCTATCAGCTCCCCCAGACCCCACCAGACCACTGCAGGGACCTCAAGCCTCTTCATTGAATTGTGTTTATGGTCACTGCATCACCAGAGCTAAAATGCAGGTAAGTCATGCACCACAGGCTTTGTGTTCATAGTAGTTTAAGACAATCCACAGTAAGTCTGTCTTGGTCATGTCCTGCCCAAAACATCCGTGCTGCAGCCACCACTACCTCCAGGCTCCAGTTTCTTGTCTGACACTGGGGCACTCTGACTCAGGGAGCCAGAGGGGGAAAGAAGGTTAGTGCTGGACACAGCACTCTGGCCTGGCTCCCTGCTCATCTTGGTGAGGCACAAACAAATTTAAGACTTGGATTCTGCCCACTGGCATCAGTCACCCTGAATTACTCCCTGGAACTGCTGCTTCTGCAGTAAGACCAGAGATCACCATGGGTTCCTAAATGGACACAACAATTACACACCTAAAGTTAGGCAGGGTAAATCCAGCCTAGAGCTAGACAGCTAGCTCTAATAGCAAAGGGAGACAGCAGAATGCCAGGCCAAAGGACTAAACCCATCATCTGTCTCAGGCTGCTATTCACAGTGCCCCTCTTGCAATCTCAACTGGTTTTTCAGCATCTCTGCTGGGAGAGTAGCAGTAATTTTCCCTTTTGACTGGAAAGGTTATCAGTGAGATCCAGCCTAAAATTAACTACTTTCTTTTAATCCTAAGAAAGGATTAGAATGGGAGTTCAGGACACAATTACACAAAAACATTCTGAATTACATATTTGTCCTACAGACAGTAAGTAAGGAAAGTTGGTCAAAGGCAAGCTCTTTCCTGTGTGTTGATTCAGCAGGAGAAGCTTTGAGCTTTGCCTGGTTTCTTGTTTTGTGGAGGGTATCAGGAGCGACAAATTCCTTGAAGAGAACTCAAGGGGGGGCAAAAAAGGAAAGAGAGAAGAGAAAGATTCTTGGCAGGAAAGATGAAAGGTTGGGCTGGGTCCCAGGCTGTTCTTTAGCCAAGTATGTGTGACAACCTTTTTTTGCCTAGAAGTCTGCTAGCAATTTGCAGAACAGCGATGCAGGTAGCCAGCAATGCTGTCCGTCTCCAGACTCTGCTATTTGTTGGTCTCCCTCTGTTTCCTTGGTGAACTTTTCCAAGCAGCAGAAAATTTAATCCAGTTCACAAGGGACTGCAGCTGTTTTCTGTTCTGCCCAACAGCTGCTTTTGCAAGAGACTTCAAAAGACTGGCTTTCTCTGGAGGGCCATGGGAGGGATGTACGTGAGCTGTGTGGATTCCCTATATTTGGCAAAGTTTTCCCAGCATCCAGAAGGTTGTCTGTATTCAGTTCCTTTCAACAAAGCACTTGAAATTCCCCAACAATTCATAAGCCTTGCAAAAGCAAAGAGAAAGTACTAATTAACATGGTCAGGAGATAATTTTTAACAGTAAGACAGGTCTTCCAACCCTACCAGGAGCGGTGCTGGTACAGACTCTGAGTTGCCTAGAGCAAATCCCAGCAGCCCCACCCCTTCGCAGGATCATTCTCAGAGCCAGGATTCCCAGCCTGCCTCAGAGAACAGCTCTCAGGGTGGGGTTTTGTGCTCCTCCTCATCCAGGGCAATGGAGGGTACTGCAGGAAGAGTACCACTTCCACATCCTCCCAACACACCACTTTTGCTTCAGCTGTAGAGGCTGTGTAAACACTGAGGAAGATGGTTTGGGTCCATAATCCAGCAGGGAACTCATCCACCAAGGAGAAAGGCCTTTCTGAGAAATGGATTCTGCTCTTAGCATCACCCCAAACTTAAAGGATGGTCTGAGGAAGACCAGACTTTCACTGCTCAACAAAGATCCAGGGGATTGGGCTATGAAGTGATTATAATCAAATCAGCTCCATGAATTTGTGTCTTAGTTTCCCTTCCTATAGTAACAGTACCTATCTTCAGCTGGATGTTGGCAGGCTTAATATCCATGAAACACATTTCAGACAGACAAGGACTTTATATTAATCATACAATGCAATTACAGTTACAGTTACTTTGTCCCTTTTAAAGGTACCAGTAATGCAGAAAGCAGAAATCCTTTACTCAGACATAAATACCTTCTCTGTTTAGCAAAAAGCTTATAGAATGTCTGGGAAAGGCACACACATAGGCATGTATGTATTCATCTATTTGAAAAGAGCTGCATTCCATAGCACTCCCTGGCTCGCGTGTATCTAACAGAATATCTATTTAGGAAAATGTGACTAGAGCAACCAGCTATGCAATGCTCACATCTGCTAATCCTTTCCTGCTCAAGTAATCATCTTCACTTGCAGAAAGATTTATACCGTTTTGGGTGCAGGCAAAGAGGAGCTAAGCACTTCCAAACTCTTGCAACTGATTATCTTGTGGGAAGTGCTGCCCTTATGGTCCCCTCCAGCAGGGTGTAGAGGGATCTCACTTCTGGACTTGGATAGAATTATTTTAGATAGCTCAGACAGGTACAGAATGGACAGAGGAAAGACTTGTGGCTACAATATTTACCATACTGGGTGACGCTTGCAGCTTCATTTCATTTGACCAGGTTAAACAGCACTGCTCCCTCAACCACAGCTGCTTCACAGTGCTGTGTTACCAGGTACTTTCACAGACACCCTCCCCCCTGCCAAACTTCACAATTAAAGGACACCAGCTGAAAGCTTGCCTTGCCTCTCTGAGATAAAACCACCTGATAGCCTGGGAAGGATTCTGAACTCAGCCAGCTCCAGCTCTGGAGAGTTGCTCCAGACTGACACCAGAGCATGGCTCCAACTAAGCCATGTGCATCTGTGTGGCTTAGGAATTGCCTTTGCCAGGGTGGAGGGAGGGAATGGCACTTGTGCTCCTGCACTGTATGAGTGATCAGGGTTGCCAAAGAGAGTGATGGAGGGAGAGTGGAGTGCCAAGGAAATACAGCATACACACAAGCAACTTTGTGTAACAGCCCTGCCCTCCACAGCAGATGGGGAGCAATCACTGCACAAGGACAACTCTTCTCTCCCTTGTGTACCACAGCCTACTCTGGCTGGATAGCATAGAAGTAGTTTGACAGATTTTGACCCTGTGCATCTTTTTTGGTGGACAGTTCTCCATGGATACCTGCCTGCTTGTTCAGCTGTCTTCTCACCTTTGTGCAGCTAGTGCCAGAGCCAGGGTGTGCCCAGCACCCTTACATCTCCCACTTTGGAGTATAGACATGTCCCACCTTGTAACAAGGAATTTCAGAGTACTGCACTGCTGGCTGGCTCTCCTGGAAAAGCTGTGCACCCTCCTTCAAGTGGTGGGTAAGTGGGACTGGACTCAGTCATATATATCACCCTCAGGCACTTTGCTCTTCAAATTCATGGGTGGCACCCAGAGATTTCACCCCACAAGTGCCACACAATGTCCTCTGTGACCCATGGCCAGTACTTCTGGTAACCTGACCTAGCTTTGAACAAGTTCTACAGCTCAGAGAACACAGTCAGGAGCCCAGGCCATGCCCACCAGGCCTGTGCAAGCATTGCCTCCTCTCATTCAGCAAATTCTGGAGAAGGAATCACCTTCACTAAACCTCACATGTACCTGTGCCTAGATTTTAAAAAAGATGTTTTCTCATACAGGCAGACAGGCACACATGATTTTGTCTGGCTCCAGATGAGGATTTGCTCTAGAGATTCTGTTTTGTTGCTCATCATGAAACACCTACCCAACACCATAGAAAAAAACTAATCTCAAAATTGGAATTAGGAAGAAATATAGGACACAGACTGAATTGCAGATCACTGCAGACCAATGTCTGCTTTGAGATCCAAGAATTGCAACTTCATTGCCCTCATAGCATGATTTTGCATTAACTGCTTCCACTGGTTCTTAAAAGCCTTCTTAAGCTCCCTTCTGTAGTGAAACATAGTCTCTTTTTATTCTTGTTTATTCATTTTTGGTCTAGAGAAATCTGAAAGTCTTCTTTCAATAGTATGAATACTTTAAAGCTAAACTTTTTATAATGATTAAACATCTCAGCTTTTTAATCACCTCTGCTTTAATTCCTCAGAAGGAATTAAAGGCTCCAGGTCAGCAAAATTATCTGTGATTCAGCTGCTGCTCTGAACACTGGGACTGCCAAGACCAGGTCCATCCCAGCACATCCCATCCCTTGTGACTTTAGGACCACCCAGAACTGATGACATTATAGCAAGAGGCATCATAGCCTCTCTGGTCTTCCACAGAACATGTGTTAAACATGCTTTCCCCTGGTTCTTCCTAATCCTGAATCTAATTAGAAAGAGTATAATGACATATTAAATACCTAAATTCATTGTCATTAATTTGTAACTCCTCACAAAGGGCAACTGAAATAAACATACAGACACCCTTCCCTACACAGGGGAATGTCTTTTAATACAGTTGGAAAAGTGTAATCTGGGGCACCATAAGCTTTTGATGACCACATTTTCACTCTTCCCACAGATCCCTCTGCACTAGAATTTGACCAGTCATTCCAAGCAGGTGCCTGTTCATTCTAATTACCTTCCAAAAAGCTATTTCTTTCTATTCCCAAATGCAAAAAACCTTCTCCCTTCAAAATTATAAAGGTTGAAGTTCTGTGATGGACAATATTTTGTCCAAGTTTCATTAAGGCGCTTTGGTTTCTGTGCTCTTTATCAATTGACCCAGACAAGCATTCAAAATTCTCCAGCTTTTTTCTTCCTAATGGATTTGGTTAAGGTATTTTCTTTAATGTCTATTATTCAGGTAATTTTGGAGATTTTTCTAAGTCTCACAATCCTATATGATTGATCTCAGAGGAACCATCTATATATACTGATGAATGAGTGGAAATATAGTCCTACTATCATTTGGAAATATGCTATAAAATAGATGACCTCCAAAATACCTGGACTATGTACACATGGTTTGATAAGGGATGGAGCCAGCCCAAATTTGTAGCAAGCAACACTCCCAGCTGGTCTCCAGGACCCACTGCTTTATGTCAATACCTGTGCACACAGAGCAAGGGAGATGTGTGCAACTTACATGCACACTTTTCAGCCTGTGTTGCATCTAGGTTGTAAAGCCAACAATACAAACCAGCACATAGCCATTTAGGACAGGAAGTGAAAAACTATATTTAGCTGAACCCGTAGTAGAAAGAAGATGATCAGAATATTGCTTACATTTGTGCCCCCATTCCTGTGAGCACTGGTATAAGACTGTCTGCAGTCAGTGATGAGAAGTTCCTGCTCAGGGAAAATATTCCCAGTGTGCTCTCTCCCCTAGGGACCAAAGGGACAGTTGCCTTCTCTGCTACCACCACTGCACGTGTTCCAAGCATCCACTACGTTTGGGAAGGACTCGTGTGCTGGAAGTGCTGGAAAAATCATGCAACAAGTCAATGTGGTTGTAAACATGCTTTTCAGTTAAATGAATCTCAGGAGATTTTTGTCTCCTCCCTACCAAATTCAGGTAGTTTTGGAGAGCACCTCCTTCTTTGTATCTTTACAGTGATATCCCAGTCTTGGTGCAATGCATCTTGAGCACAGAGATTTCCCTCCTGAGAAGCACCATCCCCCTCAACTGGAAAGTGTATCCCTTGTCAGAGCTTGGCAGAGAGCAGGGATTTAACAGAACTGATTTGTTTGCAGTTGCCTGACCTGTCCCTTTGCCATTTAAACACCACATCTCACAGGTTCTGGTGGGAGTACTCCTTTTCTTTGAGAAGTACTTTGCATTGAGCCCAAGAATTCTTGAGGCCAACAGGACTTTTTCTACTGATTCAAATAATCCAAGATTTAGCCCTTTACACAGGATAGCTCTTGAGAAGTTTTAAAGATTTTTTTTTTTTCTCAGTTCAAACCTAAACCTGGTAAAAGTTGATATAAGATTTATTTACTGCATTGCAGAGACATATGTGTAGCCTGGGTAGAAGAATCCCTTGATAACAAAGCTCTTGTGACCAAATAATAACACAAAGGTTTGGGTTAGATCCCTGCCTGGGCTATTCACTCAAGAGTTGGACTAAATGATCCTTGTGAGATCACAGAATATTCTGTGATTCTATGAAAACTCCCATTCCAGCAGAAGTCACGGTTTTCATAGCATGCTTCATAGGTTCTCTCATCTGCTCTACACAGAAGATCAGACTAGACAATCAAAACATTCCCTTCTGAAGTTAAATTCTGTGAACCTATGAGAATGGTTCAGTTTACAGATTCCTCCAGTGCTTGACCTCTTTATGTCAACATTCATCACATGAAATCTGTCAACTGTGATGTGGGTTTTGTACCAAAAAAGACACGTCACCAAAAGATGCTCAATCATTACTTCATTTGGAAATCTGGTGTCCTAGAAATGAGAACCACTGTAACCCATGCCATCTACCTGAAACAGCCATTTTCTCAAAGATGGATTCAACATTTGCACATAACATCTCTGTCTCAGCTCCTGCCTGCTCTACTCATCATATCCTTCATAAATTTGCCAGATGTTGGAATGAAGGCATATGTCTTTACATGAAACCATGGTCACCGCGATCAAGTAGCTCACATTTCTCCAGATGTTTTGTGATCTCACCACTTATTAATGTTCCTAGGAGTTATCCCAGCTCTAGGTGAGAATTAATGGTTAAATTTCCCTGCTTCTTTCCCATAGCATTTTGGAAGAATATGATGACATTGATTTCTATCCAGCCCCTAGCTGCACTTCTCCCTCATTCCTCTCTGAGTAGCTGCTAATTGTGGAGGCAGATTTCTCCCCAGTGTCTTTCTGACATTTGACAGATATAAATCAGCAAAACTTGTTTATGGATTTATTACTTGCAAAATAGACCCTAGTCCTTACCAGGAATGAATGCATGGATATTTCCAAGTTGCTGGGGTACTTCCATGATAATTTGCATTGCCATAGTTTCTGTGCATGTGAGTAAGCTTTCCCTCTTAACTAATGTTTAAACTATGTTAAAACTTTTAACTAATGTTAAAACTGTAAACAGAGGGGCAATCTCAGCAATTTCTCATGCATTTTTTGTGCACAGACTTTTAAAATCAGGTCTAGATTCTCCATCAACACCTCTCCTTAGGTTACCATTTCTTTTGAAAGCTATGCATGCCAAATATTTTGCATAATTTGCACCTAATTCAGTGTAACCATAACAGGAAATCAGCTAAACACCATTTAGAAATGTTTCTAATTCTGTAATGTGTTGGAAGCCACAATGTATGCATGCTAAAGTGTAATTTTGAGGATCTTCAGCAATATTGCAGCATGTAAACAGAAGGAGTTAAAACAGATTTTAAAATACCCAAGTTCCTTTTTATGAGTGGGAGATAGACTGGAAATAAAGACAACCAGTGAATGAAATAAAAGGTCATTCTGTTAAATTTTTCAGGTGTTTAAAAATCTATGAAGAATGCATGCAGCATGCCCATTGATGCTTCAATATTCCTCCAACCACTTGATTTATAGTCCTAATCTAGGGTGTATGGCTTGTTTACTTTCTTCTGCAACTCTAGACAGAAAACAAACCTTTGCAAGCATGTGGCTCCTTTCAGACATCTCAGAAGGAGATTAGCAAATATATCTTCCAGTTTCTCGTATTTAATATCTTAACTGTCACAAATGCAGGGAATATCTGCAAAGTGCAAATTCTTTGGTTTACCATTTAGTAAGTTCCTCTTGCCAGTCCACAGGGATTGGACGCTTTCATTTCTTTCCTGACAGCCGTGTGATCTTTGTCCCTCAGTGTTTATCATTACATGGAACTCAGGAATTATACCTCGAAACAGGAGTGGCATTGTTCCACTTAATGCAAACAACTGAACAAGGCAAATGCAGTGACAACTGCTACACAGGGTTCTGCCTCCATCCCCCACTCCATGTGTGCGTTTGGGAACAGTGCTGTGGTAAAAACATCACACAGTGGCCTGTCAGCAGCGATTTCCCCCCCCTTTTGACTGAGTGTGCCCTAAGTAGGGCAGCACCCTAAGCAACTGGAAATGCAAGTATCCCATATCTATCCACCCATCCACACAGCTGCTTCTACTGGATCCATCACAGAAGTATCTGGGAGCTTTCATCTATGGAAAACAGGCTACATGTGTTAGAAAGATAAGAAAAAGTCTCAGTGCCTGGTATTATTATGGTTTTCCAAGGGGGAATGGAGTGGGGTGTGTGACTGACAGTTTCAGCAGCAATGTAATTTTCCCCTGCTTGTTTACAACAGGAAACAGAAATGCCCAGCTTCAGCATGGGCTTTGTGATACAACCAAGCCTTGGGAGGATTCCAGCCTTATCCTAGAATCCCAGTAGCTTGCTGACTGTCCTCCACATCAAAACCCATTTTCTCTCCCGCCGTTTTCCTGGGATTTGGTCCTGCAAGGTGGAGTGTTTCAGCCAGGAGCAAGAGAAACCTGGAGTCTTTTCCTGACACGAAGTACACTTGAAGTCTCCTGGGAGTCTGGGGACAGGGTTTGTGTACACCTTAGTGTGCAGGCACTGAAGTGACCATCAGCTCATAGGGACAAGCCCTTATCCACTTCTGCATTTGAGCAGAAACAAACCAAGCCTCCCAGAAAAGCTTTGTCACATTTCCAAAAACCAAAGAAGTCCCTTTTTCTGTCCTTTGCCCCAAACTGCAGCTGAGGATTCATCCTTCTTCCTTAAATAGCTAAGGTTCAAGCTAAATAAAGGCACTGCAGTTTTTAGCTGGAACATGTCAGTTAAAGGAAATACTGTAAATTACAACAGAGTCATGCCTCACCATTGTGACTGTGTAACTAGTAACTCAGCAGTCAGCTCACAAATGCAGCCGAGAACTCTTTGTTAAGTAGGAAAAAGAAAGCAACAGTTTTTAAAATGAAGAGTCACTAAAGATTCAGGACTTACCCTGTGTCATCCCTGGCTTCCTTCTCTCCTGCTGATGTTTTCATCATTACAGCAAACTTTAAGTCACTTTCTGTATCACAGTGGCTCGAGAGTTCCTTGGTCAGAAAAGCAATTCCTTCCCATCGCTGAGCAGAACTTCCACATCCTCAGGTTTTGTACTGAAGATGGTATTTCAAGGGCGTGAGGGGGAAGATGTTTAAAACCACCTTCAGGCTCAGTAGTATCAGAGAGTAGAGGACTAAACAAGCACTGAAATGAAAGCAAACTACCAAGAAGATCCGATTTTAGCCTCTCTTATTTCTACTTCCTGTATTTATATGAACGGGGGATTTCAGGAAGAGGCAGTCTTTGGTGGTCAAGGGTGTGTGTGTGTGTGAGTGTGTGTGTGTTATAAAGCCATATTTAGTAGTGCAGGCAAGTTAACCTTCTTAGAAAGAAGGGTCTGAGACTTTCAACTGTTTCTCTAACCTAAGTAAGTTTCAGAGGAAATCACTTTACAGACTACAGGTATATCAGGAGGCAATGGAGCACAGTGAACTTTGTAAAGGATTTTGTAAGGCAGCAAAGCAGTAAGTCTCAGTCTGCAAATTCCTGAAGCATGTGTATTTCTACTGCTTGAGTAACTGGAACCAGATGGGGCTTGGAAACCTTTATATTTACACAGGACCTGAGAAAACGAAATGTCTTACACTGGCAGAGGACAGCTGTGCAAATGCATTCCCAGTTAAAGCAAAAGCTGACGATCAGGTTGTGTGACTGCTGGCAAATGAACAGCTATCCACGCGGGGAAGCTCCTGTCGGGCTCAGCGCACGCTGGACCTGCACTTACTGAAGTGATCGAGGCTTTGCTGTGCAGGAAACCCAACCAAACACACACCAGCTGTGGGGGCTGACAGATGTGCTGCCACACAGGGCTGCTGGCACTCCTGTCTGGCAGCCCTGTTGCTCCAGAAGTATTTGATGTTAGGAGAATACATTATGCAAAAAGTACAGCAGAAGTGAAAAGAGGAGGTGGAGAAAAGCAATTGCATGGAATGGAGTGGGAGACAAAAGTAACTTTTTGCCCCTTTTATCTTTAGAAGCAATTTTTCAGCTTTCCATAAAATAGACAGCGCCACACAGTCCACAGCAGAAATGCAAATGCCAGGGAGCTGTCAGTGTATTGGCAAGAGGGAAACTAGACCTCAGTGTAGAACACAGAGAGAGTCAGGGGAACTTTTACCATCACCAAGTCACACCTGCAATATAACAAAAGACAAAATTTTTTCTTTTTTTTTAAGTGAAGAGTAACTTCAGTTTGCATTAGGAAATTTGTCTTCTATTTTTTACAAGGATTTATGTTAGAAAGTCTGTTATCTTAGAAAGAGCCTTACTGAAAGACTGTATGATTGAAAATTCACAACCCTTCTAAGTAAGGTATGTTAGTGCTTAATTGCTGATATTATTTAAATTCACACCTGATTTTTTGCCTTATCTAAGTTTAAATTTTCACCTACTGTATCTTGTAATGCTCTTTTCTACTATATTAAGGATCTCCTTGCTCCAGCTTCTGGAGTCATTTTCAGGCAGTGACAAACTCACTCAATGAAAAATTTAGTCGTCTTAGGCAAACTGGTTGGCTGCAATTCACTCATCCCTTACTGCAGACTTGCCAGATCTCAGCTCTGAATCATTCTGTGGTTTCTGGGCTCAGAGGTCCCAAAAAAAAAAAATCTTCTAGATTTATTCACCAACTGGGCACCTTTGAAATGCACCTCAGGTATTGGCATGACAACAATCTCCTACGTGCATCACACAAATCCAACTACCCCAGTTTCCACTTCCCTCCCCCGCAGTTCAGCAGGGACAGGCCCACTCAGCATTTGCCCTTGCTCTGCTGGTAAATAAGATTTGCTGAGACAAAAAACTGCAAAGTTGTGCTGCCTTGCATGGACCTACTCACACAGACAAAACTGTTTACACAAATAGGTAGCCATCCTAGGCAAAGACCTAAGATTTTGCAAATGCAGAACACAACAGAGTTAGACAATTCCAATTATATCTTTATGGAGGAAGAAAAAAAATTACTGTAACTATTAAAAAGGTCCAGGAAAACAGGGCAAAAATACAAAATTCCAGTATTTTGGTGTTATCTCAGTTTCATGTTATTTGAGTGAAATCTTTCATATTTCCAATGTAAAAATGCAGTTTCAGAAATTTGAAGTTTTGAAATTTTTTTGTTAAAGATATTGATCAAATTTAATTTTAAAAGTCACATATTTTCTTCAAAATACTCAGTATATCTGTAAAATATTTAAAATGTGAAAAAGAAGACAAATTTTGTCAAAGCTTTACTAGGTGTCTTTGAGCTGGAGATTTGACAGGTTGAGTATGTGACAACATGTTCTAGAGTCAGGCTTTGGAAGAAAACAATTACACAAAAGCTAAATGACAAAATAATATCCAGTTACTTCAAACTGACATTGCTCTGTTACAAATCCAAGCCAAATGGGAGGAATTCATGTCTCTTCTAGCACTGATTCACCCTTTCCATCTTAAGCCACAGCATCCTGCAGCCCTTTTTTGTAGTTTTGTGCAGCTGGGTTGGAAAGGTTTAAAAATGGCTTACGGGGGAAGCCATTAAGTACAATGAGCACTTGAGCTACAATAAAGGGCTTTCAGAATATGCCCAGATTACATGACAATTCTGCTTTCCATACAGTAGGGAATGGCTGCATCAATAATATGGCCTATGATAGGAGCCCTTAGGAACTGTCATGCCTATTGTGTCACTAATCCATAGATTATGTGCCTTTTATAGAGCCTATTACATAACATGATGGGTCACCGTGTCAAGGATGGAAAGATTAAATGAAGAGGCACTTTTCACATTCAGATTCTGATTTTTAAAAGTTAATTCTGTGTATAAGAAGGAATCTTCTTCTTTCCCCAGCTTAGAAAAATTTAGCCTAGCATACACCACAGAATGAAATTTTTGCAAAATTCAGAGAATGCAGAATATCCTTTTTCTCCACTTCTGTAAGACTTTTCTGTAGATGCACAAAAGCCCAGAGCGGCTAATGCCAGGTTTATACAGCAGTAAGGATTCCAGTCTTGTGCACAATGCTTAAGAAAAAGATCAAGCTTTGTTTTAACTTGCACCTCCTGGAAGTAAACTGGCTAGGAGTATTCATGAGAAGACTCTTGTCTAATAAAACTGTTAATACACCAGGCCAAGAGATGAAGTAAATGAACTCTCTGCTCCTCTTTTCCCAAGAACTGCATTTAAAGCTTTTCCTAATCCCAGCACAGACTGTGCCACAGACAATATCCAATGTACCAGGAGCCTCCATACACCCTGAGGTTGACTACAGGGATGCTGGAAATGGGCAATCAAGGCTAAGGGATCTCTCCAGCGCCTAGGGAACTGGGAAAGGAAAGTAGCACTGTGTGGCCTTTGGACCTTATTTCCAGCCTCTCATCAGCATGCAGCACTCAGTGTGAACCTGCTGGACACCCACACACCACAGGATGAGGCAGCCAAAATGCTCCTCATTGGGGGTTTTTCTGAGGCTGCCAGAATTGCTTCTGGATCAGTGCCTCAGTACAGCAAACTGTGTTCTCAGCAAAGTCAGTTTTCTAGCCCCAAAAAAGCAAATCGTGTGTTTCAGAATTGCTGCAAATCAAACCAATACACTTAACTCCAAATAATGGCTTGATCCAGGCGATACTCCCTAGAATACCCAGAATGTGGGCCTTCTGTCACAGTTCAGCAGGGTCCAGATTTCACCAAAAAGGTCTAGGCACACATCCTATTTGGGTCCTGAAAGTTTAGATTATCAACAATGTATATGAGAATGTTTCACATCTACTAACCATATGAGAAAAAAACCCAGCAAGCACTCTTGTTTATATAATTTATTGATAGTGTACATATTTTTATATAGTGCATTATAATACTGACTGCTATAATCTTTATAAATGCTGAGTTAACTATTTTTTAAAATTCTCACAACAAAAATAATCAAATATCATGCCACCATTTTGTAACAAATTATCACATTAAATCCATTTGGATTTCATGACATATTTATCTGTACAATGGACCCCATATCACAGAGCATTCACAGTGCATAAGGTCACAGTCATTGAAAAAATAAGTAACATGAGAGATTTCTGTTATTTACAGTTTATAAACCCATCCCTTTCTGTTTTCAAAGTAAGCAGTTCTAGAAAGTTTTCATAATATTTAAAGAGGTATTGCACCTCTGAAGGGTGCATTGCAAATGCCTGCAAGTATGAAACACGGGTTTTTAAAAGGTTCAGAAGTTATTTTAGTGACCGTAAATGATTTCAAATAATTTCTTGCAATGGAGAAGATACCGTGAGCCAAATTCTATGCTCAGTTCCACTGATACTAATTTGTGCCAACTACCAGGACATTAATGAATACTGGCACCACTCCCAAGAATGTGAAGGCAAGAATTTGGTCATAACTTTGCTGCAGTAACAGCAATTTGAAACACATTTGTTGCTGGGGAAGCAGATTTACATGTTTTCTTTGCATACATAACTGGTATATGAATAAAGACCATAATCTTTCTGCAGAAACCCTCTGAAATGAAGCATCTCAGATGTTATTAATATTTCTAGAGATTATATCTGTCTGATTTTCAGATATTCTGATACCTTTAGAATTTATTACTATGCCTAGTGCTATAAACCAATCTTTATTTGTCCATCAAGTTTATCAAGACCATCTCAGTGATAGGACAGCAATGATCGCTTACATTCTTTGTGCAAGTGAAAAAGAAAAATAGGACTAAATTCCAACTCGCAATTCTTCTAAGAAAATACCCAAATGGTAATTTCCCGTAATTATTAATTTCTTTCAGACAGTGCAAGCAGAATCTGTGTGATGAGTGAACTGCCACTGTCACTACCCATCTTGACCTGTGGAGATGCAGCTACACACATCTCATGTGAGAGGCATGTACAGGATTTCACAGACTTCCCTGGGGAAAAACCATCAGGACCTCACACGTGGGAAAATGTGAGAAAAGTGTATGCTCAAGTTATTCAAAAGGAGGTTTTTAAACATGTACATGGTAGGTCAGAAACTGGAATGCACACATCAGTTGAATATTCTCTTCTTCAGCAGAACATTGATCACTTGCATACAGACTTTTCCAAATGGTTCAAGGGAATAATAATGGGTTTGGTACAGAATTGCTGTAACTAAACTCTGTCATTTACCTGTGTAATGATCACATAAATCTCACCACCCAACAAAATGAAAAATGTGGCAAACTCATGGAAATAGAAAGAAAATTGTGCAGCAAATGCATGAGCTGCAGAAATTTTCTTCTGAATGTTTAAACACAAATAACAGAGAGATTAATCAGAACATTATGCTCCAAGGTGATATACTTCAATTAGGAAGATTCTTTGGTTTCACCTGGCTATCAGAGTTATTTTAGTGTCTGTTTCATATTACATAATGTCTGATCTTTCCTTGGCATGAATAATCAGACAGTATTTCTACAGCTTAAAGAACTCTACCAAAACCAACTAACAGTGGGACACAAGAAAAAGGCATTACAATTGCAAGAAATCCAAGAAAGGAAGACAAAACTCATGAGGCATTTGTGCAACTAGAGCAAACACATAATAGAAACAAGTGTAATTAAAGCAGACTCACAAGGGAAATACAAGACAGAAGAGAATCTTCTCTATAATTGCTAAGTATTAGATTAGTAGACTTTGACCATTTGTTTACATGTTGACAGAAAGTTTACAAATATAATCTAAAACTAGAAGCAAACTTTGTCTGTTACAGCTGCAGCAAGCATAATAAAAACAAAATAAAATTGGCACACTGAAGACTGAGCCAGGAGAAAGATGGTTGACTATGCTCTACCTGTACCTGGGAAGACTTAAGGTGTTCTTCTAGGCTAGACTTCAGCCCAGAGAGAAGCCCTTAGACCATCAAAGAGACATTAAGATAACTATATCTGCAGCTTCTTAGATTTAGATGTGCAGATCCTGAGCTTGAAATCTTTACTCAAGCAATACTTTATAATGCAGTACAATTGTTATGGTAAAGAAATGGAATCAAACATGCTGAACTCAATGGAAACACTCCCAGTTCCTTGCTACAGACATGATTACACTCCATGGGTCCATGTGGGACTGTGCTACTCCAGGGCAGCTGCAGCACAAAAGAGCTGCTAAAAGCCCTCCTTGGCCAGCTGTACCTCAGTTTTGATCCTGCTCATACATAAGGGCAGCTACACAATTGAGAAGTCTGAGACAAGGAACAAGTTCTCTTGTTTACAAGAGTGGAAATTCAAAATGGTATCAGCAGAGCAGAAGTCCACAGATTCTGGTCAAACCTTTTAATTTAAGAAGTAAAATCTTTAGACTACAAAACCAATAGAACATGCAAAGAACTGATTATGATAAAAAGCCCAGAAACCATGCTCCACTGTCATCTTAGGACACAATCCAGCAAGGCACTTGGATAGATGCTTAGCTTTAAAATGGAATCAAACCTACTGAAGTTAAGCTTTGCTGGATATGGGGTATCTTTTTCTGAGTTGTGTTACTTTTCAGTGTTAGTATGCTGGCAAATTTCAGATCACACTAACAGTTTTCTCTCTCACATCCACCAGCTTTCTTTTCACTCTTGAGCTGAACATTAACTTACAGAACATTGTGACATACATTCCAAACTCAGCCAGCTAACTTTTGCAATGGTTAATGAAACAAAATGGCTACAAAATTTGATAAATACAATCTGAACAGCTGCAGTATAGAACTGTGCTAACAGGGGAGAGTCAAGCACAAATCATTCCTTTTCTTTACTAGAAAATGGCAAATTTTTAATGGTTTCCTGACCACAAAAGCTAATGTTTTTTTGTTGCTTTCTTGGGTTTTTTTAATACATTTGAAAGGCACTAGTCTGTTATTACTCGGCAACAGCCTCCTGAATTACTGATACATTCTGATGTGGGCTTATCTGCAATCCAACAATTTGTCCATCAGATCTTTCTTGGACCATTCAGTTTACCTGCACAGCTTAGTGTATAACTGTTTATTTTAGCATATGGGCAAGGACTACTCAGCTTCTTCAAGTACTTCATATGATTATTTGTCATCAAATCACTGACACAGTATCTCATAATTCTTTGGCAAACAATACATCCTTGGTCATGTGGTGGTGTCAAAGGAGAATCCCACTAATGTTATTTATAATGATAAGCATGGCATGATTCTTATCTCATAGCAGTAGATGCAGATGAGAACACCCCATGGAATGCAGCATTAGAATTCAATATAAATTGTCCTGAAGTAAGTTTATATTTCAGGGAGAGTTGTAGATGACAGGAACCAGCCACACATTGGCTGTGGTTATTCTGGATGCTGAGACTCTTTCTTGCCAAAACACAACACTGGTTTTCTGGAGCAGGTGATATTCAGATTAGGCAGAGTAATTGTAAATGATGTGTGAAGGACTTACGGAATTAGCAAACAAAGTTCATGCATATTTGCGCTGAGAGTCGGCTGCTACGGAAAAAAATGGTGCCCATACTCTTCTAAAGTTGCCTGGCTCAGAAATATGAAGGTATAGTGTAATTTTTTAGATCTGTCCCTATAAACTTTGATGCCCTCATCCCTGTCAACTCAGCTGATCACTACACATTCAAAACCAGACTTTGGAAGTACTCTTCTATTATGTAAAGACAACTGAGCTGCCTGAACTGTGCACAGGAGAGCAAATCTTTGCTTGGATACAGTTCTCCAAGATCACAAAAACAGAATATAGGGAAAAAACCCATTTACTCAGTCTATTTCTCTGCTCATTTCAGTCTCATATCTAAGCCATCACCGGACTTTCAGCAGTAAACTGTCCTCCTGAAAGACAGCAGGGGGGAGAGTAAGACTAGAGAGGGATATTCCTACAGTGATGCAGCAGTATCCTGCTTTTTCACAGCCTTTCGGCAACAGAAGACATGAACATGAATTCCATCTCCTCAGCTTTATACTGCAACAAAAATGTTGTGAATGCCTGGAAATGGGGTCATTGGCATACTTGAGATAAAAAGTGTTTAATGCCATTCTTGCCTATTCAATAAAGCATTTTAGTAATGCTGTATTTGTGTCCATCTTTAGTTCTTAGTTTAACGACACAACTATTTAATTAAGGTAAGAAACCCTAAATGGATACTAATACTGACATTTGTAACAAAATGTAAAGCAAGTAAATGTGTTGCTCTTTTTCTCTTTAGGATCACATTGAATGGACCCAATTCTTAAAAAATACACCACCAATGCATACACTCTTTAATTTATCCTAAAATAATTTTTAAAATAGTTTTAATTGTAAACTCATTGCCTGGTGTAAACAGTATTCTGCGTGTCAGATGGCTAAACATAATGATTTTCACATGTGTCAAAAGAAGGAACTTTCTGAGTAAGTGCTTATTTGCTTAGTTTTTATAGTATATTCTCATTGACACAATTTTTTATATATAGTCTTAATGGAAAATATTAATATATTTAAAAACACATCAACTATTAGTTGATACGTTTGGTTTGGCTTATAAACATTAAAAAATTTTAAAAATCTACGTATAAAGGTGACTGTGCTTCTTTAGAAACTTTATGTGATCATTCACATACAGCTTCAAAATATTTTTAAAGTTTAGTAGCAATTCAAAATATGCTGTCTCAGTGATTTACAATTATATCACTGCTAAAATGTGGAATGTTACTTGCTGTTTTAATACTCTGGGCTGGATCTAGCTGTCAATTATTCCCAGAGTAATTCCTTACATCAGATTTATGCTGGTAGAAAGGATACCAAAACTTGGCTTCTACTTGGGGTTAAAAAGAAGTATATCATGCTTCAAAACCTGCATGCAATCAAATCAAGGACCATATTCTCTTGACAGACTTGCTTTTGTCAGGGTGACTCTTATCTGCACTGCTCTGTGTCAGACATTCATCTTCATTAAGCTTCTGGGAATAAGAAAAAATGGTGAAGAATACACCAGCTTCTTGACTGATGAAATAAGCTTCTTCCTCCCACCAATCAAACTGAATCAAACCAAATCATAATCAGAGTGGGTTTTGTTGTCAAAAAGTCTAGATTATGTTCAGGTACTACTCCCAGCTGATAACAATAACTGATAGTTACTGAGCACCCAGTTATATTTTATTTCTTTAGTTTCTTCTAAATTTACACAATGGGCTTACAATGGCCAATGCAAAGTTTTTCTTGTGGTGTAATATTCCACGAATGTCAGTTTATATCTATGTATACAGCATTCCTCATAAACAATAAAACATTTTTCAAGTATGAATTTCTGCATGTAAATTCTCTTCAGTATGCAGTTACTCTGACTTCTAGTGTGCATCATCACAAGTGATACAACATACAACCATTTCCTCTTCTTTCTCTGCCACATTGTTCATTGAACAGAGTGATAAATATCCAACACTGCCATCAAAAACTGTCAGTGCAGCTTCTCTATAAGCAGAGCACTTGAAGGGGGAAATGATCCTCAACAGTGCATGCCATGGATATGTGTCTTGGACTTTCTGGTCCCGTAGTTCAAATATTCTGACTGAGCCAAGAAAGGTTCTGAACTTGCCTCTAATCCTTCCATGGAAAGTAAATGTCAAAACCAAAAGAACTATAAAGATTTTTCTCCCATCCTCTTGCTAACCTTGATGGTGGTGGTTGATTGTCTGCAAAAGGAGAATGAAAACCACAACAGAATGCCCAGAAATGGGTCCTTCTAGAGTTCTGTGTAAGATCCATGTAGCTTTATGACAGGGCAGCAATATCCAAAGATGAGGAAAATGCTTTGGTAGCCTTCAGCTAGCATGTCGAAAGAAAGGTATGCTTTCCTTCCATATAGGTAAAAGTGCTCGTTAGCTGATTAAGCAGGAATGACATTCAAATTACTGATGGAAAGAAGGTAGAAATGTGAAATGCCTCCTGTCATTTACATCATGTGCAATCAGAAGAATTTCAGTCTCTCTCCTTGCTGTGGTTTAAAGTTCTTCTCGGCACATAGGGAAGTTGACAAAGGTGAAGACATTGAACTCTATCATTATAGATAAACACAGGAAAATAGCATATAGAAGCAACACGTAGATGCCTAACTTCCTGTCAAGTTTCCACTTATTTATATGGATTCCAAACACCTGCAAGCAAACAGAGTGTCAGTTAATTAAGTTCTGAAGGCGACTTTTGGAAACAACCATTATAAGCTAAAAATGAGTCTTTTGAAATAGAGGTCTTGCAGGAAGACAAAAAATATATTCTTGGTCTTTTATAGATTGAAAGGCAAAATACATTATTGACTGTCCTAAGTCTCAGTTGTCCTGTGACTGTTTTACAAAATATTCAATATACTAAACTAAATTAATGTCCCTCCCTCAAATGTTGCTCTGCAAATCCTTTATGTCCCAGTAGTACACCAGCACTTAATGACTATTCTTTTCAACAGCTTCAGAAGAGGTGTTCTGCTTGCTTATCTGCTGAGCTCCAGAATTAAGGGGTTACAAGTTACAGGTAGCAAAGCAGTGAAGTCCTCATGAAGGCATCTATTTTCTATTTTCCATGGTGTTCAGTGCATCTGAATTATTATTTATTTTGCTCAAAGCTTTCCACTGAGTTTGCTGTGGGAGGGTCTGTGCAAATCAGGGTACTCAGCAGAGCAAATGAGACAGTAATGGATGCCTAATATTCAGGTGATCTGGCTTCTGCTACAAAAGGACTCTTCAGAAACACATGAAAGGCTAGCACAGTAACACCTCTGATAATCCTCCCATTTTTTCCCAAAGTGCTGATTAACAATATGCATGCAGCAACACCAGATACAAATGTCTACAGAACACCAGTGCTGTTTCACAGGCACTGTGCAGTATGGCAGGCTGGGGATTAGAAATGAAAAGAACACGTTCTCACACCTTATAGATTAGGAAGTTAGTAGGAGAGTGAACAGCCCTGGTCATTCTATCGCTTAAGACATGCACAGGTGATGTGAAGCTTTGTAAGACTCAGTCATGCAACAGTGTGAAATGTCCAGTGGTGACCACCTCGTCTACAAAGCCTACACAGGCAGTCAGTGAAAGATGTTAGTATAAGTGGATATTTTTATACCTTTTTGATTCCTTACACCTGATTTGATTCTTCCTACAGAGCGTTCCCTGGGAGTCAAGCAGGATCAGACCTTAAGTACCAGCAAAATTGACTTTTCAAACAGAATTATTGTTTCACCTTAAGAAGTCATGTGTTACAATGGTGTCTTATGCTGAGTGACATTTAGCATGCCTCTTCCAAGTCCTGGGGTTCACAGTCCTCACAGACTAGTCTTCATTAAGGGTTTAGGCTACAGCACTCTATTTTGGCTGGTTTTGGAAATCAGAGACAGGGACAAAGGATGATGAAGCACACTAGGTCTTGTCTCAGCATCGACAGTCTGGGGGTATGGACACAGGACCACAGAAGTACTATTGGATTCAACAGTTTCAACACTGCCACTGAAATCCATGGGACCTACACATATCCAGCATCTCCTGCGCCAAATGTCAGATTTCATTCCTCACTGAGTACAATGGTAGCTCTTCAACTCATGGTATTGCTAGAAGAATGATACTTTACAAGCATCAATGCTAAGTATTTCTATTTTATCCTTCTGGAACATGTAAATACCTAAGAAGTATTTTCAAACTGAAATATTTGTAGATGCTCTAATACTTACAGTAAGTGCCACTGATCCTAGCAGAAGTGCAACTGAATAAACCAATCCTTTGCTGTTTATTTTAACCTGTGGAAATCAGAAAAGACTTTTAAAATGCTGACCATATAACTGCGCTTTGGAGATCAAAAATCAATTTACTGATTTAAAGTCCACCTTCTGTTTTGAATAGCGCCTTACGTATTTTAAATTACACAAATCCGTAACAGATGTATCCTAATGAAGAATGGGAAGATTAAGGAATCAAACTGAATGTAAAGTAATCCCATCTCCATTAAAAAAGAAGTGAGTATTTATAACAAATTTTATGTTCAAAATCCTCAGAAGAGGGAGATATGCTGTTATTCTGATTTAGTGACAAAAATGCTAAGACACATGGAGACAAGTTTACTGGAAGTTGTGTAGGAAGAGAATGATAGAGCCATGAACCATCCATAGCAATAGTATTCTGCTACACAGTGTCATATACTCCAGTTGACAAACTGGAAATTAACTGCAGCTTGTGGAAGAAGAATTGCTTCCTTAACTGGCTTCCTTGTCAAAGAAATAACGCCTTATTTAGTAACTAATAACATGATCAACAGGTTGGTTTTAAATTTATTCTATTTGCATTCTATTTGCATGCTTTCTTTTTAGGATTTTTTAAAAATAGAATAAAGGTGCAAATTAAAGATTTGCCAAGTATACATACAGTTGATCCATAGTCGATTGCCATGGTCTGCAAACCCCATGGAACACCAAGTCCCACCAGAATGTCAAAGACATTGCTCCCTACTGTATTGGATACTGCCATGTCACCAAGGCCTGTAGAGGAAAAAGAAACAACAAAAACCAACTCTTTAATAAAGTCAAAGTATATGGCCATTACTCTGTGAACTGGAGGAAACTAAAGGGGAATGATCTGAATGATCTGAATGATCGTCCAAACGCCCTTGAAGTGGTCACAGTGTCTGAGGTAGGCAGGCAATTTCCATAACATCAGCCTGACTTTGAAAAAAATGTGCAAAAATTGCTCACTCCAGCTACATCCTCCTTGTTTCTTGCAAAGCCTTTGCAGGGTCTGTGGTATCCATGCAGCACCTGAGGACTATGTCAAAAGTCTTGTTCTAAGTAGCCTGCAGCCACAGGGAACCTGAAGATTATGTACTGGATTTAGTATGTGGATATGTGACCTTTATCTCATGTGAATGAAAGGAGATCCTGAAAATAACCAGTTATTATGCATATCATAACCAATGACATTATGCACTTCCATGGAGCTTAATCAACAACAATAAAATTCTACAGGAAAGGAAAAGAAAGGTAAATTGTGGTAAAGTATCTAGATATTTTGCAAAATCTACTTCTAATGCTCACCACTGGCTGGCATCTAATTCTGCACCAGTGTCAGTGGATCTGAGGAAGGCAAAATTCTTTGTCCCTGCTAACTTCTCTTAGACCTAACTGGCCTAACTATTGAATCACTTCCACTAAGTGAATACTGGAAAGGAAGGAACTGAAAAGAACAGGAACTCTGACATAAATGGGATATGTCCCAGAAATAGTTTCAGAGTAAACAGAGTGGAGACAGGCACTACTATACCATAAACACATGACCTTCTAGCAGGAAGCTGCTGAAAGGTAATTCTTTGGATCCAAATTATGGTCCATCTATACCTGTCTGCTTTCTGTTAGTGAACAACTCTCTTGAATTCAAGCACTGCAAATTCCCTGTACTGTCTTTAAGGGCATTGGGCCCCTTTTTGTTAATCTAGTGCTTACCTTAACTTTCAGAGCAAACAACCTTTGCAGTATTTTTGTCTAGTACAACAGAAGAACTAATCTAAAGAAGCAGATTGTTAATTTAAAAATGTAACATTTTCCTAGCTCTTGAAAAAACCTGCTCACTTTAATTAATACACGTGCAAAATTAATTTAGTAGGAAGGCAGTTCCATAATAATTCTGAATAATTTGTTGTACTGTTCTTGTGAGAATATTTTGCACATAACAAATAAAGCAACATGGAAGATTATATACTTTAAATATATAACACTTTTCAAGCAAGCAGCATTTAACAGCACTACTCCCATCTCAAATTACAGAGGTGGGGCTTTTGAGTACTTAATTTATCACTGCAAAGCCCTTGTTGTTTGCCCAATGATGTGTGCTGGAGATATCATTATCTTACAAAAAAAGAAAGGCTATGGGAATTGAAATAGTGGAAAATAATAAAATTAGGTCTTTTTCTTATTCTACTACTGTACAGAGGATTACACTGTCAGCTCTAATGTTTTTCTAACAACAGAAAGGGATGCTGCTACCAGCATTTTACAAATTAAAAAGAAGAAACAAAGAAACTTAAAAAGAATTTAAATATAAATGAGAAAGCCTTTGAAAATTTCAAATGGACAGCTGAGGAGGATGCAGATGTCAGTCATCTAAAACTCTTTCCAGTGCAGCTATTCATATGTTCCAGTGGGAAAGAGGTCTGCATTTGGATGAGAACTCTGCCTAGAGCAACGCCACTTCTGCCAGATCCTCTCAAACTTCACTTCCTTGGATTTGAGAGGTCTTCTAGAAATCAGTACAAGTTTTACATGGAGAAGTTCTGGTCAGCATACATTCTTCAATGTAGTTTTAAATAGCTGATATTCTAGTTTTGCCTATGACTTTTGTCCTTTTACCCTGACTGATACATACCATGCATGAGACATCTGAGGCTGAGTTACCCTATGGAATGCCCTGTCCAAATAAGCAAAAGATAATTTTTTGGTTCACAATAATTAGCAAACTTTTTTGGCTTTTAATGAGGTACTGAAACAGTAAAAATGAAAATAAAATTATAAAACTGCACTGACAATTTGTGTGTATGGAGGAAGCAGATCACAGAGCACATATGTAAGATTGCAGTTATCCCTCAGCAGACACAGTACCTTGTCTTGCCACTATTAAGCTGGCCATGCAGTCTGGGACGCTTGTTCCTGCAGCCAGGAAAGTAATGCCCATGATCACATCTGGTATCCCAAGGGTGTATCCAATCACAGTCACCTGAACAAGGAGGAAGGAAGGTACATTAACTTACCATGTTTAGAAAGTCTCCTCATTCCAATACAGTTGTGGCATACTCTTAACTTTGATTTCTGGTGTGGACTCTAACAGGAATAAACTCAGAATACTCATCCATTTCTGCAAATTAAATACTTATGGAATAACCAGCCTAATATCAGCCCTCTGCATAGGAAAAGGACCTTGGGTCTTATTCAACATTCTGTGGACAAACAAAATCTCTACCTCTTGCTGTTCTAACATGACATGCTGCTGTTTTAAGAAGATACAACACAATCTGTGAGTTTGGGGGTTTTTTTTTGTTTCCACAAATGGCAGGATTCTCACTGGTTCTATTCTCAAAAGGACTGCAACCAATATTATACTGCAATATAGTGGCAGGGATATAAATAACTTATTATAACCTAACACATAAAGAAGGAACTAGTTTTTTGCATGACTTCTCATATAATCCTGAAGTGAGCAGGTCTGGTTATATTGTCCCCTGATATTCCAGATGCATCTTGAAAAGAGCTTAGGCAATCACTGAAGGCTGAAGCAGGGTTCTTAGAAAGGACAGGGAACTGTATTTAGCTGGAACATCCAAAGAGGGCTGATAAAACATCAAGAAAAGGCAGCTGAAAAGGAAACAGGCTTGTGAGAGCGAGAAGACTGAACCAGGACAGCTGTTTCCCTGCTGAGACTGCTAAGGATGGAAGTCTTCTAGGTTATCTGTTGTTTCCTTGAAATAGTTTTCCAGTCTATCACATGAGGAAAATTGGACCCTTCACTAAAGAAAATGTGTATTTTAGGAACTCACTGACAAACCTTATCTTCAGGGGCAAGCAGAAACCCAGGAATAGAAGTCAGCATGATTCTCTTGCTGAGAGAGGTAACAATGTACTATAGTCCAGCTGCCTCTTAAAGTAGTACAGGCTGCAGCCTTAATGAGCACCTCTCTCACTTGTGAAGAGAATGTCTATATATGGAACCAAGGTACAGAGTATGACCTTCCAAAGGACATAAGATACAAATGTGTGGCTTTGGCTGGGAAATTAATTTCTTAGACAACAGACTGTTAGACAATCCTCTAACAGTCTATTTTAGAGGATTGTTTTACAAAGTAAAAATTATACAGAAAATTGCAAAAAGTATATAGAAAACACAATCTTTCATGAGAGGAAATATAAAGGGGTTTTCAAATATCTGACAGGCATTTGAGGAAAGTAGAGATGTTCTCCACTACCCTCCTGTATTGTATTGTGCCCTATACAGTAAAGGCCCAATTATTTCTGCAGAAAAAAAAAGCAGTAAAAAGCTAAAATTGTAATTATTATTGTATGAGTTGAAGAGACTGCACTACAATTACATGCTTTTCTTTAACAAATGCACAGAAGATTTTTACATACTTTGAGATTTCACTCACTATGGAGTCATGCTCATACACTTACCATCCACACCATGAAGTAGGAGAACAAGGCAATCCAGAGAGTAGACAAGATGAAGGTCAGCATAAAGCACTTCTCCCAGCGTGGTTTGCTGCAGTTTGGAATTGTGGTAAAGAGCACGAATATCAATGGCCATGTCAAAAGCCATTTAATTTTGTTCATTTTTCCATCTGCAGGACAAAGGAAAGAAACAGTTTAGCGTTCCCATCACTATCCCAGGCTCAGTTGCACCTCTCTGAGCAGAGCAGATGATCCCAGAAGGATGTTTACATCGTGCAGATCAGCTCAGTTTCCAGGGTACCTTTCAACTATACTTGGCCTTGTCACTTTCAGCCAAGTTCTGCATGCTCATCCAGAATCTTCTTACAATTAAGCCCGCCAAGATCTATGAAAGTCCATAGAGGAATTAAAATTATTTAAAATCATGGCTAATATAAATACCAAAATTAAGTCAGGTTTGTTGCTCTTCCAACTGTATTACTACTAATCCAGAACTAAAAAAAAAACCCCAGCAACAAAACCAACCAAGCAAAAAACCCCACCTTGACACGTTAATAGAAATACCAAAATCCAAGTGGTGAAAATAACTTGTACATTCTGTGCAGCAACAGAAAACAGAAGCACAAGACCCAACCTATGTGTCTTGGCAACCCACGGCAATTTTTTTTCATATGCATCATTGTTCTAACTTGGGCAGAGGTTTAAATAAACTGATACTTAAAAGATCTAGATTTGTTAAGTCTCCCTATCTGCTTACAACACCACCTTGACATGGTAAAAGAAATCTTCTGGAAAAGGAAACAAGGTAGTGACTTCCCTTGTACAGCTCTCTGAAATCAACTGGTGAGAAATACCCAAGAACTATCATCACTTAAGACTGGAAGACAACTTTAATTTGTTTAAAATTTACATTATTGCAAATGTAATCTCAACACATACAACAGAACTATTTTTTAACTGAGCCATAAGTAAATGGGGTATTATTTATACAGTTCATGAGGCATCCTGCAAGTGGGATGACAAATTAGTCTATCAGGCTAAGTCAGACTATCACAACCAACATCGTGGCCATTTTGGCTTGGGCTCTCTTTACATCATGTTAGAATGTTGCCAGAATTAAGTAGGGGTTTCCATCACTAACTCATAATGCTATGCTTGAGATCTACTAAAATATCTTGTTTTGAATAAAATCACTGATCACATTGAAGGAAATTATCAGGTACATCTTCCAGTGAAGTTATTTAGCTACATTATAAGGAACAGTTACTAACCAGCTCCTACCAATTTCACCAGTAACCTTCTTTCAGCAATGACTTTGGGAATTAAGATGTGTTTAACAGGAATTTTTGTTAGTGATTTTAATCGGATTGAACTCAGTCCTCTGGACCAATGTGCACCAGAATGCAATGAAATTTAATATTTAACATTTTAAAATTAATAATACTTTTATAATTTATGAGGCTAATTCAACTTGTTGAGTCCAAATGTAAGATTTTATGCACTTGCTTTTGTATATATTCTAGAACTAAATTTTCTTGCTTGAGTTATGAAACAGCTTTCTAACTTGAGATCTCCTTGTGAATTTTGAAATGCCATCAACTCATCAGAAATTCTTAAACTAAGCTTTGCTCTTTATTCCCATTTATAGCTTGTGGCTGTGGAACTTCTAATACATAAAACTACTGAAGTGCCCCAGGGTCATTTCTAATTCTAGACTTTCACATGTCACTGAGGATCTATTACAGATTTTACAGGAAAAACCTTTTTCTCTCTGCTTACATATACTTCTGCACAGATGTTTTTTAAAACAGTTACCTTTTACCTATTCTATCCAGGAAATGACACTTCTCGGCTCACTTTTTAATTGTTAACAAGGCTGTAAATATTCTACAAAATATCCTATTGTAATTTACACCCCCTCCTGCTTAATTTGTCATAGTGTGGATTACTCAAAGACTCCCAGATAGTTAATTTGTACTCTGTGTACTCACATTGCTAAGCTTGGTTCATAGTCCAACAAATCTGCATGGCCTAGGCCAGTAATATCCTCAGCACGTAATTCCAAGTGCAGGGTCAGTGGATTATTGAAAAAATGATGGATCCATATCTGATCTGTGTGGGTGTAATCTGACTGACTTTGGTGCTGCTACACACAGGCAGTCCCATTTCTCTTTTCATAACATAAATAAAAGAAACAGAATTGCCTTAAGAACAAATAGAGCCTCTGCTGGGGAATATGCATCTTGTCTGGGATCCTGTTTAGTACGCTGAATTACTCAAACAAATGCTTAACTGAGAACACATAGTGCCTTACCACTGGCACAGCTATGTTTGCTCATTTCCAGGAAAACCTAAGTACTAGAGGGGGAGGACTTGCCTTTCCATTATCTTTGCTGAGTTTGAATGGATGTGTGTCAGATTAAAATTCCTGGCTCTATTAGTGGTGATGTTTTACCCACACAATGTCTTGAGTTGAAACTGCTTAGCTGGATGGTTTGTGGGAGCGACATTTGCATTCATTACATGGCAGCTAGGCTCGAGGCTTTAGGGAACAGCAGTGTGTAATTCTGGGGTTTGCTGGGTCAACAAGAGAAGCCGAGTGGCCATTTCCAGTTAGCCTGCAACAGTTCAGAACCACCACGGCCAAAGCAGCTTACTTGACACATTCTGCACTGGCTTCTCTTTTGTATTTTGGTTTTCTAGCTTTTGTAAATTTTTATGTAAAGCCTTAAGTATATCTGGCCTTGGTTATACCTCAGGCCTTTATTCAGCTCCTACTACTCATGGAACTTGTGCTTGTGCACAGGGCTGAAGAAGTCTGCTCTTATGCTGTAACTTGGCAGTTTTTTAAGACTTTAAGTACATTTAGCAGCAACCTCAAAGACGTGAGACTATTTCCTCAGGAAACTGATGACTTTATTCATTTCACCTGGCTTAGATGAATGCACAATCAATACGCAGCTTGAAGATGCAAAGTATTTTTTTTCAGCTATTTTTAAAGGTACTTATTTTGCCATTCTGTTGTTTTGGTTTTGACCACCCACTCTAAAATAATAATAATTAAAAAGATTTAATGATTAAGATGTTGAAGTGAAGTATGCTTATAGCTCATGACAAATTGTTCTACAACTGTTGAGTAGCTCCCTAGTACATCTGTAAGGAAGAAAATGATCATTCTCATTTAGGCCATTATTCAATACACAGCTGTTCTGTCCCATTACAAGACCCCAGCACAGTTGTTTTAACAGTGGTACCACCCACTCCTGTGAGCCCTGGGTTTAAAGGCTCCTGCAGCAACCCACACAACCAAGGAAAGGTGCATTTTGCCCCCCCCTCCCCACAATAATGAAAGAATATTGCTTTATTACAGAAAGCAACACTGATCTACATGCTGTTCACATCACTCTGCTGTAAAACAAGAAGATGAGGGGTTTTTTGCAAGGAGTTGTTTTCACTACTTCATACATCCATTTTTTCTGTTTCCACAGATATTTGGAAACCAAGCATGCCAAGTATTTCAGAGAGGTATCATTACAAAAGAGCTTGATTACAATGTTTCTGAAAATGAAGTGGCAGCCTTACAACAAAGAGCTCTGCTAATTTTCAATACATTCCTGGACTAGTCATCTTTCCAGATATTATGCTCATAATAATTACTTTCACATACAGATAGTGTCCTGGTGAACAAAGACAGCAACACACATCACAGCACTGAGAAGAAACAAGTGTTTCCTTAAGGTGCTAAGGAAAGCATATCTTACAGAAAAAACAGAGGCCTATTTGCAACACTCAGAGAGCTGAGAGCAGCTCAGTATAAAAGTGTGAAACGACATTTGTGTTCACCTTTAGATCAGAAGTGTACTCTTGAAGTAAATGTACTGATTGACCCCACTTTGTGCTTTCAATTTACTTTATTTTAGCCTGCAACACCGAGCAGCCTTGTATCACACCCGTAACATTCCCTTGGTATAAAGCTGTACCAGAGGCACAGAATTAAAAGTGCTCCAAGTAATAATGGGCATTTTGTCCACAGGACTAAGCTAGAGCTAGTCTGAAACAGAATTTCCAAAGGCACATAGTGCAGACAGCCCACATATCCTAGTAAATAAGCTGGAGAGAAAAAACTTCAAGTTTGAATAGAGTGGAGTCTGTAACTACACCATCAGGAATCACATCTAAGTTACTGCAGTTAGTTAAATTTGATAGCTTTCCCACTTAGTTTTCCCCTTAAAAGCATGTCAGCCAAGCACAGATCTCAGCTCCATACATTAGTTACTTCAGAACATGCCAAACCTTCCCAAGTGAAAGAAGCAATGACTAGAGCTGACTGAAATTTTCATCCCTGAAAGACATGAATCTAATTGGCACATAGGAGCTGTTTGTGATTTCATATAAATCTCTTACTTAAGATAACTTGAAAACTAGGAAAAGTATTCCCTAATTGAAATGAGAAAGGCTTTCTGAAGTTTACTATCCATTGCTGTTTTTCCAGGATTTTTTTGTTGATGGTAAACTTAGAGTGAAAATGCAGCATATCCAGGCTTGCCTAAAAAGATTATGGTTGCAAACTTTTTTCATGCTTCACTTAATTTCTATTTTTTTTTTAATTCCTTTTTTATCTTTTTAAATCTTTCTATCATTTTTCATTTGGGAAGGACAAACCTCAACCAAACAAACAAAAAAACCCCACTTGTTTTTTCTCCAATTAAAAATGATTTTCCAAACACCTGTCCCCTTGGTTCTAATTAAGCTTTGTATTTATAAAGATGAATTTACACCCACATATTATTATCAATATCAATTCAGTTCTCAACCCGAAAATGTGTTAAAGTAACACATGTACCTCTACACTAGGAGCTTTGTAATAACCTACACAGCAAGTAAATTTCTATTAGAAAATGATGTTCATCAGAGCTCAAACTGATTGGAAAACTTGAATATAAGTAAATTAGACAATCTGAAAACTTAATTAATTTCTAGTCATGTGCAGTACTCAAAACACAACAGAGAAATACAAATTTTTCTCCCAAGCATCGTACTCAATATAGAAACAACTGAAACAGATACAACAATCTAGATCTATTGTGAATTTTCCATCAGAATTATTTTCCACAGAAAAATGTCTGTTGTAAAACAACATAAAAAATTGTTAGAAAATGGCTTTCAATTTTTCATTAGGAAAACTAACACAGCAGCTAACCCTCCATCTTCTTGGAAAATTCTTATTGATTTCAGCTCATATATATTACCCTATAAATTGTGGAGGCAAGAGAATCTCTGTATGAGCACACTAGAAAAAGTCTATGCAGTGTGTAAAACAGTATCCAAAAAGACTCAAGCCTTTATCATCCTTTCAAGTGGGCACCAGACATATTAAAATATTTTTATTGCAGTTCTCCTGCAACAGACCTTTGGAAACTTTTTTTTTTTTTTTCCCTTTGGAAAATACCAAGGTTTTACTTCTCATCCTCATTCAAAACAGACTATTTTTCAACCTACTGATACTCTTCTCGGAAGTTTCATTTTCCAGAATACAAGTTCCAGACCGTGAATCTGTCCAAAACAACTCAGATTTCTATTTTCAGCCTGTGCCTCTACCACACTTTGAATATTTGGATTCATGCCAATAATTTTCTCTGAAATACAGTTTTGCTACAGCAAAAACTGGTCTACAAAAAAGAGTTTGCTCCAGTACACAGAAACAAGCTTTACTCTCAGAGTTACAATAGGCTTACGCAAGACAACACTCAGCAAAAATAAGATATAACTGAAGAGAGGTACTCCCCATATCTTGTTAGACTTGGCTGGATTTTGGCCTGCTTTATTTCCTATGTTTTAACTTTGTTTTCTAAGAGCTACAGCATCCTGAGTGTTCAAGTGAGGTACTCTGGGTTTGTCCACCATGTTTCCAGTAATGGAAGACATGAAGTGAAGCGAGGAGGAGCCAGGTTCAAAGTAAATAAAAGGTTCTTCACAAAATCATGAAGCTCCTTCCCAAAGGATGTTGTGAGTGTTAAATGTTCGCAAAGATTCAATAACAATTAGACATTAACATTAGGTTAATGAAGAAGAAACATACTAAGGAATTTTAGATCAAAATTTTACATCCAGTCCAGGAAGTTCCTTGAGGTGAAACAGCTGAACAATAACTCGTCCTGTTACATTCTTTCACAGGCTTCTTCATAAAATCATGTCTGGAGTCAGAATATTGAGATAAACAATTGCTTTGACCAAGTACAAACATTTTAAATGTTGTTCATGTTAATTTTTTTTTTGCTTCTATCCTAAATGTTATCTTTGTATTTTGGATCCAAACAAAAATGGATAGGATTGTAATCTCCTTTATTGCCATCTCATTTTAGCTCTAGGAATTATTCCTGTTTTAGCTAACACCATCATGACTTTATATAAAGCATCCGTGCTCCAATTCTGTAAGAGAAGTAGTTCTTCATTCCTGTGAAATGATCAGGAGCTGAGATCACAGAGCATTTTAAAGGGTGCTGCACATGTGACAATGGAAGGGATTTAAGCATCCATTAAGAGCTGCACTGAAGTGCTTTTCTGAGTCTGGGCTCTAAAAGACCACTGAGCTATGCAAGGGCTTTAACACACCATTTTGTTGTCAACATATGCCTGCCCAGTTTTGTCCTATTTTATTCTGATCTGTGGGATTTTTTTTAAAAGTTTAAGACCTGTTTCCAAACAACTGTGGAGTAATCAAACTGTAAAGTTTGAAATGAGCCTTTCTCTTGGGAGATAATCATCATAGTCTAAAGGTTAGGTCAAGAAAGGAATTCCTCTTTTAAAGAAAATGTGTTTTTCCCACACAGAAGCCAAAGGCAAAGGCTGTTTGAATGATATCATACGCAGTTTCCATAAAAACTGTATGTTTTCTCCTTTTTCAGGATGAGCCTGAACCACACCCACACCCGGGAGTGAGTATCTCTGGATGTTTGACAAAGGGGATATATGCTGAAACAGTTTGAGACTGTTTTCATGTAACAACTATATTCACTATTTCTGCTTGCTAAAGCCCTACACTTATTGCTGAGCACTCCTGTTGACAGAGGATAAAAAAAGAACAAAATGCAAAAGACGCATTTTGAGATGACAAATAATAACTGTGAATCACTCAGAGATGAAACTTTATACTTCACTTACATTTACGTCTGTTTCAGAAAAAACCAACTTGTTCTTGCAAAAATGTCTAGAATATGCAATTTGAAGAAAGAAAATCAAATCCCAAATTAGGCTAAAAAATGTGACTACAAAGCAGCACAAAAAAAGGGGTTGGGCCAACTCACAGCCATTGCAGTTGCAGCTCCTAAAATACAAGAGTGGATTTTTTTACCTAGGACACCACAACCAGTTGAATTGGAAAGTGGCATTGAAAACTGAAAGCCTGTTCTTCATAGAACAATTTACAGCACTGCAAAAATACACGAACTTCTGATCTTTAGAAAATGTATGTGCCTTATTCCTGGACTGAAAACATATCAAAGAAAACCAGAGGGGATTCTTGGAAACTCTCTGCAAACTACCTTTTCCCTGAAGCCAGTTTTAAATGTCAGGATTTTTTAAGGCTACTGATTGTGCCACAGTACTGAAACAACAACAAAACATGATGCTGGGTTCTCACATTTTCACCTAACTTATTAAAATGGTGCTTTTGGAAGCATAATGAAATAACTCTCAGTCAGAATATATGAGTTGAGCAATGAGAATCCAACCAATGGACAATCAACTCCAGACAACAGGAATGGCAATACATGAAGATAATGATGAGGATTTTATACAATCACTTACTCCCTTCTACACAACTCTCTTGAGCTCATGTTGAACTTTTGCTCCATTCAGTATGAATTGAATCACCAGTGGTTCCACTCTGGCCTGTTAAACCTCACTTTACCTTTAAAGACTTTCTCAAAAGTGCAGAAAAAATGCATTTAAAGAAGACCAGTGACATAACTAATAACTCCCTCTTTAGTTCAAAGCCTTTTGTCTATTGTGTGTGAATGTCACACACTTAGGAAGCTCTAATCTGAAATTTATCTATGTTTTATTCATAAAAAAGCTGCCTGGAATGTAAGAAGAAATGCATGATTGCACTACCCCAATCAAAACTCGTATCCAAAAACCATCTCAGTTTAAGTCTTCCTTGCCAACACATGTAAAGGTGGCACTGGTGCTGGACAGAGTGCTCAAGGCAGCAGTGGGATCTCTGTCTCTGGCAGTTCCAAAGCAGCACAGGTTTGGCGCTTGGTAATGCGCTTTAGCGGGCACGTGGCAGCGTCGGGGTCACGGCTGCACTCACACAAATACCAGAGGTTTTCCCCGACCTTAATGATTCTAGGATTTGATGATGCTTAGATGGCTTGGGGAGACATTTTTCCTTTTTAGAAGTCGTTTATTAATTTATGTTGTTTTTATTACTATTACTCCTCTTATCATTAATGCACTCATATACACAAGCACATTGCTGACTCTGATCCTGTTAGTTCACCATACAGTAAAAATATTTTTTTTCACTATCTCATGAACAAACAGAAGCCCACCTAATGGGCCTATCTTCAGTGAATTAGTTTGCTTCCATTCCTCACTCCAATCAGTAACTGCTGACTGCAAAAAGCTCCTGTGGGAGCACAGTAACACAGGAAAATATACAGTATCATCTATTCTTCACATAGTATACTTCAATGTTTGCTCAATCACAAACATCTCTTCTACAATGACAGCAACTGAAGCAATGGGATCACTAAGAAATTAGATATAACATGGAAAATCCTTCTTTTTCACTGCATGTGGTATTTATCCATGCCAAGCAATACTTATGTTAAACAGTAATTATGTGACAGACTACATGTCTGTGAGGGCTGACCTAATCTTTGCTATCTAATCTCCAAAGCATTTGGGCAAGAGTCAACCTGCAACGTGCTAAGGGCACCAGCACAAGAGGTTGGTTATACATAGCTCTTTACACTAAAGAATTTCAAAATCATTTTGAATGGTGAATGCTATTGCATACAGTTATTCTAACAATTATAAACACTCTTTCTCTCCCTAAATATTTTTTTACTTTTCATCCAAGAAGCCTCCCCTGCTACAGTCACTAAAACAATTGATTATATATTTATACACCAAGGTGCATCTGGCCTAGCAATTCCCAGCAAGTCATTATTAACTGTTGACTTCAAAACCACTCACAGCGCAGTTCTCACCAGGTCATTCTGACATGTTTCAATCTAAACTTCCCTTTCCTGCTTTCCTTTCACCTCTGGCAAATCAGCACTTCTACCATGGCTGTCTGTGATGACTGGAAAACACTTTCCTAAGATCTGGTTTCAGCCACCCAATCTCCAGCCCAGTTTTACTGTCAGCAAATCCATCCTTCAGACAGTCAAACCAATCCCTTTTCTCCTCTCTCCCCTTTATGTTGTCTTTCTTACAACCCAGTGTTTGGCATTTAAATTATCTTCTTTCCCAGTACTATAAACACCTAGAAAGTAAGCCTTACCTGGCACTGAAAATGGAGTTAGACTGTCCTGTTCGTTTTCCTCCACTTGGTTTCCCACAGGGATGTTTCCATTTTCGATATTCTCCTGTCTCCTGTTCTGAAGTGCTTTGCTTGAGCCATTGGCAGACTGGATTAGCCGCTGACGCTGCAGGGTCAAAACACAAAACTGTCATAGTTCAAAAAGTATTTACTTTGCAAAATCTGAGTTTTGCTCTCTGTCCAGCCCCAGTCACACGAGCCATTGAATTTCTCCTCAAAGCTTTCCTTCCAGTCAACAACAAACATATTGACTGGTAGTGGCCTACCAGTCCTCATCAGGTTTCACAAGGTTAACCATCCACTTCAAAATTACTGGCAGGAATCTTCAAGCCATGACAGAGAATGTTCCAATATCTGTTGTTCCACACCATGTTTTAAACAATGTAGTTATTCTAAAGCACTTTTTACTCAACAGTTCCCACTCAAACCAGCAATAGCACCTTAATCAAATGGTAACACTGAAGATATCTCTGCACAATTAGAGTTGGCTTATGAATGACTCATGATCCAGAAGCTCTCCTTCTCAGATCCAACTCTTCTCCCTCCTTAACTCCATTCATTGAGGTAAATTTGAACTTCAGTTTTTAATTTCAAAAGCAAGACTAATCCCTGCTGCCCTTATCCAAGTACATGAAGCTCGTAATTGGCCCTGCTGACTTGTATAAGAACTGCTGCAGTTCCAACACAATACAGTATCAAGATTGTTGCTTTCCAACACAACAATATCAAGAGATAACTCAAACAGTCCAGGGCAAATTCCCCTCATGAAAATGTTTTGGGCCATTTTTGAGGACTACAGTGAATACTAAAGAATAAGCAAATCTCTGAAGGGATCCTGAAGTGTTAATAATACAAGAGCAGTTTTTAAGCATTTTGGCTGCCTTGTCAATTATCCCTTTTTTTAACCTGACCACTTTTGTAATAATCAAAAACAATTCTTCTGCTATAAATAAAATCTAAATGTGCACATATGCACACACACACACTGAAATAAACATCTTCTGTTAGGGAGATAAGGTAGTCCCTCCTTTTTGACAGTCCTCCCATTAAAACAGGCAGCATCATCAGTTGGGAATCAGTCTTCAAATCTGTTCTCATATACCTGCTTAAGAAAGACAGCTCTAGCCCAACTGCAGGAACATGGAAAAATCTAAATTCCAGGATCACTATGAGCACAGCTCTTTGGTAACCCCTCTGCCTCATGGTCATTCTCTGTTTTCCTAATGAACATACCTCATTAATGATGAGTCGGCTTGCCATCCGCATTCTGGTGCGTGGTCCGAATTTATTCGTAATCATAATCCGCAATCCAGCTTCAGGGAACCGGTATTTGGGAGGACTGGAGCAGATGATCTCATCCACCATCACAACACTGTTTTTGCCATACTGCTGTATCCCCTTCACTAATGATCACAATGGACAGAGTTAGCAGTGTAATTGACCTTACCATGCGTCCCATCATCCAGAGTCAGGTCTCTTCAGGCTCAGTGGGGGAAATATTAATCTGAATTTATGAGTTACTTTCCTTTAATATTTCTGCAGCCTGGTGAATCTCATCAGTTGTGTGCTTTGTTTAGATCACATGCTGGAAAGGGATTTCACTCTACTAAGGTAGCCACCAAGCCACTGTCAGGTTAGTGGGAGCAGTTTTTCCCCAGCTGCTCATGATGTAGTACCAGTTTTCTTTGCTTATGTCCCACTCGAGTTTTGTACCCCTTCTCTAGAAGTGCTTGCATTGCGGCAGTGTAGACAGCACTCCTGAAACCTCTAAAGCTATTCCACTGGATCAAGGTGCTGCACATCCAGAAGGTCCTAATGTTGTGCTCACTCCTTCTGGAAATCTTAACTTTACCTTCACAGAATATTTCCAGTATCTCTCACATGAAAAGATTTGAAATGATGAAAAACAATTGTCAAGAACAAATCTATGCTATAAATAAGCCTTTGTTAATATAAAGGAACCCGTACCAAGTGTAAGATTACAAAGTTAACAAAGTTCTACCATGTTGAGAACACATGTAGAGACGAAATTTTATTTGGAATCAATACAAGTACAGGCAAGGACTTCAGAAGCTCACCAACAAACCAATATTCTCACAAATGCTACAGACTACACATAGCAAGCAGAGCAAGGCTCAGCAGACAGGAGACATACCCATGTGGTGTTAGAAAGCAGGGCAGAAAATACATACATGACTATAATAAATATTAACTGCTACATATAATAATAGATACAGAAAAAAAAATTATTTGCTGCTCATTTTCTGCTTTGCTTAGCTTGGCCTCCCCCTCTCCCTCCCCATTTGCATTGTTACTTACATTAGGAAGAGGAGGAGAATTTAGGAGGTAGAAGTGAAAGATAATTAGTGCATGGTTCCAGTCAGGAAGCAAGGGAAATCTAAGAAAACATTCAACTCAAACAATGGAATTAAAAAGGACCTGTTCTAAACACACAGAAGCCTATATTGTTACTCTTTCGCATTGATACAGTGTTGAAGTATTTTTGTTTTTCAGGAAGACTGGATCCATGCATGCATCCAAGTCACATCGTGCAATAAAGGCTTTGCTGTCTCAAGCATCTTCTAGCATATTTGCAGGTGAAGAAATACATCCTCCATAATGATTCAACAGGAAAAACCAGCAATCCTGTAAATCACCAGTAGACATCTGTAACTTTTACCCTTCAGCATCTGAGTGTCTTGCCCTGTTTCACTAAAATGAGTTCAGTGAGTACACTGGGGTCACCTGAAGTGTCATAAATATAAGATCTCTGGTTTCACAAAGAATGTGCCCTACTCAAAGAAAACACTCTGCACTTTTGCTGGCAGCTTAACACCTCTAGTACAGAATAGAAGTACTAGTAATTTTACATTTGCTAAATGTAAAGGAGCAATTATCCTCCTCCATCCCAACACCTAAACCAAATTAACCTCTCTGAATACTGTGGCTGATGATGCAAATAAGGAGCACGTCCACGCCAGTGACCCTTGGAGTGCAGCAGCTTTTCTGTGAAGTAATGCTCAGCCAGACAGGTTTCCTAGGAATCAGTCCTCACAGAATAGGAGTCAACCACATAGACATAACATTTGCTTCCGTTAAAGTGAAAGAAATGTTTGACAGCAATGCTGGTAAGGCAAAAAGACCAGATATTAACAGTCTCATCAGATTAACAGCTCGCAAGTGAGCTCCTCCAAAGAATTAACCAAAATGCTTCATCTTACAGTGACATGAAGAACGTGGAAGCACTGAAGTTATTCTGAATCTGTTTCTTAGAGCCCTAGGAAGACAGTGAGCAAACACTCAGCTTTGATTAAAGTACCATAATTAAAAACTCAGCGTTGATGTAGAATACCTCATGCTAAATAAACATATAAGTAACTGCAGCTATTCTGAATTACTGCAGCACATTGCTCTTTATTATTTTCATGGTTTTCAATTTGACTCCCTGTGTCTGTAAAAATACGTATCTTACCCCATATAGTATGGACTCCCCCTAAAAGTTGTTTTAAGAAATGTGAAAAGGAGAAAATAATTTTGCACTTTTAATTTGTGATAATTCTTAAAAAAAAAAAAAAAAAAAAATCTGAGAAAAGCTTTTCTTTCCAACAAACTTTCTGCTCATCACCAAAGGCTCATCACCAACAGCCCTGTCAAAATCAACAGAAAGCTTCTGGATGTCTTTAGCTCTGAAACCTGGTCCCTCAGAAATTCACTTTTGTCCAAAATTTCTGGTTTCAGGCAGGGGTCAAACCATGCCACCTGGTGGAAATTTGGGTCAACATAATAAAAGTCAAGGGTAACACAAATTTGTACTTTGAAAATTGGAGTAGTATTCACAAAGTACATCTATTTTGCCTTTACCTGTGTTTGCAGAACTCACCCCTGAAATGAAATTTTTCTTACGGTGAAATCTGTCCTTTTTCTTTCTCAAACTTGAGTGATGAAAAGATTTTATATTGTACCACAGGAAGCCCTTGAAAGTAATGAACCTTACAAGCATGAAAGAGTTTTACAGTGTGTCCTAAACCACTATACACTGTTACACCTTTTACCTGCACCCTGAGTAACACTATCCTTGCTAGAAACAAAGTTCCTCACCCAAAGCAACTGTTCCTTTATGGGAAATAATTGGGCTTTCCTCCTGTGGAAAATCAGATTAAGGTCAAACCCACGCCTTGGTGAAGCCAAGAGAGGTTTTCTGGTGGATCCTAAAAGCTGCTAACCAGTGGTTGAAAGCAAGGCAGAGGCCAGCCCCAGTTCTCTCCTTGCTATTAGCAGTGCTCCTTTCTGAAAGCTGCTGTGGGGAAAATGCAGCCCAGCTTGTGAAGCCAGCATGTGTCAACTAAGAGAGAGCCACTGATGGGTCATGGCATATTTTGAGAGAACAGGAGAGAAGCTAGAGGCAGCCATGTGACAGTTTTCTAGGACAGCATCTTGACACATAAAGCAGTTAGGCTAACACTGCCATCCTCCCCTCCCACTGCTCACTCCAAATCCTTAATTTCTTCTTTCTGTACCTTCTCATCCCTGCCACATTTGCCTACGACAGTACCCACACTCCTGCTCTTTGAGCACTTGCCTCTCCAATGCAGTGTGTATTTGTGTAATGGGTGATGGAGAAGGCAAAGGGCATCTGACTGAAACTGCACTATCAGGGCATCTTTGAGGGGAAAATCAGAAAAGAAATCTGATGTGGACAGTTGCTGGTGGAGCTTCCTTGCTTCTTCTCTCCATGTTCTTCACCAATCATTGAATAATTTCCTTGAAAAGGAAACAGGTGGACAGGCAAGCACTCAGTGCTATTGTCTGTTTACCACAAGGGCTAGAGAGGAGAGCCTGCTGGGAGATGACCTCAGAACCCAAACTCCTAAAAAGTAAAAACCACTAATATCTGTGGTGTTCCATTGGATTACCCTTTTCCCATGTCTCCATTTGAGTTCAGGTGGCATCTGTGAAACCTTGCATGAACACAAATCCACATCGAAGTGACAGAACTCACTATATGAGAGACAATGCTGCCAAAAGTTCATTATAAAATGACAGGTATTTCAAAGTCACCCTCATTTAGTTATGCTACAAGGTCATATGAGCAATAATTTTAAATGAGTATTGTCTAATCACCTTATCTAGGACTAGAGCAGCAGTGTGCTGTCACTGAATAAACCTGTAACTACCTATATCTGCCTTTAAGAAATCCTAGCCTAAACACTAAAAGCAGAAAAGAGTGGGATTCTCTGAGTCTGCTCTAAGTTCCTGTTCGGCATTATTTGTTATTAAACGAGGATCTTTCCAATGCTACCAACATCGCTGATGAGCTCAGCCTCCTAGAATAGGAGATGCTTGGAAAGAACAGAGGAGACCTCACTTGTTAAGAGCAGCCCAAGTGCTCATTAAATCACATGGCTTGTGCTTTGAAAGTGGAGTGATTTGGCTCTACAGAGAAAAGAGAGAATGCGAGAGAAGAGAAATAAGACAAAGATGAAAACTGGCTTAGAAAACAAGCCAAAAATACTCAGGTATTTTTTCTTAATTTCAGTACCAGAAGCTGGATATCATCTTCTTTATTTTATGACAAAGACACAAATAGCAAGGAACCTGCATTTTTTGATATTACATGTGTCTGCTAATGTATACAGACTATTTAGGCATGAGAAAACCAGACTTCTGAGGGTCTGAACTCAACATATAACCCCTCTTGCCCACTGATCTGCCTCGTCCTTTCCTTCAACATCCACATCTCAGCTTCTCATTCCAGATTTCTTAAGTGAAAATTGCCTTCTTGGTAAAAGAAACATATTTCTTTCACAATCTTGTAGCTCATCACTGAACAGGAGATAAAAAGGGAGTAAAATTGCCAATGTGCAAAGCAGCTTGTTTTCAGAATATTAAAAAAAATATATATTTTTTTTAATGTGGAAATCTGACAGCTGAATTATCAAGTTAACCCTGCTTACAATTGAATAGTGACACTGTTTTATCCTCATTAAAGAAATAGAAAGGATATCCTGTGAGCTACTCTTTTTCCACGTCCTGTCTGCTCAGCCTTACCTTTCCATAGTAATGGAATGGATGGGTCATCACAACTAGAGGTGTAACATTTATTACCATCTTCCAGCTCATTGTTGACTGTGTCACCATTTCCAACATTCTTGCTTTTAAGGGTGAAGAAATTTTGCATCCTCACGTTGTACCTGAAAGGGCGAAGGAAAGGTCTAAAAAGGTTGGATTTTTTTGCATTTTCTTGGCAAACTTTTAAGCCATCTGAGAACAACTTATTCAGGCAAGCAGTAAAGCCTAGTTGCATATTCTCTGACAACTAACAGGAAGTGAAGAGAAAGGACTCTCCAACTCAATGGCAAGCTGATGGGAAAGCAAGGACTGCACCTATCTCTCATACATCAAACTGCAAAGAGGCACTAGAGCAGATTTACTGAAGGCAAGATGCCGGAACTGTGGATTTTGGAGCCAGGACATTCACTCTACAGCAGTTTCTTTCCTCCTGCATCAGCTCACAATTCACCTCACTGTTTCTTTCAGTACTGTGTTCCCTGTGGGAGGCTTTTGGGGCATTTCTGGGAATGCTGACCAAACCCCTCTAAAGACAGCATGTATCTATTTTAGCACTAGGGTGGTATCTAAGAGGGCTGGCAATGAACTCTGCTAAGACTTGATGTAGGAGAAAAGGGAGTTCCAACAGGGTGATTTGTGAGGGGAAGGCACCAAGGGATGCAAGTCTAAGCAACTTGCAATAGAAGGGTGGACTCACAGACACTTGCAGTAACAGTCAGACCTCTGACTCTCCTGTCAGAGGCAGTGACACAACAGAAGAAGATGTGAGTAAACAACCTGGTATGAGATAGTCTGAAGATAAATACATGCTTAGCACTCTGTGTAATGTTCCTTGACCTTGTTCTCCAGGGAGTACAAAGTATATGTAAAAGCTGACATGATGTGTGTTTACAGTCCAGGGTACCCTGCAACTTTTCATATGCCTTTGTATAAATGACATTTTTCTCAACTTTTTCTGAAAGCTACTTTACCTCTGTGCACTATGAAAAGGATACATGGAAGTATTTGTTGCTGATTGATCACAAACCTAGAATTAAAGTGGTTAAGCATAGAACCCAGCAGAACTTACACAGAATCATGACTGGCTGTACTACCCTCAGGCAGAAAGGCCAAGGACAAAACAAGACCAAAAGAATGATGGTCAGTCAGCATCCAAAGGACACAGTAAGAAGTACTTACTTCATGATAAGTATGTAGAATGAATACATAATGATGAGTACAAGGCTTTCCCACCTCAAAAAGACAGAAAAAAGTGTTAGAAGACTATTCAAACAGCTGTACTCTTTACAAGTTTTATGTAGGGGTGTGCCTTAAGCATCTGGTACAAGTCACATTTGCGCACACAGGACTCACATCATTAAGAATAGATGGTGTCTCAGCAGAATGAGAGGGGAAGCAGACTCTCAAGTTTCAATAAACATGCAAATAAAACGCAATGCATGTATTTCAGCAGTGTGCCATGCAGACTGAAACCAGAGCTACTCTCTGAGGATTGCAACACCAAGGCCTTTTGTCATTTCACTGCTGAAGCACAGGCAAGGCACTCTGAGAGCACTGTTAGAAGGTGCCTATGATCTACTAGGATTTACATTGGAGTGGCCTTTGGAACACCTGGCATCCCCATAAACATTAACACAGGAGAAGAGGTTTGGTTTCCCTCTCTGCACATGGGAATCTTCAGGCCTTCCACAGAGTCTGTTTCCTGATTATCACATTTTCTTTTAGTTTTCTGTGACCATCACAAAAACTAAGCCCAAACAAAAACCACATTTCCTATGTGTTTAATCCAGCTCATAGTCCCAGTGTGTAGAATGAAAGCAAATTACACTACAGCTGTATTTACTGATGAGCCTCATGGCAAATACAGAACTGCATGGAATTATTTACACAACTTACCATTCTATTTTCTCATCATATATGAACTAGAAGGAAAAAAAGGAAATATAAATTGACCATTTCTCTAATCTATCTCAAAAAACAACCAAATTTCTTCAGCAAGTATCAGCCATATCTAGACAGACCTACTCAAGTTTTGACCCTTTCTAACAAGAATTTTCACTGTATGGATTGTGTCCCTCACAAAACACAAACCTTGTGGACAAGGCCTGTTTCAAGTACTGTTAAGGGAAACGGTGCAAGCATGTGAGAGACAGATACACACTCATGTACCCACATGCTATGCTGTGCAAATGACAGCAAAGTCACTTATTTGAAAAAAAACTTGATTCTTTAGTGCTTCTAACAGCTGGACTAGTTTTAGCAGAACAGGCAGACACTTCTCCTCTTGGATCAAGTGGTTACACACATTTTAATGCACCCTGTGTAACTGCTGTTACTGAATACACAGCTAGTGATCCACTTGTATTGCAAGATACAGACTGAGTGGATTCTTCCCAGCCTTGCCACCAGAAACATTTAATGTGTACATTCAGGAGCTACTACACTGCTGTAGATGAACAAAGTGGTATCTGACATATGCTCTACATGGAAAAGCTTACCCAAATCTGAAATAAAATTACTGTGTAGAAGCAAGAAACAGCCACCTTTCTCTATTTAAAATAAATGTGTAGCTCAAAATTTTTCACCTCCACAACAAGAAGTCTCTTAAGTCTGAGGAAGAGTGCTCTGCATAACAGTATCCTACTGAAGAACTTACAAACCCTAGGTACAAAATGAATGGACACTGATGGACATGGTAGGCACATATTCCATGGGGCTGTATGAAATTTTCATATTTATACAACATTGTGGAGCTCAGCCCTCACTTACAGATGCCACTAGAAACTAGCTAGGAAAATAATCACTTGCCAGCATGTATCAATACGCTAATTTTTTGGTCCTCCAAAAATTCAGGCAATGAAACATAGTAACTGGTAAGGGAACTACTTACAACAATAAGTATGATCACAGATATTGTGTAGTACACAGAATCCCGGAACACAGCCCACTGGGTGAGACAAACCACCTGAAAAATACCATACCTTCAGCTAACAAAAATATGGCATTTCAAAAACAAACAAAAAGGCCCCTATCTTAAAATAACTTAGAATAAGTATTTAATAAAATAAAAATAGGTGTGTGAGCAGAGTAATTATTATTATAATTAGAAACAATTCTGAAACCAAATGGAGTTTTATGCCACCATGAAGAAGTATCAGTCTCAGTTAGACAATGGATCTATAATAAGCATCAGTAATAAAAATCATATAGAAACTTCCGTTATTGAAATACATTTCTTACTAACGATACTTGATTTGGTCATAATTTCAATTGTAAAGTACAATTCATTGTACTGCAGCAAATCAATTTTTCTTCATCCCTTTTATTTTGTGGATATATTTGACTTACTACCTGAAAACATACAATAAACAGTTTAACCATCTATTGAGTAAATGGAGAATCTCATGTTTGAGTCCCAGATTCTTTGACTGTACCAGGAAGGATCAGCAGATGCCACTGATCAGTTGACTGCAAACGCAGTACTGTATGAAGAGGAACCAGTCTCCTCTGTATGCTACATGTTTAGAGTGCTGACACCACAGGTGAACATTTTGGAAACATTCACTATTTGTAAAGTCTTCCCAATCCTTGAGGTTTTTCACAATGCCATTTTTGTCTGTGATTTTGCCTTTTTTCTTGTTTTTTTAATATATGCTCATGGAAACATCTGAATTGTAAGCAATTGGACTATGTAAAGACAAGTATCTTACTAACCTGTCCTGCAAACAGTCCACAGACACCAACAATGCAGAGGATGTTGAAAACTGCTGAACCAACAATGGTCCCAACTCCTACGTCTCCATGAGTGATAAATACACCTGCAGAGGGAGCAAAACATACATAACTACCTCTGCCATTTAATTTCAGGTCACTCAGAACATGTACTACTTGAAAAGTAGAGACTGTTTCAAAGATTAACCAAAACACGTTTCATAATTAAGGGCCCCTCCTCCGTGTGATAATTTGTGCTTTTAGTCTAACTAGCAGCTCCTCAGCAGTGACTTAAAACCTTTACAGATGTACTTTTAGTAAATGATTTCTCAACTTGTTAGTTCAACAGTAAGTTCTCTGGTTCACAGCTTAGTTTTTAGCTGTGCAATAGTCCATTCAAATGAGCATAAAACATCTCCAGTCACACCAGAAGCACAGAATTTAAAGCACAGAAATCCTTCTCCAAGGTGAGCAACCAGATAACTTGATAAAGATACTTGATTGCTAAAGAGAGCCTGAAGGCTTACACTCACTGCTTTTCAAGAAGCTGAATGTGAGGTTATTGTGCATTCCTTTGGGCAGTATTTCCCTAAATTTTGTAAAAATGTCAGTTGGGATAAAGCCTACAAGGGCTTCTCTAAAGATTTATCAAATTTAGGCCATCAAGCTACTAGAAAGCTACAACTTAGTTGTCATTACTGAAATTTGGTTGGACAAATGCCACAGCTGGAGCGCTGCTGCCAAGGGCTGCTGTGGAGGGACAGCTGAGGGCAGAGCAGTGGGGTGGCTGCCTCTGAGGAAAGGCTGAGCAAGCTGTGTTTGTTCAGCCTGGAGAGGAGAAGGCTCTGAGATGATCTTGTTACAGCCTTTCAACACTTAAAGGGATCTTACAGGAAAGAGGAGGACAAACTTTTTAGGGCCCCTAGGACAAGGAGTTATAGTTTTAAACCAAAAGAGGGTAGATTCAGACTAGATAAAAGGACTAAATCTGTTAAAATGAGTGGTGAGACGCTGGCACAAAGATGACCCCACCACTGGGAACATTCAGAGTTAGGTTGGATGGAGCTCTTCGCAACCTGATCCAGTTGGAAATGTCGCTGCTCTAGATGAATTAAATGTCCTTTAGAGATCTCTTCCTCTAGGTGGGGTCTCAGGAGAGCAGGGTATCACCAGAATCACCACCCTCAAGCTGCTGGCCACACTGCTTTTGGTACAGCCCAGGATACAGTCCGTTTTCTGGGCTGCAAGTGCACACTGGCTGCACAGTGACAGATCATGATGAGCTTCTCATCATCCAACGCCCCCAAGTCTTTCTCCTCAGGGCTGCTCTTAATCTATTTCCAAATATACCAAATTACTTCTCAAGGGACTTCAATAAATCTCTTCTTTTGCATCCTGTGTTCAGAATCAGACATTCCTCTCGGTGTTTTGAGAGAAGACTCACAGTTTCATGAGATATTTTGAGTAGTTAATTATACCATGAACCACAGACTACCTGACAGCTGCAATTGCTGATTATTAATTGTCAGAAGAACGGGTTCCTGTGCTTGATCTACTGCTGATTCTTTAACAGCAGATCTCAAAAAAGCTTGTGTGTGGGCTCCATACCTATAACAGATGCAAACAGTTCTGGGGTGGAGCTCCCTGCTGCCATGAATGTGGCTCCAGCAACATCTTCACTCAAATGTAGTTTCTAGAAGAAAACAATCAGTAATTTCAGTACTGCTACTGTAATTACATTGTGGAGTTCTACAGTTATATATGTAAATGAATAGTCAATTGTGGCTTACATGGAGCTGATTAAAGAAAAGTATCTCTGCAGATTTAAAAGGATTGTAAACATCTCAAATTGTTTTCATTAATTTACTTTTGTAACTCTAAACACAGTCATTCAATTCCCCAGCTCTTAAGGCTTCTAAAATTTAAAAATGAAAATCAGTAACAGAAAAATATAACCTTTGTGAATAAATCCTACAAACAGCAGGCTTGATTCTGGCTTCACTTCTCAACTGTGTTAATCAAAAAGTGAGTCCACTGACACAGACAGAATTAGACCACTTAGACACAGGGAGGGCTGTGTATGGTGGAGAGATCTATTTTTATGATGGTGTCTCTTAAGCTCTAATAGGATATAGATAACTTAGAGTTCTCAGACCAGCATGAACACGTGCAGGTCCACAAGTGGGCTGCACCAATTTAGCGGTCTGAAGATCTTTCCCCTGAAATACAAACACAGTTTTATGGAGGCGTTTTTTCCTTTTTGAGAGTCTCTAGGCTCATCTTTAGTACATTATTTTTCTTTCAAGAATAGAAAAGTAAATAGTGACAAAAGGAGAAGTAAAAAAATCCTGTATTTTTCAAGCAGTTTGCCTGACAACATCTTAAGCTGATAACAATGGCATCCTACACATCTTGACAAAACATAAACACAAATATGATCTATTACCATTCATACTGCTGCAGGAGCTCAAACCTAAGTGTGCTGTCTGAACTCTTGGTAGCTGTTTAAATGTTCAGAACATAAGATAAGATGTAAAGGTTTTATCAAGGATCAATAACCAGTAATTGGTACAACCAACTCATGTAACTTAAATGAGTTTCTAAGGTGCATGCTGAATACAGAACATCTGGAAAGCGAAAGAAAAGATCCCATTTGAGTATTTGACTACTACTGATCACCCCCCTTATTGTTCTATTTGTTCTTCTACTGATAAGTGTAAGCTTACAGCTCTGAGTAACACCAACAGGTATTTAGTACATTTAGCACCAGGAAAACGGACTTTTAAACTAGCTACCAAAAAAAAAAACAGGTGTTTTTCAGAAAATGGTCACTCTTGTTTAAAAGGAGATGAGATTTTCATTTTGTCTTTAAAAAGGAGTTAAAATCTACATTTGTATGATGTATTCATTTTGTTTACCAAAATCATATTCAATACAACATTTACATGCCATGTATAAATTCTACTCTGTCACAATCAACTCAATTAGTATCCCAACACATAATTTTGCAAAGTCTTCTCAAAAATTATGTAAAGGCATTATGTTACTTTTTTCTTTTGCATATAAAATATGTATTCTGATTCCATATCCAAGGTACATACTTTTCTCACACATTTTCTCCTTTTTTCACTTTATGCTAGGGCCACATTTACTTCCCTTCTCCTTGCTGACATGGTGGTAGATGTGCAATAAGATTTTTATAGCCACCATATTAATTTTTGTAGCTATGATATCTTTCTACAAGATACACGGAGTACAATAATAAACACAACTCATCCATAACCCATACCTCTCCTATTTACATGCTTCAGGTATTTAAGAGTGGGCTTTACCATATGATCTCATTAAATCTTTGGGTTTTTTTCTGCTTGAGTGTGACCAGAGAAACAAGTGTGCACAGACCACTGGTTCATTTTTTGAGGGAAGGTCAAATCATTTGAAAAGGGTCAAAGCCAAAAAGACAGGAAAGAACTCTGAACAATGATGATACAAAATTTTTGATTCTCTAAATAAATTTCTGAAAGAGTAATAAAGTTTGTTAACATACCTCACAAATTTTCTCTAAGGATGGAACAAAGAAGTCATCACATACTATGGCCAAAGCATAAAACATATAAAGAGCCTGTAAAGAAAATAAATCAGGGAATACTTCAGATTTGTCTGTACATGAAAAGAGGAAAAACGGCAATTTTTTTACCTTTATTCAAACTAGCAGAAATATGTAGCTTCAATTTTTATTCCATTCCAAATAAAAATCTTCCTGTTGATAAAGTTATGACTTAAAACCAGATTTTTGAATGCAAGATCTCATTTAGAACAAGAATGTTTGTCAGACCCTAAAATATGAAAGGTACCACACTTTGACAGGATGCCACAACAGATTTCACATAATGAAAAGTAACAGGTAAAGCTACAAAGTTAGGTAGGCATCTTCTATATTTTTAACTAATTATCAGACCAATTAATTAAATAGAAAGTAAAAGCGGACCCTGGCCATGGATCACTGAACCAAAACACTTAGGAATGATCCTGGTTCCCTGCATTCATGTGATTCTCCCACTGCCTTAGGCAGCTTTTTGTGCTGTGCCCAGGCAGTGGACTTAATCCTGCTGTTGTCCATCAAACACAACTCCATTATACTTTACTTTCTCTGAGCTGGGAATCAAAAACTGGAGCCTGCAGGCCTCACTTGCTTTGTTTTTAATACAATAGGAAATAAAACTCCACATGATATTTTCTATATTTCTTCAGGGCTGGTTTGGGGTTTTTTTAAATTATAATTGCATCTGTTACACAGAGGCACAAAAGAAGAGACTCAGGAAACTTCCACATCATGCTTGATGTCATCAACTAAGGAATCCCAAACTCTGTCTATAAAACATGAAATATACGTCATGTGATCCATTCTGCCAGGATTTTATTTCCAAGAGGGTGAATGAATAGATGCTGCAAATTCAGACTTGCATAATTTTCCTAAATCATGGAGCCATAGAATCACTTAGGTTGGAAAAGACCCTTAAGATCATCAAGTTAAGTGTTAATCCAACAATACCAAGTCCACAACTATACCATGTCCCCAAGGTGTGACCTTTTAAGAAATTGTACTCATATGGATGCATTAGAAATACTCAAAGTATTAAAAACTTGATATATACAGAACTGTACTTAGTAAGGTCACTATGATGATTAATCTTATTAAAAAATAAAAATTGAGTAAAAGGAAAACAAAAATGAAACACAGTAGAGAAAAACTTACAGCAATGATATGAAGCAGAATTCCTCCTTGCTGACGTTCTTTATTTGTAAATATATCTTCAGGAAACTCATTAATGGCTGAAAGAAAAACATACATTTAAAAAAAAAAAATGTACAGCATGTAGAAATGGAAGAATGAAAAATAAGGAAGCATCTGTAGAAACATATGACCAAACATAAGTGCCTCTTCTGATGTATTACATTACAGCTTGCCACTTCAGAATTTCTTTAGTGCTCTGTAGTTTTGACACACTGTATAATCACAGTTGACACTCTTACAGGAACACAGTACAGGATAATTCACAAACTATCGGTCAAGATGCAGCAACCAGCAATGCTTTAATCTATTTTATGTGTTTTATAAACATTTTAAGATGCCAACAGAAACCTATATGCATGTAACAGCCAAATAGGTTCCTTGTAGTAATACACTGCTAAATATAATAATATAGGAATATCTAGTATAATAAAATATGAAGTATCATTCCCCTTCCATGAGAGTGGAATACTCTTCTGGAATAATACTGAAAAACCATCAGCTTTAAGAACTTCTTGTCAGTTACATTAGCTGACAAAAGCAAAATTTTTCCAGAGCAGGTATTCCCTACCACATTAAATATTGTATAGTAAAAAATCAGTAAGCACAGAAGGCATGTGTTTGTTAATAAATTCTGCCTATTAAAAACTAATATTATCTGAAGTGATTAGTAACTAGAAAAGCATTAATGAAATTTCTCCTGTCAGAGAAAAGACCCAGATCTACAGCTGCTGGCATCTTACACAATATGGTTGTTCTTACATCACTGGTTAAAATGCCATGCCCACATGGATGTATTCAGGATACACATACTCCTTTTCTCATTGCAAGCCCCATTTTTCCCTCTGTCTCATCCATTCAAGATGTGGCTGTGAGAATACACATAGGACAGCAAAGAACAGAGCCTTGGCCCGAGTCTCCAGCAATGATAACAGGACCCTGCACACGAGGCAGATCTTTTCACGTAATTGGATGCAAAGGGGTGCAGCTCCCATCACAGGTGCTTGTGCCAGAAGTGCCATCCCCTTACTGCCACCATATGGCACAAGGAATCTATCCCTGTCCCCTAACCTGGCAAACTGGATGTGTTAACTGGGAAGCTACCTGGTACTCTCATTCAGATGTCTGTATAATATTCACAGTACAATGTTAAAAATGGTTAATTTAGTAGAAACTGAAGTTTTAAGAAGTATGAATAAAAATCACCATTTTGCTAATCTTTCTAAGGGGATTTTACTTATCTGAAGTTATTACCAAGTAGGAAATCAGAAGTCCTGAGGACATCAAAGGTAAGAGCCAGAAAATAAAAACAAGTGTAGGCATGTAGTCACAAAACAAAAGTAAAGCAGCTTCACTACCCACTGTCCTGCTTCACCAACAGTGATAACAGTGTTTTCTGGTGATAAAAGCATTAGTAATAAATAACTACTTGTAATAAATACCTGCTTGTCTCACAGAGATAGTATTACATGAATTAACACAAAGACAGCTTTTCTCAAAGATAATGCTGGTCTCCACAAAGAACTCATAGGGTGCAGTTTTTCTCACAATGAGACAATTCAAAATCTTCTTTAAAAGTCAGGGAAATTAAACAAAACTCTGGAGCTTGGTAGGCAAGATTTATTCCTTAATGAAACAGCCACCTATCAGTGAGTTCCAAAGTACAGTATGCAGTTTTACTGTATAAACATTTGCTGCCTTTATGGCTTTATTATCCAAATAATCATAAGCTTGGTCTAATGATCATCTACAAATTCTGTATACCTTATCTACATGCTCTGTTCTTTATTTACTAGCTGTATCGTGCCTTTATTTTTCTTACCTACTACTGTGATAATCTGGTTACTCAGGAAAAAGCTGGATTCCCCTGGGTCCTATTTTAGGTCTGGGAATTCAACAACACTTAACTGAAGGGGGCAGTGGCATTCCCTCATCTGTATAAGCTGACGGAGGGAATATGACATTATCAGAGTTTGGGAGAGCAGTCTGCCCTCGTGGTACAATCTGATGTGTGTGCACAGCAAGGCACTGCTCTGCTTCACACAGAGATATTTTCTCATGTATGGGAGATGCAGTTATCTGGCTGCCTGAGTGGGAGCTAAATCTCCTTGGTTTCTACCGAGAAGAGACAGAACAGATGGGAGAAGGAGATGAAATGAAGAGCAGTACATCTAATGGGGCTAACCTTTGCCAAAAAAAGGGAGGGGAACATACACCCATCATCTTAAAACCAGATAGAAATACAGAAATATTTATCCTGCTGGTACTGTTGCAAATTCATGGGTCCTGCAGCTCATCTTGTCCAGCACAGACCTCAGGAGGAAGGGAGGGCACCAGGAAAGCCAAGTCCATATTGAAATTGCCATCATTCTGTAGCTCGTTCCCTCTCTCCAATCACAAAATGAGTGGGGAAACAAAAGCACCTTATCCAGTTACGACTTAGAGGGGACACCACCACCTTTTTCTCTGAGTCATGGACATAAAAAAAATCCTTGATTATGGCATGACAGAAAGGATGATTCACCTTTGATAAAAAGCTCTGGCTGAGCCATCTGTGGCTAAAGAGCTATACAAGGCGTGCAAAGAGCATGCCTCAGAAGAGAATACAAGAGCAGCTGCACAGCATAAGCTGCCTGCATGGCTCTGGAGCAAAGAGCTGGCACGAAGCAGCTGGGGCAACCCCGGCATGCTGGTGACACCTGCCCTGACGTAGGCTGATAGCGGATTAATGCTGGGTACCGTGAGAGCATTGTTCCCACATGCCCTACCCATACTCTGACGGGCAGGCTGCCAATGAAGTTAAGTTTCACAATCCCCTTAGCCTGACAACCATTTCAACAACCACGTGGATCTGTGGTTTTATAACCTGCCTTGACACGTGATTTCTTCACCTTATTAGCAGTTGATTTACTCACAACAAACATGCCAAGTCTTAACACCTGCTAAGTGTTCAAGCCCGCTACAACTAACATTTTTTCTCACAGGGAAAATGGATCTGGAGATTTTTGAAGGCTGTGTGCAATCAGCTCTACCTGTGCAGGAAGGGGGCTAGGCGCATGGTGTACACAAAAGCTCACTGCCCCTTTTAATGCCTACATCTTGCTCCCCTGTCCCTTCCGAACCTATTACAGCTACAGATTGCAATGCCTACCCCTCCACCCTGGCACTCAGGGACTGCTGATCATCAGACTCACCCAGAACAGATGTGTAAGGGGATGAAGGATGGCCAGAAGACAGAATGACATACTTCCTCTTTTACCCCTTCAATAATCATACCCACAAGCCAGCCTGAATATTTAAAGTTTGTGGAATTTTTATAAGCACTGCAAACAGCTTTAGGCACCTCTGCGTTTAAGTGTATTTCTACTTGTGTGCAATTCCTTTCTCACATTCCAGATCCTCATCTTCCCCAGGCTTGATGTTGTGTTCATACACATGTAGTTATGCCTCAGTGACAGTGAACAAACTCATCACTGTGTGCAGAAATGAGCTTCTTTGTACCTGTCAAGCAAATGTATGCATCATTACCTGGTGTCAGCAGCAAAATGTCAACAGTTTGTGTAACAGGAGCTGAACTTCCAACAGACTTCAGGGTACTGCAAATTGTGCTAATTTATAGTTCTGTACTGATCTGCTGCAAGATTTGATTGAAAGCCAGAAAACCATCACTCCTTCCAACAACATCTCCCTGAATACAAGAGTCCTGTATCAGCTGAGTTGCAATGAATAGGATAAGTAAGTCCTCGAACTACTCTTGCTTTTAAAGCATTTGTGACTTTAGCCCATACTGCTCTTCAAAATCAGTGCACTGGGAAGATTTTTACAGAAAGATGGTTAGCAACTTTGAAAGCATCCTCCCATATTCTCTTTACCATGAATGTCAAAAGGGTCAGTCGCCTGTCATGTTTCACCTCATACTTCAGGTGCTGAAGTGGTCCAGTCTCAGAAGGACAGTGGTGATCTCATGCAGGCACTCTCAGGGAATGACATAATACACACAGCTGATCCTCTTGCACAACCTGTGCACTTTAAATATTGTGATGGTAATTGTGTGCTTGAAAAAAGAATAGCTTTTGCTCATAGGAAAGTATTGACTTCAGTTATGCAATGCAGTAATAATACCAGAAACAAAGTCAAGCCCCAAGATCTTACCATCACAGTGAAACTAGCTAACTCAAATACAAAATGTCATATGAAAGCCCTCCTTTTTAATAATGCTTCCTAAATTAGGTGTAATGGATTTGAATAGTCAACAGAAAAATCATAAATGTGCCATAGTATTTTAAAGATATTGTTTTTTCACAAGCTAACAGACCCTTAACTCTAAATTGTCAATGAAGAAAAAACAGTACACTCAGCAAGCAAATTTAAACATGAAAGCTGGTAACATATAAATCTTAAAAGGACCAAAGAAGAAATGAAGAACAGTTCTCTGACCATGTAGGATGCCCTCTGTAAAAAGTAGGAATTATCAAGCTTTAAGCTCCCATTCCAATTAGGCAGCTGTTTCCAGTTTTCTGTAGCAGGATGACTTGTGGATTTTCCCTCATGCTCAGTTCAGCTTCTGCTGGATACTAACCTAGGCAGCAGTCTAACAGCAAATCAGGAATGGGTTATTCAAAGAAACACATGTTTATTTGAAAAATTCTGCAAGGACGCTTCTGTAGGGACAACTCTTTAGTAAACTTGTCTCATGGATTATACTATCTGAGCAACAAAAAGGCAACAATAACAATAATCCAAACGGAGAGCAATGGAATTATTTGAAACACCACACAACTACTTCAAGAGGCATTTGTGCATCCATGTAAAACTGTGTGATGCCAAAGAGCAAACTTTCTATTTGCAGACAAAATACCATCTGGCAGGAGGCACACTAAGCATCCTCCTCCATACCCCTCACCTCAAAAACAGTAGAATTAGGAGCAAATTTTATCTCTCTGGTATATTAATTCAATTTGCATTGCACAACCAAAAGAGGATTCCCAACTGCGTCACATGTGCAATGGAAAAGTGGCAGCTTATGAAGCAAATAACAAACTCAACTCTAAATCATTAAATCCATTTCACATATGACTGTAAAGAGTGGCATTATTTATGAAATAGCTTGAAAATTCTCTTTCCATCGTTATGAAAATATCTATACAAAACTGGATTAGCTACAAGAAAAAGTAGAATTAAGAACTTATTAAATCCTAGACTTAAACATTGAGTTTCTTTTCTCTTTTATAAAAAAAGTATTTTCACTCTTTTAAGTCAACGTCAAACAATGAAAAAATACATTAAGAATTATCTATCAAACAAAAATTCAAAAGGCATGATGAAATCCCAGTTCCTGATCTAAGGACTTGGTGATAACACAAGAATACACAGGTACTGCAACACGAGGATGCATCTTCAAACCAGAGAGCAGCATTTCATGTAGTAACCTTTGTGTTAATGGTTTTAATGTCCTCAAAATAACTCTAAAATGTTCACAAAGTTTGGAATCATGTTTTGTTTGTTTTTTTCTCCCTGGCCTCCAGACCATTCACACAATTTCTGAACCCTTCTAGCATCTTCTCTTATTAGGACACTGGTTTTCCACAAAGCCTGTGTGTAGTCTTCAAAACGCCTCCTAGGGACACCAATCCTTTTATTCTACACATCAGATTCCTAAACCAGGGTACTAAAATAATTTTCACCTTCTCCCCTTTTTTACTTACTGACTCATACTGCCTCAGCTCTGTTTACACTACTATGAGCCAAGGCTGACAAAGCAGTTCAAACACTGCTAGGGTCCAGCCCTGGTGCAGCTTTTCCAGATATGACATGTCATTTCCAGGCTCTGGTGGAATAATTCTGGTTCTCAGGACTGAATAAACACAGTGGAATAATGTGAACTGTTTAAATTGTACCACCTCGTGACTGTTTTATGAATTAACTACAGACATCAGTTACCAGCAAATAATTGCGTCTTCTACATGGAATTTGCCTCTAGTTTCCCATTCTGAGCTTCATACATTTGACATTTTCTATCCACCTTTCTCTAATTTTTTGCTTCCTTAAAGTCTGTAGTTTCTATGATCTACAGCATCTTGTTTCAGTTGAAGGAGAGAGCTCTCTGGCTGTGCTGGGTTTTGGACTCAGTTTGACTGTGTCCTTTTTAAATACAGATAAAAAGTGTTGTCCCTGGCAAGATCACTGCCTTTTGGGAAAAGGATAATGACTGGATTAACAACCAGTACTGTGACTCACATAAAAAGGACAGTTATTAAAATTTCAGGCAACTTTTCATCCCTACAGAAAAGAATCATTTCTTAGCTTTTTCACAGGCAAGCCTTCCAGCTGCAAACAAGCTGGAGAATCAAATATCACACTATGAGCTTTTGGTACCCTCAGCTCAAGCTCAGTGAGGTCCTGTTTTGATTTTTTTTGGTTTTTTTACTCCCACTCAGACTGAAAAATCTCTTCCAATTCTAAAGGATGGAAATTATTTATGCTAATTTTTCCATCTAATCACTTATAAACTCTGTTTATTCACCTCACAATAACACCAAGAACAGGCTGCTTTGTCTGACATGTCAATAGCATCTTCAAGGCGATTTCACTGCAGGCCTATTCATAAACAGTATTGCCAGGGGAAAAATGACAATCTGATTTCTGTAACAATGGGCTTTGAAATCAACCAGATAAGTTGTAGCACTTCACTAAAAAGATTAGGAAAAGTGTAACATAATTTTAAGACACTGTGGACTAGTGACCTCCTTTGAGATGACCCACCCTATTTGGCACAAAAGGACACTTAAAAGTGCACTTATTGGGCATTAACTCCCCAGGTTTTTTACTGAGTATGCACTGGAGCTGCTGTATTATGCCTAATGAATAGCTTGACAATCTGAGCAGATCACTATCTCCTTCTTGGTTCCCAAAATTACTCTGCAGACAGTCTCCAAGGAAAAACCACCACAGAAGCTGCCCTTGGCAGATTTTTCCCCACTATAGAATTTCATAGCAGGAAGAAAATCTTCCTTGTGCTGCTTGAATATGCAAGCAAGAAGGATCAGTTAAGTGAATTTGGTCCAAGGTAGAAATCTTGTTCTGAACATCTGAAGACCTTATTTGGCACAGGGGTGAATTATTAGTCCATTCCAACATTATTCCATTGATGCCACGTGAACAATGGAATCAAAACTGCCCTTCAGAAAGTAAAAGCTGGCTACCATGGCACAGCTAGTAAGAAAGACAATTACATTTAAGAACAGATATAAATGAAGTGACTGGAAAAAATGTCTTTCCTTATAAAATATCACTGATCCTGCTTCATGAACATTTCTGCTTGTGAAACAACCACAAAAGTACTTTTATGTACAACCAAGTTCCTTCTCCCCACCCTCCTTCAGAATTCACCCAATTCAATAAAATTGGGTAATTACTACCTCCTTACATATGTTGGAGACAAACCTCAAATAACACAGAATATGAGGCTATTACCTGCCTCAGTAGAAGTGACAACCACATTCAAATGGCAAAATGACTGGCAAAACTGACTTGATCCAAGCCAGACCACAGATGAAGTCTGAATTGCTGGTAGCCAGAAAAGCTACCAGGTTACTTGAAAACTGAACAGGTCACATGTAGAAAACACTGAGAAGAAAGAATTAACCAACCACAAGAGCTGCCACAGCAGTTACTACTCAGAACAGAAGTGCACTTTAAATAAAACTATGCCATTGTGCCTTCAGTACAGTTAATGCATAATAATAAGCTTTTGAATCCCTTCTACTTCAGTAAAAGCTTCAGCATGGCTCATTTAAAAGCAGCTGTATTGGCACACACCATTCTTTCCCCCCAAATGCATTGAAAAGGAAATAAAATTTAATACTTAAAATATACCCCATCTAAGCAGGGACTTTAACCATCTAGGAAAATTGTGGTATTCTTCAAGTTGAAATAGCACAAAAACTTTACATGGCTAAGATTCTACCAGGCTAAGATTAAGTTACACAAATTGCTTTTCTAGAATCAAATGGGTATGAGATAGCAGAGCAACAGCAGACTTTAAGTCAGGCTTACTAAGGCATGGGTATTGCTTAAACTTTTCTTACTTAGAAGCTTCTCTTTCTAGATATAGAAGGAAAATTATGGACAGCAGCTGTAGAAAGATCTACTCAAACATTTATTCCACCCCTGCCAATTTAGGTTTGTTTCTAAAAGTGAGTTTTCCTGTACATTGTCCAAAAATCTCCCTTAACCAAGAGGGAACAGGTAAAATTCAAAGGTGCTGTAATAAGACAAAGGCCTTAAGGCCTCTTTGGTGACCTTACTGGGGCCAGAATATCCAAAAGAGTTCAGTACAAGCAAGCCAACGCTTTCATGGAACTCCGACACCCTACCCAGCCCTTAAAAATATCAGGCTCTTGATGCCACAAGCTGTGATCTGCTGGTTAATCCTCCAAATTTTGCTTTAATCTTGGAAGGAAGTTGAATTTTGAGAAGTTATTTCAAGCTGCAACACCTGAGCTCTAAAAAAAACCCTTTTAACAGTGTTAGAGACCTCTGGATGAAGTCAGGCTTTGAAGTCAAGCATTCAGTGTAATTTTTGGTTCCTTGTACCCCTTAGCGCTTTGAAAGACTCGTTTTCATACGGAAATCAGAAGCACAACAGTTTTTCCATGTGAGCCACACTTATGTGGTATAGCCAAGTCTCATTACTTTGTAAAATACAATTTGGTTTTTTACTTTTTCTGAAACCACAGTCCTGAAAACCATGCAATTATTTAAGAACATCAGCTTTCACTTAAAAAAATCTGCTTCTAGCCTTTGTGTTTGTTGAAGAGGGCACAAGCCCAAAAACCTGAAATATTTACAAAACCCAGAAGACAAACAAAAAAAGAGACAGCAGACTTGTTTATCTTTTAAACAAACATCACAACTTTGTGGGGCCAGGTTTACACGTCTTGAGCATACTGGATTACTAGCATCACTTCTCAGTTCATATGCTTTAGCTCAAAGTCACAAATACATGAATGTTCCAGCATGTAGTTTCTGCTCAGTAATAAAAAAATTACATCAACATGTTTTTTATGCCACAGACGAACAATCTACTTCACCTTTTCCACATAAGTAATCCCAGCCAAGGCAACTAAGATTCAGCCCTCCAGCTCCTATGTCATGATTTGTTTGCTGCATAAATAATTTTTCAAATGGCAGATTTGCACAGTCCCCACACAATGCTCCCTTGGAGCATTTTCTCATCAGTCTAGAAACTCAGTAAGAAGCTGTGAACAGTACTGCAGTACTTCAAGAACAATCTCTTTTAAGTTCTAGCCTCTACTATGTACTTCAATATCCTCACATTTGATATGAAATCTAGTAAGTAAAAACCAGCTTCCTATAACATCTGGCGACTTTCACATACTAGTAGCCTATTAAGCAACATCGGAGATTTGGGGGAGAGGAAGTGATTTATCTCCTAAATGCATAGTAATTATTCCAGAATAAAAGTGATCTTGATGTACAATAGAGGCAAACAGCAGGAGAGTCCACTGCTGGAAAGCAGTAAGATAAACATGACAATAATTTCACAATCTGAAATTACAGTCTTCCTCATGCTGTCTTCAATTATACTCAGTGCTATTCCATGGCTATTTAGTATCTGTAAATAAGTGTTGCAATGAAGCTCATACCAATTCACAGAAAGAAGGAGAGACAACTCAACTTAGAGGAATGCTACACAAAGCAGAAAGCCAAAAGCCACTGAAGTGAAATGAGCAAAAGGAAGGAAATAGGGGGGAAAAAAGGGACATCAATTTAGTAATGTCACAGTCCAATCATGAAAGATCTGTACAGGGTTTTTTTTAGACCTTAGAAGTTAAGCATGGAAGAAAGTACAGTTCAACACAACACGTCTCTCTTTAATCCAGCCAGCTCAGATACCATTAAAAGGGGAACTACTGTCACACGAGTGCAGCTCATATGGCACAAGCCCAGCTGGAAGCCTGGATATATAGGTCATAGCTGGAGCTCCTGCTTCACTGCTGCTGGTACTACAAATAGCTCACTTGAACTTAGGTATTTCTCCATTTCTGTAAAAATTCTCAAGCTGCAAGTCTCAAGTGCTGCTTTGTAAAACCAGGCATCCCACTGTCACTATCCTGCGTGCATGTGTCGCGTGCATGCACTTCTCATGCCAAAGTAGCCGTCAATAGCGCAAACAATTTAAAGAGTGATAGCAGATTTTAATTTCTTTTCAAACGTGACTGCCTGACAAGCAAATTGATGAGTTCTCTCCAGTTTATTCTGCTCCAGTTTACTACTCAGTCTACAGACAGACTATGAGGCACAATTCTGCAGAAAATCCCAAACCAACACATCAAAAGTATATTTGTACCTGATGGACGCTCGCAAAAACCTTAGCAGGCAGCTATATTGTCCAGCCTTGAAAAGCAAGAAAGGTACATTTACCTGGACCATCAGAAAGGCACCATGGGAAACAATCACTGTCTATAAATCTCACTGAGGTAACTACAAAATTAAAGACAGGGAATTTCTTAAGAAACCTCACAGCAAGATGGTGCCCACAAAATACATGTTGAAATTGCTCATTCAAAGGATGTTTTTGAGTCTGGTCTAGATGAGACAAGACTCCTGCGTTACCCACATCACACTCTGCAGTGCCATTCAAAGCACCTAAACATGCAGCTGCAAAACACACAGACTGCTTTTACTCCTGCCCATGTAGGAACAACACTGCACAACTCTTCTGTCTTAAAGTAAGTTTGTATCATCTTCATCTCATTATATCACCTGGTTCAGAAACTGGTTTTTCTCTCTTAGTACTAGTTTAGATAAATTGAAGAGGAAACCCCACCTTCCTAACATATATTAGAAATACACAGAGCTGTTCATATTCTGTCTATATATATATCTATTTAGATTTTCCTCAAACACCTCAAAGCTAGGTGAAAAAAACCCAACATGCACAAATTAGGTGGTTTCTTGTGTAACTGCTGTGTACCAGAAAACAAAGATAAGTCATAAAAAAAAAATTGACAGAATATGGCTGCAGAAGCATAAGGTGGCTGAAAGAGTGGTCAGAAAACGAAGAAATGTGGGCTAGGACAGTGAGTACTTCAAGACAGCAGAGCCTCACCACAAACTTCATCTGCTTTCACCTGAAGTAAGGCAAGCAGAGCTTTAAACTGCTGATCTGATCAATTATAGCTTATCTGCCCAGAGAGCCGGACCTAACATTTCAAAACTTCTTTGCCCATTCTCTGCCCATTTTGGATTACTAAATCTATTAACTTAATAGTGTCATTGTATCTCCTTTCAACAGCCTGGCACAACGTAGCTGATGAAGACAGCAAGATGACTGACCTGGTTGTGTATTTCAATTCACCCGGAATCAAGGGTTTGCAAACACCAAAGGACACTACCAGATGAGCACCATGTTTCTAGTCTTTGGTTCTATGAAAATGCTTCTTCTGGTACTTGAAGAACAACAAATAAGGGGCATAACATTTTGCACCTGGTCTGTGAAACAGTAAGGCCTGATAAACCTGTCTTGTTTAATAATGGGTTATGCCTTTGAAAATCCTTAACTTGAGCATGGCAGTGCCCTGACTCCAGTTGGCTAGTCTGTCAGAAAGGACTAGTTACTGCTTACTTCAGCACCTCTCATCAGCCACTCAATCACTGCAGTCATTCAATCACTGTCTGAAGCTCTTGTGTTATTTTCCAGTGCAGTTCCTCTCATCGATGTTAAACTAATTCAAGATAGATCATTCAAATTAATTTTGCGGTGAAGACACAAGCTGAATGATAAAACATGATTTCCCCAACTGCATGGTGTGATTAATGCCACTGCTGGGAATGATGTGTACCAGTTTGATTTCCAGCAGTTGTTCCATCCACTAGAAAAACCTCTTCCCATTCTTACAGTGAAAGCATATACTGTGGTTTAATACAAGACTGGGCATCTAACCAAGTAACAGCTTGTTTTTATCAGTTTGGTTTTTTTCTTCCTAAATTTAACAGTTGGGAGACTTTGAAATGTGTCTGCAGATGAATCAACAGCTTAAATGGTTCAGTGAGCAAAATAATTCTATGGATTTTTTTTTTGGTCAACATGGGGATTTTAACATATTTGTACTTTGCAGACATAAATTAGAGTAAAATTCATTTCAATTTTGTTTCCCTTGAACTCTCATTTTCTAACCACATTCTTGCAGAAAAGCTAATATTGAAATTAAGAAGCATAGCTCTACAGAAGTTAATGGAGCTCTGCTGATTTACATCAGTTTGAGACTCCAGCCCACATATTTTGCTTTAATTAGAAAGGTTCAGAGGCATAAACAGTGCAGTGTAAGTGCATGATGTTGCTCTCAAGTTTGAGTTTAGAACTAGACAAAAGAATTCTGAAGCAGAAAAACTGTTTGGATTATTTCAAAACAGAAAAAGTTTTTATGGTGCTTCATAACAACTACAAGGACCTAGACTCCATAACGGGCTGAATGCTCCGTTCAAGTACGGACATCAGCACAAATCCAGCCCACCAGTTACAGAAGTTCCTATTAATATTGGTCTCATTTCAATTAAACTTTTTTTTAGAGTCAGGCATCTATTTAACTACTCTGCTAAAGTTCCTGTGATGATCTTATCTAAAATAAAACCACCAAGCAGACATATTTGCCTTTGCAGTTTATTTCACTTAAGACAGTTCCAGCTGTAACTAAACAGTAAAACTACATTCTGCTAGACTACAGCATTATTTACACTGAGAAATAATTATACTTATATATTATACCAATGATATATTACATATATACCACTGGTAGGCAAAACAAAATTCTAAATATTGAGAAACACACATTGACAATTTAGCCATTGTACTCAATGGCACTGTTGCCCTTTTCCCAATGGAGTCACACCAATAACAGTTCATGCAGCTACACCACCAGCACAGACTGTAGCACAAAGCTGAGCCATAATGTTCAAAGTCACAATGTAAGGCTTTCTATACAACTGAGGGGAGAAAAGCACTGAGATTTCCATGTCAGACTGGGCTCTTATTGCAACCTTTAGCCAGGCGTTGTGGGCACTATGCTCTGCTACCTGCGTGGTGAAGCAATGGCAGCCCCAGAATGCCCCGAATTACTCAGTCACTCTCATAAAATGAGATGCCCCACCCAAGGCAAATGTCTCACAGAAAGCAACTGGAACATGACCCCTCAAGGGAGCAAGGATAACTCCTGAGTGTAAGAGAATTTCAGCCATACCCAGTAACAGACAGTGACAGCAACTCAAGCTAAGCCTAACCCCTTCTACTCAAGGGATGCTGTGGCACTTAGGAAAATGATTGCCAGACTGAAATAAACTCCATTATTTGTGGAAGTATTTGGAACACAGGAGATCATCAGAGGACTCAGATGCAAGTGGTGTTTCACACTGGAAGAGGCCCACCCTGGTTTTTGGGCAGGACACACCACACTTAAGACTGGACTGTGAATGTTAAAATGTAAGAAAATGACACATTGTGACACATACAGCAATAACTGTAGACCTTAACAAACACCACCAATGTTAGTAATGACAGAAAAGGCTGCAGCAAAGGAAGAGTGATGGGGTACTGTCCACAGCGCTCCTCTGCCACCTCATCAAGCAGGAAGAAATTTTGTTGAAGAACTAAAGAAGGCACAGCTTCCAAGGAAAGAAGGAAGGCACACCTGTGCCAGCAGGCTGAGGAGGGTCAGTGGTAGCTGGAAGAAGCTGAGGAGCAGGTAGTACTTGTCTGAAGTTTACATGTAAAGAAGGAACACTGTACCATGAGTAACTGATGTGAACAATCAACAGACCAGTAGAATCTTTCCGTAATAATAAATGCAGCCACATAAAGGCATGGGAACATTGAATAACTTTCCAAATAAAGCACTGGTATAGGTATTGACAGCAAAAGTGCTGTAGGATAACTAGATATAGGATACAAAACAATGTTAATGCCTACAGAAAAAAAAAAAAACCACAGTCTTTACAAAGTTACAACTCTCCACACATTTGATATGCAATCATACATTTATTTTCCTGCAAAAAAAACCCCAAACCAAAACAACAACAAAGACCCAAACCAAAATAAAAAACCCCAGAAAACAAAACAAACCACACCAAAAAACAACCCAACCCCTCCCTCCCCCTCTCCCCCCCCAAAAAAGAAACAAACCCAAAAAACCACCCCACTGGCATAGCTCTCAGTTAAGGGATACAGGAGGGAAATGTTTAGAGAAGATTGTAAAAGCCAGTTTATATGCATTTGGTTTAAACTTCAGATGCGCTTTAAATAAGCCTTTAAATACTACCACACTGACATGCGAGAGAAATGAAAGAGAGATCATAGGCCTGTATATATTAATCAACAAATAATCAAAGCAATAGCCTAATTTTGCAAAGAACTTCTCACTATTGAAGTCTAACAAAGTAGAGCTGCTAAACTGTATACACAAGTCATCCCATCATTATGGAATGTTCTCCTTGTTAAGAAAAGCTGAAGTAGTGGATTATCTTCATAGCATTCTTAAAATTCATTATTCTAAATACACTCTTTGTAAAACTTATGTTTTACACAGTAACACAACAAAGCACAATAGTTAATGTCATAAAACCAAAAAGAAATCATAGAGAACACTATACAGGATTAAGAGATTATTGATAAAGTAATTGCTGCAAGAGTAAAAGGTTTAAACAAAAAAAAAAAAAAAGAAGCATGTTAGAACCACAGAATCACAGAACATTCTGAATTGGAAGGAACCCACAAGGATCACCAAGTCCAACTCTTGGCCCTGCACAGGACCATACCCAAGAGTCACACCATGTGTCCAAAAGCATTGTCTAAGTGCTTCTTGAACTCTCAGGCTGGTGCTGTGATCACTTGGGGAGCCTGTGCAGCGCCCAGCCACCCTCTGGGTGAAAAACCTTTCCCTGATATCCAACCTAAACCTCCCCTGACACAACTTCAGGCCATTCCCTCAGTCCTGTCTGTCACTGGGCACTGAGATCAGTGTCTGCCCCTCCTCTTCCCCTCGAGGTGAGGCTGCCCCAGCTCAGAGCAGAGCAGGACAATCGCCTTCCCTGCCCGGCTGGCCATGCTGTGCCTGATGCCCCCAGGACAGGGTTGGCTCTCCTGACTCGTGTCCAACCTGCCATCCATCCACAGGTTCCTTTCCCCAGCGCTCGCTCGCCAGCATCTCATTCCTCCGTCTATGCACAGCCAGGGTTTTCGAAGAAGAAGAAATCAAAGACTTTTTATGAAGACACAAAGAGCTGAGAAAGAGAAGACTTAAACAAGTGCAGAACATACAGAGAGAAGTATAGAAAACTAAATGAGGAGTGGGAAATTACACAAAACTTGCACAGTAAGGAATAATTCTAAGAAGCAAAATGCTGTTTTTGACTAAATATTCAGGGATGTGCTAATGAGACACAAGAACATCCAGCAAGAAAAGCCTAAAGATCTGAGAACAGAAAAATGTGTGAGAATCAGGCACAGATACATACACTTGGAAATTAACCATCAAAGAAGTGATGATTGAAACCAGCAGAGATTAAGATGTTATAAAGAAGGCAACAGAAGGAAGAAACATGAATTATACCAAAAGAAAAATAAAAAGGAGGGCAAGTAAACTATGAGTAAAGCATAAGATATCCAACAGAGCATAACACCAAAGAAGATAAGCAAAAGGAATAAATAGAGTGAAAATAATATCAGCAGAAATATACAGACAGATCAAGAACTGTCCCAGTGATCTCGCTAAAGACACACAAAGAAATCACAATTACCCCACGTACTTCATTAGGAGTGAACCTAAGGGAAATGCAGATGTTAAAAACATTTTAATCAAAACACCAACCCTGTAACTCCCATCAAAGAAGCCATAAAAATAACTAACATGTAAAGAGACAGAACAGTATCAGTCAGGTAAAACTTGCAGCCCAGATCAGGTGATCAGAAAGACTTCAGTAACTTCTAATAGTGATTTCTAAAACACAGTAAATTTAACCCAGCAGTACTTACTTAAGCCAAATTATTTTCGCAGTGGATTTTCCCTGAAATATGCACATTTTGGCCCCACTCATTTTTCTTTAGACTTCATAAATTTTTCTCCACCAATATCTATATTACTTGTTGGTTGACTTTTGAACAGTATTAATTAATAAACTGTAACAGTTGGGCTACTATTCTGTCCTCAACTCAGGCAATACCTTGACATATTACCTTGGATAAAACATTGGATTCAGATCATTCAGGTCACCCATTTCACATCTCACTATTTTGTCACTTTTGATGACAGAGAGGCAAAGAGGTTTCAGAAGTGAAGACCCGGTAAATAATAGTGTCTACATTAAAGGATGAGCTACAAAAATACCTTTCTTGCTATTTAACATGCCAGTAAGAGTAAGGAATACACTTTCAAGATATTTGCTAAGATGTAGGAGATTAGATAATTTAGAAATTTGTTAGTTGGACTTGCTATTACTTCAATTTTTGTAAAAGCTCAGTTAACACGATCAAACAGATGTGTGCTAGCTGTGTTTTTCTAGTTCTGAAAATGTGTCTATAACACTTATGTGTGTGCATTATTTAGGTGATTTTGATGAAAATATTTCAGACTTTAGTGGTACCATACATAACACTCATGATTCTGCCACTTAAACAAAAATTCAGGAAAGGGAAAAAAAAAAAAATCACTTCAGTGTGAGTACATGCTGTGCAGAGTCACAAAGATCTCAAAGATCTGTCATCTCAAACAAAACATTATTAGACAATGTTACATTTCATGCTTCGAAGGTCTAATCTCTATCAAAGTCCGAGACTATCTGATCTTGTTAGCATCTGCCTTTCCACCAGCAAAAAGAATCACTGAATTGCAGAGGCAGAAACTATACTGCTTTTAATCAGGTGGATTGAAGCAGACTGACTACAGCAAGTGAAAAATGGAGTTGGATGAAGGGGAAGCATGCTCTTCTACCTGGACTTCTCTGAATTGCATAGCCAGGTAAAACAGCATATTAGCTCAGGTTTGAATCACTTCTGCTACCACATACAAGTAATCCCATACTTAACTTGATATAGTTCCCTCTCTAATTCAACCATATAAATTATATAATCCTACTGAAAAGTGTAAAATAACTTGCATTCTAGCTTTTATTAAATCATAAACAAGCAATATTATGGGGTGCCAGAGAATATTAGAAGACTGTGCTGTGCTGAATGACAAATACTCCAGATCAACTCCAGGTCACAATGAGAAAGAAAGAACACATCATTAGGGGTAGGATGAATGTTTTTAATGACTGTCAAATACCACTTACAAAGTTCTAATTATTAGAAATCTTGCAATTATATTTACAATGAAACAGCCACTAAGCTCCATTTTAACTCCACTACAAAACTTCAGGGTGGAGGGTGTGTGTGTTTGTTTTGCAGAAGATACTGAGAGTGTTTCAAAACCTGATTCTCCTTTATGACTGCTTTTTTCAGTTCTGTCCCAAAAACAGTCTAGATGACCCAAAACTTGACTTCCAGCCCTGTATTTCTGTGACTGGAGGTGTGGACGGGTTATCTGGCTAATTTATTCAAATGCAGGTGCCCCAAATGAGGTCTGAGCATCATGACTACAGATGCCTTTCCCTGGGTAATTATCCAGCCTGACCATTTGCTGTCAGAGCTCTCAGCTTCACATTTCCATCTTGCCACCCATGCTCACCTTGGTCATCTGTCGCTAAAGGACACAAAATGATTCACACAAACCCTTCTCACTGTTAGAACAGGAAAGAATTAACCTTTATTATCTGACTCCAGTATTTATAGATTCTTGACAATGACCAGGGATTGGATAATTAAGTTACCACCTTCCCAAGCACACTGGTCATGCGAAACATCCATCAAAAAAGACATTTCTTAGAAGGAATGTGATAAACAACTTATGTTTATAGAACTTTCATGGGAAAGTAACTAGAACTATGAAAACATTATCAGAAGGCTTTAGTTTTCAGGGTGACAGTCACCCACTCTCTTTGCACCAAACTTGCTCTCAGCCCTTTGTTATCTGCACCTCTAATCCACTGCCTCTCTGTCTGTCCATCCCTCGCAGGAACTTCCTTCATCTCAGTCACTTTCCTACTTTTTATTTTACGCCCCCATCTTGGGAGCCACCTTAAGGCATGGTTAAACTTGCTTTCTGTAGGAAGGATAGATATTAACACGTGATATTATGCCAAAGCCTAGGGCTGTGCTTCATGTTGAAAGCTGGGGCTGGGCACAATAAAAAGCATCTCTCTAGATATCCTGTTTGACATCTTATAAACTTACAGACCCCTAGAAGAAAAAAATCATCAGAGAACAATTTTCAGGTTGCTTTTAATTTACTGAGCTAGAACACATTTGAAAGTAGTTATAAAACAGAGCTGTAAGAGCAGGTTAATTTAAGGCTTTTTATTTTAACAGATTGTTGGCCAGAGCAAGGGTATCTAACATTTTCCTACATATTCTTCCTAGTCTTTTCAATATACAGCTCTCTTTTATACTACAATAATATCTAATAATTCCCATTTCTCCTCCTACTTCTACCTTTTAAAAGTTCTCAAAACCAGTAATCTTAAGTCTGGTCACAACAGGATACAGAAGAACAGAGATAAACAGCTTTTGTCCCCTACAATGAAAAAAAAAAGCAATTAAGAAGCCAGAAGCATGATTCTTGCCATTAAAAAACTGCAGGACATAACAGGAAAACTTAGTAGCAAAAGTATAATGATTCAAGTTTTCAAAGATGACAGGAGGATTTTGACTATTTTGACTTTATTCAAATTGTGTATCCAAATCCCTTACTCGACTGTTTAAATTTCATCTTGGAAGCTCAGATTCCATGATACTAGAGGTAAAACGTCTAAAATTCTAATTTCCATGTGCACTGTAATGCAAGATCCAGCACTGTGGATCCAACATGAAATTCCATTAAGACCATACTTTGAAAGTGTTCAAGTAACAATTCTAACCTGTCAATTATCTCAGACTGCGATTGAAAATGTCACATAAAACAGAATAAATATCTCCAGCTAAGAAACTGCCATACTGAGAGTCTAAGAGTTCAGCTCCCAGTATTGTATGTAAAGAATATGTAAAGAACCAGAATCTCTGATACAAAAATCAAGGTTCAAGATTATTCTCTTACTGCTTCTACTATTCTCTTTCGAGAGAATCTCGAATAAAAAATAAATTGCCAATATACAGTTTATCTTCCAAAGAAAGCATTAACTCACTAGGAATAAGAACTGCAAAGCTTATGTATTACAGCACCACCTGGTGTGGATTGCCATGGATACAGATTTTAAGCAGACAAAACCTACCAGATCATTTAATTTACGTGTCAACCAGTGCAGAATACGTCACTGTAACATACATTTTGTGCTTTTAATTCTGTTTATCACTTGTTCTGGAAGACATAATTAATATCTAATCAGATTTCTGAGCAGTATTTCATGCAGAAGTAGCAAATAAAATTCCAGTCACAAGACTGATAGTTCAGTTTTAATTAACAAATAAGCTGGTCATAAACTCTATGACTTCCCACTTCATGGTGACTGTCAAGCATGCAGGACAACATGCCACTATCTTCTTAGAAATATAAGTTAATTAAGGTTTGCAAGCAGAAAAATGTGAAACCTCAATGCGAAAATGTAAGGTGGATTAGCAAAGATCAAGATACAAAGCAGCATGACCCCTCAAATCCTATGAGAGAAGATCTTTCTATCAGGTGATGAAGGGGCATTCTGCTGAGATTACACAGAGGATTACACAGCACACTTAATTGCATTGTGCTTACCTGTTTACATGCTTAGCTGCTTGGCAAGTCATAAAAGATAAATTATTACTTCAGTTATTCTATCAATATTAGGATGGACAGCCTTAGCAAAGAAGGTCAGGAAACACAGTAAAATGTCCTACATCTTAAATATCTGGTACACAGGCACCCAAGGCATTGCTTTATAAAGTATTCCATTTCCCCTTAGCTTTCCCTGCTAAAAAAGAAAAGTTATGTATGACATACATAATTCCAAAACGCAAAAGGCCTTATTTACGTCTTCTGTTCTCATAAATGACAAAGAGCATGAAACTCAGTAGAATGTGAACTGCTATAGTTTAGCAGAAAATCTGTTCCAAAAGCTTCTATTCCATCAACAGACCAGTCTCTTGTCAAAGACAAGAAGTGAGTTGGTGTGCTCAGGTACATCAATTCTCTTTGTCCTGCATGTGTTTGAGTGCTTATGTTTATTTTTTGTCCAAGGTTACTGGTAGGAAGGTGAATCTCTGGCTAGGTACAGAGCAAGCTGGCATCTGTCTAATTAAACAAAAGTGCCAAAATTTAGTACAGGACACAAATCTTATTTATTCTTGCCAAATCCTGGTGTCTAAATATTCCATAAAATGGATTTTCCTGTACACAGAAATCCACTGTCCTCTGTTCTGCTAAGGGAAGAGCATTCTTGACAACAAATAGTAAAACAACTCCCATGAATAAGCTGGTATATCTCACTAGAGATACAAACAAAAGAAAAGGTGACACTAACACTGAAGGATGGACACAGCTGCTTTCTAAAACACTCAACAGTAACACTATCAACAGTCTTGCTGTCATTGTCAAAAGCTTGAACAAAGGCCAAGCAACTTGCAGACAGCCCTTTCTTTACAACCAGAAGCTCGCTAAGTTTCTAATTACCTCTCAAATTCTGCCAGACACTTTTGGCAATTTTTAAATGGATTCTTTTGTAATTTCAATGCTTTTACAAAAAGTAACCTAAGTTAAATCCCTTCCATAAACTCTGAGTCTGCATGCAAAACACTTGTGCACATACATCACCCACTGTCCTATAAGATGACCCCCTAAAAATAGACTGAGCATTAACACTGTCACTCAAGCTGAAACAGTCTAAAGGTACCAGTAAATTCCCTTTAGAACAGTTTTCATTTTGGAGATCTGTTACACAAAAAACACTACCTGCCAAGTTTTTCTGAAACACAGAGGAGCATGTTTCAAAGACAGAAAAATCATGAATGCTAGTCACAAATACATGCTATGCTCAAGTGGCAATTAAAAATTCATTTTGCTGTTTACTTATCCCCTTCATGTCTAATTTTATGTATATATAACTCATTAAAGTTTCCCTTGGGACCAGTCTATTCTTACTTTCTCAGATTCCTTTCTTTGAGGTAGAAAGTACGTGTTGCCAGAACATCATCAACAGCCAGCAATTAAATTAGGTAAAATATCAGGCAATTCTGGAAATCATTTTCAAAGAAACTACTCCCTCTGCAAGAAAATGAAGTAAGCAAAGTATCTGTGAGTCCTTGTCAGTATACTGAAAAAACAATTAGGTCCATGCTTTTGATAAAGTAAGCTGACAAGAACCTTTCACCTCCTCTGTAAGATGCAATTTGCCTTGGAAATTTCTAATTTCTCTTTTGACACACAAAGCAAACAAAAGAGAAAAGAGAAAATGAAAGATGAAGTGCTTTTGGACTTACACTAATGTATATCATAATCTCAACCACAGTATAAATTTTCTAAATCTAAACTTACAGTTTATCAATCAAAATTAACATAGAAAGAACACAAGAATGCTTTTTTACCAAGAATGGTATAAACTGCCTGAAAAGTGGTTAAAACTACAAACTCTATTCTACTTTTCTATCAATAGAATATAAACATTTACCTAAAAACATCAAGTATGTGCAAAAACAGGTTTAGAGAAGTCTCACGGTTCTTGGGAACTGCATAGAAGGTGTCCAGCTTGCTGTGGTATAACACTTTGCCTACTGATTTAAAGTTTGATCTATATGAAACACCTTGGTCACTCTTAGAACACAGGAGTCTTGGGAAAAATGTCATCCAGCTTACCAATCACTACTTTTGGTGTTAGAAAGGAGAAAGCAATCCATTTAGTTTCATATAAGAAATACATGCTTCATTTGTGGGCAGTCCTGCTTCAGAAAGACAGAAATCTTTAAAAAAATAAAAAAAACAACTCTAGTGCAGTCATACATCCAAGAATCTGAAGGCCTACAGTCTTCAAAAAGGAAGAAGGAGAGTGCCCATTTCCTCAGGTACTCTTAAATTTAATTTTAATGTATCTTCCCATTTCCTGAGAACAAAGTCATAAAACCAAAAAGAAGACAAAATATCAAGTAGCATTCAGTTTTCACTGTTGGACAAGATTTTCTATTTTTTTTTTACAATCAAGCTTCTAAATGCTAACTATTTTTCTTCAAAAGAACTGGTGTGGTTTCTTTTAAATGGTTCCTTTGATAGGGGTTTAATTTTTCAGTACTCTCTTAGCGTTCAAATCAGAAATGCAGTATTGTTTGTTCTTTGAATATTTCATATCAACTTATCAAACACATGCAAAAATTAGTGAGGTGATATGCTAGTGTAAGTTTCTATCACAGCAAATGCTATTTTTTGTTCCTTTTCCAATTAGTTTTCACAGACCTGCACATTTTGAAGCCAGAAAGGACCTTTCTAATCAGGTATCTTAATCTTCAGTTTAGCCTACAGCAGGATAGGCTATGCCAAGAAACCCCACATAATCATTTTTTTCATTAATCCAGTGGGGATTTAAAGACAATACATTACATTGCTAAGTAATCTATTCTGAAACTGGATTATGCTCATTGTTAAATCATTCATTTGCTTTTTACTGTGAAATTATCATAGACTTGATGGTAATTTCCATTTCCTGCCAGATGAAAGTGCCAGCTTTTCAAAGACTTCAGGACAGTTATACTCATTTCTATCAAGTAAGGATCTCACATCCCAAGGTACAGTTCTGCATCATTACTGCTTAAGACATGATGAGATATAAAACTGCAGGATTTTCAACAACTTCTTAAATAAATTATTTCAAATTTCTTATAAGCTTATGCTCATTGAGGCATTCAGCTCTGGAAAATGAAAAAAGAGATGTTGAGCTATTTTGGTGAGGTATGGGTATTCCTGTGTTCCTGAGTCACAGAAGCAGATACAAGCTTATCTCCATAAAGAATTGTAAAAAGCAGGTTTTATTCCTGCTCTTGGTGGCCAGTGTAGGATATCTGCATACTACAGACACAAACAGTATTATATTTTAGTGCCATAAAATCTTATTAGACCAGAATAACTTAGTTCTAGACCCATACTTAAACATCAATGCACAAACATAAAGCAATTACCAAATACAGCATATTAATTCACTTGTGTTTTAGGCAAGATAGCAGTTACCTAGGCCTCATATACATGAAGCAGATAATTTTATCTGCATTCTTCTTTGTTGTTTCAGAAGGGAAATTGCCGGGTTCATATGCCCATACACTCTACACAGAGGTAAACACTTTCTCTGTGAAAGCAGCACCCCACACATCTTTTCAGAACACCCTCAAAACCTCAGCTGGACAACTGCTGCTGATTTGCAGCTCAGATATGGAGAGTAACCACAGTGAAATGGGTGCAGTGACAAGGACTGAAAGAGTCCATGGCTTGCAGCTTCCTTTGACAGGGAGCGTTGCCGCTGCCATGGGATCCCTGTCGGGCTCCCAGTGAGATGCTGAGCACCAGGGGCACCACTCAAGTGTCACAACTGCAAAAGAGTTTATACTGCACTGAATATTTGAAAAATTAAGAAAATAGATGGATCCAAAAGATTTCTATAATCAGACTCGTGTCAGGCTGGTGTGATTAATGGCACATTTTAAAATATATTATTTTTAATAAAATGTTAAATTCTGCCATCAAACACATAAATAATTTTAATAAGGAAAATGTAGACTACCTCGGACATCATTAACAAACTTTATATATTGAGAACAAGAACATTTCAGGAGTGAGGATTTCAATGTCAAGAGAAAAAATATGTCTGAATTAGCTAATAGTAGCTAATTACTATCCAATTACTAATATGCATATGAATCAAATACATGCCCATGAAACAGGTGACTGCTGCATTTACATGTTTTAGCTGAAAATATGTGCTGCAAAACAGTGCTGAAGTTGCAAGCATGAATGGTAACAAGCCCAGAAGGAGTAGAGGAGGAATGAATATTGGGAATGAAAGGAAGGATAAAATTTAGCAATAACAGGGAAATGGTCAGATTCAGCAACTCATTGTATGTACATTTGTAGGGACATGAAAAGAGAGTGAAGAAAAAGACATGGGGGGTGGGGAGGGAGAAGAAGAACCACAGATTTACTGAAAAATGGGCCTTCCAAACATATTTACTGGCACTCTTACCTTCCTCATGCCCCACTTCTTATTGTTATATCATCACCATCATAATAAATATGTGTTTGGATAAAAGCCATGAGATGAAGCAATAAGCTGTCTCTCTCCTGAGAGACACCAAAGGGGACAGCCTCAGTGAACAAATGCGAAGTTTCCAATGCTCTCGTGGAAAAGATAACTTAGGAGCAGCTTCATTTTGATGAGAGTCAAGCAACTCAAAAAGAAAGATATGAAAGTCACTGCCATAAATGGCAGGGAAGTAGTGAAGAGAAAAAAGAATACCAATGACAGACACCTCAGGGATCCCTAAGGATGACAGCAGTCATGACTTTAGAAGAAATTAGTAGTACTTCAAAAATGTCAAACAAACAAAAATGCCATTTACATGTAGTGAGAAGGCCCTTTAAGTATATGCATTTAAAAGAGAAATAGTGCAGAGATCCTGCTCGTAACTCTTCATGCACAAACACTCTTCCCAGTCTCTCCAGCTAGATAGCTGGATGTACAGGAATTCTCTTCAAGTAATCCCAGAGTGTTCAGTGAGAACAGGCACTACTGTGAAAACACCACACTGAAAAGAAGCACTTATGGGCCAGAAAGAGAAATATATAGGCTTGAACACCTACTAAAACATCTGAACTAGACACCCATAGATTTAAAAAAGAGAGTTGAGCATACACGCAGCACTGGAGTCCAGGTTATTCTAGATTCTATTATTCTATCAAGTAGATCAGTGGTTATTTCTTATCACTACAGTATCAGCATTCTACTCACAGAAAAGACCAAGCTGTTTCATTAAACAAAATGCTTATGCACATACCTCCATTACTACATACAACCAAATAGTGAGAGCCACAGCATGGCCAACAGTGGTAAAGCTAGTAACAAGACACAAAACTAATCTGTAATGCTCCTTAGTTACAAAGTGAATTTCATCTTAAAACCCCAACAGCACCACCACCATTGTCCTAAGGTTTGAGGTATGAAAAAAAATCCAAATGAAACCCTGAATGTAGCCAAAATGCAACTTGAATACAGTATAGAATAGTCTCAATTTCATGGACAATGGAGTACAACTTCTTTCTAAAAGGCAGGAGAGAAATAATAGCAGACAGACCCCATCTAATGCTAAAGGTACTGTGCATAATTGTAATCTCTACACACGTGGAGAGAAGAAAGAAGAGCTGTGTCTTAGCCTTAATTCCTTGGTTCCAGGGGCTTTTAGTCTACTGGGTGCCAAGAAATGTTTGACTCATGAAGCAGAGTAGATTTCGAAACTTTTACTTAGATGGCAAAACCCTTGTCCACTGCAATATAAGAACCTACATTTTACATGTGATCTGGTCAATAAAAGAAAGGAAACTAGAGTGGTCCTTGGATAGAGTCAATTTCAGTATTTTTAAGAGTCTCTGAAATGCACTGTCATTCTCCAAAAGACAAGTGTACCAACATAGAGCAAAATTAAGAGTGGCATTTGACTGACTTTATTACGAACTGTACAGAATGCTGAGCTAAATCAACAGAAGAAACTAACAATGCTAAAAACTTGAGTACAGACACCTGTATATAACTTATATGCTTTCATTTTTTTATTACACCATTTAAACAAAGCACTAAAATGGCAAATAACATTAGCTTAAATAATATCTAGAAATTTCTTTTGGGCCCAAAGACAGCTCCTTTGAGTGAGAACACCTGTACCTTCCTAGGTGGTCCTGCACTAGTGATGTAAATCCACATGCAATTAAAAAACCCCACCAAGTTCCAGGTGGTGGCAAAGCTAGAGGAAGAAGTTCCTGTCTTGTATGTGTCCTGTCATTTCATTATTTCCTGCTTTTTTTCTCCCTATCATCCAAGCTGTACATGTACCTCTATTTTGAGATACCTTCAAATAAGGATAGCTCCTTACCTAGAACTTAACCTCAGCTGCCTTACAGCACAACAAAGGTAAAAGTAAATGGGAGTAACAAGTCATAAACAAGAGGTGAAAGGTTAGGACTTCTTAAGTCAGTTTTATCACTTGAGTCAGCATCTTGCAGAAGGAGCTTTAAGATTTCACCTGCTTCCAGACAATTCCTACCCTGCTGCACTGCTCCAGAAGCAGCAGCCTAAGTGTCCTACTCTTGCTTAAGGCCAGGTTGAAGCTGTATAAATCCCCTTACTCAGCCATACAGACATGAATCCTATAAAAATAAAAGCAGGCTCTGTTATAGACCTCTGTATCTTCTTTTATGAAGCTAGATGGATTTTCTTCTCTCATTCAGTTCTGTTGTATCTCATGTGTGTGGGGCATAATTGTACGATGGATGTGTGACATCCATGCACCTGTATGCAATTAATGTGCATTTCAGTAATTGGGAATTCAATTTTATTTCACTATCAGCACTTCTCCTGCACATATGACCAGAAAGCACAGTATGAACAGAATCAAAATACCCCCTTCATAAGCTGGAAAATATTACATTGAGAACAAAATTTCATGTACGTGCTTTAACACTTCAAAACAGCATATCTAATAATCTGTAGTAGTAACAAACAGCAGGCATTATCTTGCTTGCAGTACAGCAGGTACACTGTTTCAGGAGACATTTGGAAAATGGTTCACAATTACAATGGGGTTTAGATCAAAATGTACTCCGCAATTTCTCCTCTTTTAGCATGTGTTCACAGATGACTCAATTTTCTGACAAATACTTATTTAATACTTTTGCTTAACAGAAAGATCACTGACAAAAAAATTACTGATGGGGTGATCCCTAAAAACGGTAAGGTACATACTCCTTCAACTTTTTTCTTTTCTTTCTGCAAGCTCCAAATGTTTGATTTATTGTCTGCTGACCAGCTCTGCAGATGCTGCATGATCTATAGAAGGACTTGGCCAGGGGACCTGGGGGGAACAGCTGGAATGAGATCAACAGCTCACGAAAAAATAAACCACCAGCTTTGGCTGTAAAGTCAGAACAGAAGAAATTAAGTGGTAACATGATGTTCACTCCTTAAGATTAAAAGCACTGCTCTATGCTAATCTTGAGCATAATGCAATATACACATGAAATGTCTAATATTCACAGGCTAGACCGCTTGTATAAGAAGAAACCAAATCTTTCATTTCAAGGGTACTGCTTCACCTTTCTTTGGTTGGGAAAGAGCATCCCTCTCCCACAGTAACATCAGTTCAAATATAAACTAAATATTCTCCAAGGCCTCTGTTTAAGAGCACTCAAATTTTCTACCTTTAGCAGACTCTGTTAACAACATGCTTAAATGCTCTCCTGAATTAGGGCCATCATGTAATTATCTATTGCATGAAATCAAGCTGGCAGACAAATTTGAAATATTTCCTTGAAACATCTACAGATGTAGATTTATATAATTAAGCCCTTTTAGATTATTTAATGAGGCTGGAAAAATGCACTAACAGTAATTCATCACTTGGAAGCTTGTGCTGTTGGACTTATGGTTGGTTACTAAAGGCTGCCTGCTTAGTAGAGCCTGGAGACAGGAAAATACATATTTGTAAAAAAAATACCACCTTCTAAACATTTTGCTTTTAAATTGCTTAAGGGCTATTTTGCTTTGATATCTAGAGTAAACAAAAACAGAGTAGGATGCAGTATACTATACAAGCTTTATTCCTATCCACTTGGGATGACATCGATTACCCACTAGCAGATCCAAACACAGCAAACACTAACAAAATGTTCACATGACAAAACACTACTCCATATTCTGCTCCTGCTTAACAACACTCATCACACATGCACATTTCTGTGATAGCAGGCATGTGACATACACTGCAGGATCTCCCAGCTGGGAAAACTAGCCCTATGGGATTTCAGACAATTATGTCAGAGGAACACAGAATCATATAAGCCAGGCTGGAAGTGAACCCAAAAGATCACCCGGTCCAACCTTTTTTGGCAAAAGTACCATCCAAATAAGATGTTCCAGCATCCTGTCCAGAATCTTAAGTGTCCAACATTCGGGAATGCACCACTTCCCTGGAGAGATTCCACTGGCTGATTGCTCTAAATGTGAAATATATTCCTCTTGCACCAATCAGCATCTCCTCAGGACTAACCTTTACTCATTACTCTTACCTTTTCCACGTGACTTCTTGTAAAAAGTGAGTCTCCATCATTTTCCCAGCCACCCTTTAAATACTGGTGATAAGGTCTTCCCTCAATCTTCTTTTCTGAAGGCTGAACAAACACAGCTCTCTCTGCACTTTTCCTCATATGGCCAGCTTCCCAGTCCCTGGATCCCTTCATGGCCCTTTTCTGGACTTTCTGCAGCCTGTGCACAGCCTTTTTTTTTACAGCTGAGACCAAAATTGAACAAACTATTCCAGGTGTTACCTGATAATCACTGAGTAGAATGGATAGTGACATCTTTACCTCTGCTGCTGATGCCCATGTTGACAAAAACCAGCATCCTGTGTCTTTACCACAACAGTGCACTGCTCATTCACACAGAGCTGGTTCACCAGGACCACCAAGTAACATTCCACAGAATTTCCCACCAATTGGTTAGATCCCTACCTGTGCTGCACTCCTGAATAATGTTTTCCCAGGTACAAAAACCTAACACTTGTTCTCGTGCAGCTTCCTAAGGCTTTTGTTAGCCTGCACTTCCAGCCTATCCAAGTCATCCTGCAGGGTGGCACTCCTTCCTCATGTGTCCACTTCCCCACTGTTGTTTTCATCAGCCATCTTCACCAGGGTGCACTTCATCCCATCTTCCAGATCACTTATGAAGATTTACGAAGCGTAGTCTCCAATATCCCAGGGGAACCTCACTTGTGACAGGCTGCTGGTTTTATCCCAGCCCTGCTGCTGCCAGGCAGTTCCCCACCCTCTGCATGGAGCACTTCTCTGGACCCCAAGCACTAGCTGTGGAAAACCAGAGTGAGAGCCTTGGAGAAATCCAGGTAGACAATGCCTGCTGTGAGCTCCACATCAGACAAGCAGGTTACTACTTTGTCATGGAAGATGACAGAGTTTGTTAAGCACAGTTTGCCCTTGATGAACCCATACTGTCTTTTCCCAGCTGTGTTCTTCATCTGACTTGACAGCCTCCAGGAGGATTCATTCCACAATTTTCCCAAGGACTGAAGCAAGACTGATGTGTCTGCAATTTCCTGGATTCTCTTTTAATACCCTCTTGTAGATTAGAGTGACCTTCATCTCCTTCCAGTTTTCTGGGACGTCCCCTGATCTCCACAACTTCTCAAAGATTATAGAGAGTGGCCTCACAATGACATCAGCTAGTTCCCTTAACATCCTCAGGCAGATATTGTCAGGCCCATCGATTAGTAGGGGTAAAACAACATGCCTTGCTCTTGCAATCTTGTCTCTCAGAGTTCAAAATACTGAGTTTTTTCCCTATGAAATCCATATTTAACAAGTGCTTCAAGGCATACAATTTACATACAAGTGTCCCAACTCATAAAAGTAATGCTGACCAGCGAGCATCTGAAAAGGACAGGGCTGGTTGCTGTTCCAAAGGTAAGAGGACATAGTGGAAATGCTCTCCTATAGCAGAAGAACATGGCTCTAAGACTGTTCTTGAAAGGGTCTACTCAGGTACTGTATGTTTCCTTTTTATTAGTTTGGCTGGTCAGGGCCAGATGAATTTCTACTTCCTGTGCTAGAGTGCACCCATCTGACTGAGAGGCGGTGGACTTGTTTTTCACAGATGGGAGAACACAGAACGTGGTAGGAATATAAAGATGATAAAGAGAGGAAATGAAGTATTTCAGCTTTTATGTTCAACAAATACACTCAGTTACATTAAAAAAAACAACCCACATTAATATTTGTTTTCTAGTCAAATACACTCAATCAGAACATCCATGGACATCCAGAACCATTGATACACATACCTGGGAGTAGGACATTCCCCCAGAAGGGATAAGATAAATAATTGAACATGATGGGGTAGCTGTAAGTGCAGAGGAAGAGGCACAAATGGCACCACATCAATTTCTTGTGATGGACTAATTTATTTCCCATAAATACACTCTCTCAACTCCACTAGTCAAAAAGAGATCCACACTAAAGCAAGTGCCCCAAGTTTATTACAGTTTACATTCTTTGGACAGAAGAAGCATTACTATGTGTGCCTAAAAATTCTAATTACTACCTACTCAGCTGAAAGGTAGTTTGCAAGTGAAACCAGTAATGAAGCATGCAGAAAGCCTGCAGTCCACACATATCAGTGACATTCCACACAGAAGCTAGTGATGATGTACAATAAGAATATGACTGGGAATTAATTAAATACATAATTAAAAAGTATATAGTATGAAGAAGATATATAATATTGCTACTGACAGATCATGTGTGCATGCTCAGAAGAACAAGAAATCACTTAAAACCCTCAAAGATACCCAGGTTAGAAGATAACTAGTAAGATGATGGATAGTGCAGAATCTAAGGCAGTCCCAGCTTCTATAGACTTGGCCTTCTGAAGAACTGAATCTTTCATTACAGGTTTCAATCACAAATGAAGAAAACTGAGCTGCAGCCTGGGGCAGTGAGCAGCAGCAGCACTGGTAGCTGGGCTGCCTGACTAAAGGAGCCTGCATGACCGATTTGGGGATGAGCAGCATTTGAGGAGGGCGACAGCAATGCCTGCTTGGTGAGAAAAGTAGATTTGGAGCACTCTATACTAATGCTTAGAAGCTGAAGTACCACTCTGGAAGAGCAAGGAGAGAACAAGAGTCCTAAAATATTTCTAGTGTCCAATATGAGATCCAAATCCTGCTGGAAAGCATCAGCTGCCATTTTTAAATTACATTCTCTGTATGCAGATGGTGGCAGTACACATAATATCGTAATTCTTACTTCCTAAACTTCTCCCCTCCACTACATGTAATCAATGAGAAATTAATAAAGGAAACGTCCAGGTATATGACACATCTCTTGTCACTTCCTCTGTGAGACAGACTAGCAATGGCTGTAGCAACAAATGAGACAACATCCAAGTCACATATACACAAATTCCTCTAAAAACATAGAAGAGTCTCTTGAAGACAGCAACTCACAAAAACCTAAGACAAGTCAAAGCAAAATGAAAAGTCATAGGCAAAATGTAAAGAAATACAATGCAACAGCAAAGTAAGAAAGAAGTTGGTCACATTTCTTTCTACCATCTTTGCTGGGCCATTACCAAAATGTACTTAGAACTGTGTCCCTGCAGACTGAATTTCACTCACATAACACATAAAGGATGTTTGTTTTAGAACAGAAAATTAAGACCCCAAATTCATCTATCAATGTACAAGTCATTTGGGATGCTTGTCTCCACTGAGGATAAACATGGTCTACACGACTAACAGTCTCAATTTTAAACAGTTAATGTCACTTGCAAGCTACTCTCACCATAAACAACCAACATAACATGCACTACAGGGAACCAAACTTTTAATGGTAAGTGCTTACTACTGTCTAGAGAGAAAAATATTCAACAGGTAAAAAAAATAAAAATCCAACAACACTGCAAAACCAGTACACACTGTCATCACTGTTTCTGAACACGTGAATATAGATTAAAATTTGCAGCTAAAATAACTACAGCATGTAGTAAGATGTGGTATGCAATTTGAAAGGTCTGTAAATTTGTCACTAAGTATTTCCAGGGAGGAGTTATTTCAAATGCAATGTTCGATTTCAGAAACAATTTGGGTATAACATAACTGCCTAGAATCAAGCCTTCTGTGGTTATGAATGTCTCTCTATTTGTAGTATTCTGCAGCTTCCATTACTGTAACATAGCATTTCTGTCTGAGGCACGAAACTTCATTGTACATTTGTGAGACATAAAAGTACTTTATGAGGCCTGAAACATTGAGGATTCGATAAGCACTACCAAATTTTGGGCTAAACCAGGATTAATACAGAACTTGAGTAAATACAGAAATGATCCAGAAATTTTGAATTAGCAGTTACCTATCCCTGGAGGAAGCACGAATATAGCACTTCCCCATTTACCTTGCAGGTTCCCTAGGGCACTTTCACCTGCACAGAGCTCCTACCTTCATGTGGGGAAAGAGACAGCTACGTTCCACCTGAGCAACACTGCACTCCAGTAGCAGGGTGAAACAGCACTGAAATCTGCCACAGCCTCAGAGAGACTAGATGAATTAGGTGCATTCAAAGACTTCTTACACACCTCAGTAAGACTGCATTCAGCACAAGCCAATGTTACAATGCCCATTTTAATTAAAAAAGTTAAATCCTTCTGCTTCCAGACTAGTTGTCTCATCCCTCCCTGGTCACTAATTCAAGGAAGTATCACCTCTGCTTAAAAAAACCCCAAAAGATACAGACTGTAACTATGTCAGCTACAGTCCTAAAGTTGATTCATACAGCAGAACACGCAGTTTTGTATCTTTGCATGTAAGTCTGTCCAAAGTGAGTGAGAAAGTGTTGCTAGCAAGGCAAAACAGCTCCACAGTTCCCAGCCTGCCCCACAACAGCTGCTAAATTTCGAATATGAGTTTTCTCCTACAGTCAGAGACTTTTGCTCTCTGCTGCTTTACTGTCCCTCACCTGTTCCTTGTGTTTATTGTGAAAGATTCTGTAGTGAGGGCAACTCATCCACTTGCCAAAAGCTCCTTTTGTATACAAAAGTCCTCACCAACTTTAGTGGACACACTGCAGGTATGATTTGGGTTTGGAGGCCTACATCACTTCAGAAAGAAAATACAGCTCTTCTAAAACATGTCAGAAAGTTTTATTTAACTATTCCCCTACTGCTGAAATGCTACAATATCCAGGTACCTAAGGATGCACTTAGTGAGGTTGCCAAAGACATCTGACTCTAGCTGAAACCCAGAGAACTAAGCACATTTACTCCAAAGACTTCACAGAGGATCTGTCTGTACACCTAAGTGTTGAGGTCCTTAAAATCCCTCTCTACATCTCATCTCCCTTTCCTGTTCAAGGGAATTTTCCTCACTGACTTTTATGAGAATCTATTAGTTTTCTGTAATATACCCAGTTATTTCACTGTTGGAGATACAATTTCTATGGACAGGGGTAAAACTCACACTACAAGAACATTTTGCTTTATTGCACTGCCAGTATCTGTTTCATAGCTTTGGATGCACAGAAATAGGTAAAGAAATTAAACTTTAAGGATGACACAGTGCTTTCAGACCACATAGAACACCTTCTAACGTCATCTGGCACTTTTCCACAGGCCAAGGACAACAAACAGCCTCAAACACAGAGATTTACAGTTTCTGTTTCACCATCTAACAAGTCATCTAGCAAGATTCAAGGTACTTCTGCACGCTAGACAGCACAGTAAGATCAGTTTTCATCATTTGAGAGGGAAACACTTCAAGCAATGATTACTTTGCTTTCCACCAGACAAATTAGTTTCACTGTGATCTTTTCCAGATGTATAACCCATGAATTTTAAGTTGGTTGTAAAAGTCCACAGAAATGTAATTCAGCATCTTCCATCTGAACAGATTTAAACACTCTTCTAGAACAGCTACTGTTGTAGTCCTTTCCCTTGGTTCCCCTCCTTCCTCCTCCTTATCTAAACACTAATAGTTTTAGGGATATTTCAGTATCTTAACAATGAAATTGAGCATGTCAGTGTTTTCACTATATAATTGAGAAAATATAAACACCTGACAGTAATTATGATTTTGTCTGACTTAATATCAGAGCAGTTTCACTGTTAAAAATTAAGAATAACCTTCATAGACTGCTACGTAATCCAATTGTGAAGGAAAAATTATTTCCCAGAAAATTATGAGAAAACTTTAAATTTTTTCCCTTTATAAGGTACATTAATAACATGAATCGAGAATAATGTCTGAGAATGCCAAAATAAAGGCTAGCTCTCCCAGTGGAATTAAGATTTTAATACTTTGCCTTTGATCTGAATTACACAGTATTCTTTAAATCCAAGAGCACAAAATTCCAGACTTCCGTAAATAACCTGAAGCTTGCTAGCACAAATCTGCCAACTAACAAATCCCTCTTCATCTCTCCAAAGGCTGCATTTTTAAAGGTCATTAGATGGTCAGCTCACACACTAGATTTACAGACCATGTAAATATAACAGACAAAAGACATATAAAATCTCCATTCCCCATTTTGAGCAGCTGTGCTTCCTAAGAGTGCAACATCCCTCATTTAATCAGAGAACCTGCCTGCAGGTAATATCCACAGACAGTAACAGCAAGATCCCAACTTCCACTAGATAAGGCAGTCCAGGGCTGAATTTGCTGTGTTTGCAGGGATCCTACTGATGGGAACAGCTGCTTAGGTAGAATACAATACCAAAATACTTGTTTGAAGAAGAAAAAAACCAAAAAAACCTCAAAACCTTTGATTCCTGCCTAAGACCCTGTTTTGTCTGAAATATGAATGTTCCTTCCCCCAATGCACACTCAAGGCATTGCAAAGGTCTCAGTTCACAACAAGATCAACAGCTTCAGGTCAATTACGTGTTCAGTGTTAAAGTTCTGCATAAATGCTGTACTAAATGTGAATATTGCCTGAAGTGAGCCAAGTGAAATCATTAATTAGATCTACCTTACTTAAAAAACTGTCCCTCATACCGAAATGAACGCACTGTATTATGGAGTGTTGTAACAAACTTCCAGTTCCAGACAGCTTTGTCCTGAAGCAGAAATGGTCCCTCCACAGCTTTTGCTTTCAAAAAGTAGATCAAGAAAATGTCAACTGAGCAAAAAAAAAACCCAAAAACAAAAACCAAATACCTAAGGTAAATAAACACAAACATCTAAACCTCCAGTACATTCAGATTAACTTTGCAAGACTGGACTATTCCCATAATACTGAAGCGTGACCATGTCTGCGTGGATCATTTCACTTTAGCTGTGCCTCCAGCCTGTCCTCAACGCTATGTGGGAGGTTTACACTAATCAGCTTTTTCTGAAGTTTAAATTGCAGCATCACATCAACAGCCGTTATGCAACATCAAGAAATAGGAGCTTGTGCTGATTTATGAAAGCCAACCTGGTGCTATTTTCAAGCCTCTGAATTAGCCGATATTTTTCCCCATAAAACTATTCAATGTCATAAAGTCAAATATTTTAGTTAAGAATTAATAAAGGGAGTGATGCATGATGTTCTAAAAAGCCAGAGATATTTTACAGTTAGCATAAACTCACCAACAATTAATACCTTACAACAGTATGATTTTTCTCACAGCTTTAATTATGTGTTCGTGACTTCATATATTGGAGAGTGAATGTCTTCCCAGAAGGGAAAAAATGTACACTACTTTCCCAAGTTTGTTTGAAAAAGATCAAATTATGCAAATTATCTTCCTGTAAGACATAGACCATGCAGCTCAACAGCCAGTAAAGCCTAATTCCAAATTTCTATTCTTGGATTCTGTTCCTTTGCAGCTGTAAAGGTGTCTGGCACTCACAGGAGTATCTGAAGGAACACCTATGGCATTTAAGCCTTTTACATTCTTTGAAAATTTTTCAGCTAATTTTCAGAATTTTTCTCTAAAGGAAAAATAGGGGGAGAAAAAAACCAAGAGAGAGAGAAAATAAAGTCAAACATGAATGTAGTCAAAGCACACATATATTCACGTATCAGTCTTCAGGAGGAATCAAAACATAGTGTAACTCTTGTTAATCTCGTAATTGCAAGAGGCTTTTACCCATGCCTGTTAAATAATACGATCCAAATTCCTCTTCAAGATTAAGTATATAAAGTCACTGTGCAACTAAAATAGCAAGACACCAAAGTGAATGCTACACCATTTGCATAAGGAAGAGAAAGATTACTATTGTTTCCTTAATATTTAAGTATGTTTGCTGGCAGAATATAAATGCATTATTTGGGAACATAATGACTGTAACTTTGAATTTTTATTCCTGTAAATGCCTAATCTGATTACATTACCTTAAAACAAGCAATCCATTTGCTTTTCCCACATAAAAGATCCATTTTACAGACAGAAAAGAAAAGATATTTTTGCAGAGGAAAGAAAGAAATAATCAGAGCAATGAACTGAATAATCTGAGGGCAAGAAACAAGTGCCTCAATGACAAGCTACATCATATTTATACTCATATCAGAATTTATATTGTGGCACTTAAGTAGCTGCAAATCTATCATTGGGAAATCCCAAAATCATCTTCAGTCTCTATGGAGAACAAGGCTTACTACTATAAACATGCTTTCCATGTTCAGAGCTCAATCTAAATAGGTAATATTTGTAGAGGGAATAGAGATCAAGGTTTCTCGCTAGTGTTGAATTACATTTTTGCCCTGTGCTAGTGTTGAATTATATTTTTTTCTCCCTGGGAAATTAAAAAAAAGGTATTTTTTCTGGAGTGAAGGAATATATGGTAAAGTTCCAAAGAATTTCACTGCTGCATGTACAGCTAGAATTGAGGATTTTCTCGTGCCCATATCCTGGATCTCAGCCTCTCGCAGTAAAGGCTGGCGTTTAAGGTTATTATGCACTCTGTACATTTCATGTCAATGCACAGAACTATTGATTCTACAACTACTATAATAAAATTGCCATTAAAACAAGAGATTTACAAAATAGCTATTGCTTACAAAAAGAAATGCAAGATTTTGTTGTAAAAAAACCTCTCTCCACTTAGTGACTGAACTTACTCTTCTATACAGAGATGATGATCTGGTTTCTAATAGCAGTGTTTAAGATCTCAGTTTGGGGTCTGTAGGCACTCCAGAATCAGGACACACCACCCCATTACCATCTGAGTCCAGTGAGATGTCACCAGTCTTAGCACAGACAGGCACACAGCCAGTACTGTCCAACATGGCCATTTCCCCTCTACACTTTGGATACAGAAGGTTCTCATCTCTTCCATAAGTTGTCAGATGTGCAGCCTCTCACAGCTGAAAACCCTTTGGAGGATGGAATTAACCCACAGAGTTGAGCCCCTGGCAGGGAGTATCCTCAGAGATTCCTCAGATTGTACTGCAGCGCTCAATTCACAGTCTAGCCTAGAGTCAGCAATGCAGCACCACCAAAATATTTGGAATTGGTCACTGAATGGAAGGAAAGAATTTTAGTTGTGAAGATTGCAATTTTATTTGTAAGAATCATAAAGTACATGCATCATTATTCCCATCCCATCTGCAATTTCATCCCAGAATAACAGTAATGCTAGAGGCATTCGTGTAGTATTCAATCCAGCAACAGGTAGAATGAGGAAGAAAATATCGAATTTTTAAAGTCTTCAACAAAACCAAAAGGTTCTGCAAATAATTTCATGTACTCCAACAAATCTGAACAATTTCAAAAGCCACTGAGCTTATATAGAAACTTACATAGTACTTTTTAAGACCCAGAAAAGCTTGTATGATATGGGCAACTATCCTATTTCAATATCACATCTTTCTTACATGTGCAGATAGGTTTTGTACCTATATCTAAGGAGCAACTAGTGAAACACTGAGTAAAAAGAATTTTACAAGTAGTTATTTAGCAGAGACTTAATCATTCTTTACCCAGTCTTGTTTTTTCTTTAAAGTAAATTGGAGTCCAGAGTACAAAATGGGTAACGTGACTGTTTCCAGCTGTAAGTACTCCTTTCAACCTAAGCAATTTGAGATAGTTTTGCTACCTCCCAGACTACATGAAATATATTATTATTTTGACTTTCCAACCCCCCCTAAGGTAATAGAAAAATAAAGCTGAGTTGGGTGTCCAGGCTTGGTGCTGTCCAGAAGATAACACTGAACCAAGTTGACTAATTTCCCATTACCAGTCTGCTGTCTTGCAGAGAAAGCAGCCCAACTCCAACCTTTAATTACCTAAGTAGTACTTACTAAACTTAGTTGCCCTAAATATCCACAGATTAAAGCAGTTCTGGAGATGATCCCAGATAGTCTTTCCAAGTAAGAACTCTCTCATCACGTGCTATTACTAAACAATCCTGTACAACCAAATAACTATAGTAAACACATATGGTATTGAAAACACAATTGATTAACTGACTACCTTCAAATCTGAAGTACATATTCTGCACTCAAAAATCATTTGGCCTAAATAAACCTTCCCCTCACCCTCCATGAAATAAAAAAATTAAAAAAAAAAAAAATTCCAAAGACCTTTGAGTCAGGCACAGGCACCAGTTTGTTCACACATGAGAAAATACTGCTGACCATTTTCTTTCCTTTTTCTGCCTGCAAGCAGCAAGAGGTCCTCATTTTACTCCTGGTAAGTCAACAGAGTACTGGCGTTTGACACAATCCCTCTCACACAGCAGTCCTAAAAAGCATTCCCCAGTGGTAGAAACATCACCACAGCAGAGACCTGCAACCTCCCTAGTGATAATTTTTCATCTCCATTCTCTGTGGAGAGCAGTGGCCCAAAGCTGGGTCAGCCAGGAATGCACTCACCCCCTTCTAGGGAACAACTAAAAGGATCGATACATTCCAAGACTTTTTCTCCCTCTAGGTGGAAGATATGAAGAAATCACAAGTGGTCTGTAGTGTAAGCATTGAGCTACCAGTTTTAGCTATCTGGGAAGTGCTAATGTTTTACTTACTGTAAAAATTTGCATCTTTCATTTTAATAAGCAGACAATAAAAGAGTCAAATCATGAGCTGATCAGGAAGTAGCACTGAGGGTGGCAGCAGCAGCAGCTCCAACCTCAATGAACTTAATACGGCTACAATTTATGATTAGGTGGGGGGGAAATGGAGCTTAGCTACTGACCTTCTCTGCAGACTTTGGGTAAGTCATGTTGCCTTTTTTCAGTCTTTTCCTTTCCCTTCTTAATTTTCATTAGGCATTCTTAGGGACTACCACTGCATCTCTTAACAAGGACAGACAACACTATAGCTCTATAGGGACCTCCCACCCTCAAACAGCAAAACATCACTGAAACAGGACTGATTAATATGCTAGCTTTGACTTCTCTGTCTAGCAAATCCTGGCTGGCCAATTTCTCAGAGCACCATGGTACTTGTGGCTCACAAAGTGAGATTCAAGAAACGAGAGAGAGGGATAATATGCCAGATAGTTTCTTTCACCTTCTGCTCTGGAAGCATCTGCATAAAAATAACAAGAAAAGGTAAACGGACATTGGAAACATCTCAAAGTGCCAGTGCAGGTAAAGGAAGCAAAGGATAACAGCAACAGGGAAGAGCATGGCTTGCAAGAAGCTTCAGAAGGTAAGAAAAAGCCTTACAGTTCGGGGCAACAGCAGTCAAAGATCCTATGGAGGGAATTAAAAACACGTAATAAAATCAAGTAAAGAATGCAACCTTTACAAAGGCATGAAAAGTAAAGGGAGACAATTCTTATCAAAGAACTAAACCAGAAACATCATCCCACCATCCAGCACTAAATCTGTAGGGCAGAGCCTCAGCTGCTGTAAACTCTCATGGCTGTATTGATGGTAGAGTTAATGGAGCACAGATATGCTCCCCAAGGCTCTAAACAACTGCCTCTCTGAAAAAGAAATTCTTGGTCTAGGAGCTCACAAAACTCAAAGCACAAGCTGATTCACAATAAATGGGGGGAGTGGGTAATAAATTTGTTTTCCACATTTCAGTCAATTTAAACTTCTAAACATAAATTTCATTCAGAAATTCCATTCCAGAAGTTTAAATGTTTCCCACCATTTGTGAATATCTCACATCTTGCTATTAAAGGTTTAAATACCTTTGAATAGCAATAGATTCAATCATATTGCCCTCAACCCACTAAGCAACTGCATTCATCTTCAAGGGAAAAGTAATTCATCAGGTTTAGGCCATCTCTGAGAATTTTCCAACAAGCATACATGGAAACTGAACAGGTAGAGTCTAAATTATCTGTCTTTTTGCTTGAAGGAAGGCACATTTACCACTGCTCCTCACTATGCATAGATAATGTCACTCTCAGCATTGTTAATGCAATCCCTGTCATTGACATTAAACCATCAATCTCATGCTGAAAAAAAAAATAAACAATTGGCTGACAACATACACACGGTAACCTGCATTCCACATGAAGTGTTTGCTCTGCTGTACTTCAGCTTACCAGTAGAGTTCCAGCAGGAATTAATCTGACTCAGTTTCTAAGGCTAATACAATTTCTACTAGAATGTCTTCAATGTCTGTCAATTCCAAAACAATAAAGAAAACCACCATTCTTTATTGCCTGAAAGTCTTGCCTCCCTGTAGAACAGGACTGATGCCAATTGGGATGTCAGCAGGTTCATGCAGTATTTTCAGCCAGCTAGGTGGGTAACCACATCTATTCTGTAAAATGTCATGGGAATAACAAACACTGAACTAAATACCTACAATAAAAATTTGTAGCTTCAGAAAAAAAAAAAACAATTATAAGGGTTCTTACCAGAAATATTAGCAGCACAAAGTTTAAAACTAATTTACTGTAATGAAATTCTAGATTTCTTGCCCAACCAAAACCAAACCTCTCTCTACATTTTGATTTTTCACTTTTTTCTATCACTTTCTCTGTTTACTATTTCCCAGGGCCTACCTCTTTGCCTTGCAATTCCCAAGGTTCTCCCATGGTTCACCACCCAAATTCAGTCTCCTTTCACTCATGTGTCTTATCCATCTATCCTCCAACTCCAGGATGCCTGATAGGATCATTTTAGTCCTTCTACCACACAGTTCCAACCCCCAAATTTCTCTATCCCTCTTGCAGCTTCTGGTGACAAAGTTTTGTTTCCAGATGCTTTTCACAATCTACTTCCCTGCCCAGTTCCATGCTTGTAGAGTTTTGTCTGAATCCTCCACACTGGTGGTCCAAGTCAGACTGGTGAAACAATGAATCCAGCATTTTAGCATCTGTCCAGCAACACAGATCTCACAAAGACTGCACTAGGCCAGCCCCTGAAGTACAGATTAATGCTCACAGGCTGATTTATAAGGCCTTTTCAATCCTCCTCCTACAACAGCAAAGTCAGGTCTGGTAACAACTGCACATGCTACAAGGCAAGACGGCAATGCTTTCAGTCTCAGCTGCAGTACAAGGTGACACAGAAATCAAAATTGCCATGGACAAGGATAGGTACATTTAAACACAGCTTTTAGACCAACAGCATCATTTTCTAAGTGGAAAATTGAGCACATATCTACAAAATGGCCTATATCCCCAGTCATACTAGAGAAGAACATATGCAAATATACACACATTATCTCCCACTAAAGGTGAGTCAGTCAGCAATAGCATGGAGAGCTGCATGTCCAAGTCTCATTAACTTTGATTTTGAAATCCCTAATTCAGGATTTCAAATATGTCCTGAGTAATATAATGTAATGCAATTCATTTGATTTCCATACTACATCACAGGACATCTCAGGTTGGATGGAACTTCAGGAGGTCACACTAGCCCAAACATCATTTTTCCAGGAGCTTAAATCAAAACTGAGGTATCTGGATTTGATTCTGTCACATATCTCCTCTTTGACATCAGGCCAATAATTCACATAGCTGCTCTCTGCCTGAGATGTCCAAAGTTACAGAAAAAGAAATGTTGCACTATTTACTACATTAACATCTGAGGAATGCTTAGGTAATGTGGTTTGAAATACAGGCAAATCAGATATCTAAATACTAGAGTTGGGTTAATACAGGAAGCTTGAGGTCTTAGTCCAGCAATCCAGAACATTCAGCCTGGATGTTTCAAGTATGAACCTGTGTCCACAGACATTAAATATAGTTCTGAAGTGGCTACATTTTAAAAAAGTGGATTTTTGTTTCAGGCCGGCTTCTTGGTTCCAAAGCAAAGACTTAGCTTGTAAAAGTCCTTATCCACAGTGCGGTTCAACTGGACCCAAGCCAACTGTAAATAAATCTGAGTCATATGAAATAAAGATTACATTAAGTAATATTTTTACTAGGTTTAAGAATATACAGTAACATTATAAAATACTATTTAATATGTTTGAATTGCCTTTGTTTACTACATCTCTACATGGCATTTTAGTCAGACCTTAATTTACTGTGTTAAACTGCTTCCAGCAAACTTGACCCCTATACCTGGCAAAATGGATAAATTAGCCTGGAGTTTGTTTTCTGCTCTCAGGTCTCCAGGGGATGCTGCTGGCAGGTTGAGTCAAAGCACAGAGAGACGTTTGTCTCATTTCTTTCTAGTATTTTGGATGCCAGTTTTAATACACTGCTAGAAAATGAACAGCTCAGAAAGAAGGATGATTATTTTTCTATGTTCAGTCAAAGCGCATTTCCAACACCGGTTCACAGAAAAAAACAAAACAGAAACAAAACAATAAACAAACAAACAAAAAAACCCAACAAAAAGCCCCAACACAAAGAAAAACCCCACCACTTTTCCCAACTAACTTCAACTACACCTACCTGCATAACCATTTAGTACTCACACTCAAAGGCCGTGCAAAGATGTCAGAAGTTCAGCCTCAACCTAGGTGTGAATTCTGATTTAGGAGACCTTGGCAGTCATGTAAGAAAAACTCATGATAAAATGTTTGTCATTTACCATCAACTACCCCACTAAAAATGGTTTTAAATTGTCATGCATCTATCTTCCCCAGAATCAGAAGCCATACAAATGAGATCACAACCCAGTATCTACACGGACAAGAGGGAGTCTGGAGTCCCAGGGTGAGGGAGAATAACCCAAAGCAAACCCAAAACAAAACTCCACCAGCATATGGCAAGTGGCTACAGAAATAAGACGCATGCTAGCTAATTAGTAAGTCTTTCACCACAAAAATAAATATACATTCACAGGACTCTGCACCTGAATGTTATGTGAATACCATACACATAAAGCAACTAAGAAATTTTTTGTTAAACATTTCTTCATTTTCATTTCCTTTTGGACCAACATGAAAATAGAATGTTTATGGCTGATAACTTTCCTGGTCTTTGAGGGCATAACACACTGAAATAACAAAATATTTTAAATCCACATGCACTATGAGTAAATCTGTCATACTAAAATAGTTGCACATATTCTATGCATCGAGGCAGACAGGAAGTCTGGCTAATATGCACATGGGGAATATTTGCAAATAACATAACAGAGCACAATAATTCTCTGTAGTATCTCAATGAAACCATGAGTCTTTCTGTGCTAGGTATTGTATGAATGCATAGTAAGAGCACATGCAGGTCATGCTGAGCTTACTAATTTAGGCTGTTCATGAAACAAAGGTTTACATTGAAATTATTAATACCACATCCTTAAAAGTGGAGGTCTAAGGCATTTATCGCTGCCACAAAACGGAAGTTTGATCTAGGGAAGATCACGAGCGCATTGTTTAAAAGAAATGCATATTTTCAATACAAATTTTTCACAACATTTAAAGAAAATTTACATCAGCACAAAATTACATATTCCACCAGCATTTATTACTCTCAGTTTATGAGTTTATATTTATTAAGGTGTCTATATGGATTAAGGGGAAAAAGGATACATCAATCCAGTATGTTAAGAATGATGCATTTAAATAAGCACTGTGTTTGTTAAATACAACTAATGGAACTCAATAGCTCCTACAGTGTCTTTACTACAAGTGTACAAGAAAAAACATTTTCTGCCCCCTTGGAAAATTGCTTGGAAGAGTCAGTCCTGTTTTCTCTAGTCATCATTGACTTTTGTAGAAAAAAATAACAGGCTCTTGTTCTCTCTACGGTAAACTAACAAAACTGTCTAAGACTTCTACAGTTTCTCTACAATGCATCACATCTTACCTAAGTCCCCAGGGTTATAACTAACAGTCTAAAACATACAGAGACTTAATGACTTTGATCCTGACTCAAAAATCACTTATACACATGCTACTGGGAAACACACTTTACTGTAGAGGACCCTTTAGATTTAGAGGAATCTGCAGATTCTTTCTCTCTCACTCCAGGAACATAAAGCATTGCTACAACATGCCTTTTAATGCTAAACTAAAAATGCATCATGGGTCAGGAAGAAATGCTAACCCTGTCTTTCTCCCAGTCCACAATTCATCTTTACCCGCTAGTAACAATGGGAAGAACATGCTTGAACCAAATCATCACCTATTTAACATCAGGTTACCTCATGAACTGTCCATGGTTGACAAACCACAGGCAAGAAAATCCCAGTCTCTTTCAAGGCTGCTCCCTGACTAGTGTCAGAAGACAATGGAAATATATTCCCATATATCTCTAATTAACAGGAAAAAAAAAATCTATCAGGGATTACTTGAAAATATTCACAGCAGCAAAAGGTCTGGATCAGTTGTTTAACAGCCTGACATGCCCCAGAGGCATGTGGTAAGAAACATCATGACACCCAGTCACCCTACCTTGGATGTGCCCTGGAAACGGTACTTGGAGCTCTGGAGGACATGGAGTCATAGGAACATTTTGAAACAAGGGGCAAGCCATTGGAGCAGAGAAGCTACAAATCAGACTTTCTGGGCAGATGGCACTGCAAGCTTGCAAGCTGATGGCAGATGGAAGCGAGAGCTTGGATATGGCAAAAAATTCAGTTGCAAACTAATGAGGTATGTTAAGATGCTAGAGACAACTACTCCTCTTTTCTCATATCTCTGCCTTAAGTGAGGGTCAGGTCAACTCCTCCTCCCACAGAAATCTACCCAGAGCCATAAAGAAAAGGTAGTTTGGTTTCCTTCCAAGAGGAAGCCATCCAGAGAGTTACTCAATACCAAACAAATATAAGATTCATAATTCAAAAATCCCAGGCTCACATAAAATTTCTGAAGTCCAGAGCCTTCTACATACATTCTTCAAGCCCTCTAGCCTCCAAGACAATGTAAAGACCAATATCTTATCACAGCAGAGAAGCTTTCAGCAATGGGGAAGTTTAAAGCCAGGAATGATCTTTAATAGAAAAACGCTATAAAGCACACTAACTGTAGTGAGGATTTGATCTCCATCCAGACTAGAACTGAGGTTGGCTTGGTGCTCCCTAGGCTGCACCTCCTTCCTGCAGCTGACCTACCATTCCCAGCTGCTATGGGACAGAGAAAATCTATAACTCTTCATGATTGCAGAATATTAGTATCAGAAAAAACATGGAGCACCTCTTAAGACATTCAAGATTATCCTCTTGATAAGTCCCCTGACACAAAACCCACAACTTTTCTTCTCTAGTTGCACACACACAAGTGTATGCTCTTGTCCTCTTTCAAAATCCCCTGGTTCTTTTTTAAAGCAGCACTGCTGAGACTTTAGCATTTTTTCTCTTCTGAGAAAATATACATTTTCTCACAATGCCCCAGATACATTATCAATGTTTCCAGAAGAACACAATACAAAACTATCTACTTCAGCAAATGAGACTAATCTCAAACAGTGTAGACTATATGAGTTTATAGAAGATAGCAGCTCTCACAAGCTTCCAACATTACTTCTAGAAGCTTATTTGGGAGTTTTTGTCCCAAGATATATTACAAAGGGTGAGCCTTGCTTGCCAGTGTCATGAAGTGCAAGGAACTCATGGTTATTAACTTCTATAGTTGCCATTTCTAACAGTTGGGATTTTTATTTTTTTTACTTACATGTAAGTAAGAAAATCCAGTGAAATGGTAACTATATTAACTTCACTGAAAGCCTTTGGAAAAAGGGAGGTAAAGCTGCAGACTTGTGTGGGAAGCTAATGAAAAGGGAGCACAGCAATGACACAGGGGATTAACAGGCTCTCAGCAAGAACCTGCATTTCTCAAGGTAGTATCAAATTCTTGTATCCTAAACACACATATAAAAACATCCACATAGCAAAATCAAACTGCTACGTAACATACACACAGCCATGCAGTGGAACAGCCCCTCATGCTTAGCTTAGGGCAGACACAGAAATGACGCAGGTAGTAATAAATACATCTCATAAAGGAGCCTACAGGGAGCCATGTATTCATATGCCAACTGAAAATCCACACTCTCACCAATCTTCTATGCAATCTCCATCAAGTTTCTTGACCTTTCCTGGGACTTCTCTCTCTGTAGTCATGTGATTACACAAGCTACATTCCCACAGAGACGAGCTATATTACTTGCTCCTTTCTGATAGGCGCTCGATCATTGCTGCCCTCCCATTACATGACAAATCTCAATCCCTGGCTACCAGACAAGAATGAAAAAAAATAAATAGAAAAAAAAACAAAAACAAAAAAACAACACCAACAAAGAATGCTAACCCAAATCTACAGAAGTTCTTACTGAGCAATAACAATAATGGGTTTTTAATGGACCCACTCCTGCCCCACAAACAACAACTCCAGCTGTTTTCAGATGTTCCTTTTATTTGCAGCTTACATCTACTCACTCCTACAAGCATCTCAATTCCTCCTTCAGCTGCAGAAGATACACAGTGATAAGCAGTACATAACTGCAGAACAACAGGAAGTGATTAAAAATGCTACAACTGCAATCCTGTGACAGATTTGATCTGTAAATCTGTGTTCTCACTAAAGAAACACTTTTTAAATTAAAGATTACTACCAATACTGTGATTAGAAATTATTAATTTAATGCAAGTACTGTGATATTTTTCTTAAAACTTCAGCATCCTGAGGCATATTTGGGCCTCCTTTGTGTCCATCTCTTATGGTTACAGAGAAAAATGCACCTCAGAGACCTGAATTTCAAAAAGCACGTCAAAATGACCCAGCTGTATTTATCTATTCCAATTGTTCTTCAAGTAATGACTTACGTCATTATTAAACTTATGACTTTAGAAAAATAGAGGAAGCGGAACAATTTGTTTTAAACACGTCAAGAAGTCAGTATTGCCTCTGCAATTCCAATTCACATGCAAGCATGTTTTTGCTTTGGTTGTTTCATGATATTGTGAAAAAGTTCTCATTCATGCTAAATGGAAGTGTCCATCAGAACTTTGACAGGTATCTTTCTGATCTAGCTTCTATAATTTTTGCTGCCTTGACTCCAAGTGTGCTGCCAAGTACGTGCTCAGACATGATCACACTGATGCATCCACATATATGGAGGAAAATGAAAGAGGAGTGACAAAGAATAGTATTTTCTGACTATTCATCAAGAACCATTATGTGTTTCCAAAAGGTCATTTTTGTGTTCTTTCTTGTTTGTAAACAACTTTGACAGATAAATCAAGAGCATCATAAGATTACAGGTGCAGAACAAAGCAAACCGACCCACAAAGTTCTTAACAAAAGCACAGGGAAGTTCTTGGACATCAAAAGGATATAGTTAGAACTTTTGGACCCATATACTTTGAGCTGTGTTCTTCTAGTTCTCTCTCAGGAGTGTATAAGCACACTAGTGATCCTCAATCTATACAACTGGCACCTCAGTATTACAACAAACGTGTAAGTGAGGACAGGAATACTGCTCCAAACTCTCCTACTGCCTGGGGCTGACAGTATTCTAGAGTTCATGCTGACACTGCTGGTGAGAAGGCACGCACTCCAGTGCTATCACAGAGTTGATCAAAGAGTTACATTAAAAAAAAATAAATCTGAACTTTAAATTAACTTGGCTAGTGCCATTGGCAAAATGTCTCATCTCCCACACACCATAAACCACACAGAGGCAAGGAGAGAGAGAAAGGAAATACACACTGGAAAGACAGATGGGAAGATGAAAGCATTGTGGACTAACACTGATACTAAAATGCATCATCTATTCCTGCCCTCAATCAATTCTTTTTGCCTGGCCAAGATAGACATCCTGAAGTAAAATGGATTCCAGGGTTTCCATATCACTTACCTCATCAACCTCCTCCACACAACATAAATTCCTACTCTGAATACACAGTTTATCACTAAACTAGCAAACCATGATTAACTATGACGGTAATGAACATAAATCACTGAGCTCAGATGTCATCTGAAACACTGCATGTTTAGCTACTCATAGTTTTAGGAGGAGCACACCTCTCGTGACTTGGGCAATATACACACATCAGCTGGACAGAAATGAATAATCACCGAAGGAACAAAACTACAGAAACTGAATTGTCAGCACTAGCCTCACGATGACCCCAAAACATTCCTTTATCTGAACATTACCTTTTGCCTTTGATACATAAAATTGTGTCATTATGTAACACAATAAACCTTATTTCTACACAGAACAGTCCTGGTTTGCTGGGGTTTTTTTAATTTTAACACTGATGTTTACACATCACTGCAGCTTGGTCATGACAAAACTACCCAAAACATCTTAAGAGCTTATAGGACATTACAAAGTTGTCCCATCTTACCTGGCTCTGTACAGTTCTCTTCATGTGTCCCATTAGGTGATGCCATCAACCTTCTATTTCTCCACATTCCTGATACGATGCCTCTGTCTGGAACAGCTGATTCTTGCCCTACATTAAATAATAAAAACATTATGCCCACTAGCACTAATTTTTTCCTCCATCATCCCAGCTGGACTATGTGTGCCCACTAACAAGGAACATGGACAGACCATCAGAATGCAAACGGGGAAAAATCCAAGTTGTGACTGGAGCACATGCCAACAGACATGTGCTAGGTGCTCCTAGCTCCAAAGGGTGCAACTAGGCAGCATATCCAAGCTGTTGGCATGTTCTGGCTATCAGAACTATCAGAACACTTGGCTGTGACCCACAGCAGGAAAATACTCAGCAGCAAGCAAATGCTGAAGCCTGTACCTGTGAAAGTCAACACTTGCAGCTCCTATAGATGAAACCAGCCCAGCTATGCTGACATGAGCAAAAATCACACTTTCATTTAGTCATCTGTACTTGCACATATTACATTACTGCTTTCATGAAAAAATAAAGTGCATATGGATATGTTCCAGTTACATTTTAGTTTACTCTGAACTTTTCAGTCTTGGGTATGCTTAATAATATCAAACCATTCGTAATTTGTCAAAGAAAATGGAAATCACACTGAATTCTCACAAGCATTAAAAAAATAAAAACTTTTTTAGAAGTCAATGGAGCTTTTGGGAAAACACATATTCCAGAAGCGTTCTCAATGAAACCTGTTAAATAAAGTACAGGAGCACTTGTGAGATCATGTACCATATGCAATTATAATAGCCAAAGAAAGAACAGAACCTCTTAATTAAACCACTTCCACCTCAACCTTATCCATTTCACATGAACATATTGTAATAACAACAGAAATTCTTCCTTGGCCAATTTTAGAGTTTATACTGTCATCACATAATGCCTGTGTTTTCTTAGTGACTCCTGGGAAAAGAAATCGTGTTTGGAAGTTAGTTTTTTCAGAGTAAAATATTCTGAACCACAATTGTAAGAAACATAGACAACAGATGGTCAGTGTTTATGGATAATATGTACCACAAATTAGCCAGCTGAAAAAAAAAATCCACCTGATACAGCATACTATCAAAAATTAGGTTATGAGGGATTTAGTTGATAGCCCAGGAGATTAAAAACTTTCATTAGTCATGACATTTTTCATGAAAACCTAAAAAAGTTGTGGAAAACAACAACTGCAACAAAAAAACCATCAAGCTATGCAAACATATTCATAACCTCATTACTTGTTTCCAAGTTGGAAAAAACAAATTGAAAGTTTTAAGATGAGCAATATGCTAATATGGTCTAAGGCACCAAATTCTTACATGGATGGCTTGTTGCCATCCTAGATACAGCTCAAACAAGCCAGGCAATAATTTAAGCACAAGAGCATTACAAACTATGACAAGTTTCAGCAGATTTTTCTTCCCTAAAGCACACACTTGAACTTCAGCTTTAATTTAAGCAGATGACCCATTCTAATTGTGCTGAAATCTTAGTTTCTTATATTAAGTGTAGATGCTTAGTCGATTTTGTTCTTAAATCTTCAAGGACTGTTGGCAGCTGTACCTAGAGACCCAAGTGCTGTCCCAGAAGCCTTAGACTTTGTATTTGAGGGATGTGAAGCATATTGCAGGTTGAGGGCTTGAAGCTGCACATTTACAGCCCAAACTGTGCCAGCAGGCAGAGGAACAAATGGGAATTAATTGGTTAATTATAAATGCATCAGTCTACCAATAGAGCACATGCACAAATGATGCAAAAGACTCTGCTATAATACTCTATAACACGCAAGATTAGCACCATTCCTAGCCTAAAATGCAGAATTTTCTGTTACATCTATACTGTAACGGGGGGAGAGGTGTTGGGGGTATGTGTGAGATTGAGAAAAGAAGCAGGTATAGGTGATGGAGCTTTACAACCTAAGGACAGAACGAAAGGCAGCCCGAAGTTGCAGAAGGTGCACTACAGGCGGCTGGAGAGAACTCCACTGATGCAACGGCAGGGGGGAAACTCCTCCAGGGCCGTTCCCAGGCACAAAGCTGCCCCGTGATGCCCGGACTCTTCCCGAGCCGAGCGGGGTGGCGGGCTCGGGGAGCCCCGGACGAGCAGACGCCAGCGGCGGAGCTTCCCCCTGTCCCCGGGCTGGGGCCGCGCATCCGCCCGGCGCGGGGCTTTCTCCCGAGGAACCCGCGCTGCTCCCCCGCCCCGTCCGCACGCCGGGCTATTCCCACTGGGACACCCCACACGGGAACAGCCGCCGCCGCTTGAAGCCGCCAAACCCCGGCAGCCCCGGGGCGGCTGCAGCCCCCGGGCCGCCCCAGCCGCCCGCCCGGCCCTGCCGGGCTCCGCCGGTCCCGCCGCCGCTGCCACTCACCCGCTCTGGAGAGCAGGCTGGACATGCACCAGGCGAAGAAGAGGATGGCGCAGATGAAGCCCAGCTGCTGCAGCAGCATCTCTCGCCTCTTGCGAACTTTCCTCAGCATAAGCAGCATGGTCTTCGGAGGGGCGAGCGGCGTCTCCTCCAGCTCCATCGGAGCGAGCGCGGGCGCCGAGGGGGCGGCCAGTGGGTCGGTGGGAGAGCGGGGATCACTGCCGGCGGCTTCCCGCGGACGGCTCCATTTCGGTCGGGCTGCAGCGCGAAGAGAAGCCGATGCCCAGGGCCTCAGGTCGGCAGCGGCGCAGGGAGGGAGAGGCAGGTGGCGGCGGGCGGGAGGCGGCGGCAGCCCGGAGCGGGGAGGGAGGCGTCGCGCTCAGGGGCCGGGCTGAGCCCCGCGCCCCATGGCCATGGCCGGCGGCGGAGGAAGCGGCGCGGCGGCGCCCCGCGCTCCTCGGGCAGCGGCCGCCCCACAGCGAGCCGCGGGCTGCGAGTCAGCGCCGAGGGACGGACACATCCATGCGGCTCCCCGCCCGCCTGGCCAAGTTTGAAGTTTATCCCTTCCCTTACTCCCTCCCTCCCCCGCCGCCAGCCGGGGGCGACAGGTGGGCGACTCAGCCGCGGCGCTGAGAGCGGCTGCCAAAGCGCGCTGAGCGCGGCGCCGGGCGGGCACTCAGCCCTGGCGGGCGGCTCGGCCCCTTCTCCCCGCCCCTCTCCCGCAACTTTCTGGGTGCTCCTCCAGCGCCCATGGCAACGCGCATGTGCCCTCCCCCACGGGCGGGCTGGGGGGAAGGAATTAACTGGTGAAATTAATCCGCTCCCCTAAAGGGCGCAGCAATGCTCCGCTCTCGGTGTCGCGCCCGGCGGCCCCGGGCGGAGGGCAGCGGGCAGCGGCAGGTGCCGAGGTGCGGGGCCGGGGCCTGAGGGGCTGCAGCGTGCCCGAACGCGAGCGGCGCCCCGGGGCTGGCGGGGAGCTCCGGTGGCTCGGGGCTCATCCACCTGTGCCAGGAGATGCCTTCCAAGATGGGCTTCCATGGGAAGAATGGCACTTCTGCGAGCAGTCTGCGCTTCAGCGAACGCGTGGTGTTTAGGATGACAAATTAATGACCCATTCTGTGAAATGGTGGTTCCAGGCTGTGCCACGGCGATTTCATTTCTTTTTTAACTAAAATTTTATGTTTACATTAATTAAGTGGTTACTGTTAGCCAACGAGTGGTGGGAACTTCCTCCTACAGCACGCACATCGGTTCTGTATTCCTCCCAGAAGCGCATGAGGAAGCACATGTAGACAAAACAGGATTAACTCATCTGATCTTCTTTTCAATACAGCATTTGGTTTACGACAGAAGGCCTTTCAGGTGATTCCCTCTGGATCATTGTCTATATTCTTCAGAATATACAACACATATCTGGCATAGTTTGTTGTGGTTTCATAATTTTAATACAAACAGCCTACATAAATAATCACAAATAAAATATCACCGTTCCTCTGTTTTTCCATCGTTCAAATGTGTTTTCTAGTTTTCCTTGTGAATTCTATCCGCCACAGTAAGATGCAGAGTGCTCAGGATGCTCTGGTACACGGTGCATGTGAAATTTCTCTGGATCTATGCTGAAGACTGCCAATTGTCTCAAGTGTAGAAAGCATTACTCAAGCTGGAGAACCAAAGAGGAGCAGTGGTGTTAACACTGTTTCTTCTGTACATGCAGGTAGCTACAGAAACTTGAGTATCTTAGCAGTCTAAGCTCCACAGGCACCTCGGCTCTGGTAAGCTTTTGACATTCTGATTTACATTAAAGCAGGAAAACAACTGCATGTCAGAAGAATGGCACTGAGATGCTCCAGTCTCCTCTCTTTCATTCCCTTTATAGCTGCTGAGAGAGGAGAAGCAACTGTGAGAGCACTTACCTAGTACAAAAAATAGTAATTTGAGAAGATTACAAATCAGGTTATGTCTCTTGATTTCTCTCCATGGCCATATAGGAAACCTCAAAGTTGAACAGTGAATGGAATCTCTGAAAGAATTTACAGGCTGATTAGACACAGAGGCAATGGAAGCTGAATAAAGGCAACAGAAGGTCTTAGATCAGCACCTTTATTTATAGTGGACTTGAATTTTTCATTGAAGACCTTTAAGTTCCAGTGAAGCTGTTGGTTGGCTGTGTCAGTAGAGATGCCACTTTATAGCCTGTGGTAACAGCTGGGAGGTAATTCTTCATGTGGCTTTCCAACACCTCTTTTCTGGGACTATATCCTCCCCATCCACTCAAAATGGCAATGCAAATATTAGTCTGCCATCCCCTTTTTGTGTGTTTAATGAGAGTTGCAGTGCTGACAAGACTGTAGTTTTCTGTATGAAGATTTTATCTAGCAATAGAAGGAAGGTGATATTGGAGGGGATTGGAGAGATTTGTTGGGTTTTCAGTAAAATAAGTTTATAATCTGCTTAGAATAAAGGAATCATTAAGGCTGTAAAAGGCCTGTAAGATCATCAGTTTCAACCATTAACCCAGCAATGACATATTCACTACTAAACCATGTACCTGAGCGCCACATCTACACATTTTTTGAATACTTACAGGGTTTGTGATTCCACCACTTCCCAGGGAAGCTTGTTCCAATGCCTGACCTTCAGTTGTAAGGTCTTCAAAGAGGCTGTTCTAATGGTTGAGTCTCTTCCCACAACTGATGAAAGCTGCTTGTGATTTTTATGTTTACTGTGTTCATTCACTTATTTACTCTTTACACTGAAGACATTTTCAAAGCCATGGCACTCCTGATCTGAAGAGGTACTGGTGTTAAGACGTGCAATGATAAGTTTGCCACAATTGAGGTAAATTTGTGTCTGGGACTGCTGTCTGGAGTTGAGGCTGTCATTCACAGATATTCCATATTTGTGTCAATGTGTTGTTTACACAAAGACCGTGGAAGTGAACCATTGTTAGCGGTCCTGAGTTTCGCATGTGAGGGATTTTCATTAATTCTGTCAGATCCTATGAACATCACATGGATCAAACCAAAGCACATGGTTAGTAACAGGAATGCAATTATAATATTGCCTTAGACATAGAGTTTTTTTCCTTTTTTTCTGCTGTTATAAAGCTGTCTGGTTTAGAGTAAACAGTTAACTCTTTAACAGTTAAGAGTTAACTGTAGAAATTACAGTTAACTATAGAAACCCTGAAGCCTTCCCTGTCAACCACTGAAAGCAAGAAACAAGAACCAAAACAGTGAAGAGTGCTTTTGTGAATCCCTTACAGAGGAGAAATCTGCTACCCATGAAAGCAGTTCTCAACCTGATGGTGTGTCTCTCCCTTTTCCTGTGTACACAAATGAGGCAGATCAAAGTTCAGACAGAACTAATCTCCTAATCATACAAGCTTCTGATTAGCATTTTTAATCAGTCTGGTGGTCACAGGGCAGCCTCAAAGTTGTTCTTGAATACTAAACTTTCAGAACAGAATTCTGAATCACTTTTATTTTGCTGAGGGTTTTTTGAGAAATGTGTCTGTGTAGGATATCTCAAAGGGAAAAGGTGTGCTGCAGAATTCAGCTCCAGTTACCCCTCACCAGGAGGGTCTATTTGAGTACATTTGAGGTATTCACATGGAGGTTGTTACTGGAATGATGTCCCAGCACTCTCATCTGATTTAAGACATCCATGCTGTGTATGAGGGTACAGTGATACAGTGTTAGGCAAAAAAGAAGCAAATGTTTTCTGCATAAGGTGACATTAGAGAAATTTGCATTTATTTTTGAAATCTTAAATTATTGCTATCTCTTACTGCAAGCAGAACAATTGTATATGAATTCAGTGAAGCCTTCCATTAATAGTTTAAAAGCAAAAGAAAAGTAAGACGCACATGGTTTTCTGAGTGATGCTTTCTCAGTGAGTGGTTTGGTGATATCTCAGATGTTCTGTTTCCAGTATAATCAGAACAAAATGTTTTCCAGACTAGGTCTAGGATTGCTGAAGGAATTACATTTTGAAAATTAAAGGTATATGAGAAATATCATCGAAACAAAGTGTAGAGGAAGAAAATATTAGATAGCGACTTGTCTTTAAGCCAAACACAAGAAGCAAATCTTCTTTCTTATTGCTGTGTTTGTCATTGTGATAATTTAACTTTTGTGTATGTCCCACGCCAAAATGTCTCACTAGAAGCACATACTAATGTTAGTTTCATCTAGCACTGCCAAATGTGCTTGTTTTTCATCTCAAGCACAATTAGTATCTTGAAGTGAGAAACAGCCAAAAGGCTTTGAATTAGGGAAGTGTCTCACAGGAGATCCATGAAAGCATCTCATCTGAGAAGAAAATATTGCTGCTGAGAGTTGAAGGAGAAGTATGTTTGGATTAGTTTTCTGTGGCACCCCTAAAAGGAGCGGAAAAAGCAGCAGCGTGGCATGGTTACTGGAAGCTGAGGCCCTGTTAGTTGGCCATGAAGACTGTTCCAGCACAGAAGAGCTGGGAAGCTCTGGATGATTAGAAGGTGATTGTTTGTGACAGGTACCCAAACAGCCCTAGGAGCCTTTTCAAGTCTGACTTTTCTGACTGATAAAACTGGCATCCCAGTATCAGCCCCTGTGTCCTGTCTGCAAGGTCAAGAGCTAATATCAAAGAAAAGCCAACAATATTCCCTTAAGAAAGAACCCAAAAATCTCCCATAAGCCATAAAAAATTAACTTGAAGTAAAGGCATTGATGAGTAAAGAGACTGGTATCCTGTCTTTGTTAGTTGGCCCAGGTGGTTTGTGTAAGGGAACCATGCAGAGAACCTTAGCTTGGCACTGTCCATAATTACTTTACTGTCAAGGAAGAAGCAATCCTGTTTATTTAGGACCTAGTCCCTGGCAAAGGAGGGCACACAAATATGACTTGACAATTTGCAGAAAGCAAATCAATATTTAAGTGTTGAACTGTAACTCCAGGCACCCTACCTCCTTAGGTGTATATGTATACCCAGATGGTTCTTTAAGCTCTGCTGAAAGGTGCTTTGCTGAACCATACTTGAAATTTAGAAAGCAGATCCATTCTTGGAATCAGCACTGTGGATTCAGCCAGAGCTTCTGTGATGGGTAAACCCAGAACTGGGAGCACTATATTACAGAGAAGCTCCAGCTATAGTACTCAGGATTTATCCCGGTGCTAAGATCCTCCATGTCTTTATATGCATTCTCAGATTTTTGTCAGTTCTAGTGCAGAGTTGCCACTTGTGTTATCACATAGTACTTTTGCATGCTTCAAAGGCAAAAGTATTCCTTAATAAAGTTATGTCTATAGTTTATCTCAAACATTTGTATTGCTTTCTAGGCTGTAAATAGCTGAACTGTGAGCCAAAATTTAAATGACAAAGTCAGTCTCACATTGTAGCATGGAACCACATTTTCCTTTCACTTACCCAACTCCTCCCTTGTGTTTTATGTCATGCAGTTTTCCTACTGTTGTTTTCTCTTTAATAATCTTGGGTAATGCTACTTTGTATTTCTGATGAGCATTTGTGGTTATATTCAACGCTTAGCTAGGACCTACACACTCACCAAGACCCTACTTGGGAGTTCAACAACAGTCTGCAGAGATGCTACAAGCAGGAGTTTCTCATATCCTTCGTGCCACGATCAACCTCATATAAGCACAGGAAGGAGGTCAAGCTGATGCATATAATCTTCCTGCACGCAGTAATTACAAATGGTACCAACCACATCTATACACTTGCTGAGCATCTTTGAAGTACAAGAAAATGAGTTGACTCTTTATCTCCCACATGTGCTGTTAACACATTTTAGTTTAGGTACATCAGCTCTATTCATTTCTCCAAGCCCATCAAAATGTCTTCTTGCAGGACAGAAGGGGAGATATTATGCATATCAATGGTATTTAATGTGTACTTCTGCTCATAAGGTTTCAATCAATGTCTATCCAAAAAAGGGATTTTGTTAGAAAAACCTGAATATTTTCACCCTTAAATCAATAATATCTTAGCATCTCTGTTTAAAGCCCTCTAGATTTCCCAGTGATAGAGGGATCTGATTAAATCTTTGCCAGATTAGAAGAACTCATGCAGGTGCATAAAGCCATACTGAAACAGGTTAAATTGCAGGGACTCTTACACAGTATATGCTCCCCACACAGATACTGTTTTTCTCAGTTTCTCAAGTTGGCTGTCTCCAGTGAATTCCAGTGTCAGTTAACTTTACTATGTTTTCATTTTGCCACTGGTTTTCTATTTCTCTCTGCTCTCACAGTCACTTTCTCTTCTATTTTTCTGTTTCCCTTATGCTTTCCTTCTGTTTGCTATACAGCTTTGTTCCCCGCTTTTGATTTTCTAGACCCAGTGCAAATTTTTCATTTCTTCCTCTTTCTGTAAACAAAATTCTTTTCTCCTCTTCAAATCTACACATGGGTTCAAGCTCAGTATCGATTCTAAGCCCTACTCCCAGAGGACTGGGGAAGTTTGACTGTGCTTACCCTTTACTGTGAGGAATGAGGTTAGCTGACATCATGCTGAACACAAGGGACTGGGGCTAATCACAACACTTTTTTCCATCAGTATAAAACACATTTGTTTGCTCCTCATAATCTCATTCCACTCCCAGATAAAGAAACTAAATTCAGCTCCATAAAATGCTCTCCCTTTTTCTTCTTTCTGGAAAGTTTCATGTGTCTGAAACAAGTGAAATTCAAAACAGCTACTGAGGAGACATCTTCACACACCTCAGTCAACCACACTTTTGTTCAGCTTCCATACCTACTGGGAATTCTTTTCAAAACCCTTTGCTGGTCCCTCAGAATGAGAAGTATCATTAACTAAGCAAAAATTGATTCATTACAGTGAGAAAAATTTTCAATAGCTATGTTTTGTTAGCCCAAACCACAGGCTGCTGTGATCTTATGAATACACAGGAGGAAGCTTCCTGTGTATTTGGAGAATTCTTTCACCAAAAAAAAGCCTCAGGTGGTGTCAGTGCTTGAAAGCCTGAAGGCCAAAGACATGAAGTGGAATTCCTTTTGGGATAGCTGGGAGAGTTTCAACAGGGCAGCTCCTTTCCCTCATTAGATTAGAAAGAGAAGAAGAGCAACTATTCATCATTAATGACTGGAAAAAACAACTGCAAACTCCAAATGCCGTATATACAAGTGCAGGAACACGTGTCCTGATGACCAATGTCCTTGAAACAATATTGGAAAGGTGAGCACTGTCTTTATTTGGTGACTTGTAGAACACATGCTTGAAGGAACCTGGAAAGGTCATCTTGTTGATCCCCTTTTCCTAAGGCAACACCAGCTCTCCCTAATGTTGAGTGGGCTTGTTCTGAAACTTAATACCCATTTTTATACTGAAATTGCTGTTTGACTGCCTATCAAAGCTTTTAAAATAAAATTATGGTGAAAAATGTTAAGAAAATTTACACCTCCTACTTTGGCTGGCATCTTTTTTTAACATTGCTAGTGAGCAGAGCTTGGGTAGTTCTGGGAATTTTCCTCCTCATATGACCATAGATTTTTAAAAACAAAAGTTTTTTCTATTGAAAACCTCCAATGTTAAAGCTAAAAGGAATCGTAACTGTCAATCAGAGAAGGGGAAGAATTTCTTACCATTCATTTCTGTAAAGTTAGTAGAAATCATGTTCTATAGGCAGTAGGAAAAAAACAACCTTGTCCTAGAAAGATAAATTCAGTGTATAAAATCATGTAAAATGATAGTCTAGAGGGAATGGCAGAAATCAAGTGAGTAGGAATAGTGCTCAATGGAATGTTTTGTATGCGGAATTCAGGGCATTTGTTTCACTGCTGTTTCATGTTGTCTCATGTGGAATAGATAAGAAAGGGGGGTTAATTTGCTCTCCATTATGTTCAGACAAGAGAGGAGAGAACTGAGAAAGCTGGTTTGAAGTTCAGGTTCAGAACAGGAGGGAGAAAGGTTTTTGTCTAAGGAGGCATTTAAGGAAGGGAGAGCTTTGGCACCCAAGAACAGGAGATGGTTCTAAGCCACTGGGCCGGGCACAGTCATTGGTGGGAGCAGGCAGAAGGAACCTGAATCAACGTGGATCAGAAGGGTGAGTGAAACAAACTAGACTGGGGAAATGAGCACCACTATGTCTGCTTTGAAGATCAAGTCTTGCACTGTGAATTTGAAAAGGATTGGTATAGCAGGAGACATCACCGTAGCTGCAGCACATTAAGAATCCTCCACAGAAGTTCCCTTTAAGTTTACAAGAATGGACACATCTGCAGCACAACCCCCTCCAAACCTGGATAACTGATGTTTGTTACCATTAGTGAAAAGACATGGTCAAAGCAAATGTTGGTGTATTTTCAAACATTGGCAGGAATGTTTTTTACAGTATTTCCATGTTAGCTTCCTAACAGATTTTACAGCAAAATACCAAGAAAATTTGTGGTTATTGCCAATTTTAAAAAGAAATGTTTATCACTGGAAAATAATAAATACAGCACTTCTGTAAATTATTTTTTGCTGTTCCTTACTCCTTGCAGAGTTTAGCAGCAGGATCTTTTAGCCAGGCTTGGTCATAAATGTGCTCACCTGCCTCTGAGTATCAGGATAGCCCAGGTTCAGGACAACTCCTAAGAGCTGTCTGCTGTTTTCAGCTTATAGGAGGAGAGCAGTAAAGGTAGCTCTACCCCATAGCCCAATTTACTAGCAGGTATTGTGGGTGTCACCTGCCTGTAATGTCTGACTCACTCCACCATTTTTCTGTTGTTTTCATTTAATATTTAAAATCTCAGATATTCCAGCCGCTTTACGTTTCATCTCCTCAGAAAGAAGCAATGTTTCAGAGGTGTTACCATGGCAACAATGGAGTGAGGAAGCAGCTAAACATAAAAGTAAGTCATCTATCAGTAAAACCATGCTTTGGGGTAACTTGAAATTATAAAATGGATAATTTATTGCGCTGTTGCTGAGCATCTGTTTGTCCTTATTGCTTTCTTCTAAGTGAGAACAGTTCACCTTTTTGCATGTGACAAGAAAACAAAACTTCCCTGTACGAACTTTTCAGTGGCTGAAGTCCTTTCTGGCACAAGAGATAATACTGCCCTTTGGAGATGACCACTGGAGTTACTTAATCAGCAAGATCAGGCAACTGAACTGGTATTGTTAAGGGTCAGCAGCACCAGCCTCCTTGAACAAATCAGAACTCCCTCCTGATAGCTCTGTGAGCATTGGAGGGCTGTGATACAAGACACCTGCAAAGTTTAATCAGACCATGGGAAAAAGAAGATTAGCCTACTGGAAGTGAAAATGCAGCTAGATATGTCAAGCCCCTTCCAATTATGCAAATGAATACGCAGAGCAATTCTGCTCAGAAGTGGGTATTAAATTATACTTGTGGATAAATATAAAAGCCTACCTTTGTCCAGCTGTCACTATATATCCTGAAATACCATAATTACCTCTCTCAAGCATGGGAAGGAACAGCTCGTGGCTTTTGCTTGTGCTCACATCATAAAACTTTTCCCTGTGACTTTACTCAGCCTTAGCTTTATGGAACTACGTATTTCCTGTAGTGAGGGTTACAAAGGAAAATCCAATGTTTCAACAGTGTTCTGGGCAACAAAACTCATATAAACCTTTGTAATGAATATCATATTCACTTCAGGCATCAGCAAATTGAACACAGAAACACTTAATACGTTTAAATATTCCATACAAAATGTTCTGTTCAGGTTCAGAAACAAGCATTGGAAACTTGGGTTTTATTTGCTTTTTATAGCCTTTCAAACCATGTTTAAGACCATCATATTTTCACTTGTGGGCAAAGGAATTGTCCTTGGAGACGTCTAAAACCTCTTCCTAGTGCTGGAAATTGTCTTGATGATTGAAAGAAGAATCATTCCTACCATCAGTGGCCATTAGAAAAATTTTATAATTGTAGACTCTAGATCTGGAGTCTCGAGTCATCTGGAGCCATTCTAGGGATGCACCTCTAGCAAAGCACCAGCTCTGGTTTTACTTGCACACTGAACACCAGCATGTTGGTGCCCAGGGCAGCCTAAAGGAACCACTCCAGAGCTGCTTTCCCCAGGAAAGATGTACTCAAAATGTTGCCTTTGGTGTTGCCTGGGACTAACTGAGGTTTTTACTGACTTTCAGTTCCTCCAAAGTCGTCCTTGAAACAGTGGTTTTCTTCTTCATAGGGATCCATAAGGAGATGGAAGCGTTACTGCTGGAGCTTTTTGCTCAGAGTCAGTATTTTCAGTTCAACTAAACAGCTGCCACTGCACATTAGGAAAACTCTGAGGTACAGGAGGGCTGACCAGATCCTACAGGCCTAAAACACTGATTTGACCATGCAGTATTGAGAGCATCTTTCTCCTGGAAGGTCTCACAGAGGGTCAGATGGTAAATGAGATCTCCACATGGCCCACAGCCTCAGTCAGCTATGGGTGGATCATGAGGGATCCAGTCTACTGAGGCTTGGAACACTGGCAAGACCTTGCTACCAGCAAATCCCTAGGAATAGATCCTACCCATACACAGCTGGCCTGGAAGCACATGGAAGTGAACAGCCAGGCCAATTCACAACTGACTGGCAGAGCACCATGGCATCAGACAGGTTGAAATGATCATCATAAAATACATTCACACCACAGCTTCTGAAAAAAATAATTTATACAATTATTTCTATGTACACACATCTTCATTAATAGCATAAAAATACATCTAAAGAAATGTTTATTTGGAGAAAAGTGATGTGCTGTCCCTTTCACAATTATTTTAAAAAGTTGAATTTAGCCTTGGGACTGGTGGAGTCTCACAGAATTGGTTATGTTGTTGGCATTGACTGTGAAAAAGAAAAGAGAGGTGGGGTTGTGTTTTGTGCAATATTTTGTTCTTGCTGTTGGAAATCTATTGTAATTTTCCTGCCCAAGCTATCAAGATGGTTGATAAGCTGGAAATAAATCAGATAATTGAGGTGAGTGTTTCATAGCAAGCTATTTTGTAACTGAATGGTTTCCTATGTCAGCCTTCCAAACTCTAATAAATAATTTTTTTTAAAAGGCAAGAATTCTGGAAGATTTACCTAGCCTGAAAATTTGTTTTCAGTTTTTAAATTAACCCCAATTAATGAATTTTTAATTATATGCAGAGCAGACCCACAAAGTCTCCAGAGGCTTAGCCAAGAATACCAAGTGCAAGGGCGCAGCTTTGTTTTAGTTGTTTTTGTCCCCCCAGAACACATCAGAAGCTCCAAGAGGCAGGCTGCCTCCTGCTTTCCTTTTGCTCTGTGCCTGGCACAGCCTGCTCTGCCATGTGCCATGGCTGTGTGAGCTGCCATGGCAGACATCCTGTAATGCTGCTTGTTTGAGGTGGGAAGGCAAGCAAGGCCCAGCTTTCGGGATTTGTGCTGCTGCGGTTGGGGGTGGTTAGGAAGCCAACAAGCACAAACACCACTCTTTCCCTAGTGATGCACCCTGGGCTAAGTCCTAAGGAAATAAACTCTTCCAGATCATTGTCAAAACTCAGAGCAAGCCAGTCATGCAGCAAAAAATACTTGATTAAATTCTTAAATACTTAGTTGTTTAAAAAAATCCTTAAGAGTGACACACACAAAATAAAAATCATGCTCAGGGCCTGATACTTTTTCCACATTTGAACAGGCAGGTGAACCAATTCACGTGAGTGGAGTTACACAAAATCCAGACCATTTTGCTGTCCCTGAGACAGTGCCCCTGACTCAGAGCTTTGTGGAGGGCATCACACTGAGTTACCCGTGACCAACAGACACCGTGGTTTTCAAATGCTAGCTTAGAACAGATAAGTATCCTAACTGCTGTTTTTCTTACTTACAGGCTGTTGAAAAAGCCTCAACCAGAAATCAATGCAACAGAATCCAAAACACTGAAAATCTTCTCCTTGTCTTGATAAAATATCTGTCTAGAATGAATACTCGATTTCTCTGTTGAACTCAAAGGTACTAAGGCATCATCACACTTTTATAAATGTATTGCTATTTAGCAAGTGAAATATTTTACAGTCTCAGACTTCACTAAGAAGCATACCTTGAGGGAGGGAGAGAAAATATTTTAGAACTAGCTCAGCAGTACTTTTAAACTTCTTAGTCATACCTCTTCTGCTACCTGAGGAATGCTAAACAAGTGAATTCAAATGTCTGCCTGATTTTAGGTGATGTGCAATATTTATTTTGAAGGCTCCGGCAGCTTCTTTCACTCTTGAATTATTTACAACATGCACACGGTATCATGTCTCAATAGCTCACTGTATAAGTCCATTAAGTAAAATGAGTAAAACATTTTATATATGTATATGTGTGTGTGTATATAGAAACTTAGTAAGAATCAGTATTAATGATCATCCATACACAGAAAGGACTAAATAATTTATTGACAATAGAGAGAGGCTTTGCTGATGAAAACAAAAAGAAAAGCCAGCTAGTCCACCATGTATCTTGAGCACCAATTAGTACTGGAGGCTGCAAAACAAGGTTGAAGAACTTGAGTCTCAACAAGAAGGCTTGTTTTTAATGCCAATAGCTGACTAGTTTAATTAACTAGTTTAAATGCTGATACTTGGAGGAGTTTGAACCTTTGGTACATTTTGTTTGTTTATGAAAAAGAAAGTATAAAGAAACTATTTTACCTTTCCTATCATCTTATTTTGTTTTGCTGGACTAGGCTAGTTGTGCTAAAAAAAAAAATACAACAAAGAATAGCCTCAAGGCAGATGTATTAGTCTCTGCATCAGTATCAGTTTCTCTGTTTCTCCAAATGTGATTTCACACTAGGAATTCCAGTAGGAATTAAAATGCTTTCCTACAAAAGACAAATAGAGAATGAGAGCTATGTGCTGCAGAATACAGATGGGACTCAGTCCCTAACAAGGCTGATAATTTTCTTTGGCCCATACTGTTATGTATATACAACCATAAAACCATAAAAAGCTCTCATTAACCGCAAAACACTGAAACGTTGAATGGCTCCCAGCCCTATAGTACAAAATTTTTGAAGAACATGAAAACTGAAGATTCACTTGTCAGTTAGCCAACTATTACAGCTCTCAGCATTCAAACTGTTTTTGTATTGTACTGTTTTTGTAATACACTAATTGTTGTGATCAGAACCCTAACAAGGTTATGACTAAAATGGGCCACAGAACCTGAATATGAATCTAGGGAAATCAATGCAATTTTTTTTTCTTTTTTTAATAGGAATCAGATCTTTTCCTTACACTGTAGTGAGCCATAGAAAACAGATGACCATGCAGAAAATAATAAGAATAATAAATTGATTCTGCCCAATCATTATTTAACTATTCTTTATAGTCATTCCAGCAATAGCTGCTTTGGATCAATTTGAAAACTGCTGTCTCAGGACATGCTAAGAGAGATGAAAGGAAGGACTCTGCAAACCTCAGTTGAAGTTAACAACTGTGATGGATCCAGGCTTCTGCAAGTGCCATCTGATTAGACTAACTTGTGTGCAGGGCAACAGAAAAAAATCAAAGGTAGTATGCCTCATATTAGCCTAAGCCTTCCCAGAGCATTTTTTAGATCTGTATAACGAGATTATTTCAGAGAAGTAGAAATTAAGGAAAACCTTTATGTAGAGTCCTGGGAACATACTTCTGGGTAGTAACCCAGTAATGAAATTTGATTTTTTACTTGGAGAAACCCCAGAAAAAACAGTAGACTGTGCATGGAAAGAAACTGCAGAGTTTTTTTCTCTTTGTATATCTGAGGAGTTCTCAGATAAAGAGTTTTTTTCATATCTTCATAAGAAGATACTGCTTGTTTGTACAACGGGTTTCCCTATGCACCTCTGCAATGCTTGTTTCATACTTTAGCTAAGAAAGCAAAAGTTTAATAAAGGTAATATTTCAGAAACAAAGAAACAGAAATCACAGTTGAGATAAGCTTAGCTACAAAGGAAACAGAACAACTGCTACAGAGCTTACACAATAGGGATAGAAAGTCATATAATCCTTGCAAAGTTAAATGGAAAAGGTGCTTAAACCAGTGATATCACTACAGCCACTACTGTGAATGATTTACAAAATGAATTGAATTTTTAATGAAAAAAAAATAGTGAAAAAGAACAAGCTAGGACACTTACAACATGAGTCTGTATGTTGGAAGGAGCCTCAGAGGAAATTTAGCAATTCCCCTGAAAACTGGACCCCATTTATAGGATATGTCACTAAGTTAGCAGCTATGATGATGCGTGAGGGGAAAATGACTTTCCCAGTTGTGTATATATGAACAGCAAGAGAGAAGGAATTCTCTTTGGAAGGTACATCAGTTTCTGTTATGTTTCTCCATTCCAGCAAGAGTTATTAAAAGAGTAAGATATATTTTAAAACCCTAGAAAACAGTCAGCATGCATCAGTGTGTTCAGCAGTGCAGAAAACACTTGACAATCCTCCAGTTACCAGGGCACGCCTAACAGGTTAACCTTTTGTATTCACATGCTGACTTATCAGGCAGTAGGTAGGTCCATGGAAATAAGGGTTGTATGATTACGAAGTGAGAACAGTGTACCATCTGTCTGTCTAATACTATCCATGCAGCAAGCACATCACTATTTTAAGCCTCAAACTTCTCAGTACTGAGAAGGCAAAATACAAGTGTTGCCATTACGTTGTACTTATATTTATTATGTATTTTCATTCTTCTTGGTCTGAAAATCCAAGGTTAACAACCAGAAATATTTGGAGAGTTATCACAGTACTGGTGCATTTGACTTTTCACTACACCAGATGAAACTTCATTGTCCCAGAAAGAGCTAAATTTTTACCTAAAGCAGGCATATTTACAAAATGGAAAATACAGAAAAATTATTTTTTGTATATATGAAGACTGAGTTAAAGAAGAAACACCAATAAGAATAGCCCAGAGGCTAAATGTCACCCGCAAAAGAAGTCAGAAAGCAACTCCCATCAGCTGTCACCAAACCGTATGCTGGGTTGCTAAGAGTATCCAGTGCTCAAAAGGTAGAGAAGGAACATCTCCCCACACTGAAATCAAGAATGGCATTTACTAGAATGTAAACAGCAAAACTAAATCTGAGAATCGTGTCTATGAAAGGAGTTAATCAATTCATATAGCAATCATTCCATGAATGTGCATCATGAGACATATTCTGTACTCATATATATGTGATTCCGCTATGAAAAAAGTGATGAGTTAACTAAGCCCTGATTTCCCTTAGCAACAGAGAATGTTTTCCTCTTAGTTTAGAACAGTAGCTCTTTCATGCTTTATTACCAGGTAGTTTTCCAGAGAAGTTACTTGTGGCAAGAGTGCATGTCTCCAGGAAATGCAGGAGATCCCTGGCAGTTGTTCCTGCCACTGCAATTCAGGTTTGAGTGCTCCCTCCAATAGCTCTTATTAGATCTATGTCTTTTCTAAGAATTGATGCTCAAATCTCAAGATTTCAATATTTCACCATCTTTCATCATTATGATTTTGCCTCGTGTTTGTACTGACTGTACATATTCATGTCCCCATGAAATGAAACTCTGCCCTTTTTCCCCAAAAACAATTAGATCCTTATATGACCTCACAGTACTCAGAGTTCTTGAATTTGCTTGTTGGCAAATGTCTCTCTTCCATTTTTGTGAGCTGGAGCAGTGCTGGTCCAACTATGGTATCAGACATTGTGACAGGTTACTCTCACCAAGAACTATTCAAAATATTCTATCTGGGAACAACTTACCGCCCATTGTCTTTACTTTTTGCAGACCTCTTTTAAACTCTTAGCAATTTTATCTGCCTGTTGAGCTTTGCCCATTCTTGTAAGGGTGTTTTTTCTTTTCTGATTCATCTTTTGCAATTAAAGATGCTTTAATATTATGTCAGATATCCATTGTTAGGTCTCTGCATGGGTCTGTGCTCATCTTTTCTCAGTTAAGAACTGCCCTCTTTTTCCAGGTACTGTTGCCAATGTATCTGGAAAATTAATAATCTCATTTTCTAAGTTTGGATGATTAGCAGGTATATTTGAAAGAATGACCTGGGTGTGAAGAGTCAGCTGTATTTGTACAGATGTTTTGCTTGTCTCACTGGTTCATTGATGTTTCACAAGAAAGGGATGTCTGCATTGTTTGCATAGTTTATTTTCTATTGCTGCCTTTTTATACTAAAGGCTGCTTCTAGATAAGGCAACAGTTGTCTGTCTGCCCACCTGTCATTCTCTTTCTTGTAATGCAGAACAGATTTGCAGCTTACCAAAAATATTTTGGGTTCCCCATGGCAGCACTGAAGGGCTTTGAATTTCTCCCCATCCTTAGATTTTTGAATCTAAGTCCTTCCATATCCTTACAGCTCTTCCATTATTGCAGAACACCTTCCATTGTGTCAAGGGTGTTCTTATTCTGTTTGCAATACAGAACCTGATGTCTACATCTTTCTGCTGAGATCACATGAGATTCTGCTCATTCCTAAGAGATTGCTTTTACTTGATTTTGATGTGAAAACTGCCCATCTTTATTGTGGTTCAAAATCTATTCACACTTGGTTCTCTCTATAACATGACTCATTTTTGCTGGGTGATCCAGTTTCTCCTTTTGATCTTAAAGGAACTGTGCACTCTCTTTTGATGTTACACTACTTTTACTTGTGTATCCTTGTCTGACCTCTACAGTTAAGGCCAGTCAAATGTTTGAAAACTATTTAGCTTCTATCATGTCACAGACATAACCGATCTCACACTTCAAGTTGCTGCTTTTTTGTTTTGGTATAATGCTATTTATTTTTTCATTCTATTTATTTGAAAACTCTGCAACAATTTTTGCACGTGACCAAAAATATGAAACATTTTCCACTTTCCATCACTCACCATCATATCTTCATGTTTTCCTTTATATTCAGTTTGTTGCCTCTGCCATTTGCATTTGCACAAGTAATGGTGTATTTTCTATGCTTTTCATGAGCAAGCTAACTACATGAGTCTCTTCACCACATATGTTCTGTATTTACAGATTAATGTGTTCATATATGCATATCTATAGCTGTTAGCTGTATAGATGTGAGCTCCCTGAACAGTCTTAATAAAGCACATTTATCTTTTCCTGTAATTTCTGACACTTTCACCTCTTTAGAAATAACAGCGCAGGAGCAGACTGTTTTGTGATTTGCTGGTTTATTGTTTTTCCAGATCTCTTCACACAAAGAAACTTTTCATTTATGACATCTTTTTAAAGATTAAATGATTTTTAAAGCATCACTGACATTTTATGGTTTGTCTTGTTTTGATGCTCCTGCTAACACATGTAGCTGTTTTTACCAGTTGCAGCTGATGGTGTGGCTGAGTTTACTCTGATTTGCATTATGCCTATAGATAAGTGCTACTAAAATGATGCTCCCCTAAGTCCAGCACTGCAAGGATAGAAGATGAAGAGTGCTGCTATAATTATGTTTCTTTGATTTTATTTTTTTCTTCTTTTCCTGTATGCTATTTAGTATTATGAAACGCAGACATCCCACACCATGCAATAGACAAGTCCTTTCTCCAGTTACTCTGTCCACTCATCTAGCATTTCCAGAAAGTAGAATTCCTTGAACTTTGAGGTATAATCATTCAACAGCTTCACCTGTATGGAGTAATGTCTATTGAAAACCACTGGTCAGCACCCTGCTCAGTTATATACTTCCTGCATGACCTTTGAGGGTTCACTCATCTTGTCTACCAAAGATGACTAAATATGACTAAATATTGTTGCATTTATGTCAAAAAGGACTGGTCTATAGCAATACAAATGCACAGGGACCATTATGAGGTCGATAAAGTTTGCAGCAGTAAAGTCACCAGTATCTCACCCCTCAAGCTGAAATAGATCCATTGCAGGACAGAAAAAAATCTTCCCGTTTTTTCCCCTTCTTCCTCCTCAAGGTTACATAGAGATCAATCCAGTTTTGCTCTCTATTATGTTAAAGATATTTTCAAAACAATCTTAATAAAACTTCAGTCAGGCAATGATGCTAACCCTGTGTGGATACATATGAATGCTCCATACATATGGGATTGTGTTGGCACATTGTGTGCTCTTACCTGGATGAAGACGCCAACATTAGCATTGCAGCCCTTCCTTTTAACTAAAACCAATTCTTGCTTGAACTGTAACCACTCTAAAGTAATGACATGAAAATAACCTCTCTGTAAACAAGGTATGGGCTCCTGTCTCAGCAAGATCAATGAAGAATGACCAAGAGAGGTGACACTGGAAAGGTTTGGTCCAGAATCCAGGTTTACACATGAACTGCCATCCCAAAACAGATTGAGAAGGACAAGGGGTCACCTATAGCTAAAAGTACCGCACCAGGTTTTGTGGGATGAGATGTTTTTCTCTATTTTAGGCTTTGTTTTATATGAAAGAGCTTTACTGTCCACATTCAAGGAATTTTCCTCATTTTCAGGGTTTAAGCCTAAGCAATGCACAGACATCTTGAGCAAAACCATGCACCAATTTGTCCTCACAAGTCTTCTCAAGTACCAGCAGGGTTAAACAATGTACAAGAACTTTCCAAGCAGCCAAATACACAGAGATCTCTCTTTCCCCCCGGAAGCTTTACAAGCCTAAACTAACTTAAATCTAGTGGAAAACAGACAGTTTTTAGACACTTGTGTGGGATTCACAGCAACCTCAGAAAAATCACAACCTGATGGGATGAGGATCAACTCGTACTCAATCAGCCAGATAATCATGACCAACATGGAAAGTAATTTCATTAGCCAGCCAAGTAGAACTCAGAAGAAAAATATTTTTTTTCTCAGAAGGAAAAGCAATTCTGTTTTATATAACATTTTCTTAAATATGCAAGAGAAGTTGAAAGGTACAGAAAATGTAGTTTTTGGTGGCATCTAGCTTGTAGGTCACATTTCATTTTAAAGTGAGTAGCAAACATGATTCTGTCTGCAGATGATGTTAACAGTGTTAACCAGACCTACACTTCTCTATCCTGTTACCTTTAGATTGCCAAAATTTAATCAGGATTTGTGCTCTTGGCACACTCTTATCCAGTTGATTTACTAGATGTGAGTTAAATTACCTCCAAGTTCGTATTCAAAGATTTGCTGGCCCTCAGCAATTAGAGAAAGATACCACCCAAAGGAAGGTTCAGGTTAGCAGCACTGGACAGAAGCATGTTGCACAGGTGAAGGATGCATGACATTTGTTTGTTCAGCAACACAACAGTGACATCAATATTGCTTAAATTGCTGGCCTCTGCATCTGGGTATTTGGCTCAGGGACCACATAAGACAGTCAAATTGGACTGAGAAGAGATGAGGAGTTTTTAGAGAGAAGAACAAGACTCAGGTGGCAAGAAAATGGGATTCTGTCAGAACGGCAGAATAATAAGACCTTCAACAAACGCCCACCAAGAAGTCAAATGAGTGCATCAGAGAGATAACGCACATGGACAGTAGGGTCACTGTTAGAATAAGAGCTACAAAATAAAGAGCATGTCACCTTTTCTGAAAGATTTATATTCATGGGGCTCTCTGTAATGGTAATTTGTTACTGACAATAGCTCTTTTATATGTTCCAGACTGTTGTTTCACTGAGACCATCAGCAGTAAAGAATCTTTGTCCTTCATTAACTTCTCATGCAAACATTAATTATCCCACAGATTCTAGTAATAATAGGTTTATGAAACTGATGTTTGAATGTACCAATAACCTCTTCAGTGAGCTGTCCCATCCATCAGCAAGTCCAGAAAAGTAACTAGGAAGGGAATATGTTCTTAGAGACTTTCTACAAAGATCCCTTTTTCTCCTTTCAGGACAATTGGAAAATGGAATGAGGAAGCCTGTTTTTATTTTCCAGGCTCATCTTTTCATTCAGTAGCTTCTAATCACTATGAAACTTAGTTTTTGATGTCTCTGAAGTCAGACTCCAGGTATTTGGTGTATATTGCTATGCAGTTCTTTTGAAATAGCACCAGACACAGAAGGTGCTGTTCCATCCTGCCTGTTTCTGTTACTTCTGTTAATCTGTGGTAAGACTGTGATGGAGCCTGTGGTGTTGGGCACTATTAAGCACTGACTATCAAAGCTGCATGACCCTAGGAACCAGAACAAGGCCCAGGGAGCAGAGTACAGGGACCACTGAAGCAGCAGGAGTTAGTATGACAAGCACTGATTGTGGCAGATGAGCAGTCCCAGCTCCTAGCCTGATTACTGATGGCCCTGGTCCTTGGAAAATGCTCTGTATGTGTGGAATGCTGCATGTACAAGATGACCACTGAGCCTGCTGGAGCTCTATACAGACACTGTGGTTTTCCCAGAGGGAGCACCTTCCAAAGTCAGGTCCTGTGAATGCATAAAAATGCAGAAAATTTCCCCAGTCTCCCCATGGCCTTTAAGTAGCGCATTGTCATGTAGCTAAAGGAGATACTTCCTTGGAATAGGGTTGGGAGAGTGCTGAGTGCTTATTTTCTGTGGTTGCACCCTTGGGTAGGCCTTCAGGCCTCAAGCCACCCCCCCTGTAGCTGGGAAACCTACCAGCATGCATGTTCTAGAAAGCCAAGTCCAACAGAGTGTTCAGCAGATCGTTCCTCCCCAATGTGGGTATTTATTACAGTGGCTGTTAGATGCCGGAAGCTTGAAAGAGCAGCACCTGACACTGTGAACTGTGGATTTACATGTAGTCCTTTATTCCAGCTCTCCTATTCCTAAAACTTTCATCATAACATGAGTTAAAAATACCTGGAGTACCAGGGCCTGTCTAATTTTCTGTGTGAGAAGCGAGTTCTCTGTCAGCACCGTGCCACAATGAAACTGCATTGTACTTACTTCAGTGTGCTTCCTTGCCTCCTGTGATACAGACACTAATGAACTGTAACCTGGGAAACCACTGCAACTCTCTTGGCCTAATGCATGTGAGAAGTTTGGCTAGATTAAGGTGTCTTTCAGAATGGAAACTGAAGAGATCTTCAGCCCCCATAACTTCATGGTCTTCAAGGCTGTTCCTTTAGAGTAGTGAAGTTGTTTGAAAATCGTGGACCTAGTTTTGGTGGGGTTTTTCTTCTACCTGCAATGAAGCAATTGCAGGTGTTTGGAAGTCAGCAAAGTAACTTGTGAAGGAAAGAATGTATTTTTAGATTTGGGTAAACATTATTCTGCACTTTGATAATAGAACCATGTAGAGATTTCTAAGTACTGTACATGTATCTGTTAAATCTCTTACCATCCAATTAACACTACCCTCACCTTTTACAGGTAGCTGAATGACAGGATGTGTAGAGCAGGGTAAAATATTCTTGCAAACTCACTATGAACTGGATTTGGACTAAAACTAAGAGTCTCTAACCTCTTCTGCCCCTTTGTCCGTAAAAATGCTGCCCTCCCTCACCTGGGCCTGCCTTTCACTTACAAGCAGATCTGTCTGTCTGATAGCTGCTTATACACATGTGATATCTAACACAGAGTCAATTGGGCTACCATCTGTCCCACCATCTCTCCTTTTATTTCTCCAGCTCACTTGGGAAACACTGCTAGCCTTTCACCCCTGCCATTCTGTGTTTTATCTTCTGACTCCATGGCCAGGAGACATCTGTTTGACAGGTTGTTTTCACCAGTATCCCTGCTATCTATTTGTCTTATTCAAAATCCTTCTAGAAAATTATTTTCCTGTGATACTATTTGGATCTTTCAGTTTTCCCTCTCCTTGCATGTCATTAATGTCTTTTCTTTATCATCTTTTCACTCCCAGCTCTTCAAACCTCTACCCCTGTCTAGCTATTTTCTTCTAGTTATTCTCACAGGGATTAAAATATGCTTCTAAACAGACTCTGGCATGACCCACTTATCTGGAGCCCTAAAATATGTCATCATTCTTTACCTTGCCCTCACACAACATGTGTTCAATGTGTGGTCAATGAAGTTCCATAGATGTGCTTATGTGTACGCTCAAACATTTCTTAAAATCTCTTTAGCCACGATGTCACCAAAATGTTACCAGCTAGCCAGGCTGCTGGTAGCTGGAGCAGCCTGCCTCTGACAGAGAGCATAATGTCTCCACTGGATCCCACATATTCCTACTAAGTTGTCTGCATCCTGCTGGGTTGTATCTCATTCTTAGATTGCAGGCAGAAATCACCTTTTTGTTCTGTGTTTGCAGAGTACCTACCACGCTGGGAACTGAATCCATCTTTCCTGATTCTTTGACATTAAGATGATAAATTACGGTCACAGAATTGTCACAAGGAGCAAGTGGCAGCACTGACAATGGAGCAGCAGCATCCTGTTCTTCTTTCTGTTCATGCCTCACTATTCATTGGAGCACCTCTGAGATTCTGCACCTGCACATGTGCAGCCACTGGAGCAGTAGGTTTTGTCACTATCTCAAAGTCTCCTGCAAATTAGATGAGTAAGATCACATGGCTTTCTGCCAGCCAAATAGTAGTAAGCTCCTCATTTACAAGAAGCTTTCACTTGAACTTAGCTGCCACAATCCAATTTGCTCAATTTCAGTAAGGTTTAAATTGTTCTCCCTGCTCTTTCTACACTAGCAACCCCAGAACAGTATGTTGAGAAGACATAGATAACGTGTCTGGGAGAGATTTTCAATTGGATGTGTTAAAATCTTCCCTTTTTGCCCCTAAAAATGTCCTAGCAAGAGAAAATTACTCGTTGCAGACACGTGTTTCTGTCATATTTATCAGCAACCAGGCTAAGCTGATTTGCAGCCTTGGACACTAACCATCACTCTACTTTCAGGTTGCTGAGGACTTGATTTATAAACATGCCAAAAGCTAGGATGCTCCCAAAATAGAATATGCTTTAGGATTCAGCATAGTTAAAGCAGAAAATTAAGGTGAAAAAGCTAAGAGCTGATCACATTTGGAGTAGAGTGCAACAGCACACTCGAAAGAAAGTAAGTCACCTAAATGTTGTATAAGAGGAGATCACTTGGATTTAGTGAAGATGAGGGGACAGAAGGAGTGGCAGAACTGAGAGTTAACTGGTTGTGTACAGGATAAGAAAAAGAAGTGCATTTTCCCAGCTTGAAGGATGTGTCATAGTTGTTAAACAGCTTCTCGAGCCTAAGCAGACTTAACAGTTGATGAATATTTTCTTTTGATGTTTCTTCATGTAGGGCGCTGGCCATCATAAACCTCTTAAATTTCAAGTGCTATTTTTATGGCCTCTGTATGATTGGAGTAACCTCACTTAAAGGATTACAGGGGTTACTTCATGTCTTTGTAGCCAAATGCATTCTGGTAAAGATCAGATTGATCTGAAGTCAGCTGTTATCCTTAGCTTTGATTGTTAATCATTCTCAAGACCTTTGTTCTTCAATTGTCACTAGGGAACCCTAAGTGTGGTAGTAATGTTAATTAGTACCTGGCATATCAGCAAATGTGCATCATCAAAAAAAAAGAAATATATCCCTGACATTGCTAGGAAAAGTACTTGAAAGTAAATTTAAAATAATAGTATTCACCTGACGATTCTTACAATATTTTGCTGATTTGACTTTAGTGCTTGCAACTGTTCTATAGCTGAAATATTTAAAAAGGAAGGCAAACAGTGTGCTCTATTTAAAAAGGGATGAATGCTCTCTAAGTAAAAGAATTCACAGCCGAGACTGAAGCATTAGACAAACTAAAGTCAAATTAAGAGTTTAATATATTTGTGAGGTTATTCAGTGCCAATCTATAGTAGAAATGATGCCTACACCTCTTTCATATTAAATAGCACATTCCAGCTGATTATCACAAACATCAGAAAACACTGTTGTGATTGATTACAGTCTTGTTCTAAAGCTTAATAGAGCTTCTCAATGAAAAATATAACTACACAGAGTGTACTTTGAAAAGCACAGTCCAAGTACTGTGTGATGAGACCTTTCATAGTGTAAAGAATGACTTGGTGTCTGTGTACAGATCTGCTCTCTCTGAGACTGCCTCACAGCACCTGCTTGTATCTGGGCCTGCCCACTCACTGCTGCCTGAGAGTCACCTTTTACTTTGGAAGAAGGACACAAGATTCTCAGTGCTGTTCTCATGCTGCCCTAGCCGAAGGGTCTGTTCAGAGGAAATTGTGGGTGGCGAAAGAGGAACATGAATGATGTGAAAGCTGGCACCCAGATATAGTTAGGTTTACCTGCCACATTTATTTTTAGAAATTCTTCCTGTGGGTCCTTCCTTTGATCCCAAAAGGTCTCAGAGAAAGGATTCCTTTTAATACACTCTAGCTCAAGCTATTTGATTTCAGAAAAGAATTGCACCAAGAAATTGTTCTCATATATTACATTAGCTAGAACAAAGACATTCAGTATTAAATTTGAATGACAAGGTCATCCTCTGACTTACAGTCTGTAACAGGGAAAGATCACAGAATCACAGAATGATTGAGGTTGGAAGGCACCTCTGAAGGTCCTCTAGTGCAACCCTTTGTTCAAGAAAGAACACCTAGAGCAAGTTGCCAAGGACTGAATCCAGAGAACTCCTGAGTATCTCCAAGGATGGAGACTCCACAGTGTCTCTGGGCAGCCTGTGCCAGTATCCAGCCATCCTCACACAGAAAAGTATCTTCTGATGTTCAGAAGGAACCTTCTTTCAGTTTGTGCCTATCTGCCTCTGGCAGACTGGACACAGTGCTCCAGGCATGGCCTCACCAGTGCTGAGCAGTGGGCCAGGGTCAGCTTCCTCAACCTGCTGGCAAGGCTTTGGATCCCAGGATACCATTAGCCCTTCTTTCCAAGGATGCACTGCTGGCTCCTGTTCAACTTAGTATCCACCAGATTGCCCAGGTCCTTTTCTTCCAAATTGCTTTCCAGCTGGGGGATCCCCAGGGTGCAGGATTTTGCTCTTCTTGTTGAACTTGAAGATGTTCCTTGTCAGCCTATTTTCCCAGCCTGTCAAGGTCTCTTCAGACGACAGCATAAGCCTCTGTTGTATCAGCCCCTCTTCCAAGTTTGCTGAGGGTATACTCTGCTCTATCATCTATTATTTAAAAACTTAAATGGGATGGGAGGAATACTGTTTTCCATCTTGAGGATAATGCTAATGCCAGTGCCAGTCACTGCCTCCTTCCCCGGCATTCCAGATCATAGTGGGACAAATTGAAAAGTAAATTAAGTTGGTAACACCCAGAGGTTGGAGATAACTGGAGCTTTATGTTTTAAATAGGAGGAATTCCAGAAATGTAGCCCTGGTATGTGAAAGCTGTAGAGAGTAAATGGCCTGAGCATATGCACCAACTTACTGCTTCTGTTTGGACTGGACAGCAGTAAGTGAAAAGTAAGAAACTGGTATGTTCCACACTGGATACCAAGAGCTGGGGAAGCTCTGCTTTGAAGTGAATAAAATTCTGCTTCCCTGCTGTTTACCCTCAGCTCCAGAAAAGTCTCCAAGGTGTAATTATTCAGGCCTTTCTTATGTAAGCTGAACAGACTAAAGCTGCTCAAGCTCCCAGAGCAGGAAAAGTAGGCACATACCCACAGCTCGATGAGACAGGGCAGGGACTGAAAGGGGCAGGGAGCAAGGGAGGCTGAGTCATGAAGCACAGAGCAGTAGCAGCAGGCACAGCCTCATAGTCACAGAGATCTGGCTACACCCTCTTCATTTAGTCAAAGCAATTCCTCATCTGCTTAATAAACTGATTAGAATTGATTGCTTTTTAACAAAGTTATTGCTTTGATCTTAGGCTCAATACAAAGGAATAAAATAGCAAAACTGTCATTATGAGATAAAACAAAAGATTGGAGCTTAATGAAAATGTAAAGGTTTCTTCCTCCTGGTGTTTAATTAGGGGTTGTGTTTCAAACAGAGATTCCAAGACAAACATTACATTGAGAGTCAATAAGATAGTCATTGTATCTATTTAAATAATGAATTTAAATCATCCTAACTGCACTCTCCAAGTCCTCAAGCTGTGTTTACAAGGTGTCACTGAAGAGCAGAGAGTGAGGGCTCCTGGTTTCCTGTTGTAAGCTGTATGAGAACCAATGATTCCCAGCCTCAGTTCAAAACTCATTAGCTCTGCTTAGTTGGACAGGACTTGGGCACAGCTCTCCACCCCATGGCCCCTCTCTGCCTCTTATTCACCACATCTTCTCTATGGCAGCCAACTGGAGTTCTCCACTGCAGATTTCCATCAGTTATTTGGGGTAAAAGAATTTTCTAGTATGGTGAGAACTAAATCTCTGAGATCCAAGAAAAACATCTAAGAATTAATGTTTAAATCAGAACAAGATTTTATAGAGTCTTTTTAAGGTACAAGTAAAATTAGAAATTTATGTACACATATGTAAGGAGCATATGGTTAGACAAGGTGAACAGCATTGTCACAGGCTTAATGCTTCAGAGGGAATTCCAACCTCTGGAGGCTCCACTCTGCTATTTGATATAAAATTACTGTTACAGCCTTAGGAGCAGTAAATAACATCCACAAGCTTCATGTGGATGTGCCAAAGAAATTTTTAATCTACTGAAACTTTCAATAACAGAAGATTTCAACCAAGCCAGAGATGGAAAGGATGGAAGAGAAATATTACTATCATTTGAATCAAATCAGTGTTTCTACAAGATAGCTATAACTCTTATTTTCTCAGTACCAACTAAAAATGCAGTGGCTCTAAGTTACCTTCAAGGAAGGTACAGCCAAACAAAATAAATATAAATGCAGTTTCAATTCCAGCTTATTTCTGTCTTTGAAGATAATTCAACTGAAACAAAAGTTTAATTCACCAAGTTAATGTCACAGAGGTTTTGGTTTTCTCTGAAATTAGAAGAGAACAGAACTTTGAGCCAACAGTCCAGAAGAGGGGCATTTGCTTATGAAGGAGCATGTGTGCCCGATCAGAGTAAAGCAAAACTCAGAACAGGTATACAGACCACCAGGACAGTTTAGGATATAGAAAATATGAGTAGATTCATTGGGGAAAATTTGCTGAATTGTTCAGTATTGTGCATTCCTGGTGAGACAGACTGAAACTATATTCAAAACCCAAGAACAAAGTTTTCAATAAGATCTAGCACTGCTGAGAAAGATTGACAGCAGAGATGGACTGACTGCTTGGGCCTATCTGATCTGTCACCAGTGACTGAAAAGTAATGTTGTATTTTGCACTGGTTTTTACCCAATCTCTCTAAGTTTATAGGTACAGAGAGACATTGCTGCTGAAAGTACAGAGAACTCAAACCTTTAAAATATATTATATGACATTGTTTAGTATCTGAATAATTGATAATTTCTAAAAAGACAATTTGAAAAATTAATCTGAAGAGGTCATAATTAGCACCTGGGACTCTGATTTTTTTTTCCAGCAGCATTTCCAGCAGTGCTAACTGTTTTTCTGTCCAGTTCTTCATGACTCAGAGGAAAGTCATAGAAAATAGACACTTATTACTCTACCTAATGGTCTACAATTAACAACTAAACCATACTAAGGAACTTGGAACTAAGGCATGAAGAAGTTAAAAAAATCATCCAAAAACCAAACAAGCCTTTCAGGTAGAACATATCCATATCCTCACCAGACTTGTCTTCACATCTGATTGAAGATGAAACTGGGCTCCTAACAGCCCACACTGTAGAGCTTCACAGAAACTCATGATTTATATCCTCAGAGGGGTACTGCTGGACTTGTCTGTCTGGAGAGGAAAACAGACACATATGGCTACTCTGCAGGAAGAACTTGTCCAATTTAACCCTTCCACATACAATACAGCCTTTTTTCAGACCAAGTGCTTCTCCAGATGCCATTGTGAGTAAATGCTATAATACATTGAATTAATTAAGTAGAGGTATTTTCCATTATAGCCATGGCAAAAGTAGTTTATTAGCATATTTTTTCTCCTGAGGAAGCTTAGACTGAATGTTCAGAAGCATTTTTTTTACAAGAGGGTGGTTGAACACTGAAACAGACTTCCTAGAGAGGGGTCGATGCCTTCAGTCAATGTGTTTAAGAGGCATTTGAACAGTTCCATTATTAACATGCCATCAAGTCAAACAGTTGGACTAGATAATCATTGTAGTTCCCTTCCAAATGAAATCATTCTATTCTATATTCTGTTTTCCAGGAGTGATGGTAATACAAGAAAAATCTGCCTTTTCTCCATGAGCAAACAATTGATCAGATAGTGCACAGAGTACTGAAATTCAGCAAGGCTAGCAGTGTCTTGTTGGGAATTATGAAGAGCACAAGCCTCTTCACTTTTTAATAGAGGGTGTTTGGATTAGCAGAGGAAGAGAGGACTCGAGGGAATGCTAAAAATGCTGTCAGATCTCTGGAGAAGTTTGTCTCAGATTTGTTTAGCTCAGACATGCAGTCTCTAACCTGCCCCTGTGACATGCAGATAGAGGATACAGCACACTAATGTTCCACCTTTCTAGAGACCTTTTTTAAACATTAGGATCAATCGAAAAGTAGACAAATTTGATACTTTGATCTGAGAGCTAATTCAAAGGGGACCTGAATTTGTCAGAGCCTGAGAGAGCCCACAGATCTGGGTAGGGTGTTTGGGGCTCCCCAGGGAATGCCACGGGACAGTAAGAAAGGGGAGCTGGCTTCACTGAGAATGGGCACACCAAGCTGCCTGAGCCAAGCCAGCAGGGAAGGCCACCAAGGAGAACATGCAGTTGTGTCTGCTTAGAAATGTCAACTGTGAGCCCATTTCTGAAACTGGCTGTTCAAAGCCAGAGAGAAACAGGTCCAGCTAATGGTTAGATAATTCCAAATCATCACTTTTGGCTGATTTGGGACAAGGATCTGAACCCTGTGAGGCAAGCCTTCATGATCCATTTGAGCTCTGAAGACCTGCTGCCTGCCAAAGATACTTTAGGAAATTCTAGTCCCTAGAAGACAGAGTCCTTTTTCACCAAATAATTTCCATACACTACTGGCTCTTAAACTAAAGACTGACATCCTTGAATACCCTAGAGCCAAAAAGGGAGTTGAACTCTTTGGTCTCCCAGATCCTGATTTCTCCTCCATGGGTTGTTTATACATTCCCTCCAATTACATATGTATATTAAACAGTTGGTCAGGACAGTAGCCAGCATGAGCCTTTCAAGTCAGTGTACCACTTACTCTTCCCTACTACCTCTGTTCCAGCCAACACTTAATTTTTTATTTTTTTTTCCCCAAATCACAGCTATAATGGGAAGGAAGAAAGCCAGAGTATTATACAGCCAAGAGTGCAGGGCAGTAAAAATTTGACTTCTTTTAAGCAGAGAAAGGGGCTGAAAGTGTGTAATAGGCAAACACTCCACACAAGAGCAATCACTTTGGAAGAAACATGTTCTATATTTGTATTTTAAATGTGCTTCAAGGATGCTACCTCTGGTGGGTAGCATTGGCTGACAGTCAAACTCCCACTCAGCTGCTCATTCTCTACCCTCACACACCCAATAGGATGGGGTAGAAAACAGGAAAAAAAAAACAGGAACAAGAAAGCTCATGTGTTGAGATAAAGACAGGGAGATCACTTAGCAATTCCTGTATTTGGCAAAACAGATTCCACTCCGGGTAAGAAATGGAAAATGGGCACACAAATTGTCAGGGAGCTGAGAGGGTTGGGGTTGTTCAACTTGGAGAGACATTATTGCAGATTTTTTTAAAGGAGGCTTATACAAGAGTTGGAGAAATGCTTTTTACCAGAGCCTGTAGTGACACGATGAGGGGCAACAGCTTTAAATTATAAGAGGTTAGATTTAGATTAGCAATAAGAAAAAAATTTTTATGATGAAGGTAGCAAGACACTGGAACACATTGTCTGGAGAAATTGTAGATGCCCCATTCCTAGAGGTGTTCAAGGCCAGTTTGGAAATGGCTTTAAGCAAACTGACCTAGTGGGAAGATGTCCCTGCCCTACATGACTTTGTAGACAGAGTGCTTAGTCATCAGTGAGTGTTTGTCTAAATGCAATAAAACTTCAGGCAGCAGCATTTGCTATCCCAGCAAAGCTTAGGGCAGAAGTTCTTGCAGGTGAGGCTCAAAAATGGTGGCAGAACTGAGGGGGAGGAGTAGCTGAGTTTTGCTTGGCCTCATGTAGTGCATTCCCATGTAGTGGTAGAAGCACCCATCAAACTCCCTGCTCCTGCCCAGGGGACTGCACTGGGAAGCTGCAGTGCTGGCCCAGGAGGCTTTAGTACAATGTCTGAGCTACAGAAAGACCATGTCTGCGTTCCATGTACAACCCAAATGTCCTGTGGAAACCTCTGCCTCTTACAGTCCTTTCTGGCTTTTTTCTGAGAGCTTGGAAAGCCCTGTGGCTGTTAGTAAAACCTAGAGAGGAAGGTTGTGAATGTGCGAAAGTCTAACTAAAAATGAAACTTCATCCTTCTTTGTGAGTAAAATGGAAAGCTATTACTTTCTATCCTCCTGGAGGATGCATTTCAAAAAAGATCTGCATTGTCCTAAAGGCTTGCAAATAAATTGCTCTGTTTCAGGTTTTATTATAGTCCTGAGGGTCAGTAGGAAGCTAGTAAAATATTTGAGTAATGCTGATTAAATCTAGTGAGTGAACCTAGAGGAATTCAGAGTCCAAATGAGTATCACATAAATATTACTTTCAATTTCATAAAACAAGAAAAAGAAGGGCGCTGGCTTCTGCTTGGATGTTATGGTTCAGAGGGAATGAGCTGCTGATGTATCTAGACAATGAAGAATGCTGAGAAGTCTGCCTCTGGGCTGACTAAACTCTTACAGATTCAGCCCACAGAGGATACTCAGCACAGGAATACAGGTGTCATTGAGGCTATCTCCTACAGCCCTTCCCACTGGGACCCCTTTAAAGGAACCTCACACACAGGGAGAAGAGGAGGATAAGCAGGCCATTGCAAAACAAGAACAAAGAAAATGCTTGCTCAGCCTGTGGGCAAACAACCATATCCCCAAGTTATAATCTGGTTCTCCTCATCAGTGGATCTTTTCTGCAAACATGATCACCCACTGTCCTATACTGGAGACAAGGATAAGGAGTTTCAAAAGTTAAACTTTACAGAGGTTACAGAAGGACCTTTAGGGCTGTCCAGCACTGCAGTATTAGCATTCAGTGAGCTGCTAACTCTTCATTCATTAGTTGATAACATTCTTCGTAATTTCCAGCTGTTAGAAGCTACAGCTAGTGGCTTGCTGAAAATTCCAGACTCATGCCTCCTAGAGAGCCTTAGGAAATGCAGCCACTGGGTGTTGGTACAGGTTGTGATCTACAAATGTCACATCTGGCTTACTTGTAAAACCTGTCACCTCAGATTTGCTGTTAACACACTGCAGACTCATACACCCAACTCTTGATAGTATTACCAGGTACACCACAGCTTAGTGCATGAGCCTGACTTGAGTAGCTGTTTTCGAAACATTGAAAGTTTGAAGCACTACACTATTTTGTCCCTTCTGCTTTTACTGCACCATTTATATCTATGTTCTAAAAATAACAACAGAAAACAGTAATCACTTGTTTCTAGTCAGCAACTGCAGTTATAAGGAGCACAAACCACAGAATTTAGAGGACATGTCTGACCAAAAAGTACTTCCCATTTTCTATTTCTGAGGGGAAAAAGCCTTGCAGACTTCATGAGGAAAAATTATCAGAAATAACTGGTTTTTTGTTTTTGTTGTTATTCTGACAGATTCTGATATCTTCAGAACAGATAAATTCACATCTGTTATCAAGTTCACTCACTCTTGTTTTGTTCTAGCAGTCAGTGTCAGACCTCAGAGAGGTGTCAAATGTGCAGAAGTTGGGCACAGTGGATACAACTTCTGCATTTAACTCTGGTAGCAAATAGAATTGCAGAGAAAAAAGGGGGAAAAAAGCTAAAACAGGCTTACACTGTCAACTTTCCCCAGAAGCCCAAAGAGGAGAGTCATTCATCCATGTGTAGTTATCTACCTGATTTCAGGGTGTGCTTTATTTACTAGGATTTAAAGATCTTTTAGAAAACCAAAATAGGACACATAAATAATGTGACTTTTGCCCTAGACTATAAGCTGGAGACCTGGACAAACAGCACATATAAATCCCAACAGACAGAGGCTGTTTCAACCTTCTTTTCAGGGCAAGACTTTTTGGCTGCACTATCAGCTTTCATAAATCCCAAAATAACATTACTTTTGGCACAAAAAAGAGCCTTTTGCCCGTGCCACTGTGTTACAGATGTCTCTTCCCCATTTTCACTGAACACCAGGAGCTCTCTCAGATCCATGTCTCACAGTCAGCACCCCTCTCATTTGCCCTTTCCCCACAGAGGTACTTAGCTCCAGACCTCCAGCCTCTCTGCCTAAGTAACAACAGACCAGGACTGGGGCCCAATGAACCACAGTGGGTCACAGAATCATGGAACAGTTTAGGTTGGAGGGGACCTTAAAGATGATCTCATTGATCTCTCCTGCCATGGCCCACACCTTTCCCTAGACCAGGTTTCTCAAAGCCCCATCCAACCTGGCCTTGAATGCTTTCAGGGATTAGGCATCCACAGCTTCTCTGGACAACCTGCTCCAGTGCCTCACCACCCTCACAATAAAGAATCTTTTCTTAATATCTAATCCAAACCCACGCCCCTCCAGTTTTTGAAGCCATTCCCCCCTGTCCTGATGCTACATGCCCTTATAAAAAGTCTCTCTCCACATTTTTTGAGCCCCATTAGGTACTGGAAAGTGCCTTCTCTTCTCCAGGCTGAACAACACTGATTCTCTCAGCCTCTCTACATAGGAGAGGTGTTTCAGCCTCCTGCTCATCTTTGCATAGACCACATCATAAATGTCCTCTGCAGCTTTGTGTCCTTAAGAATTGGGACAGGGGATGGTGTTGAATTCAAAAGGCCTGAAATAACATGACTTAAACACATTATGTGATTTCAGCAGAGTGATAATTTTGTAGCAAGTGCAGGTGAAATATCTGTGCCATGCAGCAGGGCATAAGGGCATTACAGGAGTGCTGGAGAGAGCAGGGCTTGCTGGAGCATCTCAGGGGACAGAGGAGGGGTCAGACACTGCACAGTATTTTCCATCCTGCATGTGAGGGATGGTCTCTGGAGCATCATCTTCCCTTAGCCATGCCAACTGCCAACTGGCATGGCCCAGCCACAGACAGCAGTAACCTGCCAACTAAATGACACAGATAATTACTGTCCAGGGCTTAAGCTCACTACCAGATGTTAGTTTATTTAGCTATGTGGACACAGAGTCTTATACCCAAAGACCATCCCAGAAAAGGACTGTATGTCAGCAAAAGAGGGACTCACTCTAAAAGTGCAGATAACCTTTTAACCCCAAAAGCCCAATCTTACAGATATTTTTGCCCTTTTTCCCTCCCTCCCTCAACTTCCTATCAGCAAAAAGTGAGTAATAGCAAATTGGGGATGAAGCAATCAATTCACTGCAGTCCACAGAGCATGGAGAGGACAATAAGCACTAGGAAAAAGCCCGTCCAGAAAACGCCAATTCTGCTTTCAGAGGAGACTCAAAGAGCACACAGGAAATCCTGCTGCAAACCCTACTGTGAATAACAAGAGCAGCCTCCAACACATGAGACTGGGCCCTGTGCTCTGTGATGCTGTTTTTAACTTCACTCCAGATGGACAAAGGGCAAGGGGCAGTAACCTGGACTCATCCCACCACATTTCTGTATTCAGACATGTAACTTAAGCCAAACAAGTCAGGAGCTCTCCCACCCTTGGATTCTACTGCTAATAGAGAGAAATGAGATACGATTTTGTAAGATCCCCCTAAAACCTCAGTTAGGTTAGTTACCTACAATGATGAGGCAGGATGAATCTGCAAGTGAGTGGCTGATTTTGCAGTGGGAATTATCCCATCAAGATGTTTTTCTGAGAAGGACCATAGCTGAATTAGGCAGAGCCAACAGCGTGCTGTACGTAAATGCACCAGTGTATTTGGCCCTGTAAAGAAATGAGGTCACAGAGAGGTTGTTTCAAAAAATTTCAAAAAACTGATCAGATTTTTTCTTTCCAGGCAAAATTTAAAATATAATCAGAGAAAAAGAAGTGAAAGTTTCTTACACAATCCCATTTTTGTAATTTGAAAAACTATTAGATATTGTAGGTAAGTGAGGCATTTACAAAACCCAACACTGTTGCTTTGATTAAAAACAAAAGTTACTGAATAGCTTTTCCAAAAAGTTTTGTGCAGTCCTTTACTTAGGACCACAAAGCAAAGCTAAGTAGGTTGCTCTGTTGCAGGTCGGCACAGATTCCTTCACCTGGTGTCACTTATAAAAAGACCAAAAGAGGGTATTGGTATTAACAGTGAATAATACATGTGAATGTTCCCTGTCATCTTTTTGATACTGTTCATACAAAAAGGTTTCTAGAAAACAACAGAAATCTTTTCAGATGCCACCTCCGCTGAACTGGGGCACTGAGGAGCTAATGGCTATGAGAAAAATCAGGGAGGCAGAGCACCACTTTGGGTGTGAAGGCTTTTCACATTTTTCTTTTTCTCCAAATGTACTCAACAGATTTGTGATGGATTAAAGAAATTATTTACCACAAGATGATGCGTGAAGAAATAAGAAACAATTACTTCAGTTATCATAAACAAGCCACCATTTGTTAGGAAAAATATCTAGCTACTAAATTTGTTTCAAAATATATGTAAATGTCTTCAGGGTGTTTGTTAGAGTATCTGTTCATCTATTCAAAGATCAGATTCAGAAAATGCCCTTGTTTCAGATCAGTGATGCGACCTTCATCTCCAGTGACATCACAACTCATCAAAGATGGGAGTGTTTGTTGAGATACCATAAGCTAAATGTGTCCTTTCACTCTAAGTCACATAATACAAACATTACTTTGCTCACTAAAGAGAGAAGCTGACCTCATGGCTCTCTTACTGACTTTCTCTGGACTAGATTAAGGCTGTCAAAACAGTGCCCATGTACAGCTCCAGGAACACAAAGATGCCACAAACATGTTCCAAGAAGCAGGCGCACATTGTTTCTGCATGGAGAAACAAATCTTCAGGCAATGTTGAAAAGACATGACAAACTCTGTGTGCTGTTAATGCCCAGGGTACAAGCCCTGCAGAAAAAGTGCCTGCAGAAGGGCCCTGGGGAGCTCTAACCAGGGTAAATGTGCTGCCAAGCCAAGATGGGGCTGTTTTAACACTTGCCAGGAGTACATCAACACCCTGGGAATCACAGAGCTGTGCTGGGCTCTCTTTATGCAGGTTAGATTCCTGTACCCAGTACAACACAGCCTGACGCCTGGGCTTTAGGTTTTCATCCTCCCAGGCAGCCTGCTTGCCTTTGGAGAGGCAGCACTTGCTGCACCAGCTATATACAGCACAGGAGAAGTGCTCTGGTTACATGCAAAGCTGCCACACGCCAAGAACAACCAAGTCAAAAATATTCAGTGAAAAAGCAGCAACTTTCAGAAACACTGGAGGAAGAAGGTCATTTGCAGCATGACTACAATCTACATTTCATTTGATTTGAGGCTGCAGACCAGCTGCAGTGCTGATTACAAAGACTGAGGCTGGCCAGATATTTTATTCCAAAACTTATTCAACAGAGAGTATACACTTTATATGAAAGATTTATATGATCTGAAGAGAAACTAGAGCATGTTTCTGAAATACTAGAGTATGTTTTCCAAATACTTTTCTGAGTACTCCTTTTTAAAAAAGAAATACGTTTTTCTTTTGGAAATTAAAATTATAGATAAATTTGGCTATAGATAATTTTGGTGAATTTCCTGGAGTTCATTTGCTGAAAATGATAAAAAAAAATCTCACTGATGTTTATGAATTTGATGTTTATGAATTTTATTTTTAATTAGTGTTTTCCATATAGAGGAAAGAAGATTTCACCATGTCTAAGTTGGCATTTGCTTACCCAGCAGCCTTTTGGTCCTGTTATTCCCAGTACAGCCCTTCTTTCTCTTCGCCGTCCACAGCTCAAGTTGCCACATAAAACTGTAGAGATTACAGACCAGTAAGAGACTTAAGTGGGGGTTCTCCTCTGGGAAGCCATGTGTGACTGAAAGTAATACTGCAAATAACAAGAATAATGGGAAAAGAAGGAAAAGTGCTTGCTTTGGTCCACATTTCTTACATGCCTCTCTGTTATCAAGAATCACCACGCTAAAATTTCCTAGGCCATGGATCTATTTGCAGCTAGAAACATTGCAGCTCCCCAGGTTCCTGGTGCATACATCTAACTTCCATTTCTATAATTACCATTTTCAGGATCTGTGAAGGCATTCTGGCACAGCTTCAGCTCTCAAAAGTGTAAGTAGAGGGAACGCTTCAAGTTTTTTTTCAAGGATTCAAACAGTGAAAACTATATTAAATAGATAGGATTTAAAATTCTGCAGCAGTTGAAAATATCCAGAAAGTTAAAAAGTGCCAATGGGGCTATATATTACTCAGATGATAAAACACATGTACAGCAGTTTACCTAGTTTGAAAAAAATACTCTGGTTTTGTAAAAACAATATAATAACATGCAGCGTGACCTCTTTTCATATGTATCATTTGGCTGAGCAAGCAGATAGCTTTTGAAACACTACACAGGTCTCATGATCTTTCAAGTGGTCATTCTTTCAGCAGCATCTGCAGTACCACATCCTGACTGAGGTCAGGTGCCCAGGGACATGCTCTTCCTTGCCCTTTCTTCAGAAAAGCACCTTCCATCTGATGCTAAACTGTAAAAGGAAAAGTGAACACTTTCTCAGTGAACTGGTAAAGAGGAAAAACACTGTCTCATGACCCAGGTCTTGAAAAATTAAACCAGATAAATTCTACAGGATAAGTCCTCTCCCTTGGGAGCAGGGTTAAAGGTTGTTCCTGCTGCAAGCAGCTTGGGTTAGACCCATGGTATTATAGTTTACCCTTGGGCAGCAATATTGAGGAGGGATAAAGCTCTAAAGCACAGCATCAGAGCAGTAACATTTGGTACTACCTTCCACACAGAATTCATTGCACAAGGTCCAAGGCAAATCTCAGCCTTGAACACATTTTTTTCAATAAGATTTTATTATCCTGATTTTCCAAAGTCTGCATTTTTTTCAGTTGTGGCTTTCTATATCATGAGGCAGAGTGAAAAGCAAGGCTTATCTTTTTCTATCACTTAGAAGATACCTGTATCTTTGAATGTGCTTTCATTTAATTCTCATAAATAGCACTACTAGAAGAATTACCTAGCTTAGTATTGGGAAGGTGCTGTATCAGACTGCAGAGTGTAATTAAATCCACCCAATAGCAACAGTGGGATGAAACTCATCAGTTCCCAATTCACAGCAGCAGAACATCAAATGGAAACCAGCCAGCAAAAATGAAAGCCCATTTAGGGTGATGAGGTTCCAGTTAGAGGATATTGAGGCTCAGCAATGATACAACTGGAAAAGATTTATGCAGCCTCTCAGCACATAACTGAAAAAGGTACATAGCATGCAGGGACTAGCAGGAGCTTTGGGGCACTAAAATAAATTTCCTTTACTTGATCATGTGAGAATCTGGAGACCATCCTGTGACTTACAAGCTATGACACAGCATTCATCACTGAAAAACAGCAAGAAATAACTCAAAGCAACAAAAATATGTCCAAATGCATACATTTGAAAGTAATTAATCACATGTCAGAGGGCACACACATACACAGGATAGACTTGGAATAGCAAAGGTGAGAAAAGCAAAATTGCAAATTGCTATTTATCCCCTAGATTATAATTTCTCATTTGTAAATATTATTGGTATGTATTTTGACATATCATATTATACATTGGTATAATGGATTCCAGAGGGGAGACAGCAAGGGCCTGTCATAAAAATCAGATTAGCCAGAGCTCACAAACAAGGCAGTAGAGTCAGCAAGTGACACCATAGGAAGCTTATGGGCCAACTTCTGCACTTTATGAGAGCAATGGCAGTGCTGGGATTCCAGTAATTGATTTTTGCAGCCACAAGATGAAAAGTCCCTTGGAAGATCTCTACTGGGAACACTGCTCTAGCCTTCCTTCCCCTTCTTTTTCTAATGGAGAAAAAAATACTTAAAAGAGTTAAAAAAAATCAAGCAGATCTAACTAGATCCTGAGTGGAGGCAGGTGATGAGAACCTGCCAACAGTGAAGAGATTAAAGGCATGTATTAAACAGAAGAGGAGGATAACAGAGAAGCAAGAAGAAGTTTAAGGTGTGAAAACCTGCATGTCTCTATATTTATACAGATGATATTAGTAAGATCTAAAAGGAAAGAGCGGAAGCTGGAAAATCCACACACATTTTAGAATATAGCACGTTCCCAAACATTGTACTATGTGTGAGGTTTTGGCACCTTCAGCATCTTAGCAGGAAAGAAATTTGCCCTAAGTATTGGAATCTGCTGAAGGTCCAGTCAACCGACTAAGAGCAAATGACAGCTGTTTTCTTATCAAACATTATGTAAAACATTAACACATAGGTCTGCCATGTTAAATCCTCCCTTGGGGTACTCGGCCTCATGTGTAAGCCTAAAACAGCTTTTGCTGGAAGCAAATGAAGCTAGCAAATCTATCCCACAACTACATCTGAAAGCTAAAACACTAATGAGGCTCCAGCAGATTCTGCAATCAGCTACAGCAATCATCTAGCTGCTTGGCCTGAGTGTTCTTCCACTCAGGATATGTTTTGGATGTAATGAACTTATGTGACTGGGAAAAGGTGGAAGGAAAAGCTCAGGTCACTTGTCTGCAGCAGTTCCAGTTTTCTAAAAGATGAGTCCTGCTGCACTGGGGCTTCAGCAAGTGGGGTAGTATTGGGATACCTCCCATCAGGCACAGGACTGGAGCTGGCAGAGGGGGAAGAAGGAAAAGGGGCAGCAATCTCAGGTGCTCAGGAGGTGAGAACAGTGCTAGGAGACTCACTGCAATGAAAGGGAAGAAGGGGAGAGGAATATTCCAGCTAATTTCTTGGAGTAGAAGGAAAATGGAGAGGTTAAAGCCAGGTATGGAGAGAGGGAGAAACAATGTGGTTTCCACACACTCATAGGAAAACCGTGATCCCAGTCACCTCTGGAGGTACTGGGGAGGAGGGCACAGGTCCCTTCTGGGAAACACCTTTGTAGGGTCAGGGTAATGTGTCCCAGGCAGCCCATTAGAAGACTGTGGGGTCTCCAGTCACTCCTTTGAGAAGTAAGGGTGTTTTATCCCTATTCCTCCTTTGCTACAACAGTGTTTATGCAGGGCCTTAAACACAACAGCAGAGGTAGAACAGAGCCCCACTCCCCCATTTGAAATCCCCATCTTTAAACCACAACAGTCAGGTTATTAACTTGTATGTTTTTCATCAACAGATCTCAGACCATCTATTCTCAGTTCACAGATGCAACCATGAATAGATAAGAGACTTTCCTAAATCTAGAGAGAAAGTGAGGAGACTGTGGATTAGCCCTGCCAGGCTCCTTCTTCAGCTGGGGAGGAGACCACAACTCAAGAAAAGAACCCCCTCTCTTCCACTTCTGTTTTCAGGCCACTTTGTATATCAGAAGTGACCAAATATGGCAAGAGAAAGCCAAATTAAGTCTAAATTTGTTTTGATATCAATGATACTCCTTTTGCAGTGAACTCATGCTACTGCTCTGCTGATTTAATATTTGAATGGAGAGGAACCAATTGGCAAGTGTCATGTGTTATTTGCAAGTTATTTGCACCAGATCTTTTACTGCACTGAGAAAACAAATAATCAGACCCCCAAATTCATGTACCTTCCCTTTAGCAAGAGCCACATTGTGTTGTTACTTCAGCAATTGAAATATGAGAGGGTGCTTGTGTTTATACTCAGAGAAGTCATATACAGATTCCATCTGTTCAACATTTGGAGCAAATTTGCAGTGATTACTCAGGCTGAAAATTGCTTTGGAGTTTTGTCTGTTGTTGCTTGATTAGAAATAGATCAGTGATGCAGTGCCTCGCTTCTGAACACAGACACACATGTCAAAGTGACAGGACAGCCGATGAACTTTGGCTGTTCTGATTTGCAAGACATTCAGGTGCTGTTGACTCTCACATGGTGGTTTTCTTAAACATAGGCTTTGGAGAAATCCAGGAAGACGTAAAGCTACTGCTGAAGTGAGGAATTAATATCCTGGAGCTTTGCCTCTGCAAACTAAGAGTCATTCCCCCTTGGACAAAGTCCATCCTGTGTCATTGGTTCTGAGACAGAGCCATTGATAGTTCATGTCACATCCCAGAGCTGCAGCTGCACTGCCAAAAGTAGCTGCCCAGGAGTCTGATAAAGGTATCAGTTAAAGTGAGGCACAGATGTTTCCCAGCTATTTGAACTTGTCAGGTCCAGACTTAGATCCAAGCTTTGAAGCAGCAGTCTCTTGCTGAACAAGAGACTGACAGCCAAGACTCTGGATCTCAACAATATCAAGAAGAATTAAGAAATCTGGACTTTCCTCCAGCTTTGCTGATTGGGCTCTAAATCAGAGCATTAGAGAGATGAATTTCAAACTCAATCCTTGATAAGACCAAAGAGGAAACCACAAAAGACAAAAATTAATTTCAGTCATTCAAATGTAGTTGAATATGCTCAGCTGCAACTTGAGGGAGAAATCAGAGAGGAAGAATTTAGCTGATTGGATTTTGAACCAGAAACAACTCCCACTAAAGTGCCAGATGTTCAACAGTAGTCACAAATAATAAGGGTTAAGCCCTACATCACCATTATCCAATCCTTCAAAATCCTCAACTGATGGAAGGCTTTTTACATGAAGGTAGGCTATTCTTCCAGCTCTGCCTAGCTTGTGAGATCAAGTGGAGTAAAGCAAAAGGACTGGCTACCCCAGCTAACAAATTAGTAGGATGAGAGAGTGAAAGCATGTGCTTCTCTGAGAATCAGGCTAACAATGTGGGTGGCAAAGAGATGGGAAATGGGTTGGAGGGCGTCAGTATGCATTACCAGCCCCTGATCCTCTGAAAAACTTGTTGACAATGGTGCTGCAGCCAGGGAGCTTTGGAAGATGAACAGCTTGGCTGGTGGAAAACCTGTTCTCTGGCCACCCACACCATGGAAACCAGCAAGCAGTTGGCTTCAGAAGGATAAAGGTTATTTCTATGGATGAAACACACTCAACAATTAAGGGTAAAGTGGCGAAGTTAGGCATTGAGTGAGTCCTAGCTAGCACCCGGTGACTGCAGCATGACTTGTGAGACACTGACACCATGACACCATCTGCTTATGATTTATGCTGAACAGACTGCATATAGAAACAGATGGGAGGTGTCAGGTCTGATCAGAATTGTTGTGCTGGTGATTCCACAGCACATTATATAGCCGACAGCCTTACTTTCCCACATACTTCTATAAAGAGCAAAGTGTTTATATTCATGTTACTCAGGGAATCATTCTGGCTGAATCCCCCACTGGACAGAATCCTAAAGCTATACAGCTGGGAGAGATCTTTATTATCCTATTGGGTGTCACTTTGTCTTGTTCAATATTCCCAAAATAAGATCCCAAAGTATCTTTTCCAGGCTAGTTCTCAAGGTAAAGTCGGAAGCTTGCTGAGACTGCCTTCAAGTTTGCTATGAAGTGACTCTGAGGCCCCACTGTTCTTTAGCACTGCCATCCCTGCTCTCAAGTCTCAGTTTCAGAAGGTTTCCTTTATGCTTTCATGACTTCGTGTGGTTGTAAAAGTTGAGTTTTCATGACTGTGGAAAAAGATGCTAAATGTAATTCAGATTCAAAATAACATAAATCTCTATTAGAAGGAAACTCCTGGACTGTCTAATCTCTCACTTGGAGGATCATTTCCAACACTGGAACAGGTCAAGCATGGCTTTGTTGAACTGGAGCTTGAAAATCTCCAGCTTAAAAGACTGCAAAACTTCACTGTGCAGCATGTTCAGAAGTCAAAATCCAGATACAAAAACTTAAACCATGTATTGTCCAAGACTGATTTATGATTTTTAACACAAACACCTGGCAGAGTGATGATTCAAGATGATTTTTCTAATATAGATATTACATCATAAAACACATTTTCCACATTATCATTGTCTGTGGACTTCCCTCAGTTATTAGGAGATTTGAATCAATAAATATTAGATCAAAATAGCAAAAAAGAATACTACAGGTGAAGGCAACTGTTAAAAATTAAACTGATTCAAAACTTAAATTTTGTAGGAGTGCAGAGGCTTTCTAATATTTCCAGTTAGCTAAACTAACTACTTTAAACTAGTTATGGTTATGAGAGACTTTCCATCAGTGTTCAGAAGATTTTTTTTTACCTGATTATCCAGAGGTGTTCTCTAAGCAACACTGCAATCACAACTAATTTCAAATAATGGCAGTAGCAGTAATAACAATAATAATTAACTATCCCCTGAAATGACCAGGCTGCAAAACTACTGTGAGAAACCACACCAATGGGCAGTGTAGTGCCGTGCATGTCTTGCCATTTCTTTCCCAGTTTTTGATCTGGGTACAAATGTCACTGAGTCATGTGGGGCAGAACATAAGTCCCCATATTCACACTCACACACAAATCTGGGCTAGTCCTACCACAACCAGAGGCACCATATTTACATTAAATGGGCACAAGGGTGGGACAAGGCCTCTCATTTCACTTCCACTGATAACTGAGGATGTAAAATGTCTCTGGCTGTGGCTAACAACATCTTAAAGCCTAATGCACCTTTTTTCTGGTCAGAATAAAACAGCTTTCACTGATTCCAAGGGACATCAGCAGGGTAATGTTCACTATAATTTTAAGCATGAATGTATGTGCCAGACCCTCAAAGTGCAGATGGGTAAAATGACACAGATATGGACTGTGTAGCACAGAGAAAGCTGGCCATCTTTCCCTAGAAGAAAGGGGGTCCTGCCAATGCTGCTCCAGGGTACAGGACCACTGGTGTTTAGCTGCTACTGCAAAAGCAGGCACCTGAGCTGCTGCCTAGCTGAGTGGCACCCAAGAATAAAAAGCAGCAGATGGCATAGCAAGTTGTTATAGAAACAAACAAAAAAAACTTTTTTTACTTCTTCCTTAAACTAATCAGGTTTTCTGAAACTATAGCAAAATGGAGTATTGTACCACTCTGAGGTGGCACATCCTTCCTGGATATTGTGCCTTGGGGCAGTGCTGCAGCAAGAGTCACCAGTGCTGCAGGTACCAGCCACTGCACTTCCAGGACACCAGACACAGGGATTGTTTTAGCAATTGTTCGTAATTAGTACATAGATAAGACAGAGTGGATTAAGAAACAGCCATGTTTAGGCTGAAGGAGTTTTTCACAATTTTCTTCAGGCCCTGGAGAAAAAATTCACTTTAATTCCCACATATGTGGGACTGTGTGGCTTCTCACAGTCTGTCCTGCCTTACCTACCTGGCATTATCAGAACTGATCCTGAAAATCACCTGCCAGATCAATCGCATTAAATTCCTAGGGCAAGATCCGATTTTGCACAGCAAAGATGCAGAACCCAGCTGGCCTGAGGGCAGACAGATATGATAGAAGTACGGGGTCTGGCAAGGAGGACACTCAATAAGCTCTCTAGGAGCTGCTTTCTCATTAGTCAGCACAGTGACTGGTTTGCAACTGGGGACAGAGCCATGGTAAGAAGCCAGTGGCAGAGACAGTTTCCCCATGTGTTTAGGGCAGAGGAGGGAGGCTCTGACCTTTGGAAAGATGCCCTCCCTCTGTCCTGCTTCTGTGCTTGGTGCTGCTGCTAGATTGATTCCCTTCTGCTCAGCCACTAGACTCCTTGCGCTGGTGGGCTTCAAAAACAGTGATGTTCAGTGCTCTCACTGGACAGAGCTGGGGGGTGTGGCTATGGTAGCACACCCAGTTTGTGGTTCAGGGAGCAAAGCAAGCTGCTCTTCCTCCAGCATCATCCAGCTCCCTCAGTTCAGCTTTACAGCCTATACACAGGCCTATAGGTACAGCACAGTCCCTGGACACCTAACACAAGAATAGCCAGAATTTCACTGCAAGAACTTTCCCCAGCCTCATCCACACTTGTCAGGCATCTTGCAGGCAGGTCAGCAGAGCAGGAACCCAACTAGGAAGGATTTCAGACTTGGCCAGGTGTTTGAGTAGAGGGGAATTGCTTTCATTTCTTAACTTTCCCTTAAAATAATGCACACGATCTGTTCTGGGAACACCCACCCAGTGAAAATCCCTCTGGAGACTGCCTGCCAAAGCCTGTGAAAATCCCTTCTGGGAGCCGTGTCCGCTATTTCAGATACAGCCTGTTCATAGGAACATAAATCTGCTGTCCTCACTGATGAAGATTATTCGAGCTGGATTTAATGTGCCTAGGCACATCTTTCTTAACTTAGCTCAGATAACCACCTGCTACTTCACGTGCATTTGTTGCTCAGTACAGATCTCTAACAGAGTCCCCCCTGCTGCTGACAGCTGCACTGGGCTGCACACTCACCTTTTCCCCACTACCTGGCACAGTCTCAACATAGCTGGTGCTAGAGAAGAAGCCACTGATCTCTGCTCTACCTAAATATTTTATCTTGGGATTCTCTTCCATTGCAGCAGTTTGCCACCTTGTCAAATCTGGAGCAGAGGATACCTGGTGTTTAGGGAAGAAAATATTAGAATATAGCATAACTCCCCAAAAATAGAATAGAGATTAATCTTAACAACATCTGTAAAAATTCCCTATCTATATGATTTACAAGAGAATGGGTTTCTTTGCTGAACCTCTGACTGGAAGACTGTATGGGAGCTGTTCTGCCACTAAAGTTTTATTTGGGGGTCAAAACCACTGAAGGAGGATTCTGAATTCTATAGGTAATCTCTCTACATTACTGTAATTCCTATAGTAAATAAGGGGGTTGTGGAGAGCAGGAATAAACCACATATGTTAGCACTTCTGCTGGCAACTTGTTGGATTGTTTAAAATCAAAGGAATCCCCACATTTTTTGGGACGTCAGAACATTGGCACACAGAGACCTTTGTAAGATTTGGCATAAGACAACAGTGTTTTTACCCACGAGCAGCTCGTGCTGCCAGCCACTCCAAACACACTGCCTTCTCAACATGCTGCTGGCACCAACTCCACCTGCTGGAAACAACCTCACGTCCCAGCTGGATTCAAGCTCTCTGAATGCAATTGTTATGTTTGAGAACTTGACTCTGCTAACATAGTTGGTGATTTCTCAGTATTAAAACCTCCAGATTCAACAAGTGCCTGGTGCTTTCATATTTTTCTGAATTAACTGATTAGAAGTCTGTCCTTATTCTAATGCAAGGGTTTAACTCTGTCTATGTTCTTTAGAATTGACCCCTTTATCCATGTATATCAGAAAATTAAATGCAAGAAGAAAGTTTGTCTTGTGCTCTCATTTTTAAAATAATTTACATGTAATCAATTCAAGCTGATTTAGTTTATTTAGTATGGAATAAAGTAGATGAAATAATCACAAAAAAAAAGATTATTTGTGTCTCTTAGCCAAAGCTCCTGGAACACATTACAAGCATTAGGCATCAGACCTAATGTTCATAGATCCCCCTAAGGGATGATCAGACACCCACCAACATCTTATGTACACATAGAACAGAGGATTTCACATGGTTGGTCCAGCTCTGAATCTACCAGTTATAAGGCTCACAATTTTGAGTTGAAGCAAGACTTCATAAGACTTGCACCTTCAAACTGAAATTCTACCCAGCAGGGAATCTACCATGTCAGCTGCTGTTGCACTCAGTTGTTAATTACCTTCACTGTTAATGCTTTGCTTCGTACCTCCTGTGTCATTTCATTTCCAAGAGATGATGGGCTTTTATCATCCCTTCAGCTGCCAAGCAAAGCACACTCTATTAGTATAAGTGTCACAGTGTGGATGTTTATCAGCTGAATAAATTATTGCTTAACCTTTCCTTTAAGCCAGCCATATTTCTATTACTCTTGCCTTCCACTTTTCCAGTTGATAAAGAGGAAAGAGGAATATAGCTGATATCTACACAAGGCAATAAAGTCAAGCATACCTTGTAGAATCTTGATAGTCAAACCTCTGTCCCTGATGCTTTCCTCTAACTGACATTTCTGCTTCACTCCTAATACTGTTTAACAGCAACACAAACTGGCAAGTGCTGGGAAATCCAAGCACACAGATTGCAAGGTGGTAGAATGCATGCATTATTAAAACAGTATTTTAAAGAACTAAAGATCTGTTCACTCTGATGAAGTAATACAAATCCTGTCATTAAAGGGATAGGAAATTGTCATTATGAGTTTTACTGAATATTATGGTCAAATCAAAATTAATTATTTGAAAAGAAAAAAAGTTTGATTCATTTAATCTGGGAATCAGCAGTAACATCAGGATTTTTTAAAATCACCCTGTGTGCTAAATCCACAATTTTCTAGGTTTCTTACATGTTTGCTGAAGTCAAACACATTCAATTCTTAGAAATATCTAGAAAATACCTAACTTTATTTTTTGTTCAGAACTTTTCAAAATAATCTAAATGAATATCCAATGCTCAGATATGTGCAGATATCAACAGTCATAGGAATGTTCATGTAATGTGTTAGTGAGTTTATGAGCTTGATGCCATTTCCCCCAGTAATTTAGTGATTTTATTATCCTAGTATGTTTGTTTTTTGCAACAGGCAGCTTAAACTCATACTTTGTGAAGATACATCAAAACACCTTCTTTAGAATTCTGTATGACTCAAAGTTTTTCTCATGAGTGTAAATCACTGCAGTAGCTATGATGTTCTAATAATACCAGAGATAAAAATTTGTTGGCAAAACCAGAATCTGTTATTAGGAGAAAAAAGAAGTATTTATGAAAATATTTGTATTTTCAAAATATATCACCTAATTAATAAAAGAGTTGCTTTCTTTCAACCAAATTTTGAAAATGTCTTGAGTCACTTTTGGATCATTCAAATATCACAGATTTTTTTTGCAGTAGCGAAACAAAAAGGTAGTTGTAAACATAGTCCTCAGAATATTTTTACTTATAGTTACATCAAACATTGCTTTCAAAATTACATGGAAGTTCCTCTAATTTTATATTATTCTCAAATAATAATATTATAATAATAACTCAGTGTAAGTTTTCCTAGAAGAGAGAGGCTATAAATTTGACTCAATACTAGGAATGATTCTTTACAGTTGTAGTGCCCTTTCATCAACAGTAAAGATGTTATCCATTTACTATGTGATTGGAACAACTAGCTTTTTTTAGTAAACCCCCCAACAACAACAAAAAAAACCCCACACAAACAAACAAACAAAAACCAAAAACCCAAACAGAAATCTTCTCAAGAAGAGCTTTAAAAATATGTATTTCCTTTTGATTACTCTCTCACTTCTGGAAAGGCATTTAATCATTATTAAAGTGTGTCAAGTGATAATCTCAGATGTGGCAATCAAGTGCAGGCACAACTTTGATGCCACACCTCACATGCACAGCAAAAGTTCTTTCTGGAGTTTATTCCAACATCTAAAATCTACAGCCTTTTTCAGGAGCTGAACTGCTGTGTAAGCTCAGAAGAACACAAAGACTCAGCTGAAAATGCACTCAAGACCTTCAGTGAATTTCCTCAGGTTTCCCATCAAGGCAGGACTGTCCAGCCTATGGTTTTGGTGAGAGCACTGTTCCAACACTTGCCCTAGAAGAGCCTCTGTTACTGTTTCTGTCAGACTGGCCATGAAATAGTGCTTCAGACTGACTGCTGGGACTTCTCCCATCTCTGGAGTCTTATCAATACTGAGAAAATGTTGACAATTTGATAATGAACCATTATCATTTGGGGAAAATGAGAGTGAAATTGAAAGCAAACATCTGGTAAATAGAATTAAACATATTCTCTCATCACACATTAATGTGCTCAAATCACAGAGTATCTGCTTCAGGTCTGCTGCTCAGCATACACATTTACATCATGGATTACAAAATTTTTCCATCCTTTTAAATCAGCATTTAGTCTGATGCAACTCCAATAACTGCTCCAAAATTACTTGTTTACCAGCCACTGCAATACTGCATCATGAGCTTGTAAAAATCCTAACATCCTAATGCCTTCATATGTTTTAACCTCAAAATCCTTCCCCCTCCCTGCAGTGCTCACCTAGTGACTTTTGTTTACAATTCCAGCACCAACTCCTCCCCCTAAGTAGGCCAAGATCTTGAGCATTATGAGCTTTGTGGCTGTGGAAATTCTGTCATATCTTATTCATACCACACCTACTAAAACTAGTCTGCAACAATATATGAGGACACAAGAATAGGCATTTGTTGAAAAGTCTTTAAAGTATCTATTTTTTGCACATCACAACAGATTCTTTCATACCAAAAAGATTCGTTTTTGTAGTCCTCTTCTAAATTATGTCATAAACATTACCTGCTAGTTAAGTAGAAAAGGGCTATGTAATTTTTCTAACAGCTGGCTTTGGCCAAGCAATAACTTGGTAATTAATTTCAAGTTAGTTTATTTATGGAATTATCATGAAGTATCCAATAACTTCTTACAGAAATCCTTAAAAATCACTCAAACAAAAAAACAGAAAGCAAAAAATTTGCATTTTTTTGTCTTCCTTTTATTACAGAGGTAGCCTACCTGATAATAAGCTTCCATTAAATATTAATAAAACAAAGGTTACATAATTCACTATCCAGCAAGGACTAAGCAGGATAAATCTAGATACTAATGATGGTTTGTTTGGGATTAATGGTAAGCGTTGGATTAGTTGAGGGCTTCTTGGTATCTGCATTTCCCAGCTCACAACAAAAACTCCAACAGCAAAAGGCTAGTGCCACCTTTGGATGAAAATTCATATTAGATCCCTCAGACAATCTGATTTTCTGTTCTGCTATTTGATTAGATGCTTTGTTGTGCTTTCAGAAAGTTAAGTAAGATTTAATCAGAAAGCCGTTTCTTCCTTCTCTCTCACCTCCTTTTCTCCTTTTTTCTCCTACTCAACTCTAATTATTAAGCAACAGAGAAAGAGTTCTTCCCTCTTCTCAGTGCTCATATGATAGCTCTTTGGAGTTTATTCTTGGAAATATATCAGGTCTATTCATTGTTGTGATACTTGATTAAAGCCCATTTGTAAGATATTTCCACAAAATTGTTAAGCATTTGAGGGAGACCAAAAAAAAAAGAAAAAAAATCAGTGAAACTTTTAACCTAAGTTTAGGTAAAGGTTTACATAACTTTGATTCTTATTTTGGTACTTCACACATTTCCAGACTTGTCCTTATTTTACCTTGCTTTAGATAGCCAGAAATATCCTCATCAGTCATCAGACCTGCAGCCCCTCATTCATCTCACTAAGAAAGGACTTTTTCATTTTGAAAGCCTGTATCCAAACGTGGCATACAGCCTCTGGCTGAAATGGAGTTCATTTTCTTCACAGGGGACCATGCCCTGCGGTGTTCTGAGTTTGTGACTAGAACAGCGTTACTTAACACCCCGGTGGTTTTGGCTACTGCTGAACAGTGCTTGCACAACATCAAAGCTTTCTTGTTTGTCACTCTGGGGGTGGGCAAGGATTTGGGAGGGAACTGAGGTGGGACAGCTGACACAAGCTGGCCAAAGGGATATTCCATACTGTGCACCTTCATGCTCAGAGATAAAAATCTTGGGGTAGGGGCTGGAACACCTTCCAGCATAGCTATTGCTCAGAGTCTGGCTGGACATCGGTCTGAGCATGAAAGATGGCAAGAACAGCACTTTTCCTCTACCCTCCTTCACTTTTGAACTTTTGGTCTTTACCTTGACCCAGGCATTTTCTTGCTTTTATTCTTCCTGTTGTGCCCCCCACCCCACTGCAGGAGGCGTGAACAAGCAGCTGTGTGGGTGCCTCACTGCTGGGTCAACCCACACCAGGATTTGTAAAACTTGTGTCTCTGCAACAGGCACATGGAAACATCCAGCATCTTATTCCTTAAGGCAAAATAGTAAAGCATTACTGACAGTCGAATCTACAGTCATCGTTGGTATTAATAAAAAGGGGAGATGGTAAGCAAAAATCCCAGAGAGGCAAATGATACCATTTGCTAATTGGCTTTGGTTTTCCATCTCTGTGTGGGTTTTATAATTACATGTGAGCTTTATTTGATTTCAAGCGCTCTGCATTTATTTCTAATAGTAGTACTTTCCAGTCTTTATTGGATGATCCCCTGGAGACCTTGTACAAAGAAAAGAATGTGATCAACCAAAACCTTTACTTCCTATGTTCAGACGTACTTCTACAGCAACATGAAACAGATGCCATTTAATCCACCACACACACAGGCAAGTGACAACTTGAGAAAGACAGTCTGGAGTGAGTCAAATCAAAAGACGGGACTTTTCTTGATGATTTCCCAGTGCAACCAATTAAGTCCAGTCCCTGCACACCATGTAGCCTTGTTTTTCAGTTTTTCATGATTTCTTTTTCCTTAACAATTCCCCTTATCCCCTTAGGGGTGAAAGGACAAGTGTTTGCTTTCAACTGAGGAAATTATCTGACACCAACGCCCCTCTATCCCTATCCTATTTCTAAAGCTTCTGATTGCAAAGTTTGGCCAGCTGACTTATTTTCCTCTCTGCAAGTACCTCCTACACTTGAAAATTCAGGAGAAAATTCAGGATCATCTGAAAAAAAGATTCACATACCACACATCAAAACATAACTGAAGTGATATCACTATCACTACTACCATGTGAGTCCTAACACAACCATTTATTGGAGAAAAGGCTCATGTTTCCAGTTTTTTCATCTGCCCCTATCTCACCACATGAGTCAAGGTCAGCGGAATATAAGAATGGTCTAGGTCAGAAGATTCCTGAACTCCTGACATGCTGAGAAGGTCTAAAGAGTACCTAAAAATAATATCTTGTATAACAGCACTTCTTATTCATGTTTTAAGTGAAAGTCAGTCAATGAAGTAAAGTGCACATGCAAATCTACTACTAACGCTTACTTCCTCCCATTTTTGTCCAAATGAATTTAGTATATATCCTAAAGAGAACTCTGAAGCTGCCAGCATGTATGTGTACATTTAATAAAATGAAAATAAACCAAAGATAGATAAAACCTACCAAAGAATAAATGCTGTTTTTTTCTCAGTTCAAGCTATGCTTCTTGGCCCATCTGGCACTCAAAACCATCTTTGTGCTTCCATGAACTGAAAAAGATTACATCCCAAGATAAAAATGCACATCTCCAGACTGTGAGAGCTAGATTAAACCATTTGACATGTATTTCATCCCTGTCCTGCCAACATAAAATGCAGCAGCAAGCAGGTCCTTTCTGCCAACACAAGACATTTATTCTATCACTAACCCATCACATGTCTGCAGTCCCTGTCCAGGTTGCTTACATTGGGGCTGACATTCACTCAGACCTTGACCAAACTCAGCTTCAACATCATGGTGGGACACACTCAGTGACTGAGAGCTGACCACTTTAGTATTCAGAGTGTGGACCATCACTAGGTTTTACCATCATGACTGCAGCCAACTAGTTATAAAAGTAGCTACCTGGTACCCAAGTCAGGATTTGAATACAGAACATAAATCCTAGCAGAGGCTGGAAAAATGCATCCAAAAAGCTGGGTAAATATTTGGCCAGAGGATCCAGCCTCCCAGGCTGGCTAGTTTAGAACATCAGCTGCAGCAAGAGAAAAATAATTTGCAGATTCTCATGAATGAAATTCTCATTTATCAGAGGATGTAGCTCACCACTAATAAGCAACACTCTGCTAGATTTACAGTACCTCAAGCCTAAGCACATTCCAAAACATTGAGCTTGTGACCATATCACACAATCTAAACTTCTGTACTACCTTGCCCACAAATGCTGGCTCCCTAACCAAGATGCTAACATAGGCTGACAGTGAGTTTCGCCCCTCTTTTCTTTCCCTAACCAGATGGGAGTCTTCTCTTTCTTCAGCAAGCAGACAGAACTGATGTGACTGCTCTGATCTGAGAAAAGGTAAAGAATAAATTCTGTTCTGGGGACACTGTCAGAGCCAGCACCATCTCACCTTGCAGTCTCTCTGGGGCAGCCTCTGGCTTTCCAGCAGCCAGATTAATATCTCCCAACCCACATTAAACTTCATATTCCCTCCTCCATCACCCCAGGAAACTATCAGGCCCTTGTCCAACACATTTAATAAGTGGCACGGCTGCAAAGGGTACAATACCAAAGAGAAACATCAGTATTGTGAAAGATACAAGTGATTGTAGATAAATGTATTCCAAAATTTAACAACATGGTACACAGTACAACTCTAAATAGTCAGTTAAGGCACACCGTAATAAAAATTTAGGGACACAGAAATGCAAGTTGAGTCCTTATGTGTGGGGCTATAAGTACCAGCTGAAACAAAAAAAAAGACCTTTCTCTTGCAATGCTAGCAGAAATCCCTTGTTGCCCAGAACTTCAGCACTAACCCCTGACTTCCAGTGCTTACATAGGCAGGCCCTCCCCATGTGCCTCTTCCAGAAGAGACAGTGCCTCGCAATGCTCAGCTCAACAAGAGCAACAAGAAAGTCACGACTGACACCATAAAGATGTTTGTTCCACATATGGTTGCAGCTCACACTTCATTAGTGCCTGTTCCTAAACGACAAGTTTATCTGCTGCTTTGACGTTAGCTGGCTCATGCCTGCATAACCATATTGCAGCAAACACGACTAACCCAACAGCACTTTGATTCCAAGAAATTCCACATTCCATGTAATTCACTTATCTGGTGAAAAATCATATGCTGGCAAAACCCTTTTAAAGGCAGTCATAGAAAATGGGATGTCTCATGAAGTCTGTAACATTGCTAATCAAGCACTAGTGTTAGCCACCACTGGATGTGTGCACAGCCTGGATCCACTCAGAGGATCAGTGGGCCCAAAGGGACACTCGGGGTGGGCAATCACAGGCAGAACACATAGAAACTTGGGTATTGCTTTCCTACTGTAATTTATTGCCAGTTAAATTAACTTTGTTTTATTAACACGAACTTCTGATTGCTCATCTGAGTGCTGGGGGGTGGGTGGGAAAGCATAAACACCTCCATGAGCAGCTCTCCTCCCCTTTCTAATGTCAGTTTCTGATGGGTCACAGAGCAGTTCCAGTCAGCCCGTCCCACCTGCGTGCTGCAGGGTGAGGCGGGTGGCTGGGGGTGCACGGTAACAGTCCCACCTTCTGCTCTTCCCTTCTTACTGTATTCCCATTGCCACCCCATGTCTTCATGCTTCCAGCTCAGTTTGCCCACTTAGATGGGTCCTCACCCCGGTGTGAGGCACCCAGAGGCCCCGACCCGCAAAGGACGCCTCCTTTGGAGTGGGTCACCTTCCAAGAGCAGCCGCCCTCACAGCGCGGTGCCCCTGGCAGCTGCCATTCCTGCTCAAAGGCATCGGAGCTGATGGCCACTGGCATCAGCTGATGGCCCAGCTGATGGCTGGGCTGTCCACGCCACGGGCTGTCCCTTGCGCCTGGCAGCAGCACGGGGCAGGCGAGGGCCAGGCGCCAGGCAGGGCAGCCCACAGCTGCCCCTGGCGCACGGCTCTGCAGCACCCAGCGGCTCCGCAGCACCCAGCGGCTCTGCAGCACCCAGCTGCTGTGCAGCACCCAGCGGCTCTGCAGCACCCAGCGGCTCTGCAGCACCCAGCCAGCGGCTCTGCAGCACCCAGCGGCTCTGCAGCACCCAGCCAGCGGCTCTGCAGCACCCAGCGGCTCTGCAGCACCCAGCGGCTCTGCAGCACACGGCTCACAAGTGCTAGAGACAAACTATTAGGAAAAAGAAAAAAAGCGAAAGGAAAAAAGCAATCAGTCTACCCTTGCTCTTACAGCACTAGATAAGTCAAAATATTGAAATAATATTAAAGTAGAACAGCACTAATACTTTGGCAGTCTTTGACATGAAATTGTGGAAAATCCTCTCATGATTTACTTTGGATTTGTTTATCTGTTCTAGATTTGGGGTATTTTTCCCCCTGTAGATTTCCATTTGTTTTAGCATATATACCAACACTGGGCTGTTATTGCTATGCAAATGGTTTCATTCAGATTTCTTTTTATAGTAGCTTTTGTTTCAAAGGCTTGCATAACTTGCTAAGGAATTCGCATTTTAAAAATATACATACTGAAAACAAATTAACATTTTCTGCAGGAGGTTTCAAATAACTGTACAAAGGGGAGCTAAAAAGGAAAAAATCAATTATCCTTTTAAGTGGGGTATCAGAAGTGAGACTTTTTTTAATTACTTGAAGGTTATAATGGATGAGTTTGTTCAGACACAGAATGCAATTTCAAATATAATGCCATTTCAGAAAGAAAAAGTTTCCTTGGTTCCAATTATGCACTTTCCTGAAAATACACTTTATTTGGACCAGAGACACACAAACATCCTGCTGTTCCAAAGAAGCTTCTTTAATATCCACAGTGAAGTGCATCATCAATATCCTTTGGCGTTCACAGCTCCAGCCTCAGACCACCCCAAGACACATCATGGGCCCTGCAGCCACAAACGCAGACTTCGGGTGTTGATGGTGCTGCATGTTCTAGAGCACAGAACCTGGAACTGGGCAGGTGAATGTGGCAGGCAAGACATCACACAAACACACAGCCTGGACATGTGAGTTGGGTTTGTAGGACAAAGGATTGGTCTTCACTATTATCAGCCACACCAGTTTTTATTTCTGTCCAGCGTGTATAACAAACTCTGCCTTTTCTTCTTTTTTTGGTTTGGTTTTTCAACCATCAAAATGGCTTGCAGTTGCATTTATATTGGGAATTCTTTTCAAACACATGACAGGCACAGAGGAAGAGTTTGCACTGAAATTCTTCGCTTACTTTCATCTGACCATTGCAGGAGAATGTACTTTGCATCTCTGAACTGCAACATGTTCTACAACGTTCTTCTAACGACACAGTCAGTAGTAACTAACCAAGAGGACTCTGAAATTAAGTTATTTCTACAGCTTCTGCATATGATGAAAAGCAATCAAAAATACCTAGAATCTCCTTCATATTTTACCATTCAAGACAGCATTATAATCTTCAGGAATGCAATATTCTGAAAAGACAGTTCTGTCCATCAAATTTCACTAAAAGTCATGGAAAATTAGACATATTTATTATTCCCAGAAGAATAGAACTGAGGAAAAAACTTCATGCTTCAAACAGTGACTGACAGCCTTTGTAACTTCCACACATTTTGTGACTGTCTTATTGAGATGTTTATTCCATGAATTGCATTCATTTAATGAGACAGTAAAGAACAAGTAGCAATGCAGGGGCAGACAATTTCTATTCTATAATTTCTATTATTTCTAATATCCCATTTACTGACTGAAGCATTCAAACCAAGGATAGCTTTGTCTCATACAGGCATCCCCAAAGAACATCAACTCCTCTCTCAAGGAACAGTCAATATCCCACAAGTGTTACAAGATAATCCCCAAGCTTTCTGAGCTACTGAGACTCTACACACTAATTTTGTCTTGATTTCAGAACTGCCACTGGCACAAACTGAAAAGACTAGAAAAGCAGAAACAACAAAGCATTGAGTTGACTAAGACTTCACAGAAAAAAACCCAAAAAGCAGAGCTGCTGAATGTTCCAAGTGAACCAACAAGGTGTCTGTAAGAGCCAGAATGTATGAAACGGTCAACTCCAGTAAGAAATCCAGACAACCATCCATTGGATAAACAGAGACTCCTAAAGGGAAGAAATGCACAGAAACCCCTGGAGACATGGTGCAGAAACTCAGATGATACCAAGAGAAGATCTCAGCTTCTCATGTTCTGGAACACATCCTCCACTTTCCATAGGCAGCAAGGGAGCACCAGGCTTCACCTACATGATATACCTGGTTTTAATAAAAGAGTAAGTGCTCTTCTATCCTCACATCACAGCAGATCATACAGTTGAACACTTCTACCCATCCAACAAAGAGAAAAAAGCCCAGAGGAGGTAGTTATGCTAAAGCAGAGTATTAAAAATATACATCACAAATAGGCTGAACCTGATGATCCAGAAAGTAATTCTTAAGTACTTGGAATATAATTAGACACAAAGTAGGAATCTGCCTGTCTTCACTACTTCCATCTTTCTCCTGTGTCTTCCCTAAAGCGTACCATTTTATCAGCTTAGATAGCACCTCAATCAGACTAGATATTTAGAGGTGCCTTGCTACTAAATTTCAGCTGCTTGCATAGAGATACAAGCTACTTACCAATTCCAGGGCTAAAAATTTGCCAGACAATCAAAAAAAAGAAACCTTGGAGTCAAAACAAAGCAGTTGACCTGACAATTTTCAAAATAATGTAAATAATGCTGAATTTCAGCAGAACTCATCGGTCACATGAAAGATGCCAAAGCTCTGTGCAATAAGCAGTGTGTAACACTGCTAGGAGAGAGATTTTACACTTGTACATACATATGTAGGCAGCAGACTTGCAAAGTGTAATACCCTATTCAGAGATTTCCCTGCATCTTCCCTGCATATAAAGCTACAATACACAGAAGATGTGGCAGAGCACTTGCAATCAGAAATCAAGGCTTACAGAAGTATACGCTTAGGAAAATAGTGCTGTTTTAAACACTATTTCAGAAAGCTCATGGAATTAAAAAATGACAATATAATAATGAAAAGTCATTTAACAAGAGGAAGATTTTTCTGTATTGAGCAGTCCAACTATAAAAATTTCCTCTAGTTCTGGATTTCATACAGTAACATTGCATATGGCTGAACTATCTACTGAATAATTAAGTGGCAGAATGGATTAATCAATATAATGAAATAAAAAGGAGAAGTAAATATCTGTTAGTCCAACAAGTTACACAAAGCTGTGTATTCAAAACCATACAGAACAACACTTTGACCTGTGACAGCAGAGAGCTACATTTATTAAAACTTTATGAATAGACAAGTACTAGAATCTTGTAACTTCTTGTTGTTGATGTCAACCCAGTATCAGTTGATAAGGTGGAAGTTTCCAATACCCATGACTTCCCTTTAGTGCTCTTTTGCATCTGTGTCATCGATGCTAAGCCTCATTTGTCTCTCCCCATGAGACTGCACAAAAATTCCATTTGTAACCTCATGCCCCTAACCCTGCCCATAGCCATAATCTGAAGTATGAATCAAATAAATCACCCAGCACAGAACATTTCAAAAGCGACTTGAAGCCATCAAACCTAGACTTGCAGACTCTGCTGTGTGATCAATGAATTTAATTCTTTATGATGCTGTTCATAATCCTAACCTAGCCTCATCCTGGAAAAAAACATACACCATTATCTTCTTCTGATATGACAGACCAGCAGAAGCTGGAAAATTAGCCAGTAAAACTCTCCAAATCTTAAACTCATGCTTAATTCTATGGGAAATAATTGACAAGACATCCATTACTCTCTCAAGCAAAGCAGAACACCATCTCCCAAGAAAAGTCATCATGGTGTTGGTTATTTCTCCTTCTTTGCATGTTGCCTAAAGCTCTTTCTTCACTCCAACCACACTGTATTTCCCAAACAAGAGTACCAAGGCAGATATCCTTTTCCCAGTCTCAAAGAAATGCTGAACTTTAAAGAAAACACATTGCCCCCTGACTAGATGAGCTATTTTAGAACCACTTCAGCATTGTTAGAGCCTGTGCTCTGACAAGCAAAGGAAAATTCCATTCACAGATAAAAAAATAACTGTATAATTTGGAAGCTATCTGTTTCTTAGAAAACAATCAGCAGAACAGTCCTGCCAATGTAGGAGTAAAATTACCAGAAGCACTCAAGTGCTGTACTTTTAGGTATGTAACTATTGACTTGTATGTATGGCTCACACAGTGTAGTCTTTAGCTGTTTTTGAGATCATGCTCACATACATTAGAAACACAATCTTCAATTTTGTGTTTAAAAAAAAAAGGGAAATCACCCATTTCCATACATGAGCTTAAAGGCACTCATTTTTATATGGAAGTAGCAGCAAGGCTACTACTCAAACACTCAAGATGTCCAGTGATTCCAATGGGCTCCTTGAACACTGAGCTATGATTTCCTTCAATGGATATTCTAGTACCTCCACACCAGTAGCCCTCTTTCTCTTTTTTAAGGTGGCTTTTTGCATCAAGTTGTCAGCTATGACATAAAACTTGTCTACGTGTGAAATTAAGATCACACATTGTAACTGGCCAAAGGCAGTGCACAATATCACAGGAAATAAAATCAGTAATATGTGGTGGCATGACTTCATTACTCTTTCATAATAATTAGGTTATTCAAACAGTTAGACCTGACTACATGGAATGGACATTAGGTGAAGCTTTACAGGATAAGACTGTCATGCAGCTATTCAGTTTGAAAGTTATGGACTACATACATGCTATCCAACTTCTTCCAGTTCTACATTTATTTTTCTTTTTGCCTCTCCATACCAGAACCAGAAGAATTTTACATAAGAAAAAATATTAACTTCTTAATTAAGTCCTGTCCTTCCAACCAATGAAGCAGCAACCTATGAGCTACTCAAATCACTTTTTAAAAATTAAAAAATTAAAAAAAAACAATGCCCAGAAGTGAATAAAATCATATTCCACACACCAAAAGTAGTATTTTGACACTCCTGGAAAAGAAATCAAAAAATAAAAAATCACACTGAATTTCTACAATAAACACAGTGTTAAGTATTCAAGTCATTAATACACAGAAACACAAAAGCTGTGCTGAAAAACTGTTACCATCAACTCCAAAAGGAAGAAGATTAGGATCATGGTTTGCAATATCAGAGTGTTTTTTGACTGCAACAAACAGGAACTAAATTTAGACACAGTTACATAAAAAATACTAATAGCCTTAACACTTTTAATCAGCATAAGAGGTTTACAGATACACAAATGATTTAAAGTCTGTTGACTAGTTTTATACTGCTTTTGCAATATTGTGCATTAGTAAAATCAGGGAGATTATGAAAGAAATACTAAAGCATAATAAAATTACATAAAACATGAAAAGCAGGCTATGCAGTGACTCCAAACATTGATATTAAGAGAAATTTTACCAGAGTATGTCAAAAACATAACTTCCCTATAGATTCTTGCAGCATGGAGGCTAACCTAAATAGGTAATGCAACCCAAGTACATGGTAGGCTCAGAAAATAGGTTGGACTCTTTATAAATGCAGTATTAACTTGTGTGATCCTACAAAGGGCAAAGAATAAAACGCTTACTATCTTCATACTGTTGCAAACTGCTGATCCATGACTAGCACAACAGCACAAAGCAATCTGGCAGCCTTTCAAATGCCAAGTCTGGCACGGTGACGGGCAATATGCTCCGCCAGCTGTGCAACTCCTTCAGGAGCTGCAAAACGGCAGAAAAAGTAATTCCCTGGTGATTTTTCAGGGAAGTTCATTACTATGTCTTGCTGAGCACCTGCCAATGATTTATGCTCAGGGTTTTTTCCTCCATGAAAACAACCGAAGATACAATATTGCCCTAATAGAAATAATTACTTAGATATGCTATACATGTTGCCCCAGACATGTAAGTAAAATTACAAAATGAGTGGCAATGTTGTAACATCCAATATCACACTTTCTGATATTTAATCCACACCATGAAAACATTTTCAGGTTCATATATTGAAGCATATGCAACAGGCTAATTAGGTAAATGTGGGTAACCTTTTTTTTTTTTTCTGGCCACTTGTTTTTTATCTGACAATAAAAAACAAATTGACAAGTTCACTGCAGTGGCATCAGAAAGCATTCCTGAGATGCCTGTTCCCATCATTGTGCCCTAGGTAGATATAGAAATTACATGGCTGACAGTCCTACTAAGTTTTAGTGATGATTTAGTTCTATGTTCCATTTTTTCCTTCCAAGGATCTTTCAAAATCCTCTTGTACAATTTTACTACACAATTTGAGTGTTACCGCTGATAAAGACTTATTACCTTCCTGCCTCACGATTATTTATGGGAAACTTTGGTAACAGTTGAGATAAGCACACTATAAAACTTAAACAGATGGATTTAAAAGACTAAAAACCCCACACTTTGAAGCAACTACTGTAAAATAAAGTATACTGGGAAATAAGGTATGATACCTGGTCAGTCACATTTTTGCTCTTTCTACAAAAATATAAAGAGCTGGAGAGGAAGCAGTTCTCTGGATTTGATTAACTGCAATGGTTTACATAAAACTACAACCTTAAACACCAACAAAAGGTTATCTTTCAACCTCTAGGCTATTAATAATTTGTTTTCTTTGCTAGCACTCAGAGATCTAAACTGCCTCACTCCAAATTAGAGTTCTTGTTCTTATTTACAGAGCCATAAAGCACCTGAGTAAATGACTGTGCTGTGTATCACAACATGGTTCAGAACTGCTGAGACAACCCAAGACCTCTTGCACACAAGACAACTGAGTTAAGTGACAACTTTAAGAAGTTATCAATGAAACCACCACCTGAGAAATAAATCGCTCCAAGAGCTGTTGCTTAAAAACTGTGTTGCTAGGAGTTCATTCTTCACACCTATATATTCCTATAAACTAACTGGCCACAAACAAAGGAAAAAATAATTTTGGTTGCATCGAAAAATAAAAACCTTCAACATTTTGAAGATGGAATTTTTATTTACTTGCAAAGTTCTGACATTGTTATTGACATTAAATGTATGCTTTCTTTTCTACATCTTAAATATCAGCAAGGGCATGGTAGCCACTACTACACAACACGATGAATGCTCTCCATTGGTTTCCCATGTAATTTTGCAGAGTCAATTTTACAAAAACTGGTATCAACCTTGGGCCAAGTTCAACAGAAAGCTTGTGGTTTGGGCTGTATTATTTTTTAATTGACCACCATTGCAAATTTCTTCAGAATAATTTTTCAAAAGTAGCTTTTAGAAAGTTTTTATCACTACCAAAACGCTGCACTGAAAATGAGAAATATTTAAGAAAAGCCTGCACAACTGAAGTAATGTATTTGTTCATTACTAAAATTGATGACTGCCAGACTGTAGTTACAAACTATACTTTTTGGCAGATGCTTAGCTCATTATCATTCAGTTGTTGAATCACAGATCTAGCTTCCATCACCTAAGAGGATTATACAACAATAGGCAGGTTTTTACTGCTTAAAGCTCATAGAGCAAACTTGTTTCTTCTGACCTCAAGAGTTTGTATGGATTCTTCTCTTCCAGGAGAAGTTACAGGGCTTACTGGAAGTTCTACTAAAGAATGCAGGAGTTGGTTTTTTGTTGTTTTTTTTGGTTTTTTGTTTTTTTAATTTTTTTACTTCTTATCACAGTGGTAATACATAACCTATAAAAGACAGTAAAACTTGAAGTTCACTGTAGGAAACAATCTTGTTCTCCCAAATACTTGTATCCTGGACTGCATACAAAGCAGTGTGGGCAGCAGAGTGCGGGAGGGGATCTGCCCTCTACTCCACTCTGGTGAGACCCCACCTGAAACACTGGATCCAGCTCTGGGGTCCTCAGCACAGGAAGAACATGGATCTGTTGGAGCAACTTCAGAGGCCACAAAGATGATTGGGGGCTGGAGCACCTCTCCCATGACAGCAGGCTGAGAGAGTTAGAGTGGTCTAGCCTGGGAAAGAGAAAGCTCTACAGAAACCTTAGAGCACCTTCCAGTAGTTAAAGGGGTCCTACAGGAGAGCTGGAGAGAGACTTTTTACAAGGGAACGTAGTGATAGGACAAGAGGAAATGGCTTTAAACTGAAAGAGAATAGGTTTAGGTTAGGTACTAGGAAGAAATTCTTCACTGTGAGTGGGGGTGACATACAGGTTGCCCAGAGAAGTTGTGGATGGCTCATGTCTGGAAATGCTTAAGGCCAGGTTGGATGAGGCTTTGAGCAACCTGGTCTAGTGAAAGGTGTCCCTGCCCATGGCAGAGCACTGAACCAGATGATCTTTAAGGCCCCTTCTAAACCAAACCATTCTGTGATTCTATGGAATTTTGATCTTTATATTATATCTTACCCAATCAAAAAGAGTCTCAAGAGAAGGTAAGACTTAATACTGTTTAAATTATTTTTAAAAATAAATGTCAACAGGTAATTTTATAGATTCTTTTGATCTGGTGTCATTATCCCATTTTGAACTACCACTGGCTATTTACACAGTTTTCAGACCAAGAACTACAATTCTGTTTACTAGATACATTTCTTTATCAGATTTGACTGTGAGATCATCTTCCCCAGCACTTCCGTTTCAAAACTATGCAAACATCTCTAAAAGCCATGAAACAGAATATCATGCAACATGCAGATCCTTACAGTAAGACTACTTGTGATACATTCTCAAAAAATCTCAGTAGTTTTCACCATTTAGGAATGATATTCTCCCCTTTAGTGTTCTGACCAAAACACTCCAAAGCATGTACCACTCATTCATTCCTCCCCTCCCCTCTCCCTCCCCTCTTGGGGCCGAAGAGAATTGGAGTCACAAAAAGTGAAGATCATGGGTTGAGATAAGAACAATTTACCATAAACAGCAATGAAATAAGAAAATGAACAGTAACAGCAACAACATTAATAATGAAAGTGTACAAGGGAAGTGAGTGATTTCCATGTGAATGCTCAGCCCTGCAACAAAGAGAGCCCAACAATACCCAACCACTGCCAGGAAGGGACTCCTTCCCCATTCTTGGAAAATGGCCTGAAGTGGCATGGAATAACCTCTGGGTCCTGGCCATGCTCCTCCTGGCTGCTGCAAAAATCAACCCTGTCCTGCCCAGAACCAAGTTTAAGTGTTGTCCCCAGGCAATACACTCCCCTTTCCTACCTGAAGTATTAACACATGTCATGCCTTATCAAAGAAATCTTGATTCTGTACAAAAGAAGTGTTTTAGGGTACAACCATCTGTAACAATTATTTAGATGGGATGGTGGGGAGGGAGCATGTCTCTGCTTGGTAATTCCTAATGAATAGTATTTGACTCCAAATAAAAGCTAGTGGAAATATGGGGAAATCCCTATATTTCCAAGCAAGTTATAGCAGCAATTAGATCTCAAATGCTCCCACAAGACTGTTACTCTGACAGAATGCTGGACATTTCCATTAACAGTGTATTTTGAGAAGTGGATCTGGTTAAATCTAAATATTGTTAAAGGATGGAGAAGATTTTCAGCTTCACTTCACCTCCAGCCCATATTGTCAAAGTAAAATGATTAAAAAGGAAACTGTCACAGTGTTATTTAACTCAGGGCAAAGCTATGTTTTGATAATAGGAACAGAATAATAATTAATGTTAGAATTATTTTTTTATCATTAGAGTTCTGCTTCTTCATTCCCTTAATATTTTAAAACACGTGTTCACATTCTACTCCATAGGTACAAGAAGAGACTACAAAAGGTAGGATTTTCTCACAAGTACTACAGACTTGGGGGATGGAAGAAGGCAAGTTTCCACCTTTCCTGTGCCTCCACATACCCTTGGCTTTTCTTATCTGAGGAACTGGAACTATCCAGAAGCCCTGGAAGGAAATATTTTTAACTGGTGAACATCAAACCTAGATTTGAAGTTAATGTTCTTACCCTCAAGAGCAACAGAGCACAGAATAAGAAGTGGTACTCTGTCACACTTTTACTGCTTATGAAGAAAATAGAGAAGCCCGAAAATACAACTTATGGATCATGGCAGTACTGACATTTTGTGAAGGTAAGGGGAAATTAATCTTTTAGTTCAGATAAAAACAAGAACCAGACTAGTAACTCTGAAAATTATACAGAGAAATTAAATTACTGTCTGAAGAAAATCATAGTTAAGAACATATCAGGGAACTGACAGCAGAATAGGCAAAATGAATGGGCAATGGCTTGAGGCACACACTGCTTTACAAGCACCGAATGCTCAGATGAGGAGCACACTTGCCCCACAGCACCAGTGCAGTCTGAGATACATTTTCTACAGAAGTCCAGAACTCCAATCCTAGCACTCAGCTGACAACTTTCACTTTTCATGTCAGCTTTCTAGGTCTGATTTCACACTTCAGCCACACTCATGCTGAATAGACTAAAATAAGAAGTCAGCTGTTTTCCTAATACTTCAGCCTTTTCCTCAGTGATGACACAAATTTGGGATTATCTGTCAGCACACACTAGAATTTAGTGACTGATAACACTAACATTTTGTAATCTTAGCTGAATTTGTATGAGTAGGTTAGAAAAACAAACAAAACTGATAGAAAGGTTTATGATCATCACACTGTGCTGTCTTGATCCTTTTTTTAAAAAATGGCACTATTTTGACTTCCTAAGGTCCTTTTTTCTTTATTAGTATATTCCATCCAGGCATATGTGATCCCTTGCTATCCTAAGCCCTGGAGGTAAAAGTCCTAAGGCCAATACGATTATGTACAAAGTAACTCACTTTATAAAAGTTCACTAGTATCAGCAACAGTAGTAATACAATAGTATTCAGCATCATATAGATTTACATAGCATTGCTACAAAACCAGAACATTTATATGAAGTTCTGGTGGTTAATATAAGGGAAATACACATTTTTCTAGACTGTTAAGAAAAAAATCCACAGCATTTAGCTATCTAGTTATCTCTTGATTTTGTTTAAGAAAATACATTCTCACTCAGGATTATATTTTCAAGTTTTTTACATTTCTAGTATAGAGTTCTATCAAATGTTTAATACAATCTTCACATTTAAGCTACTTATTTAAACAGAATAATCTGTAGATCAGATAGAAAATTTTTGTTGAGAATGAACTGCAAAGTAAATAATCTTTCCATTGATAGCCCACAGGGCTATTTTTTGCAACTTTTTTGAAAGGTTTTATTTAAGCATACACACAAAGAGCATATATTACATTGCTGTTTTATGTAAAAAGCCCTCCACTGCCAAAGCTGGTGTTTCACACGTGGACAGGGGAGGAAAGGATTAAATAAACTCAAGAGGCCATTTCTTTTCATAAGTTAATTTCTGAGAAATTAATGAACTCAAAACTGTTATCCTTACCTAAGAAGTAAGGTAAAATCCTAGCATCAGCAGCTACAATAAGTCTCACTGTCAGCTAGAACAGAACATGGCACAAAATCATTGAATAAATCACATGAACTCAGATTTCAAGAGAAAAGTTCTTCCTGAACATGGCTCATGGCGCTCTGAACAAACAGCAGTGCATGGATAAAGGCTTTCGACTTTGAAAAGTATTAAAATCAGAACCCAGAAGAGGTTTTACAATTAGCATCATTTTGCAAGAGCTAAGAGTTATGAATTCTGCAAGTTTATACAGAAGTTACTCTGAAGCATAATTACTGCACTTTAAACTGCCCGAAAATATCATCCAATCTTCTCAGAGTAATTGCCCAAGTAATTTTTTATCCTGAAGAATATGAAATGCTCTTTCAGAACGTACCAGTAAGATGGAACAGATACAGTGTTAAAATGCAGCCAGATTAACACTGGGGAAACTTTAGGCAGTTGAGCTTTAAGTGGGCTGTTAATAATATACTTCAACTAACCTCAATTTAAAAACAAAAGAGGAAAACATTTGAGACTGTTCCCCAAATCAAAATTACTAAAAAACCCCCAAGCAACCAAAACCAAAAACAACCACACAGAAACCAAAACAAACAAAACCAAAGAAACCAAAATTCTTTTTCCAATCTTATTTTAGAACGAAACGACTTTTACATGTTTCATAGTCTTTGACAGGAAATCTGTGGAAACAAAACATACCCTGACAAATTGAACCTTTCCTGAGAGGCATTCATAGTCATAAATTCATTTATAGTATGTTATGTGGGAGATGCCAAGTTGTAACAGTTTAAGAGTCAACTACATGGAATGTACCAACAGACTGGTTGAAGAATAGAACAGAAGAACAGAACAACAGTTATTTACATGTTCATGGCAGCTAACTGTTCCTTATCAATTAGGTTTCCCTGTATAAATTAGAAAACTACAAAAAGTGAGAATGGGGAGAAACCTCCATTGTCTGTAAAAGTTCAAGTGAAAACACCTTTGCAGCACTTTTCTTAGACAATAGCATATTGCTCATATAAAAGGTCTCTTATCCTATAGAAGTCCTGGCAGAGGCAGCCTTCCAATCCAATACGTCCTGTTTCAGTCTGAAACAAAAGACATGTTTCAATTTATTATCTTTACACTAATGAGAAACTCCTTTTATTACTAAAATAATATTTTACTTATTACTAAAATAACATGTATTATTTTATAATATTATTTGCCAAAGAGATTAAACTACAGAACACCTACCCTGCGGACAGCCACCAAGTTGTTGCACACAAGCACTCCTCCAACAAATTCAGCTTGTATACCTTCCCGCAAGAGAACCTGCTTGAAGTCAGACAGTCTTGGCTCATTCATAAACACAGACTGATGTCCAAGAACCTTCAAAACAACACACACAATTTTACTACTTATATTTTACACCTCCCATTTTTCCAAAGATCTCATTACTGTGTAGGCAGCAGTGCAGCCAAGACTATAGACTCTAAATTGAACCTATTTCTGTTCACCTGCAGCAATACATCTTCAGGACAGAAAAGCCTTAGAAGTTACCCATCACAAAAAGCAAAAGGTTTTCCTTTGCTCACATATTGAAGACAAATAGAAAGCTACAATGAAGATCCCTCTTCCTAGCCATGCTATGCCAGGGACTGAGATTACTGCTGATCAGTACAGTGTGCTATGATGGTTGTCAGGAACCTGAACAAACTTTAGAGTTGTCTCCACAGTTCTCTAGCTCCCAGAACAGACTGCGTTTAGGACTGTGAAACAGAATCTTAAAAAGCAACTCTAGGATTAAAAGGTACTGGAATCATTCCACAGAAGGATAAAATATTATCTTCTAAAACACTAAGTATTTTAAGAGTTAGGGTAAATTTATAGAGAAGCTAAATTTCATGAATTCTCAAATCTAATCTACTGTAGAAGCAGATGTAAGAATGTCAAAGATCTGTATCTCAAGTATCTGAAGCATCAGATACATAGCATCAACAAAACATAATAAAATCCAGAAGTGATTAACACCGATTTCCCTACCTGCAAGTATAATTACAGATATGACACACACTAATTAAAATTTTATTTTCATAAATATATGGTACTGTGTGCTAGGTACTTTTAATGGATGCAAAAGTTCATCCTCACTGAAAAGCATAAAAGCTGAACAAAGAACAGCACCAGGTTTAACAAGGAGAAACCCAAACACGAAAACCCAGTTTCAGTTAGGTTTTCGTTTGAGTAAGACCACAGGATCAACCTCTAGGCACTAGAAAAAGACAAATGAGTACAGAGGTCTTCATAAAAGAAATCCAGACCAGCATAATTTCTGTACCTCATGAGGTGGCAGAGGTTCCAAAGTCGGAATGATCTCACTCTCCTCACACATCTCCTTGTCATCATCACCAAAGAGGCTTTTCATGGCCTTCTGTTGTGCAATCACACTCGAGTCTGAAGAAGGCACATCCACTTGCATCTCTAAGTCTTCATCTTCCCTCAACTCTCCCTCTTCCAAAATAACTCCAGTATCCACTTTTGAAACCCTCATGTCTAGAACACCATCTATCCAAGCCAACTCAGCATCCTTGGCTTTACAGAACTGAAGAGAGCTGACAAGAGAATCTTTCAATCGGACCTGGGTTGCACAAAAATAAAAGTACTATTAGTTTTGTGGAAAATACAGACATCTTACTTCAAGGTTTAAAGATTAGCAAGCTTCTCTTCACCATCTTTCCAAAGGTTTTGATTCATGCACACGTGTGGAAAGAATGGAACTGGTATCACCAAGTCAAGATACTTTAAAATTTAGTATGTGTAACACTTGTATCAGAATTTAAAAAGCAGCTGAGATCAACACCTTTCTCATCTTGGCTAAAATAATAAAAGAATATATAGAATTGCAAACCTGACTTAAATTTACAGCAAGAGCAATCATTTCCTTTAAAAAACCAGAAAATTTTTTTGCAGCCGAGTTGTTCCTCAGCTGGTCTTAGCAAATTCAGAAGAAGTTTCTATAGATACATTTAGGTTACTGATGAATAGCAAATTTCAACCCTCCAAAAAAATTATAATTACTATTTTTTTTGTAAAAAAGGATGTTGTAAATATGAGACTTTTAAGTGCCCTTACCCTGATTCCTCTGGTGGACTCTGGAACTTTAATCCTTTTAAAAAAGCTCTACTCTTAGAGATTCTTATCCACATTAGAAGGTCCATGATTCCCATAGTGCAATCAAGTCTGCAACCATGCGTGAGATACAACCACCAGCTATCCACCCATGTGCAGCACAGCCCATTCAAATGACACTGTGACACTGACACTTCACTCACATCTGTTATTTTTAAATTCAACATCACCACTGCACTTCTCCTGGGCCATTTCTTACACACTAGCAACTCTCATAGCCTTAAAAAACAACAAAAAACTTTCCAACAACCAACAAACTACATGCAGAAAACATGTTGTTCTAAAATCATAACCAGATGATTTTTAATAACCGGAATTTTCTACTTTCTAGAGAGTAACAGGTTTTTCTTTGGAAAGAGACAGAAGTATCTCTTTCAACAATTCTACCAATGTTTTTGTATTAACTTTAAAAGAACAAAGGAATAAAGGAATACTGCAAAAAGTGTTTGTGAGAGCCTTTCCTCTAAACAACTTCAAAAATTTAATTGGGACCATATACAGTTTTCACATAATTCACACAAGCTATTCCAGCTTTCTTCTTTGGACTTAATATATTGCATTTAATTTTCATGGATAACACACAGCAGCACATTATCATAACCTTACTTTCCAAGGATCATCACATTAAGTTTTTGCAGGGTATGGGTATATTATTGTTTTTATCATTAACTTGTTCCTAATTTTACATGTTCACTCTTAGGTACTATTTAAGTATGAAACATTTTTTTTATTCTAGCTCTTTAAGGCTCTTTGAGATTCCAAAGAGAACCCTGAATTGCAGCCAGTATACAATGGTATTCTAAATATAGGCATTATAAATTTGTAAACACTTCAGTAAAGCAAACCAATGGCCCCATGGACATGAACGCTGCCTTTTGCACTTCAGGTAAAAACACACTGGTCTCATATTCAAGCTTTCAAACACTTATGAACAATAAGCCTCAGGAGAATGTTTATCTAGAAGACAGAAAAACACTACTAAAGCCTTGATGACACAAAACTAATTGTACTCACAGGTAGTATCACCTCTCCTCTCCCGAAGAAAAGAGAGCAAATTACATTCTGTTCATACAGCTCTATTACAGTCCACAGGAGTTACACAACTAAAATTCCAGTATCTTACCTGGTAAATGTGAGTTTCACTTGTAGCATCTACCGTTTCATGAAGTTTGGGCATGTAAACTTTAATATCTTTTCCACCAAAAGCTCTGCAACACTCTGCAAGGTCCTGACTGGCCTCAGGTGGTCCATGGACAATGACCAGTTGTCTTGGTTTCATTTGGTTAATAATTTTTTTAATTGAGTCCCCATCTGAACGTCCTTCATAGTCAATGTACGTAACTCTGGCTCTAGTTTGAATTAAAAACCCGAGAATAATATGTTTTAATTTAAAAGATTAAACCTTTGAGTGCTCCAAAATACGTCATTAAGGTATTTTTTAATTATTGTACATCAACAGAAGCTGTCAGCACAAGGTATATTATGGAACTGTAAAATACAGTTGTCAAATATTAGCGTGTGTGTATTTAATACTATACATTCACAAAATTCACTTACAAAGTTATAAAAAAAATAACTTAGCCATGAAATAAACATACTTGAATATGTTATCCTTTTAACAAAACATATTTAAGTATCTATGCTAACATTGTATATTTTCATCTATCTCTTCCAGTTGCCTCCATAAGACAGGAAACAAACCAAATCTCTTAAGAATGGGCAACCATAAGACTGTTCTGTGCTCCCAGAAAAACTAGTAAAATACAATTAGCTTGGGGAAAAAAAAAGAAACAAAAATCAAGTCCTTTCCCACTTTCTTAAATCCAAGCTAGCCTTTTACCTAATTTGCACTGTACCCATGCCACTGTTCCAGCGGAACTGAGAAGAACAAAGTCACTCACTTAATTTCCATGGATTCTGTTGCAGAAATACACTTGGTAGGAACATCAGATAAATCCTGGTCCATAGGCTCCTCTCCATTTGTCAAACCAGACTCCAATTTGCTTTTTTCTTCTTCTGTTGCTTGAAGTTCTGGAACTAGAAAATCCTCAGGTCTAAAGAATGGAAGGCATTTTGCTTTTAGAATAAAACCAAAGCACTACGTAATATAAAAATAAACAGTGCTGATTATTACTACTAAGATTTTTTTTTAACTGTTATTGCCAGCAATTTTGCTACACCTGCCAAGTATTTCCATACTTGAACAGAGATGATGTGGAAAATATAACCTTCTTATCTTAAAAAAGAACTTTGCTAGGAAATACTAGCAAATTGAGGACTACTAGCAAGTATTCCTTATGCAAAGCTGACAAATATCACTAGATTTTGTTAGGATGAACAGTGTTTTCTCACCTCACAGATTTAACATTAAGTGAAATTTAACACAGAAAAAAGTCAGGTTAGAAGAATTTAAAATCTTCTATCTCAAATGAATTTAAAAAAAAAGCCAGGAGTGAAAATACATCCTAAGAGGTGTGAACACAGGTCAAGGATCAGCACTCTGCAGCTTCAATCTTTATGATAAGCTTTCTGTAAGCCTTAGCAGTTTGAAGAGCATATACCAATGCTGCAAAAGAGACAAAATGGTGAATTTAATTCCTTCTAGTTTTTGATTATTTCATAGCTACTATGTTAGTACACATTACCACCACATACTTGATAATTTCACCATATTCATCCCATTTAATTCTTTCTTCAGGAGCTGGAAACATTGGATACGATTTTTTTGCCTGTTTGAAGAAGCTTCCTTTCCGGCTACCTTCACCTTTCATCATCAAATCGTGTTTGGTCTTATGTAAAGTTGGCTGATCAATATCCTCCTCAGCATCACTCTCATCACTGGAATCAATATCTGCCCTGAAATGACATTCCAAAAAAACCTAGCACTTCTTTTTTTATTTCAGGTTTCATATTACATAAACACACTGACTAGAAAATAACAGTTGACATAACACTAACCAAGGCCAAGAGCAGTTTATGTATCTAAGAAAATCAAATGGCAGATGAAACTGGGTCTATCAGAACAACAGATTAAAGACAACCATTCCTGACTCCTGAGCGCCCTCAAGACAAGGCTACTGAATTTTCACTTAGGCCTGAAAAGTGCTGAAGGAGCAAAATAATCACACAGAAATCTCAACTCTGATCATGAGAAAACATACTTACTCTTTAGACTGCTCTAATTTCTTAGCTGCCTCTTTCTTTAGTTTCTCCTTTTCTAGGTATTCTTCAAGTTCTTTTCCTTCCAACTTGACACGTTTTCTCAACTGCAGATAGAATTAAAATTCATGTTATTGTGAGTAGCTGACACAACTTTAATACTTCTCCTCTATGCTGCTGACAAGAATATTTGTCCTTAGGTACCAAAGGTAAGTATAAATTGTATGTCACATAAAAGACAAGACTATGGCAAAAATGTGGTACCTTGGCATGGCAGCATCATGATAGTGTCAATTTGTACAGTCTACTTTAAATAAAAGCATTTTTAAAAATATTAAAACCAATTAAGCTTTCCAAAAATTTCTGAAAATGTGTTGAGGAAATATCTCTCAAACAAATGAAGGCAAATACTCTCAGATGAGCAGTGTTTTTTTTAGTTTTCCTATTATTAACATCAAACCAGAAGAACCTACCAAAGTCATACTAGCTAGCAAAATTGTGGTAGATTTCGTTTCTTGTTTTCTGAGTACAGGTCACTTTGAATAAACTGAATTCTAGTAAAAATCTAATACTGTAATTTAATTATTTCAGTCCAATGTAAAACCAATATAAAGCTGCATCATCACTACTGAAATTATCACTGCAGTAACAGGGGGCTTTCATAAATTAACATTGTGGACTAGAAAAAAGTAGACACAGGTGTACAGATTATTGAAAACAATTTGAAAGCATGAATAGCAATTAATTATCTCCTAATTCCCAGGATTTGCTTATCTTTCTAATCCTGTTGAGATATATTGTACTAATTTGACTTGATGCTCCCCTCATCCAAACCTGGAGAATTTTCCAGCATGAATAACCCATCATATGTGATAATCCATATGTCAACTGCAAGCAGACTTTTTTCTATTATAATAGAAACACAAAGGAAAGAGTTGTTTAAAAATAAATATTTAAAAGTAAAATCATGCTCTGCTCTATTAAATTTGCCACACCATGAAGAAGTATTTTTTAGTTCTCAGTAGGAGATCCATTTTTATGTAAATTTATCCACAATTTGATAAACATGCAACATACTGATTTCAGGTTTCTCTTCATCACTAGAAGCATTTCCAGAAGATTAAAAAGGAAACTATGTTCAGTTTTGCCCACATAATTCCAGATGGCAGACAATAAAAACCTGGAGCTATAGAGAAAACTCTTACCTCAATATCTATAACTTTTTCAGAAGGATTATCAATCAGGAATCGCGCTAATGTTCCAGGTGTAGTGCGATAAGTTAAAATTATGGAGTTTTTGGAATCCTGGCACCATTGAATGAAAAGATCTCTAGAAAACCCACACTCCAAGTCAGGCTGACTGGCAAGAACAACTTTTGGACTAGGCACTCGAGCCAGATCAGACAGACTGTGACATAAGGAGAGATGGCGGAACTGAAAAGGGTTGTTTCTCTTGTCTTCAAAGCACCTCATCAACTTGTCACTCATCCATTCAACCTAAAATATGTATTAAAGAAAGTTATCTATACAAATAGAACTTCTTCAACAGTACAAGCTTGATATGAAGTATAGGATGCAATATGATTACTTCAGTATTTCTCAGGAGGTGTAGAAATAATGTTGAGCATAACCAACCCTGAAGCAAGTACTTTAAGTTTCCTTTTTGAAAGACTATAAACCATGCTAAAGCTCTTATCATAAAAACAGAAATCAGTATCAACAAACATGCCACTGTCACAACTGGATGCTGTGTTACTTGAGCAAAAGAGCTGAGACACAAACATGCACTACAGAATAAGGACCCAGTATTTTGCCATTTTTACCATTAGAAAGAAAAGCTTTTCCATAAATGTTCCTTTACTCTTCATAATTGGATTTTATAATCAAAACAAACCTGTGATTTAGAGAACTCCACTACATTGTAGCTGACATTATTCAAAAGTGCAAGAGAGTAGACTCCTAATCCTGCATCTTTTGTTCTCCAGATCTGATCAAGAAGCTGAGCAAGTTCCAGAACTCTGCCTGCTGTATCCACGGCTATTAATACATTTCCATCACCTCGTAACGTCTCCAAAACATTAGCTAAGAAGAATTAAAAACAAAACAAAAACCTATTTACACTTTGAACCAAAGTTAGAAGTTTTGTGGTGAGGCTTGGATTTTTATTTTTTTTTTTTGTTGTATTACACTAGCAATCATATTCAGAAGTATACTGAACACAGAAACAAGTGAAACTTTTAAAAGAGATCAAAATCCACATTTCCATCAAAATTAAAGGGAGCTGGAGTGTTCTCAGTAGCTCTGAAGATCTCTCTGCCTTGGTATTTCTTTCTTTTTTTTTCATTAAAAAGCAACAGAAAATGGAGTTTAAAAGAAGAAAGTGCTGAGGAAGGTAATTTAAAAATCCCTGAAGAGATTTAAGGATACTGGAAGAAAACACAGTTTTCAAATATGGTTCATTGTTGTTAGGAAAACATTTAACTCACAGGATCAGTATTATCAGAAAAGAGTAATTCAAAACTTGCTATATTTTAATAAGGATTCTTAAGTTTAAATGCTGATTAATTTCTCATAGAAAAAGAATTTATAGTGGCTAATAAATCACATTACTGATATTTTTGAAGCCCAAACAATACATACTCAGCAGCTGTTCATCCCTTTGCTTCCTCCTGGGCTGTACATAAGTCGCGTTAAATGAATCTGTAATAAGCAATGAAGGCCTGCTCAACATTTCCAAGGAACATCCATTCAGATGGCTGTGGAAAAAAAGGCAAAATATCACTTTTTTGCATTTCTATTTCATGAGAAAAAACAAGACAGTTAGATTCCAGATATTTGCATGTACAGAAACCAAACTAATCAACAGCTGAATGCTTCCTGCTTCAAATTTACAAATAAATAAAAATGAATGGAATGAAGAAACCCAGAGCTAATGCTTGCTTCAAACTGATTAATCTAGATGCAAATGAAATTAGCGGTCTTATTAGAACTGGGAATGCACTTCTGGAAATGCTTCCACACCTCTTTATCACCCACTAAATGATACACACCTAACCCAGCTAAGGACAATACATTATTATACTGAACTTACATCTCCCTCTTGTGGTTGAAATCAACGGCATAAACAATTTCTTCCTCCCCATCCTTGACAATCTTCCAAATTGTGCCTCCTATCATGTGACCAGCTGGCAATGGTGTGATTGACAAACCATGTCCTTTGCCTACAAAAGTTTTCAGTATTTTAGGTAGATTACACATATTAAAGTCCACATATTAAAATTACTCTGACCAAGAGATAGTAACATTAAACAACTGAATGCCTAAATTACTACTGAGAAAATAATCAAATGAAGTATGAAAAAGCAGTAATATGTGCCCTTCCTGTCTAACCAGTAACATCAAAATATTTTGCAATTCACTTTGATATTTCCTCCATAAAAAAGAAACTAAAACAAAGATCACTTCTTCCCTCCACCTCCCACTGATACTGAGGCACTGCAGAGCTGCTGTAACTATAGACATAAATAACAGTAAATTATATAAAAAACATATCACAAGAAAGCAAGCACAATGATGAAAGTCAGGATCCTCTCTGGGGCAACACTAAATGTTTACTAGGCAATTCACTTTTGAGGTACTTAGGAAAACTTATATAAATTACACTATCTGGAAGCTTTCTAGAATGACAAACCCACAAGTCAAACCATAGCAGAAAAGGTGTTCATGTGCTGCAGTCAAGGATGATAGAATTTTTCAGCACCTGATGCACTTTTCACATGCACTGTTGCATTCTGTCATTGATACCAGCCTGTATCTTGGTCAGATTAAAATGAGACCACCCACAACCATTACTCATTGGCTCTCCGGCATGAAGTGCACAGTAATAATTAATAATTAAACATATAGTATCTTCTTAAATGCCTCCATTTAGTCTTTTCAAATCACCTCCATTAAATATAAAAGCAGTTGGTTGTTTTAAAAAAGTTGTACACTAAAATTACTCTTTAGATGTAAAAATTGCCAGGGCAGACATATCCTTGCTACAACTATCTCAAAAAGGGGCCAACAGTCTTTCAAGGACAACAGCCTCTTTCTATTTTTCAAATAGGAAGGCAAGTATTCTGGCAGCACTGTTCATGAACCTGTAAAATACTGCACTTCAGAGACAAACTGCTGGTGGTCAGCTTGTACGTGTCTCTGTTCAAGAGGAGAGTTTTTATTTTATTCTGATCTTTACATTCAACACGAGTGGAAAGCTGCTGACTGTCACAGGTCCCAGCAATACGCTACACTGAGGATGACCTGAGGCACTGAAGATCTCCCCAGTAAATCATGCACATGCTGTAGCTTCGTCTCTGCAATCTGCTCTAGAAAGCTTTCCCTTGTGTTTCTGGTTATGAAAAGTTCTGAGGTATCTGCCACTAGAAGTAAATACTTTTTATAGATATCAGTAAATACTTTTTATAGACATCAGTAAATTCCAAGAAAAGTTACAAAAACACAAAAGAGAAACAAACATCTAAATACTCTCTGGCATGATGTCCTCCGCATTACCTGAAATTTCTATCCATTTCTAGACACAATTGCTGAGGCAATTGACACAGACTAACACGAGGCTAATGACTTCAGCACTACAAAACACACAGTATTTCAGAATTCAGTCCCTTTAAAAAAGCTACTTTAACTCTTAATTACTCTATCGCCTGTCACAAAAATTAAGTCACTGAAGATGTGGCGACAACTTTACCTTTTAAGTTCACAATCTGAGAAAACTTCAGCTGTTGTATCTTATCAAAGGCTGCATCTACATCATCCAATGTAAAGAGCGTGAAATCTTCAGTATTATGGCGGGACTAAAACAAACAAAGAGGTACAGAGCATTCAAACACTCCACCACATCAAAGATTCTGTGTATGAAAGTATCAACTTAAACATACCTGGTAGAGATCATACATAAACATCTGTCCCATTTTATATACAGGAATAGTTGCATAAATGGCACAATTCAATCCCATTTTTCCAACTGCATATGGAAGTGCACCAAGGTGTAGAGGGTCAGGGTGGGAGAGAAGAACAGCATCAACCTGGTGTACATGCCTATAAGAAGAGGGCCAACAAAAGCCATTGAAAGGAGTTCTGTATGGTTTTGTATATCTCCTGCTAGAGCTATTTTGAGATACATACACAGTCTGAATGCCAAACAATGAAATTTAAACCCTTCAAGGTTTGGGACAGTTTTAAAAATCATAATTAAAACTTAAAGGTGTTTCCTAATGTTTAAGTACTTAAATACACAAGTGATTTCAGAAAGCATAACTTTAAAGATCAGAAGACCTATGTTTCACATCAAACTCCTGATGAAAAAGACCTTAGTATATATGTGGACACCAGAAAGCAAATTTACTGAGGGACCAAAAATACTATTGGTACAGAGGTGCTATATATTGCTTATGAACCCAAAAACAGACTACAACTTTTCTTCTGATGGAAGTGGCCAAGTAACAGAACCAAAGACACAACAATTCTTAACTGATAAAGATCAAATCAAAACATATTTCTTTAAATACAGAAAAGATCAACCATATCATTTAAGAAAAGTAGCACATCAGTTTTGGGAATTACTCTTAAAAACTTTTTTTTCCTTGGAAAGTGTTGCATAAAATTAGACTAAAACCTTTCTACATATCATAATTGAAAAATTTGAGGGCATAAAACACATGTAACAAATTAAAATGCAAGCTGGACTGACAGCTTTTTGTTCCCTTGCATAGTAAGTGGGGCACACACATTCTTCTCAATGGCTGTTACAAAAAAAGTAATTTTATCTAATCGCTTCTAATACACTTGGAAAAAAATTATAAATTCTCCTTAGTACCGAACAATCCTCACTTAAAAGATTTGGAACACTGCAAGTGTGTCAATGTGTGTCAACTATACAACTAGTCACAAAAAGCTAAGTTTCTTTCCCAAATTTCCATGTTTCAGTCCTAATTTGGCAATCAGCACAGCTCCTTGCTGTAAACCTGCAGAAGTTCAGTGTTAAAGTCTGGATAGATTTTGGAAGGGTTTTTTTTCCCTTTGCAGGGCTGGTGTCCTGACAGAATGTGATTTCCTGACAGTCTATTCAACTTGAAACAAGAGCCAAGAGTTGAACTGCTTTGTATTCAGCCTACATACACAAAGGCTTCCTCTCCCATTTAAAACTTAGTTAACTATTCTAAATTAGTTGAGAGCCAAGGTCAGTCTCCCCTAAATTGTGTCACATTTATGACAATAAAAATCAAGCAAATCATCTAAGCCAAAACAAACATGGAACAGTTTGAGAATTATAGTTAAGAGACACAACTGACTGGACTGACAAGAAAAAAAATCCCAAGTTTTTGCAGAAAATGTTTCAGCAGTGTGATTCCCTTCAGGTAAAACATACACAAAACAAAACAAAAAAGAGAACAATTTTGCATTTAGCAACACTGTACATTATACTACTGCATGGAATTTTGAAAACTTTCAATACCAAGACCTACTTAAAAAAAAAAGGTGTATGAACTGAACTACTTACTTCCTCAGAGAATCAATAATATCCATAGAAAAGTTTTCATCCCAGCCACAGTCCAAAAGGAAACGAAACTCATCTACTTGCAATAGATAGCAAAGGGCAGATTCTTCCTGCACCCCCGAGAGCGTAGTCAACTTGATAATCGATGTCATTTTCCTCTCCAAGTGTTTACTCACCAAAAGAACTAATCTAAATGGGGGATAAAATGTTTCATTGACTGACACAAAGAAAATTCTAGTTACTCAGATCTAGCTTCACATATTCCTGAAAATATGCAGGCTAAGGGTGTTAATACTGTTCAGCACAGCTGCTCGATACCAATTAAGTTTCAGGTATTAACATTCTACTGTTGCAGCTCCTATTAGAAAGAGGTGAGGTTGATTTTCTACAATATACATTAAGAATAATTAAGAAAAGGATCCCTAGGAGCAGTGCAGTTAACAGGAGCTCCACGGAGCCGGATGGGGGCACCCAGAGATGGCAAACCCAGGGCCCGCCCGACCAGGGGCACAGCGCGGGGTGGGCCGGGGGCTCCGGGGCTCCAGCGCCCCACCGGGCCCCGGCGCCCGGGCCTGGCCCGAAGGGACGAGTCTCGCCGGGCGGGGACGGCGTCACGCGGGCGAGCCCTGCTCCCACTTCAGTCCGAGACAAGGAGAGCAAGGGGAAAAGGAGGATAATGTGAAAGAGCCGATACCTGCCGCCCTCAACCACCCCCAACCCGCGCCGCGCTCGCCGCCATCTTGCGGGAGGCGGGGAGGAGGGGCGGCAGGCGGAAGGGTAGCGGGCGGCACCACCGCGAGCCCGCCGGGGGGAGAGCGCTCCCCCCCCGCCCCTGCGCGGCCCGTGGTGTGTCCCGGCCCGCCCGTTCCCGGTGCCCTTGGCGCGGCCGCTGCGGGTCCCTGCGGCGGCGTGAGCAGCGGTACTGGCGGGGTCGCGCGCGGGGCGGGAGCGGTAGCCGTGTTGGGGACGGAACTGCTGTCGGACCTCCCTGGGAGCGCTTCGCCCTGTCCCCTGCCCCTTCGGCCGGGACACGGCCGCTGGCGGAAGCGCCCTTCAGCCGTGGGGTTTATGGCGCTATTGTCCGTGGAGGGGCGGTCGGGGTCCCGGGCAGGCCGGAGGCGGCTGAGCGGGAGGTCGCGGGTCAGCGACCAGGCCCGGGGCGGGCGGTGTGTGGCAGCTCCCGCAGGGCGTGGGTGCGTGGCCGCCCCACAGCGGCCGAGGCGGGAACGGTGGCGGTGTTCGCCTTCGCTACCGGCCGGGCCTCCGAGCCCGCTGCTGTGTGTGACAGCCTCCGCTGGAATCGCGCGTAATTCCCTAATCTGGAAGGTTTTGGTTGGGTTGGAAAGGTTTGCTGGGCCTCTTTAGTCTGGAGAAGAGAAGACTGCGAGGGAATCTCTTTAACGCATGCAAATATCTCAAAGACGGGTGCCAGACTCTTTTCAGTGGTGCCCAGCGACAGGACAAGGAACAGTGGTCATAAACTAAAACACAAGTTCCGTCTCAAGACGAGGAAGAACTTCTATAAATTGAGGGTGGCAGAGCAGTCGAACAACCGCCCAGAGAGGTCGTGGCGTCTCCCTCTCTGGAGACATTCAAAAACCTGGACGTGTCCCTGTGTCTTCTGCTTCAGGTGATCCTGCCTTGGCAGAGAGGTTGGACTGGATGATCTCCAGAGGTCCGTTCCAACCGTAACGATTCTGTCATTCTGTGATTTTAGAAATGATCTTCCTTGTTGTAGAAATGCCCTTTCTTATCTGTCAGCTCACCCTAAGTACACAACTTGTCTCTGTGACTTGACGCAAGTAATAAAGTGTCTGTCTACAGGAGTTTTGGTTATGAAAGTGTTTCTAATGTTTTGCAGAGCAGCTAACTTCTGTAGAGTTGCTTTAATGAGAAAACTGAAGAGATTCTCTCCTGTTTTAGGATGAAATCCTTTTTCCCAATGTCAACAGTTAGGATTGTTTCTAAGAAACCCAGGTATGGGTTTGAGAACAGTATGTGTCTCCTAGAAAGTGTTTGACAGCCCTCATGTGTATTATATCATTGTAGAATCCTAGTGAGAGTAAAGGTGCCAAGTATGCAATAGTTTCCAAGTACAGGTTTATTAGTACCACTTACCTGTTACACTTTTCTTTCTAGCAGTCATGGTGAATTTCGCCCAAGCTGTGCGTGAACACTGGGTTCACATCCTTGTTCCCCTAGGATTTGTGATTGGATGCTATTTGGACAGATGGAATGATGAAAGATTGTCTGCCTTCAGAAACAAGAGCTTATTATATAAAAGGTCTGTTTTATGATGCTTCTTATATACATATATAGTTATTTTTCAAAGTGCTTTTCAGTTCTTTTTTACAGTTATAAGCATAACTAAAACATAACCATTTCACACCTCTCTTTCCACTAAAGTAATGGATTATTATATTTAAAAGAAGAATTTTAAGTTTTTAATTCTTGATCCAATTAAAAGTCTTTTAACCCCTTAGAAGTCAGTTGTTCTGTGCTTCCATTTAAATGAATGGAAATTCAGAGGAGTCAATCCTTTGAAGCTTTTGAAAGAAGTAAGAGGTTTATTAGTATGGAAAGATTTTTAACTGACAACAATTGCAAGGAAAGTTAAATTTTTACATAACTCTCAATTAAGCTATTGTTGAATATTAACTAACAAAAATAAATACTTAGATTTATTAATAATTTTTCTAAAAAGAAAGATACTAATTTTAGTCTCTCCCCTCTTATTCTTTTTTCTATACAGGGAGTTGAAGCCTGGTGAAGAAGTAACATGGAGATAGAAGCTGATAATGAAAAGGAAGACATTTTTGTTTGAGTCATCATCTTATCTCACATATTGAAAGAACAGGAATATGGTTTTTACCCTGAGAGGATATTACAGTAAAGGATATCTGCAATTCATCAGTGCTAGTTTAATTTGTGATGTTACTTTTTGAAGTTGATTTAATTACATGACTAATATGCGTTCAGGAATTTCATTAGTCCATAAGCATTGAGGAAATGTTGTTCCCTACTCTGGAAAAGAGAGGAAGAATTATAGAATAAACTATGCAAAAATCATTTGTATTTTTATTGTTGTGTATGGTGGGGAATCCGCGTGTTTATTGCTAATTCATGAACTAGCCTTTAAAGGAATATTCCATAAACTCAGAATGTGGTTGACAATTTTTTTTACTGAACCTGATTAAGTTTCTTTTTGAATTTCCTCTGTGGGCTTGTTTGGAATAGTGGTTAAGCAGGTACTGCAGCTTTATGAGGGTGTAAAGAGTGGGCAGCTGGTGAGCACAAGGCAGGAGCGGGGCGGTGCCGGGCGCTGCTCCTCTCGGTGCGGGGAGCGGCCCAGGGCCGGCGCGGGGCTCCGCCGGAGGAGGAACAGGCGGTGCGTGTCGCTCCCTGCGGGCCCGGCTGCCGCGCTGGGGCGCTCGCGGTCAGCGGCGGCTCAGCCCGCCGGCCTCCCCCCCGGCAGGGGGCGCCAGCGCGGAGGCTGCGCCGGGCGCAGTCAGCGGGGCCTGCCCCGCGCGGCCGGGGGGCGGCGGGCGCTGCGATTGGCGGGGCGGGTCACGTGGGGCGGGGGCTGCGGCTGCCACAGTAAACATGGAGTCGATCTTCCACGAGCGGGTGAGTGAGGGAGACAGGGAGGGTCCGGGGGAATCCTACCGTCCGCTCCTCTGCCCGCCCGCCTGCCTTCGGCACAGCGCCGTCGGTTGTGGCCGTCCGGGCCGCCGAGACGGGGAAGGCACGCGAGCTCTCTCTGAGGAGCTGCTGGGGCGGAGGCTGGGCCTCCCGTCCCCGCGCTGACCGCCGGGCAGCCCTCGGAGCCCCCGGGGTGCGCTCAGCCTTTGTCGGGCTGGGCCGCGCTGCCCCTCCCTGGCATCCCTCCAGCCTTAGGCAGTGCCTTGTCCTCTGCCTCGGAGGAGAGCCGGGGCCCTCGCTCGATGATGCCAGCGCCTATGGCCCGTCCCAGCTGGACGCTGCCCAGCCCTACAGGGAAAGGAGAGTCAGGGCTGAGCCTCGGCGTCCGCTTTGGCATGGGGATTGTGTTCTGGGGACTGTGGAAACAGCTCGCAAGTGTGGGGCGGTGTAGGCTGCAGCTACTTGTGTTTCTTGAGAGAGAGCTCGCGTGGCTGAGGAATGAGTATGAGGATATGCAGCGGTAGGCAGGGCTGTCCCTATGCTCTCAGACCCATCTCGTCACCGAGCCCGGCTTGGCTGTGGTGTAATGAGCAGGGAGTGGGAGAGCCATAAAGAAATCGCAGTTCATATAGTGTGCTTCTGTGTGCCGGATAGTATTTCCTGTTTTGGAGGACACATGCTTCTGTGAACTGCTGTGATTTATCCAGGTTCCCAAATATTACCTATTTCTGTTTTAATGCTGGTCAGATAATAATTGGATTTTTTCTTCTTGCACTTTCCCAGTGTCTCTCCATCTTTATTGGGTTTGTCTTAATGCTAGTTCTCTTACTTTGTTTTGATGTGTAGGATTGGCTTCCTTAAGAAGTCAAGTAAGATAGCTGTGTATCTTTCTTTAAAAAGTTGCTGTTCTGAAATCTGTAAAAATGGAAAGTTTTCTTTCTGATTAGGTTTGGGTTGCAAAATTTGGCAAGTGTTGTGTTAAGTAGCTGCTGGTCAGAGGGTGCGTGTTGGATTTCAGCCGTGCTGGCTTCTGCTTCAGTGACCTTCAGTCTGGCTTTGAAAACAGTTTAACGAAATGTACTCTTTTCTTACATGGCCTAGCCTATGAAGGTATGAATTAACTTTTTATTGCTAAGTTGTTTTCTAGTTTAATAACAAAACTTCTGAAATTGAAGTGACAAAGCATAGTGCATTCAGAGTTTCAAGGTGATGGTAACTTGTAGTTCCTACACATTCTGGGGAAGGGTGAGTAAACAGTTGTCTCATGTGAAACATACCTGCTCCCTGCTAAGTTAGTAACACAGTTAAAAGGCACCTGAATGTGTTTCAAGTTGGAGCACCAAATATTTTTATTTGCTATTATTTTAGGGAAAATCTAACTGAATTACTGTCCTTTTTTCTTATGGGATATTTTTCACCCCCAACAAGTGCTGCATGTTCCTGAGTCTGCACGCCCCAGTTGTTTTGATACAAAGACATGAGAAACTTGGTATTTATTAAGAAAATTCAACAAAACAACCAGCAATGTGGCATTTTTAGAGAGAAATGACAGTTGCAGAAAGCAAGATTTAAGTATGGGGCTTCAGGAATCCCAATCTTAGAAGTTTGTCCTTGATAAGATACAAGTAATTGAAAACCCTGAAAGCAGGGCAGCATTTTATGTCAGGAGAGGTGTCAATAAGGGGATTTCAGGTTATGGAAAAGAAGCAATGTTCTCTGTACAAAACAATGGAAGCTCGTATCAGTTAAATACTGTAGGACCTGGTTTTTGCATTTGGCGAATAATGTGTATAACTTTTAGATATGAAAATTAAGGCTTATTGCTTTCAGATAATACTGTACAAATACAGAAAGGTCCTTTTAGTGAAATTAAGATGTAAGCATGTAATGCAACTGATTTTCAATTGTATTTTACTATCTGTTTGTAAACCAGTTTTATATAATTCCAGTGGGGAAGCCTGTGTTTATTGAGCGGATTGTTCTGTTACAGTTTTGTCATATGACCAGCAGCAGGAATGTAGTCCTAGAGGGACAGAAGCTGGTGTTTAGTCTTGTATTTCTTGTTGCAGGAAGGGCATGAGCTGGAGGAGGTTTCTGGATTCCACTGAAGCCTGGCTGTACAGCCAGTGTAGCTTTAATAACTCATTGCTCAACTGAGTGATGAAGCCATGGGAAGATTCTGGAGTAAAGGGAACTTTTGAGGCTTCAGCTGTAAGGGGGATCATGGGAATGTCCTACATATGTTCTGTATGATGCTTTTATGGAATTTTAAAGAATATTCCTCAAAGGCATAGTCTCATATTCTTAGTTTCTGTGGGTCAGACTTGAGGAAGGGGTGAAAGAGAAAAGCAGTATTTAAAAACTGATATTACTTGTCTTGCACCTGGATTTTCAGGTATATGTAGGAAAAGGTTGCTTTTCATGGATATTACTTTGGTTGGTTTACATTGTGTTTTTGTTTTTCTTAACAAGAAAGTATTTTATGTCACATATGAAAATGATGGAGCCTGTCATGCATTCATTCAGACAAGAGATTTTTTAAAATTTGTACTACAAAATCAAGACTGACATTGTTAATTAGCCTTTTAAAATTTGTGCTGATATTTTAAAAATGCTACACTATAGCTCTATTATCTGTAAGGTGCTAGGTACACAACAAAGTATCTGAAGTGGTTTTTATTTAAAGGGTCTATAAATTTTAAAAAAATCATTTTTTAATATGCTGAAATTAATAATTTTTTTCTTGTTTCCCCATCATTGTTTTCAAAATTTTCAAGCTAGTGGTATGACCTTATTTTATCTACTTCCTATCTGTAAATTTCATGTGAAAAATGAGCTTTTCTGTTTCTCCAGCTCCTAATCACTTTCTTGGCAATAACATGAAGAGCAAATTACCAATAGTCACCTCTGGAAGGGGAGAAAAGTTAAAAAATAATGAGCTTGTCTGTTACAGATAATGTTTGTTACTAGGAAGTAGAGATCTAAACTGTTTGATTTTTCAAGCATTGATATTTTGGAAGAGGATAGAATCCTTTGTTCTGATGGTTGCAGGGTCTCTGTGTGATTTGTTGGGTCATATGGGTTGCCAATATTTATGGTGTTTTCAAAAACAATTTTTACATTAAATATATTTCTCTTGAGGAAATAAGGTAGGATGCATGTTGGGTTTTTTCTCCTCAAGTCGATGGGAGAGCTTGCAGTAATGTAATGTAATGTAATAGATTGAAAGAATATATGGTATTTTGCCTGAATGGGGAGGGCAGGAAGTTTGCCAGAGTGAAACAGTTGAGTCATTTTACAGAGTGTGCATAACCTGTTATTTTTTCTTCATTTTCTTTTTCCCGTTGGTATTTTTTTCTCTTCCATTATTAGCAAGAAGGCTCATTGTGTGCTCAACATTGTCTGAATAATTTGCTGCAAGGGGAATACTTTAGTCCTGTTGAGTTATCTTCTATTGCACAGCAATTGGATGAGGAAGAAAGGATGAGAATGGCAGAGGGAGGAGTATCTAGTGAAGAATACAGGACTTTTTTACAGGTAAAATTATCTTCATTTGAGGTTGCTTGATATTGCCTGAAATGTTATATTGTGTGGCACAGACCTGTTATTCTTGCATAGCTAGACAAGGTTAATTTTCTAGTGCTAAAGCTTTTTAAATTTATAGGCCTTTTCATTCATGTATCTTGGATGTGACATTTTCAAGTGTTACTAGTACAGCTTTACAATAATTCTACGAAAAGCTACATTACCTTCATCTTATGAGTAGGAAGATCAGTCATGATGAGGAGGATCAGTAATTTGCCTTTTGTTTTTGTAGCCAGTGTCAGTTAGGAACAGAAATTCCTGTGTCTGTCTGCCCTTTAAGTACTGAACAGCTCTAAAGGTTTGAATTTTAAATTAATATGCCTATTTGAGGCATTGTAATCAGCTTTACAAAGACATAAGTCATTGCTTTAAGAATCTGCAGTTACATTTATTTTCAAAACTCAATTATTTTTGACCTTTTATGCTTATACCATTTTTACCTTTTCTCCCTCTCAACTTCACATTGAGCAGCAGCCTTCTGTAAATATGGATGATAGTGGATTCTTCTCAATTCAAGTAAGCACAGCTCTCTTCTGACACCATTTTCTATTTATGCAATATATGTTCTCTTATATCATTTAAATAGCATTGAGTTTTTCCATCTAGTTGCAAGTTCATGGGCTTAATGGGATTAAGTACTGGACTTCCAAATGTTCAGAGTGTTTTCCATTAAGAACAGTGACTTGCAGTTCTTCAGTTCATGGCCCTCAAACACAGCACAGAAATGTGGATTCAGGAGCTGTGAAATGACACCTGCTGGCAATAAGCTTGACTTCTAAGCTGTTTCTTGTGGGCACTTCAGGTGTAGACCTTGGCTCCCACAGACTGTAGGTGAAGAAGCAGAATTCAGATGGCTTTCTCAAAGTATAGACAGAAAGCCCTTGGCAATGGTTACAGTGTTATCAAAGTGATCTGCAGATTTTCTTGGGTGTTTTTGCTTTTTTTAAGGCCATAAGGGAAAAGTAATCAATAATAAATACATAAACCAGAAAAAAAAAACAAAAAAAGTTTTGAACACCAAATTGGGGCTTTTGACTAGATTAGAGCTCTAGACATCTTTGGCTGTCTCCCAAGCTTTCAGTGGTACTTGCAAGACTCCTTAAGAGCCTCTCTTCCTCATGGTCGACTGGGCTGCTTTTCTTTCTAGTAAGAAACCATTAACAGTTTGGCTTTCCTGCTATCTTTGGGCTGCTTCAGTAGCTGAAAAAAAATGTTTCCTCATTCTGCTTTTTTGCCCTGTCATTGCTTTGTCATTTGAGGCACAGTTGGCTTGCTGGAAGGAATTTGAATTGTTAACTTAGAAGCTCTTAACAGTATTACTTGGTGTAGCTTTAGGAAGTTATTGTAAAAGAGTTGGTGCTCAGCTCAATAAACTGACTGATCCTGTGATAATCCAGTGGATAAAAAATCTCCAGCAGTTACTGTGAAGAACGATTGAGATTATATGTGGGGGGGGAAGTAAGGGCAGAGCAGTGCACTGCAGGTAGAGATATGACAATTTATGAAGTCCCTGTGGAAGGTGAAATTACAGCTTTGTTTAGCAGAGTAAGCTCAGTAACACAGATGAGTTAAATCCTGGTTTTGTTACTTTTCCTTAGATAAGTTATGAGTTTTATGCTTGCATATAGATTCATAACCATTGCATTTTGAGTAATGTGATTCCTACGTTTCCTGACAATGTTTTGAAATCTAAGTTTTATGAAAACAGTATAATTGTTTAGTGTAGCTGAAGCTAAGATGGTTGTATTGCTTGAACTTAGATGTGAACTAGTCTGACTTATGAAAAGTGTTCTTTTTTGACAGGTTATAAGCAATGCCTTGAAAGTGTGGGGTTTAGAACTAATCCTCTTCAACAGCCCAGAGTACCAGAGGCTTGGGATTGATCCTATGTAAGACTTTTAGCACTCTGTTTTTATTTTACAGAAAAAATACCCTTAATCTATGTTTTAAATCTTTCTTTAAAATTGTTGCTTCATGGTCTGTTGCATTTTGGTGTTTGTATTACCCTCTGGCTTTGATTTATTTTTTTTATTTTTTCCTTTTTGGGGGTGCATGAGAATGTCTGTCCTCTGTGCCTTCATATTTTAGTATCTGTAGAATCACAGATATATGGAGATTTCAGTGATATTGACAATTTCCTGAATGTTATAAAGCAGTATGAGTATTCTGTAATGTAACATCAATAGTTGTAGTACTGAAATTTTATTATATAAGTTCAAATTAGTGATAACAAAGATCTTAAACATTATGTACTCTGATTTTAGAGTATTTAATTTTATTTATACCTTTTGTTTTTCTTTTTACAGAAATGAAAAGTCATTTATTTGTAATTATAAGGAACACTGGTTTACAGTTCGAAAGTTAGGAAAACAGGTGACACTGTCTTTTTTTATTTTAAATTTGACTTCAGAAATGGGTGTGGAAAGGTGATTGCAAGTAGATTGTGCTTCCCTTTTGCAAGCTTTTGCTGCAGTTTGGTTTAATAGTATCCCATATTAAAAAAAGGGTAAATGTTTGTTTTATCACAAAAATGCCAGGTGGGTCACTGTAAATGTTAGCCTGGGAAAAGAGAGTAGGATCAATTCCCTAGTGCCCTCAGGGAGCTGAAGCTCTGGTAGGGTCTTATGTGACTTCTTAAGCTATTTTATTTTTTTCTCCTGCATGAAATACTGAAGAAAAATTGTACTTGATGGGGTGGGGGAATCCTGGACAATGATTAGGATCCCTACAGAATTCCAACTTGTTTTAATGCAATAAGATATTGACATTGTAAAATAATTTTGTTTATTTAAATGGGCAGTAGATATAAGGAAAAGTTCAACGTTTTGATGGATAATAATGGATACTCAAAAGAGTATCCAGTAGAATGAGGTTTGGGGAAGTAGAACTTTGTACTGTTATAGAAAACTTTGAAACAATTGTATTGTAGGCAGGAAATAGTTACTAAAGGTAAGGAATGGCCATATTAGTATATGGTACATATGTACCAACTCAGTTCATATCCATGTCCCTTACCACCAATTCAGTGTTTTATTTCAGTAGCCAGTCATTTTTCTGGATCTTCATAAGCTTTTATACAACATGAACTGATTTGGTGTTTAATTTTTACCGGGCTTTTTTTTTATGGGAAACAGCTTTTAGAGTCTGTAATGGTGGGACAGGAGTCTGTTTGCCCATTTGATTCATTTTTGCACGTTCTGGCTATTTATGTTGTCATCCAGATTTAAAAAAAAAAAAAAAAAAAAAGAAAAGAAAAATTACCTGTGAGTGAGAAAACTAATCTCTACTGTTCTGCTTTAGTTTAAACTTATGGCTAATGTTTACAGGCATTTTTTGTTTATTTGATATCAAAAAGGCTGGATGTTGTCTTAAAATTACAGAAATGCTCCTTATTCTACAATGCAACCATGTTGGGTGGAATTTTATGAGACAGTGTTCTAACCCAAGACATCCTAAGCTGGAGGGAGGATGCCTTTTTAATTTTTTACATGGCTTGTAACCACATGAAGACAATACCAGGTGTCTGTTATCTAGAGGGTAATGAGGAAAATTTGACAAAATTAGTTGACTTAGATTTATTTGACCTGCTTCTCCTCTGTTACAGTTAAAGCAAAATCAGTTTAATAGAACTTTCATCTCCATAATGTTTTTTAAAAGTTACTGTAGTCTGTCCATCAATTTTTTTACAAAACTTTTTATTCGTTACTCTTCTACACTGTTGGTCTTCTTACCCTTTCCTAGTGGCAAAGAGTGTTTTTGGAAAATTAAGTGATTGCATGACAGGGTGGTAGATAGTTGCTTATATTATTGTATGGGCCTGGCTGCAAACATGTGGGTGCATATATGAAAGTGTGGGTAGCTAGATCAGTGCATTTCTGTGAGAATGGAGATACAATTCTCCTTCCACTAACTAAAATGGTGCTTTCTGGTTAAAACTGCATAATATTGAATGAGTAGGTCTGAAAAACAAGTTCTTTAGCTTCATTGGAATATATATGGGAGTTTAAAGGTAGACTATTTTGTTTCACATTGAATATATTTTCTTCCTAGAAATTTTATGTAAGTATAATACTGTTTCTGTTTAGAAGTGTTATAAATTACTAGTTAGGGTCTTTGGGGAACTAGAAATGAGTTGTGTATGTCTATAGGAAGAGTCCCCTGTTGTAATATAGTGCTGTACCTCAGCATATTAAATTTGAGTAAATTTTTATTAATTTTAAAGTTTAAAAATTATCTGCAAGAAGGGTAAACACTAGTTTTCAGTATCACCAACTATTAAAGGTGGAATGTTCAATGAAAGTATTTAATGGAAATAATTGTCTGTTTCCTGTATCTAATAATTTCTTAACACATATCATTAACTGATGAAGGATTTCTTGCTGCATTAGTCTCAGGTTTAAAACTAGGATTAAGCAGAATTTTAGAATGATGTCTGAAATAAAATACAGTGGTTAAGGATTATCTGTGTTAACATGTTTCCCTGCTACCAGTATTCAGTAATAGGAGAGAGCATGCAGTAATTTCCACACTTCAGATGTCCTGTTAGATTATTTAAAGGATAACCTTTAGCAGTATAGGTATTATGCTCAAAAAAACTTTTATTTGATAATTTGTTTTACTAAATTTATTCAGATATTTCATAATAAAAAATTACCACAATGTACAAGAATGGATTACTGAGTAATCTTCATGCTAATTTGTTCTCTCAACTTTTTTTTTTTTCCTTAATTACAGTGGTTTAACTTGAACTCTCTCTTGATGGGTCCAGAACTAATATCAGATACATATCTTGCACTTTTCTTGGCTCAATTACAACAGGAAGGTAATAGTAACTTGTAGATGTTAAATCTCATTAATTAAAAGTAGGTAATAATCATTATTTCTTAGAACTTATGTATTCAGTTAACTATTCGTAGTTTTATGATTGAAATAGTGAAATAACCCAAGTCCTTATAATGGAAGGTAGAGTCTTACATCTTATATTACACATGATTGTATTCCATATAGTGTACATTTTAGAGTGTTTATATCTGCACTTTAATGCTTTAGACTTATGGTTTCTTTTTCTCAGGTTATTCCATATTTGTAGTAAAAGGTGACCTGCCAGACTGTGAGGCTGATCAGCTGTTGCAGATGATTCGGGTACAGCAGATGCAGCGACCAAAACTGATTGGAGAAGAGGCAGCACAGTCAAGAGATCAGAGGTAAGGTAAATAAAGATTTTGTTCCAATAATGTTCAGTATGATTGGTTTGTAATTTGGAAGTAATAAGTACCTTTAGTTCAATGTTTACTGCCGTTGCACACAGTAAAAGGAAGTTGATAGACAACATACAGATGTATTTTTAAGTGGGTAAAAGCTGTCTTGATAATGATTGAGTCTTTCCATGTGCATAAGCATATTATAGTGCAGATTTTTGACTTAGGGAGGAAAATGGTTTAGCAAGTCTAATGAACTATTGTTAATAGTAATTGTTCTATATTTAAGACTGGTTTGTGCATTTTATCGTAAGTAGAAAAGAATGAGAAGCTGCTCTTTGAATTACACATCATATAAATCATACAGTATTCCCTTTCGGAATAATTTCACTGTAATGTTGTGATGCTGCTCATTTTTGATGCATTCTGCTAATATAAAACATCCTTGAAAATGTATAAAGTCAGTACTTTTTGCGCTTCTGCAATGATTTAATTGAATTTTCATAGTGAACAAATTGCATACTGATAAAAAGGCTTTCGACTTCTCAGAGGAATTAATTTTTTTTTCCCCCTTTGTTAAATTGATGATGTAAATTGATGGAATTATTAGCAGTAATATGGAAAGTGTTACATAGGTTCTGTTGTTTTGGAGTGGCCTTCAAGGCCTGCTGAGAAGGAGACCATATGCACTCTCTTCTGCTGGTGTAACTGTTTAAATAGCAGTAGGTTTGAATGACATGTCATGGCTTTTTGTGGGTTTACCATTTTGTGACAATTTACTAACAACTTCTTGTCAAGAAGTGCATTACTTTAGAAGATAGTGTGTGGCAAATACATGTTAAAGGCCCTCTGCAGTTGCTTGCAGCCCTTTTGTGCTTTTTCATTTTTCAGGAAAATGCTTGTTAACATAACAGACTTTTACAACAAAAATGTTTTTCCCAAAGTTAAACCTAGCTTTATACTGGCAGAACATACTAATTTAAACCTCATGATAAAATCTAATATAATATCTATCTGAATTTTGCTAAGAATGTATGAATTTCACAGGCTACCCAGAAGTGATGTGGACCAAGCAATAGAAGTTAACCATCCGTTTGATGGAACAGGCATGTTAGACGAAGATGAAGAGAATTTTCAGAGAGCCCTGGCTCTAAGTAGGCAGGAAATTGATATGGAGGATGAAGAAGCTGATCTTCGTAGAGCCATTCAGCTCAGCATGCAAGGTGCAGTGCTCATCTAAATTTCTTACAGTGCTTTAAGCACCTCCTGGAATCAATTTCTCAGGCACTTTTTCCAGCATGTGTAAATATCTCTGGAAAGACTGGTGTGAGGCATGGAAGGACAGTCCAGGATTGCCTGTAGCTATCTCCATCCTGGTTTTTGAAAAGTTGTAATTTGCATGTTGGCATTGATTCTTAGGAAGGAAGAAGAAATTGGCAAAGGGTGGCAGGAGGAAAGGGAAACAAACAGTCCTTAGGTGATGAGAGAGAGTTTCAAGCGAGGTTACTTTAGATGCTTAGTTCTCCAAAAAGTCTTTCTTCTTCTCAAGTTTGAAAACATTTTTTAAGTAAGTAAATGAAATATAACTTCATTTTACTATAATTAGTAAATGAGTAGGATTAATTATTTAAAATTATATATTTATAATTATATAAATTATAATTAGTAGGCTATGGCATGTTCTGCTTTTAGGTAGCCGTCAAAGTGAGCTCTCAGGCTCATTACCACAGAATGTTCCTCAGTCGTCTCACAGCAGTCAGACAGACTCCCTTTCTTCAGAAGAACTCCGAAGGAGAAGACAAGCATATTTTGAAAAGTAAAGTAGCTGATAGAAAACTGCATGTGGAAGTACATGTTGTATTTGTCAGTGCTTTTGGGATGTGGATGGGTTTCTTACTGAAGTCCAGCTCAACTTTTCTGTCTTAACATGATTTCCTAACAGTACCTGAATTTCACTATTCTCAGGTGGTTCCTACAAAGAAACCTCTAGTTTGTAAAGAGAGTGTTTGTTAATAATGCAGTAGTCTTGCTACTGTTAAAAGTCTTGTGAAGAAAGAGAAGAAAACATACATTATAGAAGTATTTTAAATTAAATCCTCTAAATTTCTGCGACTACCTTCCCAACAAAAAATATTATTTCTCTAAGACTTTGCTTTGGGTAATGATGCTTCTCATATGCATCACACAAAAGCATTGTACATATTTTATGTTACTGTTCTGGTGAACCTTCTTAATAGATAGTCGAGTTATTGTAGCTTTTCCTTATCTCTGTCTTATAGCAATAGAGGAAATAAAGACCAGGGAGAAATGCTACGGATGGGAGGAGTTAGACTTCACATGGTAGAGTAAGAATGCAGAACTTCTGAATCCTGGGAAAATAGTCTTGTGGCTTGGAGTAGAATACTGGGAAGATAGGTATCTGAAGGTTAGCAGGGTAGAATGAGGAAAGAGATTTTGGGCACAGGGGCGATATTGTACCAAACAGCTTCTAGTTCTGACTCCCGGCCTTCCTCACAATTAAATGAACTTGATTCAGGCCTCATGCTGATGTTAATCTTATTCTCTTATAAATGTATGACACTTTCAGACAGCAACAACAGCTACAGCAGCAAGATCAGACCCCAAACCTGCAGGACAAAGCAACTCTTAGCTCAAGCACTCCAGAACCTGGCACAGGTATTTTTTAGCCTTACATCCAACATGCCTTTTTCATCTTTGTGTTGTTTCTTAATTTTCCTTGTCTGCCTATTTCGTCACTTCAGCAGCCATTCCGATTGTGTATTACAGCCATTATATTGAGAGTGAAGGAAAGGATCACTTTCCTGAAAAGCCTGTTTCCCTTTGAATGTCAATATCCTATTTCTAAGTGAAGAGTGTTGCTATTACCCCAACAGTTTGTTTTCTAAATTGCTTTTAAAGTTGTATGACAACTTGGATTGGTATCTGACAAAATTACTGGAACCGATTTTCAGAAGAGCGTGTGTAGACCTTACCAGTGTTAGGTATTGGTGATCCAAAATCAGTGTGTATTGTTACAAAGTGACTGTTGTTGGTGAAATGCTATTTGCAAAATGTTCAGTGATTTTTAAAACAAAACCAGTTTTGTCAGTGGGGTACAAAAATGTGGGTGTGGACGAAAGGAACAACAAAATCATTTAGCTATAATTAAGAACAGTGAATTTATTGCAGCTTGTGTTGTATGTATTGTCTTTAGGCGGTGATATGAGCGAAGAAGACATGCTTCAAGCAGCCATGAATATGTCTCTGGAGTCTGTTAGAAACCACTTGAAGTCAGAAGAGGAGAAATAACATCATTTTATTCCCTTTTATTGTCAAAACGCTAAGTCTCCATTAAAATTCTACTGTGTGAATGTTGCACAAGCAGGGTTCATTTCAGAGTTCTGAAAGTAGGAATGAAAGGGGGGCTGCTGAAGGTCAGTTTAGAGAGGTCTGCAAATACAAAAATGATTGCACTAATTTAGAGAACTGTAGCACTCCTACTACAAAACATCTGCTCACGGGAGTAGTGGTGTTAAAATTACTGGAACTATTCATGCAAAGTTAGACAAGGGTAGCAGCTGTAACTTAAAAAAGTAAAGCATTTAAAGTTGCATTAAAAAAGCAAGTTTAAATTGTTTTGAAGAGTTCTATAGAAGATTCAAGTGGTGCTGAAAACAGCATCAAATTATTTTCTTTAGTACTAATGGAAAAACAGATACAAATAATAAGTTATGCTCATAAGTTCTTTTTAATAGATCACTCTAAAAGGGGGAGAGTAATTAAATTCCATTAATCTTAAATTATTTTGTGATTCTTTGTTATGAATGACTTGACGTCAACTTTTTGATCCTGCTGTCTACTTTTGAAATTACCCATTCTGCAGGAGCAACAAGGAAGAATCCATCAATTTCATACTTTCCAATTCAAGTCAAAATTTTCAGTGTATTGTTGACCATAATGTTACTCCCGAGTCTTTTAGTGATTTCTGACTTTAAAATAATTTTTGGTTTTACCTTCAATTCCAATTGTAAAATTTTAGGCCCATGTTTAATGTACTGTCTTTTAGCAGATAACTTGCCTTCTTTGGCTTGGGGTTTTGTTTTCCTGTTTTGCTTTTAATTACTGTTTTCTTATGCTCTTTCTTGTTAAAGCCACTGTCTTTTTACTTCAAAAGCAGCATATACTCAATTGGGTTGAACAGGTTTTATTTTCTACCTCTTCCAGAGTCTTTTCCTCTTCAAGCTCAACCCTTCATTATGGCTTTTCAGTATGAAAGAGCTGTAACTGAGTCTAGGAGAAGGTAGGAGGGGATTTAGGTGCCATAAAGTCAGTGCCACACGCATAAGGTGCATTCCTGCAATCTGAAATGACCCCTGTGCAAGTAGCTCTTTTAAGAATGAATATTTATGCCTGTGTGGATGTTCTTTCTGAAATGCTTTTTATGAGTGTCTGTCAGAATGTTGCAGTTTTTTCAGGAATGGCCTTTATTCACGCACCTTACAATTTTTTATCATGTTGTTTCTGATCCTGAGAAAAATTGGGAAGCAAAGTTTGTGAGATGGCTTATGCTATTGGTTGTAAGACATTTGCTTTGATATCCAGGATGAATGTGTAACAGAGTGACCAAACCTGACTTTGAACTTCAGTGCAACAAAAGAGAGATATTTCATTTTCCTAAATGGTGCTTGAAATACAAATTCTGTTTACATATAAATTATATGGAAATATGTTGTAGATAGAGTATATAAGCTGTAGTCCAGTTAAAGCATTAACAGTTAGCACAGGCATTCTAAGAATCTTTCAAAGATAACCCAAAATTTCTTTATCAAAATATTCTAAAGTTATATCTTTGCACAATAGTAACATTTAATTCAAATTAGTAGGAAATTAATGGTAGCTAGATGGAAATACACATTCAGCATCAAGTAGTACTGTACATGAAAGGGCTCTTACCTCTCAGTAAAGATTTGTCTACAGCAATGGTTTCCTGATAGCTTAGGATATTATACATACTTGTGCTAAATTCTGTTTTTCTTATCCATGTGCTGGATTTTCACCAGTGTCAACTGGAACCACTGGTATGTGTTACATAATGTTGATTTTGACATGAGACAGCACTACTTTCTAAAAACTAATTTTTGTCTTTTTAAAATAATCCTGTCATACATATTGTAATTATTTGTAATGTCTCAAATTAATATAGCTGAACAATGACTTTAAAAGTCCATGTGTGCGTATGCCATTTTGAAATGCTGTACTTTTCAGGGTGTGATTTTCTGCTTTCAGTTTGAAATTTCTATAAAGCTGAAAGCAAGAAACGTGTCTAAAGCACTGATTTTTTTATTTTTTTTCTCATCTGTCAATTAACCACAGCTTAATTTTCCTTCTTTGGTTGTGCCATAAATTAGTTCTAAAATAAGACTCATTTTTATAAATAGGTATTGACTGGCAATCTGATGCCAGTACTTGGAACTCAGACCTCTTATCCTCCTCTATTATAAAAACATACTAAAAATATTATTTCTATAGCTCTAGCAGCCTTATATTAAAAAAAAACCTAGACAACTTAGCCCCTTGAATGTCACTGACTGTAAGCCAGGCCAACTACATGATTTTATAATCACTAAAACATGGAGGTTTGCCTTTGAACTTTCATGTCACATCATCAGTCACTTCATCACCCAAGTATTTTAATATGGAAGGAATATAAAATGTCAGTGCCTGAAAGGTGCAGCTGAGTCAGTGATCACAGGGCCAAGCATTTCTCTCTCTGTGGGGAAATGCTGTCACTCAACAACTACCAGTTTGATTTTTAAAGAAATGTCAAGTAGAATGAGGTAGGCATGTCTATCTTGATAAGCAGTTACAAGAGCAATTTCAGCTACATCTGTTAATTCATGTAATTCTGTCGCTGGAAAAGACCTGCAAGAAACCAACCATTAATCCAGCCCAGTCCACCACTAAATGTAATGTTCCTAAGCACCACTGCTACACCTCTTTTTAAAGAGCTCCAGGGAGGAGACTCTACCACTTGCCTGGGCAGCCTGTTCCAATGGTGGATGACCCTTTCAGGGAAGAAATACTTCCTGATACCCAGCCTGAACCTCCCCTGGTACAAACTGAAGGCTGACACACACCACACTACAACCTTCTTTCAGGACTTGTAGGGAGTGACAGGGTCTCTATTTGAACTGTACCCAAGGAAAAGACTCGTACTAATTGCTGACAGTACGAATTTTACAACCCAGGTCTCAAGTTCAGAATGTCTGGACCTGCCAAGAAGCTGTCAATAAAACACTGCTGTCATTTTTTGGTGTGCATTCTTTCAATGATAAATAGTCTAAGTGCAGTTCAACTATGCTTCTAATTTACTAATTTAGGGTGTACTTCCAGTGTTATCTACCCTATCAAGCAGAAGGGTTGGGCTTTTTCCCATGTTCCAGCTTTAGGCCAAAGTTCATTGTTAAGCAGCAGATGTTGATTTTTATTTTTTTTTTTTAATTTTAATATTATTGTTAAAAAGTTATATTTGAGGGAATTTCAGACTTCATTAGTTCAACAGATTTTTACTGTTTTCCAGTGAATGCTCCATGTGACAAATTACGGTTTTCTGCCAGTAGAAATCAAAGGGGCAGGGGGAATGAGTGATGCAATAAATATCAAAATTACATCTCTAAGTATAATTCTGCAAACTGCTTTCTTGGTCTTGGTGAGGGCAGGAGGAACAAGAGTTGTAATGCAGTCATGCTCTTATGCAATTCTTGTTAGGCACAGCAAGGATAAATATGAGCTGTTTAAATGCTTATATTTTTCTAGACCTGAAACTAGTATGATACAATACTGTCTTACTTTAACATTTGTGCTTGTTGTGCCCTTCAAAGAACTTAAATAAATTTAAGTGTAATTTTCAGCTAAGGTACTCTTCTTACTTGTCATACTTTACTACTTTGCAGACTACTTGAAAACAACCAATACAAATTTAAATCTATGACGTGTTTTAATGTTGGACTATTGCTTCTATTACAAACTTACAGAATGGTGGGGGTGCAGGGGTCTAGTAGACAAATATTATAATTTGCAAGCTGCTTTGTCTTATTACAAAAATGACAGGCTTAAAAATGAACATGTTACAGTTCTAAAATGTGAAAATTTCTAGTGTTAAATATTGGCTCAAATAATGATGAAAACATAAAAATGGTGGCCTTTGTACTGAAAAATACAGTATAGGGGAACAGGATCAGGGAATTAGAATTCAGACTTACAAAGAAGTTTTATTTTGTAATTTGTGTTATCAGCACATCACTTTTGAAAGAATTGAAATAAGAATCCAAGGAAAAGAAAAACTGATGTGGAAACTTTTTTTAAGGGCTTAGATAGAAAATTATGTTGTTCACTTGGTAAGCCATTACTGTCTTGCATAGAGCAAACTTAAGTCTGGGCAAATCTTGATAATTATTCACAAATCATTACCAAAAAAAGGAAAAGAAATCCAACATGTAATAAATACATACCTATTCCATAGACACAATCACTTGTTCAAGTGAGAATAATACTTAATGCATTCAAACTGGTGGGGTCCAAATATTTAGTTCTTCAGTTTAGAAGTGGTAGCTTTGTCTTGTATTCAGGTTTTCATCTTAAAAGCATGAGCTCTTCTGCAATAATTTTTTTTAATTGTCATACACACATTTTGCCTTATTTGTATTTCAGAGATGGAGGAAATGCTGGAGTATTTAACCTGCCATAGTCAGCTCCTTCCCCAGTTACAGTTCTTCAGACAGTTAGTACATGTGACTTTTCAACTGTTTTCACCAAATCAAAACGCTTATACATTATTTTCTTTGTCAAAAAAAATAATTATAACTACATTTTTATTTTAATCTTTCCTTGTCCTCAGTACTGCCACTGGGTGAATTTAGGAGGGGACTTGTAAGAGTTTGAAAAAAGGTATGTAATGTTCAAATGCCACTGTGCAAAAGCAAAATGAAAAAAAAAAAAAAAAGAAAATATAAAAAACTTGACCTTGTCTTTAAAACATTTAAGCTTTTGATAAAATTTTATTTTTTGCTACATGAAACCCCCTGTGTACAAGTCAGTGTAGAGTTAGGATTTTGTAAGGGAATAATTTTTCATCTCTTGCCTAATGGTTGTGTATTTTAAAAATTATTTTCAGTAAGATTTTTTGTCAAGACTGTTTTCATATCACATCTTTGGCTCTGGATTTCTGTATAATTTTTGCCTATTTTGTGTATATAAAGCATAGAATAATGAAAAGATTTAAAAAGGGAAAAATGAAATGCTTTGTCATTGTTTTGACTGGAAAATGGCAACACTGTTGAATATTTTGAAAATGCTCTCCAAACAGGCATGAATATATATGGTTGTATTTGATATCACTTTTTTAAATAAATATGATTATAGCTTCTAATGTTTCTCTCTTAAGTATTTGCATATGTGCTTTCCCTTATGTGCAGATTGGGCACAGAATCATCAAACATTGAAATCTCATCCCTGGTGTCAGTGGGCTTTGCACCAGAGGTGTGTAGAGACACAGCAGTGGGGTAGTTTTCTGTTACTGACATTTTATCATCTCTGATGTCTTTGCATCTGTTGATACTCCAAAAGTTCTTTAAAGACACTCCTGTTAAGAAAGGAAGTTGGTGCCAATTATGTTAAATCTTTAAATATTGTATGCTAATTTTTAAAGTAAGGCACAGTTTTCTGCTTTGCTGCCAGAATACTCATTCTTTTTGTGACACAATGCATTGCTCTTGTAGCTTAGTCAATACAGAGTATACTGGATGGCACAGAGTGCCAGTTAACAATGGATGAAGTCAGTCAGCTAAGAGGTTACTTGCAATGCTAAAGAGTTTCTAGTTTTGCAAGAGTAGTAAATAAAAAGAGCAGTACAAAAAGTTTTCTGTGCTGCTTTATTGACTATATGCCTTACTTGGCAGTATAAAATTAACCACCACATTTTTATCATCCCATAATATTTTAAATGTGTGCAGGATATTCATGATCTTAGCTGAAAAAATGCCAAGAGAATTTCCTGTAAAATTTATTTAGCCAAACACTAAATGGCACATCTTTACTGTCATGAGGACCCATACGGGTTTTGTTAAACCAATGATAAGGGGTCTTTTGACCATTGTAAACTTTTCATCTCCATTAAACTCAATATTGCAAATTAGTAAATCTGATAAAGGAACATGTCTGCATTCCATGCTATGTCACAGCACTCATACTTCCTACAATTCTGATGCTTTCTTTTTTTTTTTAGCCAGAAATGGATTTGAAGTGGGGTATGATTGGTTTTATTGTGGATAATCATAAGGGTGACAAGTGTACCATTAAATTAATATACTGGTAAAATCAGTTATCAACCTGATAGAAAAATTGTTCTGTGAAGACAAGGGAAAACAATTTTTATTAGAGAATTAAATAACTTTTAACTTCTAAATTCCTGGACCACATACCATGCCCAGCCTTAGAGTTGCCTGTGAGTGCCAGAGACTATTCAAGCTAAAAGGTAATACCTTATTGCAGGCCAGCCATGAACCCTTCACCAAGACTCTGCAAGAACCTGTTTGGGAAACAACAAGCAGGTTGTACCATGTCTGTCTGGTAATGTTTGCCCACTTATAACTCTAGAACCTGTGTTTTGTACCTGCTGCATTCCCAGACTTCTAAGAAATCTAAGATTTCACCTGCTCTTCTCAGCTTCTTTTTGCTGTTGATGTGATACTTTAATTATGCATCTTTTTATGTAGCTATCAATTTGAAATGGGCAAAGAGCCAGCTGCCCTGTATTTTATTTCCAGTGTCTGCATTTTTTTATGACAGTGTCATTCTGACTGATACAAAATTTATTTTTCTGTAACTCCTTGTAGTCCGAAGTTTAAATACCTCACTTGATCAGAAAACAAAGGGAACTTTGAATTGGAGCAGTTTTGGGGTTCTGGCTGGAAATACAACCGAGAATCACAGAATGGGTCAGGCTGGAAGGGACCACAGTGGATCATCTGGTCCAACCTCCGTGCTCAAGTAGGGTGACCCCAGAATTCAGATGATTCCTGAGTATCTCCAGGGATGGACACTCCACAGCCTCCCTAGGCAATCCGTTCCAGCGTGCAGTCACTGCACAGTGAAGTTTTTTCCTGATATTCAGATGGATCTTGCTGTGTATCAGTTTCTGACCGTTGCAGAAACCTTGTCCTACTGCTGGGCACCAGCGGGAAGAGCCCGGACCCAGCCTCTTGGCACCTCTCCTTGAGATTCTGATACACTCCATTAGGTCCCCTAAGTCACCTCTTCCCTATCCAAACGTAAATCCTCTATCTACTCCACAGCAGCCGCAGCTTCAGGATCTTGTGTGGGTTTTGAGAACACGTTTTCAAACACTAATCGTGTCTAATCTCGTGCACAGCACACTGTTTTGCGAGTGGCCCAGGTCCATCCCGGCGGGCGAGCTCCCCACAATCACGCGGGGCTCCACGCCGCCCTCCGCCGCCCCTCGCCTGCTGCTCCGCCACCATCCCGGCATCCTCTGCTTCCGCCACACGCCATATCCGCCTCCCAGGCGGCGCTCTAGCCCGAGCGGCCGCGCTCTATGGTGTTTGGGAGGGGTGTCATGGCGGCCGTTGAGGTGGCAGCGGCCGGAGCCGCCGGGAGGAGTCGCTGAGCCAGGACGGGACAAGACAAGCCGGGAGGAGCGGCTGAGCCGGAGGAGCCGGGAGGATGCGCGAGGCTTTGGTGGAGAAGTCGCCGAGCCCGGTGTGCTGAGCCCGCAGCAGGAGCCGCCGAGCCCGGTGTGCTGAGCCCGCAGCAGGAGCCGCGACCCACCGTAGCGAGAAGGGAGGCGGAGGCGGCCCCTTGGCCCGCGGGAACAGGCTGCAGCGGCCTCCCGGCAGGGCCGAGCGAGGCCCGGAGCCCTCCGAACCGCGATGGCGTCGTGGCTGGGCGGGCTGGGCTCGGGGCTGGGCCAGTCCCTGGGGCAGGTGGGCGACAGCCTGTCGTCGCTCACCGGGCAGATCTCTAGTTTCACCAAGGACATCCTTCTGGAAGGCGCGGAGGAAGTGGGCGGTAAGGGGGGCTCGGGACGGGCCTGGTTCCGCGAGGGAGCTCTTCCTCCGGCCGCCGGTCCCCTCCGGACCGACGGCGGCGGGGCCTGCTGCTGGCGGCTTGGTGCCTTTCGCAAATGCTGCTGGCTTTGCTGCCTTTGTTTTTGTGTTTATTCCGCTCTTGTGATCTCAGGATCTGGGGAATACGCAAATATATTCCCAGGTTCTAATAGCAGGTGTGAACCTGTTTTAGGCTTATTATTCAGAGGTTTCAGAATTCCGCGAAGTGTTATGTTGTTCCGGAATGACAGCACTTAACACTCTTTTTCCTTTCTGTTTGCTTAGTTTATCTAAACCCTCAGTTAATTAGCTGCTTTTACACCGGTTCCATAAAACTGTAGAGTTGTCGTACAGAGGTTGTTTTGCCACTGGTGTGATCTAAGTCTGACGTGTCACACAGGCAAAGGTTCAGTGTTTGTCACTGTTTTGTTTATATTTCAGTTGTGCTCAGAGAAACCTGTCGAGTTCTACCATTCCCCTACAGCCAAGTAGGAGAACATGGCCCTTGCTTTATAAGGATTAGAGGCTAGAACGATTTATCTTTAAAACAGAAAGCTAGAACATAAAAAAACCAGAGACATCAGAGTAAGATATTCTATAAACCAATAGCAAATCTATTTTATAGATAATATATATATAATATATAGTATATAATATTTTTAATAATGACTTTTGCTTACAAATTGTTGAAAAAAACTTTCTTAAAGTAGTTGTATAACGTGGTAATAAGTATCAGTAGATTAATGTCCCTTGTATTGTTTACCATCTTGTAACTATGAATTATTTTAAAAGTTAGATTTCTTAAAAAGTATTAAGAATAGAAACCACAAAGAACAGCTAAGACTTCTGAATAGTCATCTTAAATGTGAAATTAAGCAATGCTACTTTGTTTATAATCCCTCATGTATGAAGCATTGTGAAAGAATATTATAGAAACATAAGTTGTATAGACCTTGTTGGCAAGCTGATATAATGGGTCTCATATGGATGGACTTCTGGGTGCACAGGTAAAATGCTCAGAAGAGAGAAATTCTGACATTTGTGATTTTTTTTTTTTTTTTTCCACTTTTCTGAAAGACTTACTTGGAAATGTTTTAAATTTCAAAATCCATAGTAGTTTTGTTTGGGAAGTTATTTTATGTGCCTGAGCTGTGCAGTCTTCTAGGGTGTTTGTTTTGCTTTTTTGAAAGATAAATTGTGAACTCACACATTTGGGCATGAGTTTGTGCAAGAGAGATGTACTGATGTTTAGTAGTTACTTCCAGGTGTACTTCACTGCTGGGTACTGCTAAGAACAGCCTCAGTTTCCTAAAAATTTCACAGCAGTACATTTGCATGGGTGACTAGACTCCAGGGTGTAAAAATTCTAGTGGCTTCCAAGTATTCTTCTGTAAAGACCTTAATATACTGTGTGGCCTAAACAACGCTTTTCAAGTACTTCCTTACAGTTTGCGGTTTTTTTAAATTTTCTAATTGGTAAAAGTTTCCTAGGTTTTCATATTATCCCTTAAATTCAGTGTTTTGACTCCCATCAGTTGTTCCTGGGTTATGGACTTGCACATCTTCCATTTCACAGTTTTCATGCGTAGATTGTTGCCTCTACAGTGCTTGAGCTGTCTCAGTTTTAAACAGCATGTGGGAAATTAAGAAATACAGTATTTACTTGAAAATTGTACTTAATTCAAATTTTGAAGTATTGTCAAGTTTTCCTTTTAGTCAATTCTGGATGATTTCTCATTGCTAAAAGGAAATGTGGTGTTTCTGTCTTTTAAAGGTGGGACACAGGAGAAGTAAAGTCATAGTCAATTTGAGGACAGTTGATCATCAAAATGTATCTGGAATTACATTTTCTATTGGATAAACTGTGATGGTAGATATATCACTTTTTTGGAGACAATGAGTCTTATGGGGTTGATGTTTTGCTATGTGGATTTTGTTGAGTGTGGGTGGTTTGTTTTTTTTATTCTGAAAATTCAGTCATTGTTATGCACATTCAATGGAATTAATACTTGTTTTGAAACTTCGCGTGGCATTACAGAGAAACACACAGCTCAGGTCAGGAGCAAGTCTGAAATGAGAAACAGATTCAGGGCCACAAAATAGTCAAGTAAAACATTTTATCTCCCTTACTTTAAAGCTTAAATTCATCCTAATCTGTTAGGGTTTTGATTTGTTTTAAAGTCTAAATATGAGTGAACTAAATTAGATGCAGAAAGACTGCCTGAAAAATAATTCTTACAGTGTTCTGATAAAAACAGCTTTTGATATTTACCTGGGAATGAACATTAAAGCAGTCTGAAGTAAGATATGTATTAATAACTGTTTTTTCAACAGATTGAATGGATTGTAATTAAAATGAAAATTATCACTTTCTTTCAGATGCAGCGACAGAACTGCATGTGTCCAATTCTAGACTCAGAGAAATAGAAAGTATTAATGCAGCACAAAAGTTTGAAGTAAGAAATTTCAGATTACTATTGCAATTTAAAGCAATGCATAGAATTTTTTTTTTTTTTGGTATAAAGTTGAAATACTGCACTGAAGTTGTTTGTCCCTGGGTAAATCCAGAAACAAGGGTTACAGTGGTGTTAGAGTGTGACTTTGGTTTTGTGCCAAACTGCCATCAGAGTTAGGGACACACGTGTTCATTGGTGTCTGCATGTGCTGCAAGTTTTCCTCTTTTGCTAACTGTGACTGTTCCTGCCCTGTCATGTGGACTTGGACTGCAGCAGTAAGCTTGGGTCTAAAAAGAGTGGGCATTTTCCCTGCTTCTGTTCTCTTTCTGTTGTCCTGTGTTTGGTTATCCTGACATAGGCTGCTCATGCTCCTCCAAAACCACTTAAAAATCTCATGGCCCCTCATGGAAAGTGACTTTCTGCACTCTAATAAAGGACTTGTTGGTCTTGTGACTTTATTTATGTCTCTAAATGAGCAACGTTCATGTGTGCCTTCTGGCCTCAAGAGCATTGTGAAGTTAAGATACTATTTTGGGGAATAACTGTTCCTGCTTGTCCTCTTTCTAGTTTCTTGCCATCTGCTTTTGGCTGAGGTCAGAGAGAAAACACTGGATATTAGCTGCAATTTGTGCTTTGTGGCTGTTCTTAAATTCTTCCTGTGGATCATGCTAAGCTGTAATTCAGCCCTGAGTTTTTTAATTCTTGGCATTTAATTCTTGGTCATCGAAAACTGTTTTATGAAAGTGAGCTGAAGTCCATGCCATATAAAAATGGAAAGCTTGGACATGACCATGATTTTGGGCCCACACGTTGCTGTTGCTGTTACTGTGTTTTGAATGAAAGAACATGAGAAATTTGTACAGTTTAACTGCTTTTCGGTCCAGTAGCTTTGGGTTTTTCTAATTCTTTAAGGACTGTTCTGAGTTTATCAACATTAATTTCTCATTTTTGCTAGAATGACAGACTGAAAAAAGTCTGTAGTGACTTAGAAGAAAAGCATGAAGCTGCAGAGCTGCAAATAAAGCAGTTGTCTATTGAGTACCGGAATCAGCTTCAACAGAAAGAGGTAGGACACAGAGTAAAATTTCTCAGTGAGTATATCCAATAAACTTATCTGTTGTGCTGTTTAATGCCTTTGTTATGGTGTCTGTTCTCTTCAGTGGAAATGCTGGTCACAGCTATGGTCTCCTGGTTTGTTAAAGTAGACTAAGACATATTTCATTGAATCATGTAATGTAAGCCAAGCTGCCAGGAGATAGTTGAAACAAGAGAAAATGCTCTGGGAGTGTTGTGCAGCTGTCAGAATTTCTGTTGTTTCTGGGATCAGTGTGAGAACACTGAGAGACACTCTATTGCTTTGCATTTCTGATTCAGTTACTTTTAAAGAAGGCAACAGGAACAAATTCACATTTGAAGCAATTACTTTATCTTAATGTATGCAATTACAGAGAACAGAGCTAGCTTTCAAAATTTGTGAAATGTCCCTTTGTGATGGAAGCATCAGCTTCATAATCTATTGTATAATATGAGATTTCATAGACCTAAATGGAGAAAGTTGCCAGCATGCTGAGAGTTACACAAAAGGGAGTTTTATTTCTGATTTATTCACAAATTCATATGGGAACTAGTGGAAGCAGAACTATGAGATGTATAAAATTCTGCTTATTAAATACAATAACAGAGTTGTTACAAGATAATTACATGCAGCCAATTTCACTTTATTGTGAATAAGTAAATTTTCACTACATTGAGATGTTAAGCATAAAAGATGTTAAGTGTAATAAAAATAACTGGAAAAGCATCATATATTGCTTAACTTTCATATCCCTCTTTATATATTTAATACCCTCTTTATATATTTAAATATTTTGTATAACCAGTTAGCCTGGATATTGTTGTACTGCTTGTGTACCTTGGCTGCTAAAAAAATCCTGTGTCTTTGTGTGAGGTACTTTATGACATTTGAGCTAAGGGTGTTTTTTTTCTCCATTATGAGAATGTTTGGAGCTTTTTTCTATTTTTTAGTGAAAGTGATCAGTTTTTTGTGCTAGGGGGTGTTGTTTGGTTCACATTTCATAATGCTACAAAAGGTAAAGAGGAGTGTATTTTGATATTCTTCTTATTCAAACAATGCATTTTATTTTGTGTATTCAGGTGGAAATCAGCCATCTAAAAGCCAGACAGAATGCACTACAGGAACAACTGCAGAAAGTACAGACAGCTGCTCAGAATTCTCAGCTGGGAGCTGGTGTTTTGCCAGCAGCCACTGCATCGGCCTCCTATGTTCCAGAGGTCAGACATTCCTCAGGTTTTGAAAGAGATGACATGGATTTTGGAGATATAATCTGGTCACAACAAGAGATAAACAGATTGTCCAATGAAGTTTCCAGGCTTGAATCGGAGGTTGACCACTGGAAGCAGATTGCAGTGGTGAGTGGTTTCTCTTCTACCCTGCCCTTCCCTCTCCCCTCCAAATTATTGTTTTCATTGCATTTGGTGGATCTTTTGAAAGTTCATGCTGAAAAATTTATGGAAACAACATGTTTTGATGGAAAAGCTGAAACTTCTCATGTTGTCACATGACTAAGGACACATTCAGTGACTAACTTCCAGATGCTTTTATGCATGATTTGTCAAGTTAGGTAAAGGACTTCATGAACATTCACCTAGAATGCTACTTCAGGGTTTCATTTTTGTTTAGCCTTTCAAAAAAATACTTCCCATCCTCCTGGCTACGATACTGATTTTTATTGATAGCACAGTACTGTTCAAAGTAATGGTTGTATACTTGCATGCTTTTTATGCTTTCTCTTCTCCCAGTCCTTGATATGTCAGTTATAATTCATGGTCTTTAAAGCAGCTGCTGATGGTGAGTTACCATTTTTCAAGGTATAGTCTGATTTCAGAGGTATGCTTTTCCCCTGTGAAAATACTCAAGCAACCCTATTGTCTTACTATGAGCAATAAGACCCCCACTCCAGACTTTTACCCATTATATGTAGTAGTGTAATAATAAAAATTCATGAAAAATAAGAATATTTCCATTAAAATATATTTTTTTAAAAATCAAAATTACAGTGGATTTTTATTTTGCTTTGTGTTGGCTTTGTTGTTTTCTACTTTTGAGTATCAATAGAGGAATCACTTAGATAAAAATATATGTATTTATCACAATTTTCATATGGATATGTGGTTTGGATTTTTTCAGTCTTCCAAAATTCAAGGCACAAATGATGCTGAACAAAGTGAAATATGCAAACTACAAAATGTAGTTAAGGTAAGCTGACAAATTAGTCTTCTTGTGCTTTGCTCTTTATGGTTTTGCATATAGTCACATGACTTGTAAATATTTTAACTAGCACTATTATGACAGCATTAAAAATGCACGGGGGCATGTAGTAGCATAGCAACACTTCAGTCAGCAGTACAATATTTAAAAACAGTTACTCTGAGGAAGGGTGTTTGTATGATTTGATAATTACAGTGTGTTAGCTTGAAACAGTGACATTAGTACTTACAAGGGCAAATCACTTTGTGAAGCTGTTGATGAGTTATGAGACTGTATTTTAGATACACAGAATAATTTCTCCCTTCTCAGAAGCAGCTTGCGTTTTTTTAGTTGAAGGTGCAAAATATGGATTTTATATGTCATCCTAGAAAGTTACTAAAAATGCATCCTAGTGCATCCATTTTGTATGTAAGACTAGTAATTGCTTTACATTGATTTAATATTTGCTGTTGTGTAAAGCATGCTATTTGTGTAAACATACTTTTTAAAGGAATTTTTTTCCACCTGTTTAAAAAATCCCAATCAACAAAAATCAAGAAACTTGACTTCTGTGAGAAATCCTTTAATAAATCCTTTAATTAGACTGGGGAAAACCTCTTTTCTTTCTTTTGTATTGTGTTATTTCTTTCATAAGAAGACACCATACTGTATTTTGTCATTTTGTTTCTCTAATGATATTTTTTAGGAGCTCAGACAGAATTTAAGTCAAGAAATAGATGAACATCAGCATGAGCTGTCAGTATTGCAGGATGCCCAGAGACAGAAGTTAGTAGAGATAAGTCGCCGACACCGAGAGGAGCTGCGCGAATATGAAGAGCGAATTGAAGAGCTTGAGACTCGGTTACAGCAAGGTCTCTGTTACCACATGCTTTCTGTTTTATGTAGAGTGAATTTTGGTTAAAATGTTGAATATGCATGTAGCAGTACAATAGATATCAAATACATCATGTTTAGAATTTTAAATTTCAATTTCAGTTCAGCTTCATGTTTAAGACAAGTGTCCTGTATCTTTTATTCACTCTGGTTGGCTTGAACACTGGGATGATAGCATTTCATCTGTGGCATATCTCATGCTGGAGAGTCATTTTCTATAGATACTAGTTGTTGTGCTCTGAATTTTGCACTTTCTGGGTAGTTTTTTCTTCAATTTACACTGGATATAGGTAGGGATAAGATATACCAAATTGATAATAAGAAAGTAGCAGGACAAAAAATAACTTTTGTGAGAAGTACTATGTGCCAGTTGGGTTACTTGACAAAAACTCAAAGGTTGGGTGGTGAGACACTGAGACAAGTTGCCCAGAGAAGTTGTGGATGCCCATTTCTGGAAATGTTTGTGGCCAGATTGGATAGGACCTTGAACAACCTGATCTAGTGGGTGGCACCTTTGCCCATGATGATACAGGTGTTGAAACTAGATGTTCTAAACACCCTTCCAATCCAAAGCTGTGATTCTATGATCGCCATAAACCACACTTAGTGTGTGGCATAACTACAATGTAGAAGCTCGGTAGTTCCCACAAATAACTTTTTGTTGTCATGTCAGTATTTCATACTCTAAAAATAGTCATGTCAGTTAGGTTTCCTGAAGAACCTTCTTTGTACAAATATATAAGCTTTGCCTGTAAACTTTTATATTTACCTGGTAAAACTTGGACTTCTAAAGAGTACATACTCTCCTTTTGGAACAGGAAATCTGCTCCCTTCTTGGAAAGAAGGAAAGTGTTTTCACAGCTTCTCTAACTTAAAAGGTAGTACTGATAGGGAATTTATTTCTTAAAATCACATGCCTGTTAAGATTTAACATCTTTTTTTGCTTCACATGCATATTATCAGCAGGACTAATTTAAGGAAGCTGAAGGCACAAGTCCCTTATCTTTTATATTTCCACTTACCTGCAGAATAAATACTGCTAGTGTCTTTTGAGGAACTAGAGTATTTTATATTTTTATTTTGTTCATTCTGTCTGACAAGATAATAGGGACTAGGGCAAGGTCAAGTGTTTGAGCTGACACACATTTGAAGAGAATTCACAAGTAGTGTGCGTTCATTTAACTTTTTTTCCCCTGCACTCTTCTGATAATGCCTTTTTGTACTCCCTAACTTACCTGGAAATTATAGAAGATTGTACAGAAATACAAACGTCAGTATAGTATGGCAGTATGATGGATCTGTAAAAAGGTTAATTCTGAAAAATGTTTTTCTTCAATTGAAAACCTTTGTGCATCATTTAGCAAATTATTTGGAGCAAATTGTTCCCTATAACTCATTTGGCAAATCTTTGAAATTTAATTAATTAAATTATAAATGGATTTTGCATCAATCTGAATTAGCTGGGATTTGGTAAATTTTTTCTTAGAAATTTGAGAGATTCCAAATCTTGATAAATTAGATTGTCATCTCCTCAGCAAGAGAGGTGAGGATCAAATATATTCTAATTAAATTGCAGGCAAAATATGTCTTGCAACATTTACCATGTAAAATTATATTGAGCCAGACATGTGAAAGTATTCAAAAAGCTACTTACTTATACCAGTAATATATACCAGTATAGCATGGCTTCAATTGTTAAATCTATTCTACCAAGCTTTCTGTTGATGGTGACCAGGTCTTTGTTTTAGTCTATCTCCCTCTGTCAGGAGAAGAGGTGAAAGAAGAGAAGTAAAAGATCTAGAGTGGTAGTTTTGGTTAATATTGCAAATAATCTCTTTTGTCTTTTAGATGGTGTGAGCACTGATGCCATGGACGACTCTAAAATTACTGAACAGAAAAAAAAAGCTCAGAGTCTAGATGGAGGACAGGTAGAAGAGTTGCAGGTTGTAAAGGACCTAGAGGATGAAATAAAAAAATTAAATCACGAACTGTCTTCTGCCAAAGCAGAAAACAAAAATCTTCTGAAAGAGCAAGAATTTGTAAAGCTAGAAAAAACCCAAATAGCACAAGATTATGAAAAGCTTAAATCTGACTTTAATGTGCTTCAAAGATCTGTGGCAGAGCAAGATGCTCTCTTGAAGGAACAGAAGCAGCTCCAGTCAAAGACATCACTACCACAAGATGTTGTCAACCTACAGCAAGCATTGTTAGGTACTAAAACTATGATTTTTTATTATTATTTTTTATTTTTATATATTTTCACAAGTTTTCACTTTTAAAACTCGACTTATTTTATGAATCTAAAACTGAATATGAGAATATGTGCCTTTAAAGTATTGCTGATTTAGAAAAGCATTGTCCATTGAAGTAAGGTGAAGCAGAAAAGAGAATTGTTAGGACTAGCCTGGTTATCATAGGGGTTTCTGATTAGGGAAGTAATCATGTCTGCCAACCATATCTGTTTAAGATGGGTCTTCTCTTTAGAAGTAAGTAAGCCTCAACAGATGTTGTTTGTTTAAATTCAAAAAGTGTATTTTTGTGTATGTATATAAAGATACTCGGTTGCTAATATCTTCTCCTTAAGGAGACACCAACCTACTTGTTTAAGAAACATATCTCTAGCTAGAAAATATTTTAATATTTCATAACCAATAAACTCTAGTACCAAAGTCCCCCTAATGTGGGATCAGTTGTGAAAGTAATACTCTGCTTTGTGTGGTGACTGATGGTATGTTTGAATCTTTTATGGCACTGATGCTTCACATCACGTAATGGTGTGAACCTATTCCCTTCTGAGCAGCAGAATTCTATTTGGGCAAGGTGGGAGAATGGATTTTATTGTTGTTTGAAAAGTAGTAAATTATCTATTTGATTTAATTTTCCTTTATAGAAGCAGAAAATGAAATAGCAAGACTTTCCAGTTTAAATCAGGTAAAGCAATTTCTAAATTAAGCCAACAAAAAAGTTCATAACAATAGTAACTGATGGAAAATAGATTTTGGTAGCTTGTTGTTTGTTTTTTTTTAATATTTGCATTTCTACTTAAATATCATTGTAATGTAAAAGGAAATAATTGTAGTTTAATTCTGTAATTATACATAGAATTTATAGAAACAATACATTTTTACTTGTGAAACTCCACAGTGCATTCTACTAGGAAAACCATTCGAATTCCACCTATCTTATTGCTACCTAGAAAGCTGTAACATACATATTTAAAGTACTAATAGTTCATTCTGTAAAATATGTTATTTTTCACTTCTGCTGTAGCATGTTTTAGTTTTGGCACTTAACAGTTGTGAAATAATTCTCTTCTTTGTAGTTCTCATAATAATACTGCATTCCATCTTACTGATGAAGTGAAGCAGTGGAACATAACACACCTTTAGTTTTTGGTGTTGTTGTCTTGGTCCTTTATAAACTCTCAGACTTGAGAGATTTGATTTATTTTATTTTGTATCCAGTAGTATTTTTCAGCTGAGTTTTTCTGTTTTTTGCATGCATTCAGGAGTTCCCATAGCATTTGTCATAATGATGTAATTTAGGTGCCCTTGATTAAAACTTCCTGTCTCACTATGCAGCCTGTCATGTTTAAGGTGGCTCTTGCAGTTATAATAGTTTATCCCAGCTGTCAATCCAAACCTCAGAGGTGGATGTAATGTCTTACCATACCACAGCTTTTTGTGCAGAAGTTTATAAACTGCATTCCTAAACCAAGTGATGAAGAAATAAATGTGTATGTATGAATGGTAGAGAGAAATACTTCACATCAAAGATTATTTAACTGGGGTAGTATTCATATAGGCTTAGAGAGTCTAATATAATTTCAGCAAGATAAAGTCTGATATTTACCAATTTTTTTATTTTATTTTTATTTTGAGGGACTTGAGAAGGAACTGACAAGTGCACAACATAAACTTGAGAATATTCTTTCTTCGAATACAGAGGATCAAAATTCAGAAATAAATCAGTTAAGACAAGATTTGGAAAGGAAAGAACATGAATTAGATGAAAGTGTTGCTGAAAGAGAAACATTAATAGCAGAGTTGGAAGAACTAGACAAGCAGAATCAAGAAGCTACTCAGGTAATACATACTACAACTAATTATTGAACAGCTGAATAAATGTTTAGAATTCTGTGTGTGCCTGTGTTTGTCTTTTAAGTTCATCTTTGAACATAGATGGCAGGGAAATACAAGTTATCTTTTGAGGCCTAAAAACAAATACTTGGGGCTAGTATTTCTCTATATCTACCATCTCAATGTGAAATTCAGAAGTGCAAGTAAAACCCTCTTGTTCTAGACAAAGAAGTAATACAGTATGTCAGCTGTCTGTAAGAGATGTTACAAGCCCAGTTAAATAGTCCCTGATTTTTCATTGCAACATTTCTGATGAAATTTATCCGGGCAATATTCTGATCTGTCTTATGACATTATGCATTACAATGGTTTTTGAAACTTTTTCTTTTATAATTTTTAATTATGTTGAATATTTAAGTTATATTATTGCAAGTTCTTTATTATATGAGCTTTTGTGGAGTAAAAAAATCACCAATTATATATAATCAGAATTAAATTATACCTTTTTGTCACAGTTCAGTATATTTGACCTGTAAATTTGAGTTGCAGGCCATGTGTTTTCAATTATTGATTTACCAATTAATCACCTATGAAATGAATCCACACAAGTATGTTGAAACAAAAAGTTGAAAATAGAATATACAGATAATTTAAATGTAGTGCCACCCTATTTTTAAGCAGTAGATGTTTGCTGAATTCCAAATGTTTTGACAAATTCTGACAGTTCTTTAAGTAGTTCTTTTATTTCTTCATTTAGGTAGTTAAGGTTCTTTTAAGGGTGGTGTTCTTTTTTGGTTGTAGTGAAATGTAATCTGTTCTTATTTGATATTTGGTTTTAGTTAATTTATCATTACTAGTTGATCCTACTTACCAACTTATGTTGGTAACTAAGAAATATTTTTTTCCTCTCAGTTTTTTAAATTGTTTATTGTTTAGAGGATAAATGTGAATGAATGCATAGTTCAGCTGGTTATGCTACCCCAATGAATTCTGGTTTGTGTTCATTTCCAGCATATGATTACATTGAAGGAGCAGCTGTCAAAGCAACACACAGAAACTGATAGTATCATCAAACAGCTGAAGGTTGACATCGATTATGAAAGAAAGAAAGTATCAGAGTTAGAAACTGAGAAGACGAAAACTATGAAAGAGTTAGAGAGTCAGAAAGAAAAGCTAAGCCACTGTTCATATGCACTTAATGATTTGCATGTAACTAAGCAGGAGCTACAAGATAATATTAAAGATCTTCAGGAACAATTAAGGAAAGCTCAGGACTGTAATTCGCAAAGTAAAAAAGAAATTGGAGAGTTGCAGCAGAGACTAAAAGAAAGAGAGGAAGAACTTCATGTATCCTTGAGCAAGTTAACAGAAAAAAGTAATGAGGAATCTAACTATACTTGTCAAGATCTGATTCTAAAAGAAAGAGAAGTAGAAATTGCAAAACTACAGAATGATGTTTCAGAAAATAAACAAATAAACGAAGATCTACAGAAATCTCTGTCTAATCTCAGAACAGAAAATGGAAAGCTGATAGCAGCCATTGAAGAACTAAAACAGGAGTTAAATGATGCCATTTCTGAGAAGAAGAAAGTTTACTTGGAAAAAGACACTGCTGTGGAGGCTTTGAAAATGGAAAAAAGACAGTTACAGAGTGAATTAAACGAGACAGAGAAGAGGCTTTTGGAACAAGCACATAATTATAAGCAAACTATTGAAGAGTTATCAAATGCACGTAGTATGGATACCACTGCATTGCAGCTTGAACATGAGCGCCTGGTTAAGCTCCATCAAGAGAAAGACTTTAAGATTGCTGAGCTTAAAAGGACCATTGAGCAGATGGAAACTGACCATCAAGAAACAAAAGAGATGTTGACTACTAGCTTAGGAGGACAAAAGCAGTTGACAGATCTAATAAAAGAGAAAGAGGTATTCATTGAAAAATACAAAAATCAAGCCTTACAGGTGAAGCAGGAACTTGAGGAATATATTAAAGTTTCAAAAAAGCAGGATGTCTTAAAACAGAACTTGGAGGAAAAAGACAGAAGTCTTGCAGTCATGAAGGAAGAAAATAATCATTTGAAAGAAGAAATTGAACGCCTTAAGGATCAGCAAAGTAGATCTACACCAGGGGTGGAGCCTAAAACTTTAGATATTATTATTGAACTTGAAAGTGAGGTAACACAGTTAAAAGTGATAAAGAATAATCTTGAAGAAGAAATAAAAGTTCACAAAAAAACAATAGAAGATCAGAATCAAGCAACAGTGAAACTTCAGCAATCTCTGCAGGAGCAGCGAAAGGAAATAGATGAGTCCAGATTTCAGTGTGAACAAATGAATGTCACACATGAAAGACTCTTCTTAGAGAAAGATGAGGAAATCAGAACTTTGCAGAAAACAATTGAACAAATTAAAAGCCAGTTGCACAAAGAGAGACAGATTATTCAGACTGATTCTTCCAATCTGTTTCAGGAAACCAAAGTTCAGACTCTTAATGGAGAAAATGGAAATGAAAAACATGACTTATCTAAAGCTGAAATTGAAAGACTGGTGAAAGGTATCAAAGAAAGGGAGATGGAGATTAAGCTATTAAATGAAAAGAATGTTTCTCTAAGTCAGCAAATTGATCAGTTGTCTAAGGATGAAGTTGGTAAACTTACTCGAATCATTCAAGAGAAGGATTTAGAAATACAAGCTCTTAATGCTAGAGTTTCCTCAGCTTCCTACAGGCAGGATGTTCTTTCCCTTCAGCAGCAGCTGCAAGCTTATGTTCTGGAAAGGGAACAAGTACTAGCAGTTCTGAGTGAAAAGACAAGGGAAAACAGTCAGTTAAAAACAGAGTATCGTAATATCATGGACATGGTAGCTGCGAAAGAGGCGGCTTTGGTGAGGTTGCAAGAGGAGAATCGAAGGTTATCCAGTAGATCTGAGAACAGCAGTCAAGAAATGTCTAGAGAAACTATTCAGAATTTATCCCGTATCATTCGAGAAAAAGATATTGAAATAGATGCCCTAACTCAAAAATGCCAAACCTTACTGACTGTCTTGCAGACATCCAGCACAGGTGCTGATAATGGGGCAGGGGGTGTCAACAGTAACCAGTTTGAGGAACTTCTTCAAGAACGTGATAAACTAAAACAGCAAGTAAAGAAAATGGAAGAGTGGAAACAACAAGTAATAACCACGGTCCAGAACATGCAGCATGAGTCAGCTCACCTCCAAGAAGAATTACAGAAGCTTCAGGCACAAATTTCAGTTGAAAGCGATAGTACTTCAAGGCTGCAGGTAGATTATAATGGCTTGATTCAGAGTTATGAGCAGAATGAGAAAAAGCTGAAAAGTTTTAGTCAGGAATTAGCACAAGTTCAACACAGCATAGGACAGCTTTATAACACTAAGGATCTTCTCCTGAGTAAACTGGATTTGGTAACACCACCTGTGGCAACAGCTTCCACTGTTTCACAGCTTGCAGGTGTTCAATACAGTCCTGAAGCGCTCAGTGAGGAGTGTAAACTCCTTCAAAAAGAGCTGGAACAGCTGAAAAAAAAGTTGCAAGAAAAAGATTCAACTATTAGGACTCTACAGGAAAACAATCAGCGATTATCTGATTCTGTTGCTACAGCATCAGAGCTTGAAAGAAGGAGTCAAGAAGGGACTGAATCAGAGATGAGGCAGATCAAAGAAAAACATGATGTGTTACAGAAGTCACTTAGGGAAAAAGATATATTAATTAAATCTAAAAGTGATCAGTTACTTTCCGTGAGTGAAAATCTTAGTAACAAAGAAAATGAAAATGAGCTTTTAAAGCAAGCTGTAACTAATCTAAAAGAAAGAAATTTAATATTAGAAATGGATATTCGAAAACTGAAAGAAGAAAATGAAAAAATAGTTGCAAGGTGCAGGGAAAAAGAAACAGAATTCCGTGCACTTCAGGAGACTAACATGCAATTTTCAATGATGCTGAAAGAGAAAGAGTTTGAGTCTCATTCAATGAAGGAAAAAGCTCTTGCTTTTGAGAAGCTGTTGAAAGACAAAGAACAGGTATGTACGTTCATACTTATGACTATCTCTTTAAGCTAGAGAAGTTCAAAATAATATTCTTCCTGGGTATTTTTCTGTGCTGCAAGGCCATAAATGTCCAGCCCTTTCCTTGTTGGATCAGTAGTATTTTACACTCTTCCTAGCAAAGACTTTGCTCCTGGTAAAACTGTTGGCCATGTTTGAAATATTTGTATATGTCTTCAACAGGGCAAGACAGGAGAATTGAATCAGCTGTTAAATGAAGTTAAATCAATGCAGGAAAAGGCTGTTACTTTTCAGCAAGAGAGAGATCAAGTCATGGTAGCACTCAAACAGAAGCAAATGGAGAGCAGTGCCCTGCAGAGTGAGGTACCACCAAATAATTTATAGCTGCAAGAAATAGATGAAAAAAAAAAAAATAGCATCTATAATATTTTTTTCTTATTTTAGTAGCAATCACTTGTTAAAAGCACTTAAAATTAGTACACTTGCAATGTGCTTCCATAGGTATGTGTTACATTTGCTTAATTTTTTTTTTTATAAGAAGTGATAGTTCAAGCAACTTAAGGTATGTTCTACACAGGTACAGCATTTGCATGAGAAAGAGCAGCGCCTAAATCAGGAACTGGAGAGGCTGCGGAATCACCTTTTAGAAATGGAAGACTCCTACACCAGAGAAGCTTTAGCTGCGGAAGACAGAGAGGTCAAGCTAAGAAAAAAGGTTTTGATTTTGGAAGAAAAACTTGCATCCTCATCTACTGCAGTGGAGAATGCCAGGTAGTTTTTTAAATATCACAGTTAACTGTGCCAATGCCTCTGTTATACTGAGCTGCCATCCTGTAACATGCTAAGCACTTGAGAAAAGAAAAATATATAAACTTTTGTTACTGAGGATCAAGAGGATGATTTAAAATATACTTGACTACTGTTGAGAATTTAAAGTATTTCTTCTTTTAGTAGCAACTATTGTCAACAGTGCTTAGAATGAGAAAAAGAAATCCCTAACCCATTAATTTAGTTGTGTGTTAAAAAGTGACTTACTTTCAAGTCAAGGCTTCATTCAGTTCGGAAGAGTCTTATTTTATACTCTTCAATGCACACATGTGATTGTCATGCCTAGTGAATTGCTTTCAAGATACCCATTCTTACTTTGTGCCTGATACCAATGGAAAGTGTACACTGCTCTGAACTTCCTTCTTCTTAGTGTAAACATATAGGGCAAGATGCATTGAATTTCTCATGGATAGCAGAATCTGGGAGGCTAAAATATTTTTACACAATTGGAAATTAAATGGAGCATTCAGTTGCTAGTAAGTAGCAAGATATACTGAGCTTTTGGAGGCTGAGTTTAAAAGTAAAGACTGGAATAATAAACCTATTGATTCATAGTAATTGAAGCAGACAACTAGGAAGACATGGATTTTTATTTCTTTTTTGTAAAGATGCTATTATAATAATGAACAAAAACTAGATTTTTTTCTAATGCATTTCAAACAAAATAAGTTAATTGGGATTTTTTTTCTTTGATTGTCAAAATTTTGTTGCCAGACTTCTTTAAAATAACTTTTTAGGTTGGTTTTGTGTGCTTTTAAAGAGGGGAAAGAATGCCAGAATTTTTGAAAATTGAGCTGAAAAATTTTTGGAAAGTGTTTTTTGCTGGGATTTAATTTTCTCTGTGATAACATCTGTTATTTAAGTAATGTATCTTGTTTTCATTAAGCCATCAGGCTAGTCTGCAAGTTGAATCTTTGCAAGAGCAGCTAAACCTAGTTTCCAAGCAGAGAGATGAAACCGTGATGCAGCTGACCATCTCCCAGGACCAAGTGAAGCAGTATGCACTGTCTCTGGCCAACCTGCAGATGGTACTAGAGCAGTTCCAACAGGGTAAGATTTGTCAAGAAATAGCGAAGATTACAAGTATTTTGCAGCTGGAACAGTTACCAAATTTTGGTGCTTTTGAAGTATTCGTTACCTCGTTTCCTTTTTGGTAGCCCAAACCTCAGAATTCGTTGTCTGTTAAAAAACTTAAAAAAACAATTCTGTGAAAACTGTTGATCAGTATCACATTTATGAAATTGGAATGAATTGGTCTACCTCATGAAGACTAGATATGATAATGCTGAGGTTTTGCAATTGCATATCTCAAGAAGAGTTACATGTTTTAAATTAAGAGTTTTGTCTCTTATTTTTAATCCTTTAGAAGAAAAAGCTATGTATTCAGCAGAACTGGAGAGACACCAAAAACAGAGTGCAGAATGGAAGAAGAAAGCAGAAAACCTAGAAGAAAAAGTTGCATCACTGCAGGTGGGCTAAATAATGAAATTGAACCTTGTCAAACTAAATTGTAATTCTTCACTGAGCAAGCAAAGTAGCATTCTTCTGCTGACCCTCTATTTTCTGAGGGTGTTTACAATCCAGTTATTTGTATGAACAAGTGATTGCAGTCTCTTCACCTGTTATGTTTGATATGCGTGGTATTAGGATAATTGTGGTAGTGACCTCTCTGCTTTTTTATCCCTTTCCTACCCTCTTATTTAGGTGAGTTTAGAAGAGGCAAATGCTGCCCTGGATGCAGCATCCAGGCTTACTGAGCAGCTGGACATCAAAGAGGAGCAGATTGAAGAGCTTAAGAAAGAAGGTAAGTACATTTTTTTCATTTCTGCTTAAAATATTTCAATCAGCTGAGGAGACAATGTAGTATTCCAAGAAACCACCAAAACTGATATCCTATGAGAGACTAATTCTTTGCCACATTCTGAGGACTTCTTTGTTTATAAAGCAAATATGAAGAAGTCTATTTACCTTCTGTTAGTCATTTTTCTCAAAAGAAAGCCCAGTAGACGTTTTTTGGTTTTGGGGGGTTTTTCCCTGTAAATACCGAGACAGTTGATTTAGCTTTGTAAGTGTCTTTTTTAAAAGTTGGTGAAATACCAAATGTCAGATTTTCCAAAGTAGCTACCATATTTTACATAGTTACAGGAGTACAGTGAGGTGGAGATAATGGTGTGCAGTTGGTAAGAGATGTAGAGGCAGCAGCTCTTGCACAGATGTGACTGCCATCTCTGCTGGATGCAGTGGTAACTCATGCTTTGAACATACACAACTAATTATTACTATTCCTTTTATAATGATAATCAGTCTTACCCTTGTAATAAGTGATATTTTCTTGAAGGATTCTTGCTTATGACAGATACATGGTATGAGGTCTCATTTGAAAGTCTTCAAGATTCCAGCAAGAACTCTACAAAAAAGTTACTACTTTTCTGCTACATATTTAAATGGGTACTTATTTAAATTTAGTTCTAAGTGCAGTTTGCATCCAGGTGGGCATCATAGAAGTGTTCCCTGAGTTCACATATGAATTTTACAAGCTAAATTAAATTTCAAATTGCTACATAATGTACAACTAGTGATCTGTTTTTGAACTGACTGATCTGTATATTTATGTCTCACTACAGACATTGTCAGCAAAAGTTCACTAACACACTGGATTGAAATTAACTTTGGCCTAGGAAAATATTGCACTCTTAAATGGGAAGTTCTTCATTACTGTTTAATTTGGATGTTAAACCCTTGCATAAGGAGGAGTTTCAATTTGGAGAGAACATTGAGTATCAAGCAGTGTTGTATTGACAAGCAATTTACTTAATAAAAAAAATGAAATGGAATTGTTGCATAAAGGAAACAGCACTTTAATGTTGCTGTAGAGTAAATTGTGATTTTTATAGAAAAAAATAACTTTGTATTCTCTATTTTTACAAGAAAACATAAAATGTCTTATTGCAAATTGGCCAAATACATTCCCAGACACTGTTTTTTAGCCAAATCTTTTGAAGGATTTCTTTATGGATTTTTTTGGCAGGAGAAGTGATTTTAATGGAAAAGTATAAGATGTACCAGATGCAGTTTTCTGGATTGCCATAAATGGTTAACAAATTATTGGAGGCTGTAAATGTCTGGTTTACTGCTGAATTTTGGCTCAGGACCTTTTTGTTACTTAGTCTTTTCATACACCCAAAGTACATGTTTTAAGTCCTTTTCAGCTGTAAGATTCTATTTTAGAGGGAAATGTTCCATTTAAAAAATATGTTTAATGATAAATTGCATAGTCACTCTGGATGGAATATAGCTGTGTAGTGGTTCTGAAAACTTGATCCTCTTTGATATAAAATCTTTTTTCGTTTAAACTATTAATATTTTTCATTTCATTTAAATTATTAATATTTTCTTTAAATCCATCATAAAGGAATAAATGAAGTGAATAAAAATTGAAAAAGCAAGTCACAATTGCCTTGCTTTGTAGAGAAATAGCAACAGTGTAAAATTTAATTGAAATTTGTTTTCAGATGCTGCTTGTTTATCTTTTTTGTGGAATTGGTAGTATAATTCTTTATTCCCTTCTGTTCTGTGGACATCCAAATAACAACTCACCTATGTATGCTCATGCAAATGTATCATTTTATAATTATATTTGCTATGTTTTCCTTCAAGTATTGGTGTCCTATTTAACTATATTTACAAAGTAGCATAATTTTAAGTAAATGTAAACCTCAAAACCATGGATTAAGTCTCCTGTGCCTCACCCTGGTATGTTAAGAGAGGAGCGCTGAAGAGCTGTCACATTATTGGAGTGGATTTTGATGCATATGGATGTAGTTGTTACAAGATATATTGTTGTGTAATACATGTTTTGCTTTAGTTTTTTAACTTGCTTTGAATGAGGAGATTACTCTGTGTGTTCCTTTAATAAGAACTTTCCCAGCATTATATTAGTTATTTTGTTCTGTACTCCTTGGAATTCATATTTATGAAGTAAAATGTTTGTATAAAGACGTGGAGTATTTGAATAGGGCATATTAGGTTGTATCCATTTCACAGACTGGCTCTTTGATGTGTGTACCTACAAAATCTCTTTATGAGTTCTCACAGAGTTATTGGTGTTAATTTGGAACCATGTTTTGTCAACATAGTTGTAGCATGTACTTATTAAAGATTGACAGTGTGGAAATGAGTGGAATCCTTTCCATGCACCACAGATTATTTGAAGGTTGTAAAAGTTCATAAAAGTCATTTGTCTTACAAAGATGTTGAGACTTTTTAGGTATTAACAGAGATAAATAAAACAAAAGTGTATATTCTGTGTTTTTTTAATGAAGCCTTTTTAATTAGCATGAGCCCAAAAATTGTTAAAAACTAAGTTTATCAGCAGGTTTTCCAAAGGATTTGGAGGTAAGCATTAAACCTCATGGAGGGAGAGGAGAAAAAGTTCATCCTCTCTACTTTTATCTGTAGGGCAGAGTTGGCCCTTACACAGACAGTCCATGTTATAGCATATTTGTCAAGTTTTTATGTGTGAATAAGGCTTAATTTTACTTTTATTAGGCTTCAGAGGTAGTATCTTGCAGAACCCCAGTTTGGTAAGAGATTAAGCTTTTGTGGTCTTTATGATCTTAGGCCACCTCACATTCACTGATTTATAATTCTGGCCTATTTATTCAGCTTGCAGGCCATGTTGCCTGACTGCAGTGTTTGCTATTTTTCTCTCAGTCTTGTTTTTGGCATGTGAAAGTTGTGGCATTTCATCTCTTCGATTCATGATTTTGTTCCCAAAAGTGTGGGTAATCTTGCATATGCCTGTCTCTCTTGCCAGTATACTGAATAGTGAAGCACAACACTATTTCTGTGATGCATCAGTGTGTCCCAGCATGCTGTTTCCAGAATTTGTATCAATTACAGGAGTGGAAAAGGTCCAAGCAGAACAGGCCCTCAACAAACTCCTGATGTTGTTCTGCTAGCCAGTAATTCATCTAGGAAACTTGAGAACTCCTCTGGTGCTTTTTGAAGCAACCTGCTAGTAGGGTATACAGAATACCTGGGCTTGGGTAATATTGGAGGTTAAGGGCAGAGATCAAAAAGACCTGATGCCAGCATGGAGTTTGATCATTATGAAAAAAGATTGCCACCACAGGACTGCAGACCTTGCTGAAGCATTTCTTTCCAGTTCTGTATTATTTAGATAGAAAAGAGCAGTTCATCAGACTTTCTGCAATGGGCTTATTTAACATGTGTTCCTGTACTTCAGCTTTGAGTATTGTTCCTGAAATTTCAGCTTGTGCTTTCAAATAGCAATGACTTACTGACACCTTTTTATAAAAAAATCACATTGATTTTATGGTTCATAGCAATATTTATGAAGGTATGTGTTACTGATAAATTTTGCAATAATGTTTCAAAGTTTATGTTTTTGTTTCTTTGCCTGTGATGTTACATTTATAGGTGAGATCAGAAGAGAAATGTTAGAAGATGTACAAAATAAGTTAATGAACCTTATGAACAGCACAGAAGGAAAAGTGGACAAGTAAGTCTTTCAGAAAAAATTTGGTCTAAGTTTTTTTGGTTTATTCCTCTCAGTGTGCAGATGTGGCACTCACAGTTACAAGAGAAGTACAGGACTGTACTTCTGAATGTTGTCTTGCAATACACTTTTATTATTTTGACATTTTTCAATTGCTTGATGGTTGTAAATAGTCATTTTGATTAGTAAAACCAATAGATATGACTTTGGCTCACTGATGTGTTCCTTAAATAGAAGTGAACTTCCGTAGCAGGAGCTCTGCAAATGGAGAGAAGAGTTCTTAATGAAATTATTTTATAATGTTCAAGGTGTGAACAGCAAGCCTTTTCATATGTCTGCATCACCTGGATGTCATGTAAATCTCTATCTTGGTCCTTTTTTTTCTTCTCAACCCAGCAGAACTGAAACAGGGATAGGCAGATGAGCTCCCCTGTCCTGATCATTATGTCTTGGTTTGGAAGTACACAGAGCTTTCTTTTTAAATGGTCTCCTGAATCAAAATCTTAGAACAATCATTTTACCTGACTGTAGTATGTACATCCAAATTTGCTTATGTTGCCATTCTTACTGCATACAATATTGCTAATACTGTCCAAATCCACAGTCTGTAAGAAATGTAATAACTTACAGAAAGAGGAAATTGGTGAGGTATCTTTTAGTTATTTGTATATGATGTGTTAATTTCTGTACTGTAAATTAGGCAAGAGTATGAGGAATAAATGCATCAGTACTACGGTATCAGCTGTTACACAACAGCAGCTTGTATAAGTACCTTCTTTTGTTCTGCAGACTGTTGATGAGAAATCTCTTTATTGGACATTTTCATACTCCAAAAAATAAACGTCTTGAAGTGTTAAGGTTAATGGGAAGTATCTTGGGACTGAAAAAGGAGGAACTTGATCAGGTAATACTTTGCAGAAAAATAGGCATTCTCTTTTTTTCTTAATTTTTTTCTTTTTTCTTTTTTAAATTTTTTTATTTTCTTTTTCCTTTGTCTTTTCTCTTTTTTCATACCTTTTCCTTCCCTTTTTTTTCAGTATCCTTACCTGAAAATGGAATTACTTGCTACTGAACTAAATGTGACTGTCCCTGCACATTTTGTGGGAAAAGTGTGTTTTTTCTTCTTTTGTCTCACCTTTTTTCTGTGTGGGACTTTTTGGTTTTTTTATCTGATGATCCTAATCTTTCGATAACATTGTTTTAATAGGGTAAATTTCATTTTGCTGAGGAATGCTAATTTAGCAAGGAAAGGATTTAACTTTGTGCTGTTGTAGAGTAGCTGTAACATATCAGTTACAGAAACATAAGCCTGTTATATATGTACCAGTAGTTATTGTGAAAAATGTGAGGTTTATGCTTTTAAATAAAGGGCCAGGTTTTTAGACTGCCTGTCTTTGGGAGGTGGAGAATATGGTTTTAACAAATATAAAAATTTTTATTTATCTCTAAGAGTGCCACATTGTTATGTGACATTGCAGCCCATATTTATTCACTTTCTTTTATGCGCTGTTTTATTTTTGTTGTTTCCTAACTTTGTTTTCTTTAAATATTTCTCTAGTTGTTATCTGAAGAGCAAAGAGGGGTTACAAGATGGGTGACTGGCTGGCTTGGTGGAGGAGCAGGGTCAAAGAGTGTTCCTAGTACACCTTTGAGACCAACTCATCAGAACATTTTTAATAGTGTAAGAATTAATCATTCATTCTCTGGATTTGAGTGGAAAAATGGGGAAGTTGCTTATTAATGCTCATGTTTGGTTCATTGGTATATTGAGCTTCATTTACTGACGCTGCTGTATCTTGCGTAAATTGTTTTGTGCAGCTGCTTTGGCAAAAGGTTTTTTCCTGCACTAAGGAAATATTTACATTGAAAATTATACAGTGATAAGTCTTGGGCTAATAAAGAAGACAACTACTCTTCCACTGGTTCCTGCATTCCTTGTTCTTATAGTATGGACTTCATGTGAGAGTATGGAATTCCACAATACTGAACAGTATAGAAGACTGTCACGTATTTTGATTACTGTGTTCCCATATCTCCTTCAAATTTAAATTGAAAAGTTTTATCAGCTGCTGCAGCTAGTGCCTCTTATACAGCAAATAAAACTGGTATTTTAAGTTTTCAAATACTGTAAAGCAGCAGATTTCATAGCATGATCCATGGGAGCAGTTTATCTATGGAACTTTCCATTTTGCAGGCCAATAAATAATGTACTCAAGGGCCAAGCACTGAGGGATTGGAGTTTTTGGATTGACTTTGTTTTTTTGCTCAATTGAGCTAGAAATATTGAGAATGGATTCCTGTAAATCATCTTGAAGTGTACGGATTGGTTTTTCCCCCTAAAATGGTGCAGGCACAGAGGCCACTAAAGGACTGTGGTCTGATTAACAATAGAAGTAAAAAGAGAAAAATTAATGCTTTTGTGTGAATAATACAGGCTTTACTAAGACAAATTTTATCTTGTCATGCTACCAACACCTTAATCATTCCATGCTTCCTTTATTTGAGATTCTTTATGAAATAAAGCATACATGAGCTTTAAGAGAAAAGATAGGGTTTTATGTGTTTCTGGAGGAGAGATTGGTTGAGCAAACACTAAGGAAATACTGTGATGTCAGTAATAGCATGTAATTCTTTAAATAACTGGCTTAAATCAATAATGGAATTATATTAGAAGTATGTATGTTTTCTCTAGAGTTTATCAATTTTATATAAATGCCTCTTAGTGAGAAAACAACAAAGAGTGTATTTTGAAAATAAGTTTCATTGTCACTCACTGAGAGCTGCTTAGTACCAAGTACAAGTACAAAATAGATTGCAGTCTGTCGACAGCTTTTTGTTTTATATATATAGATGTATTTTTGACTTAGTACTTTTCACCAGAGCATCAATGAAATATAATAACTAGTAGCTTTTTACAGTCTTTTTCAGAACTGTTTGTGAAATTCCTTGAAACTGAATCTTGCCCAAGCCTTCCCCCACCCAAGCTCTCTGTTCATCACATGAAACCTTTGGGAGCAGCAGGAACTGGTAAAAATAGCAGTACTCCACCCACCAGTCAAATGCAAGGTAAATTCCAAATCTTTACACAGAACATAAATAACTACAGGTAGAATTTTAATGAGGATTTTAATGGTTCTGTGCTTCCTCACTTTTAAATTATGAACTTGATTTCTTCTCCCCAACCATGTCCTACTTTGTCTTTTTTTTTTTTTTTTTTTTTTATTCTTCTCCTATCTTTCCTTCCCACTGCATCTATACCTCACTTTCTAAACTCTCAATACAGAAGATTAGAGGGACCAAATTCCCTTTGATATGGGAAGGATTTAACAGCACCTGTTAGAGCCACACAGTTGCTATGTAGACAACTTCATATGGTGTAGCAGTGAAACCAGTCCTGATTTTCAGCATCCCTGTTGATCAGCCTGTGTTGAAGTGAGTGAAAAATGCAAGTAATACGACTTTGCAGTGTCTCTCTGGTGTGTAGAACCTGGTTGCCCAGAGAGGACCAAAGTAATATCAGTTAAGTGTATGGCCTGGTATGAAATCTCTGTAAGCAGTACAGGAGTGTTGACCTAGAAAAATCAAAGAGAACAGTTATGCTTACATTAAACATGTTAAATTAATGTACTTTTGTTTTAAGTCATTTAAGATTCAAATGTTCAATTTAACTGGTCTGGTTTATTATTAATTTTTAATATGTGTTTAAGACTTCACCTTAATATAGGCCTGCTGGTTTGCAGAAGCTTGTTTTGTTTGAAACTTAGCTGTAAATTCAAAAGAAAAAACCCTGAACACCAAACCCCTACATATTATATGTATGTACAGAGATAGAGAGAGATGCCAAAAAACCCTTTTTCAATTCACCTAAAGTAGTTGGATGTTACAAAGTGCTGTTTATTTATGGGGGTTTTCATCATGCTGACCCTGTGGAAGCTGTGCCATGTGTTGGGAAACCTTCCTGTGCTCTGCATTTTAGTGCATGTGCCCCACTTCTGCTGATATTTTGTGTCTGGCATTACAAAGGTGAAGCGAACTGCAAAGGGTGTTCATCTTGCCTGTCAGATGTGCACATTTTTTTGGGTAGCTTGGGTTGTTAGGGAATTTTGGTAGTGGACTTGGCATTGCTGTGTTAACAGCTGGACTTGATTTTAAGAGTCTTTTCCAACCAAAGGATTCTCTGGTTCTATGAGAGTAGTCAAGAGCCTATAAAAGTCTTTGAGGGTGTCTACAGCCCATGGCAAGGAGATTTTCAAGGACTTACATGTTGCCAGAGTAATAGTCAATTTTAGAATGTCTTTCTGAACAAATGCTGAAAAATTGGGTAAATTTAGGAATGTTTTTTAACAAGGTGTTTTCATTGTTGGTTTGGGTTTTTTTGTATTCCAGATTCTCCAGTGTCAGGAATGGGTAGAAGACCAGATGCAAATCCATTTTTAGCACCTCGATCTGCAGCAGTGCCTCTCATAACGCCAGCTAGTAGTTCTGGACATCTGCTTATGAAACCTATTTCTGATGCATTGCCTACTTTTACACCACTGCCAGTGTCCCCTGATGCCAGTGCTGGTGCTGTATTAAAAGACCTCCTAAAACAATAGATGGTCTTGTATCAGTATAATGATGATAGCACTTTAAGGAAAATGAGAACACTATGTTGTATATAATTTACCACAATGAGGCCTTCTGTAAAAAGTCAAGTATTTGATTGCAATTGTCCCTTGCTTTTCTTGTACTTAAAAACTTATCAGTGCTTCAGAAATTCTAATGGTGGAATGAATAATTGCCTTCTGTATAGCAGGCATTCATTTTGGGTGTGGGTTAAATATTTAACTCAGAAAAAAATCTATCTCGTTGCTAGATTGTCACAAGACAAATTAAAGGATTTTTAAACCTTAGGTATATTGGGTTGTTTCAGATATGCATAGGCAGCATTAACTCTTTGGCGCTGAGATCGGTTTTTCCATTAAAATGATCTGCCATCTACCTTCAAGAGCCAGAACTAAAAGAAATACATAGAATACCCAATTATTGGTGTTTATTTAATGTACTTTTGGACATGTTTCTCTTATTTAAAAGTTCAGTTGCATTTGGGGGCAATTTGAGGCACATTGATCTCTTTGCACAATGATTTGATATAGCCCCTCCAGGCTAACAGCTGTTTTCAGCAAAGCCATCAGCACCAAGGAGTTAACTATGGAAGTGAGGCTTCACATCCTTGTGAAGAGTGGGTAATTTAGCAAATGATATGTTCACATATATAAAGACACTGTGCTCTAATGGTCCAAGGTGTATATTTGAGAGACTTTTTATCTTGCAAGATTTTGTAGATCCAAATATAGACTTAAAGCTTGAACACATGTATAGAATTTAAAGGGAAGAAGGTGCTTGCTTATCTCAAATGTGTAAATAGGTCTTTGCACAATCAAGGCCAAAGTCAATTATTCTGTAAATTTTGGTGTGATAACTTGTACACTTTGTTTAGCAGGTAAAGAATGAAGTTGCATACTAAAGAATAGGAATTACCCTCATAGTGAATCTGAGATAAAACATCCTCAGTTTAAAATGTGTAATTTCTAAGTCTTTTTATATGCCTCTCCTTGTTAAGTCAGTGTTACAATAACTGTTGTGCAGGTTCTATATTAGAACTGTCAACCTTCTTCATTTTCATTAAGGTCCTGGATGAAATTGTTGTAAGAGTTATATTTAAATAAAATTAATTACTAAACTTGTACAGAATCAACCTAAATAATGCAAGAAATCTTTGCATTTATTTATATAGAGGTCAAATAGTGAATTTTTTTTTTTGCCTTGAAACCTAGCAAAGATTTTTTTAATTGCTGTACTTACCTGAAGAGCTGTATGAAACCCTTTTCTCCAGTGTAGTAATGTTTCATGGAAGACTTAGCAAATTTGTAACTGGATTGATCTACCATATTGGATTTTGATTTTAAATTTTTTACCCCAAAAAATTAATGGACAGTTTGGCAGTTGGATTTCTGAAAATATTACAGCCACATATTTACCAATGTAAATTCTGTGTTATATAATAAATGTAATGAGAATCTCAAATTACCTCAGCTGAGAATGTTAGTTAGGTACTTCGAATGTACATCTTCATTTAAACTGGGCTGGAACAGCTACTTTTTTTTTCTCTATAGCAATTATAAAGAAAACTGAAATCAGATGGCATCTGTGCAATCTCCCTTGGTCTTGTAGTTATGTCTGTTTAATGATATATAGCTGCTTCGCAATAAAATTGCCTTTTGGTGAGCCAAAGCAGAAGGAAATGTTTAGTTTTTAAAAATTATGTGACTTACATGTTGTAAATTACCAGTGGAGTCATGCTGCTCACTATTCTCTGAAGATACTAACTGAGCAGGTTTTTTTTTATGCATTTTTTTTCTCCTTTGACTGCAGAGAACTTAATGTGTACACATTTCTCTTTCAGGAAGCTTTCTAAATGCCAATAAAGAAAATAAAGTAAGACCATTTATTTCTGCATGCTATAAGTCAGTTCCATTTATACAGTAAGGTATGAGTTTGAACAGGGAAACCTAATACCAAGCAGAGGTACTGAAGAACTTCAGAGTTCCTCATTAAGCTCCTTGATGAAGAAAAAGATCTACAGCAGAGATACAAAAGGCTTCAATCCTTAAGTCCTAGGAGGTGAGCTCTGTTGAACTGTGGAGAAAATCCTCATGGCTTAGACATTTCTGTTCTAAGGCTCATTCCACAGGTACATTGGTGAGGTTTGATGCTTTGTTAGAAATCAGCAGGGCTTCTGTGTTCCAGGCAGTACTTTTGTGCAAAAAAGTGTAAAACGACTTCATTACTTTGTTTCTTTCTTCCTTCTTTGAATGTTTCACAGACCATTACAAACATTCAAGCTTTGTTTTCATTGAATGATTAGTAGTTATATTTTTTCCTCTAATTTTTCTTCTGTGTTTACTTTGTCCTTGATAACTGTTCCATATATAGTTGTCTTACCAGTTTCCCACATGTACATACGTGACTCATGTAGTCTGTCCAGTTAATTGTGTGGTTCTTTCACACAGCAGCATGAGGGGAAAAAAAATCTCTGGAATTTATGCAAGGTGCAGCAGCTGACATTTTTCATTCTTTTATTTAACGTAATTATTTTCTGTGGCTTTTGCAAGGATTGTTTTGGTTTAACAAGCTGTCAGTTATCTTTAGTGGTAAGGTAACAATTATAGTAACATTCATTTTGCATGCTTGATATAAGGGGTGTGGGGGGGAGATGAAGGTTAGGTCTTTAGACTTACTCATTTTTTTGCTGTTCTTTGCTTATCCTACATTCCATGCAAAGAGAAGAAAGTAACTGGTTGATCTTTCTAATTGACATTGTAAAGGAATGCACAGTGTGGGGTTTGGGAGTTTACTGGGATTTTTTTTCGGGGGGAGGGGAATGTTGGGGAGCTTTGTTTTGTTTTTTTTTCACTTAAACTTTCCTGCATTACACCAGCTAGTCACAGGAATATAATTTCACAAATCATAGTGACCAGTGTAAAAATAACTCGGTTTTTTTAACAACTGCATTTTATTATTGTTTCTTTTTGCCATTCTTGACCATTTTGCATAAGTAGTTACCAATAAGGCAGGGGATCTGGACTATCTATAGGAGTGACGGATGGCTAAAGCAGAAGAGACAGAATGGAAGATGCTTCTCTTGTAAGTATTTCACATTATCACATACGTCATGAAAGCTGTGCAGTTAATTAATGTCTTCTCATTGCTTGTATTGATATACTGCTGGGTTTTTGGTCTTTCCATAGAATCATGAAATGGCCTGATTTGGAAGAGACCTTCAAGATCATCCAGTTTCACCTCCCCTGTCATAGGCAGGTGTGGATGCTAAATGCAAAAAGTAAGCAGGGAACAGAGCCTGTGTGAAAGTAAGTCACACAGGCTTCTCATTCTGGCCTGAGAAAGCATGAGAAAAATCCTAACAGTCCTTGGTAAAGGACAACAATCTTTGCAGGTGGAGTTTAGGAAAACAGTCAAGGGGTGGTGTTCCACTTAACCAATGATAGTGATGTATTGCTCTAATGACCAGTGAGAGTTTTACCTCTTGGATCTCCTCGAACATGTGTATAAAAGAAGATTAAGAATAATAAACTTTGCTGTCTTGGACAATGCAGCCAAGGGAGTCAGTGTTGTACTGCTTCCCAGTTCCTAATATAGAGCAACAGGCAGGGACACCTTTCACTAGACCAGGATGTTCAAATCCCCATCCAGCCTGGCCTTGAATACTTCAGTGGGGGCATCCACAGCTTCTCTGGGAAACCTGTTCCAATGTCTCACCACCCTCACAGTGAAGAATTACTTTTTAGTATCTAATCAAACCCTACTCTCTTTCAATCTATAGTCCATGGGAAAAGTGAAAAAATATTTGAGTTTTGGTCAACTATTATTAGGGGGTTTTGCCAGTTATTGGGAAAAGAGAGTCTAGAAGCCCTGTGAAGCATGTGGCATTGCAACAAGCACTGACAGACTACAGGCCTACAGTATCAGGGAAACAAATTGCTTATATGTATTTTTTGTGTTTGTTAACAAAATGAGTGAGCTGACCCTTGTACCAACAACCTGGAATGTTCTATCTCCCTTAGTGTAAAGGACATCTAACTCTTCAGAGTGCTGCCTGGATACTGTTTGAATATCAGCCCGTGTTACAAAGGTAACGAGAATCTTGGCAGTACTGTTTAGTTAACCCCAAGGTTTTCATTTTTGAGATCAGATGCTGCCTGCATTTCCCCCCAGTGAATTTCCAGTTGGTCATGCAAGGTGGATTGAATTGCAGCATGATCACATATGGCAGTACAGACCAAGGAGGTTTGAGTCAGCTAGGAACTATTAATTTCATGTCAGTTATGAAATAGTAGCTATTAGCCAGCACTATAGTACAGCCACTTAGTAGCTAATATTTGTTGATGGAATAGTACAAGAGGTTAGGAAAAAGAAATGTGTAACATACTCCAAGTGGTGCATATTTTGTTGTTTGGCAGCTTTCTGCCAAGGCTCTCCTACAAGGTTAATAAAGTCAGATGGTTGATTTTAAGTTAGTAAAAACTGATCAGTGGCATCTCCTGACTCCCTAGAATGAGAAGCAATGTTAAACACAACCCTCTGAGAACAGAAAGCCCAACAGAAAGCCCAAGAGTTACAATGCTTCAAATCTAACCTTTTGTAAATTAGGGAGTAGGGAGCTAAGGCTATTCTAAGGTTTTGAAAATTATTTTGACCTTTTCAAGGCTGCAGAGAAAGGCAGAAGCCCACATTGTTTGGCAGAGGCAGCTGGATTTTTAGAACTAAATAAAGCTACCCTCATTTGTACAACTTAGGTAGCCTGAGTCCATGAGTCTCTTGAGCAGTTAGTGTAGTGTTACCAACAAAAATACATTTAGCCTAAGCAGCGAAGTGGCAACTGGATGTAAATAGAGCAACAGTAAGAGGTAGTAGCAGTTTTAAGAAAATCGGGGATAAGAAGTTGGGTAAGAATATTAGTTCCTAAATTGAGTACAAGAGATGTAAGCTGCAAACATTATTTCACAGAATCCATTAGGTTAGAAAAGACTTCTGAGATCACTGAGTCCAAACTTTAACCAAACATACCTTGTCAACTAGACCATGGCACTGTGTCAGTGCTTGACAACCTTTTCTGTGAAGAACTTCCTCCTGATGTCCAGCCTGAACCTTGAGGGGCAACTTGAGGCTGCTGTCCAGGTTGCCTGGAAGAGATTGACTCCCACCTAGCTATAGCTCCTTGCAGGTAGCTGTAGAGAGTGATAAGGTCACTTTCTCAGAAGAACAGAGACAATGAGAATGACTCCAGATGCTGTTTGGGTGCAGGTATCCAAAAAGCTGCAGAGAGAAAGGGAAATAAGGGCTTCAGGTTTCAACTAGTCATGGAGAAAGCCAACCACTGATTGTGAAATTAACCTTTATGTAAAACTGTTTCCTTATCTCCTGCAATACTTTCTTTATTGTTATAGGATCTTAAAGTATTTGAGTGATGCTTTTGTTTGTAATAAAAGGGTATTTTCAGAACTACAAGCAAATTACCAAGTTGATTCTGGTTCACCTATGCATTTGGGTTTACATGTCATACCATGGATACAACACTAAATTGTAGTAGGAGTAAAACTATAGTAAAGAAAGTAGTTTGAATGGTAGACTGAAATACTGAAAAATAGTAATTAAAACTGAAACTTTTTCTGGAAGTAGATTTGGAAAGTATTTAGACTGCACTTCGCTCTACTCTTAAGTGGTGGGTGCCAATAAAAATGAAGGCAAACAGAACGCTGCCTTATTTTTGACAGTTTTTGACAAGGAGCAGTAACAGATGTAACAGTTTTCAGCTAACTTAGAGAAGGCTTATTATGAAACTACAAAAATTTGAGAAGTACTGGATTCTAAAGAAAATGAATGAGTCATAACTAGGATTGCCAGATCTGTCTGGCCCCAAGTGCAGACTGAATAGCACATTGTCTGCAGAGTGCTCTGGATGAAGGACCTGCAGAGTACCACTGCAGGCCGAGGAGTTGCAGGTGGTACCTGTGTCCTAACTGGACTCTGAACATAACAGCAACTATGGTGTGCTTCCCAGAACCTGCCATGCAGGCAGGGCTGGAGGTCCTGGGAGCCTGCTGCACTCTGGCTCTAATGTTCTTCTGAACTGAATCAGTGGTTCCAAATGCCTTGTACAGGTACTTAAATAGCCTGATGCTCTGATGCTTTGCTGGTAACCTGAAGCCTTCACTGCCCTGGTCAAATGGCACTAGGTAATCTAGTTCATGAAAGCAAAGATTTTCACTAGAAACTCAAATGGAGTTGGCTAGAGCTGGTTTCAATTGCACAGAACTACAGTAAATGCAAAAATAAAACCTCTACACCATGGAGCAGAGCTATTTTTCTGAGATATGTAGTTCTTAAGGATAGTCTCCAAGAAAATCTATGCCTAAAAGATGACAGAATCATTAAGGTTGGAAAAGACCCTTAAGACCATCAAGTCAAACCTTTGATGGATCACTACCACATCAACTAGGCCATGGCACTAAGTGACACATCAATCATTTATTGAACACCTCTGGAGATGGTGACTCCACCATCTCCCTGAGTAGTCCATTCCAATGCTTAACAACCCTTTCCATGATGAAATTCTTCCTTAATTTCATGATCTCCTATGCTCTGGTACTGATTTCCAGATAGTTTGGGTTTACTGTTCTGTATTTGATTAACCATTATATATAAACCTATGAAATAGAGGATTGTACTTGGTACTTTATCTTCTTCTAGCACCAAGGCAATTTTGTGAGATTTGTACTTCAGATAAACAATTCGGCTGTCACAAATGGTCATATAGAATTCAGTTAACAACACTTAATTTCTGAACATCAAGTGAGTTCTGATGAATGGTTTTTCTTCATTTCCTTGATTTGTTCTACAGTCTCTCCTGCTGGCATTTCAATTTAGACATATCCTCCCAAACTGGATTAGTTTGTTTTTACTTCTTTTTCCTTTTTCCTTTGTTTTTATTCCACTATGGTAATCTCTTGAAGTTTCTCTACCAAATGCAGATGAAGAAGAAAAACTTCACCTTCTACAGTGATTTTATCTTTTCTAAGCACTATTTTTATACCTTGTTCATCTGTTGGCTTTGCAGACTCTTTGGCAATTTTCCTGCTCTTGGTGTGTCTGAAAAAGAATTTATTATTAGCTTTATGCTTCTTATGATTTGTTTCTCAAACCTTCTTGGCCTGACTTTATGTTTTTCACATTTAACCTGTCAGAATTTTTGTTCTTTTCTATTTTCTTTATCTGGCACGACTTCAACTTCTTGAATTTTGTTATAGAACTGTGGACCAAATGGGGACTGATTGATTTATCAGGCTCTGGTTATGGACTCTGCTCACAGTACAAGTGCCTCTGCTGGAAGATGGATCCAGTTCCACTCACTTTTCACATGGCTGCCTGAGGTTCTGGTACCCCACAATTCCTGAATGGATGGGAGTTCTGGGCATGGCCAGGCTGCTTCTGAACACGGAACTCCTGGTACTGCTCAGCTGTGGCATCCAGTGCAACTAAGGCAAAGGCCAGGAGATTAAAAAAAACCAAAACACTCTGTGTTTAGGATTTGCATCCTGTTGCAAGATTTTGTAAGCTCTGCAGCACATACAACACAATGAGGAAATGGGAGTACATCCCTGCTCAGTGGAATTTCTACATTCAGCAAGCTAAATTGGTGCCTTACAGCAACACTTGTTGCTGCAGAGCAATGACTAATGAGTCTGAAAACAAACAGACAACACACATCATGTTTACCATCTGGATGTTTACCATCCAGTTTCATAGGCAGTTCTTATGAATGGCATGGTTAGGTCACAAATGTAAACAGGTAGTTTGTGAAATGGTGTAATCCCTGCTGTGGGAATAAGTAAATTAAGTGTAGTTGTTCTTAAATGAAAGAAAAGTTTATAAATGTCTTCTGGGATTAGGAAAGCAGTTGAGAAAGTGCAAAACTAGAAGAATTATTTTTCTCCTTGTAGGGAAACTTTCTGCCACTCCTATATTTGACTAACATATAACCCCAAAACCTTAAGATAAGGAAAAGACCCAAAAATGTGCCAAGCATCTTATTGGAAAAAGAAGCCAGAAGTCTTTATTTATGTTGTATCTATTCACCTATGAGAGTGAAGCATGTTTAAAAAGGGAATGTTTTCCACTACTTGGAAGAAGAGGCTCTGGAAGAGAGGGTTGATGTCAAATATTTTCTACTCTGGATTCATCACCAGGGTTCTGGCAGGTGCCCTTACAAAAATAGTGCACATACTTGTGAACATTCAAACAACCCTGTTGAGAGATGGCATTTCCACAGACTTGTTTGGGTTTATTCAGAACCTGAAGTGTTTTAATGGAAAACACAGAATATGCTCAATGCTACAGTGGCTGATCTTTTGCTCTGGATAAAAACAAAGTCAGTTGCCAAAGCAGAATAAAAAGGAGAAATGATGCACAACTAAGTCTGGGGGAAAAAAAAAAAAAACAACCAAAATAAAACCAACCCCAAACACAAAGCCTACCTAAAATATAAGTTCTGTGTGGTGGAATTAAAGTACTTGGGAGCCAAGGAAGCATAGGTGAAGCTGATGTTTTACTGGCACTGATGCCCAGCAGCCAGGGAAAGCTGCCAGGTTAACCAGCAAAAGTGAACCACTGTCTCCAGTCAGCTGCTCTAAGGTGCCACCCAGTCCTGCTGTGCCAGATGTGCCCAGTGTGGTGCTTGTGTTAGCAAAGGGCTTGGGAAACTGCAAGAGACACAGCAGTCTTGAGGCATTTTTGCATAAAATAAATCAGTCCTGAATATTTCTAAGGAAGGTTTTAGTACATATTTCTAACTGTCTGGTCGTAATTGGAGCCCAATGGTTTATGTATCCCAGGCACTCGTGAAGACTGAATGTTGGCTTGTTCCAACAGTGAAACAGACTTTAGTCTTGGTCCAAAAGTATTAAGAGTTTTAGGTCTTTATTTATGGAAGGTCATTATTAGCTGAAATGGGCCATAAAGAATTTATGCCTGCTATTAAAAGGGGCTGGTAAACATTTTGTCACAAGATTAAAGAGCATTGTTTTCAACCACATTGTCTAGACCATTTGACAAAAATGCAGAGAAGGCTACAGCCCAGTTTATGTACATGTCAATCTTAAAAAATAAACAAAAACAAATGAAAGTATCTGTCTAGTTTCAGGCAAAATGTGAACTGCAGTTATGAGAGCTATGCTGAGATTCAACAGAAAAAGAAATAAAGTATGAACAGTGGGCTGGGGCACATTGTTCTTGGATACTCAGAGCAACCAAGGGGGAGATGGGAGTTCTCAAGTATATCTTCTGTCTTTAGGAACATGATGATGTTACATGCACTTTTTACAGGAAAGTATTTTAAAAGTACCAATGTCTATCTAAGGATTGAAAACTCAAGAAGACTGTTACAAACTACCACTAATAATAATTATTACTTTCTGCTGAGAGTTGTCACATTCATGAAAAATGCTGTGAAAGGCTCTGATTTTTTTCCTGAGAAAGTTACAGTAAAAATTTAGTTTGTTTGTTTACCTTACTTTTACTGGGTTAAAAAAAACCCTGAACAATACTGAGGAATTCTTCCAAGAATATTACTCTTTTTTGCCTCAGGCATGTTCTACAGACTGTCCTAGAAAGTATTACAGGTGATCATTAGACATCAAACCTCACCTCACTAAAGGGAATATTCCTGAAATGGTTCTGTCTTACAGTAGATGCAGTTCACTGGGCTATTTTAAGCTGTTTGAGTTTTGGTATGTACCTGCTAGCTCCTAATGCTCCTTATCTAAAGGAACAGGTGTTCAAAGCAATAAAGTGGAGTCAGATGTTTAGAGTTTAGAGTCAGTCCATGTTTAGAGTTGCTGCGTTTCAGAATGGATCCAGTGATGTCTGGGCTTTCCACTGGTAATTTCCATCCTAAAAGAAGCTGTCTGTTAGAAACTGGTATCAGAATGATCACAGACCTGTAAAGAGAGTACAGCTGTGGAGTGGTGTGGTTTAACCCCAGATGAAACTAGGACAAAGATGTAGAATTAGAGTAAACCAAGGACTTGAAGTGTTTATTCCATGTGCTTGGGCACTGTGAGACCACCTGGTACAACACCACAGTGGGCCTCAGCACACTGCTCTTTGGAAGCAATGATATCAGCAGCATGCTCCAGCCAAAGGAACCCGTGCCTCAGACAGACAGCTGACATCCCTGTACAGGAGAAAGGAAGGGGTGCTCTATTGGCTCTGTTTTGCATGGATAGCTCATGCAGGTGGGAACTGTACCACACTGAGGCAGCTGAGCCCCAAGAAATAGCAGCACAACAGGAACTGTTACATTTTCTCCTTCCTGAAAATTGTACTGTGAGCTGCAGATCAACACACCACAACATCTCAGGGACCCTACTTTCCCAGCACATTTTAATTAGCACTACTGATGTCTTTACAATTACATACTATGTTAATTTTCACTGTTAATTCTAGCTTGTGTTATATTTGGCTAGGAAAGGAAAATATATGTAGGGCTGTGCTTTTGAGCTTCTGGCCTGAGCCATCTGGAACCAGTTATTGCATCATTCATGTTATGAGATGGCAATTATAATTCAGACAGTGAACGAAGCAGACCTCAGCTGATAATCTAAGGTAGTCTTTGAAAAATTATAGGGAACCCTCCCCAAACACCAGGAGTTTGCAACTGAGATTCTTTCCTGGGAGGTGGAAGAAATGAGTCCTACTCTCTCCCAGGTGGAATTAGGGTTTGAGAACATGTGTCCTGTGTGCTTGGTGCTATTCATGTGGCAGTAGAGTGAGAGTGTGTATTTCAAATCACTGCCTGTCATAAAACATCAACAACAGTATCAAAAGCTTGCTTACTTGGCAGTCTCCAAGAACACTTAGATCAATCTCCACAGTCAGGCAAAAGCTCAATTTTTGTATATCATGGAGTTTAGATGCTATCAAAACACAGTGGTTTCTGCAAGTGCCCAGCTGGTAAAAACATTTGGTTCCATAAGATTTGGTAGGAGCAAAATGAATGTTTTTAGCATCTAAAGCATGGACATATAAGTCCTAAAGTGTTGGTTATTGGAAAATTCATTTAATGAATTTAGGTCTGTGTGGCTGGGTAAAAGAAGATGTCTATGACTTGGCATGTAGAAGGACTTTGGGCTCACAGACTTACCACCATACAGACTTGTATTGTTTGACTCCTCTCACAGTTTGAAAATTTTCTTGAAAATGTTCAGAGTGGGGGAATTTTTAAAAATGACAAGAACATCTAAGAAGGGCGTTTGACAGATGTGGTTCTGGAGAAATGTAAGAACAAAATCAGAGTTAAAAAAGGAGATTAAATATTGTGAAACTTAGAGGATGAGGACTTGTTTCTGCAAGGAAGATTTTCTGTTCAGGGGTGCTGAGTGTAATTAACTACTCTTAAGTTCCCTGACCTATTTATAGCTTTTGTCTTAGCATTTAGAATTAGTCAGATTATGTTCTCCACTGCTGAGGGATCCTGTTCATCCAATGCTGTGCTTTATCTGCAGGAGCATGGCTCAATTCATATGTGCAGCTGTCTCATCCAAAGAGAGTAAAATTATACAACACAGTTTATGTCCCCCTTATTATATTTATACCCTTATACACAATTTTCACAATCCAAGTCTTAATTTGAGACACAGTTTCAACCCTGGCTATGAACAAAGCAAACTTTGAGAACATAGTTATTTAACAGAGACCCATTTTATACTGGGGACAGTTCTGCACCCCCTCATAAAGACAAAGGCAATGTCAAACTACTCTAAATAAAGTAATGGATTTTATAACACAGATGGATATTTGAGACCATTGAAGTGAAAGCACCACTACACATGAAGTTTAGTCACCATCTTAAGCATAAGTGCTGAAGGTGTCAGCACAGGAGGTTGAAAGATGCATTGAATTATCCATTTTTATAGGGTGAACAAAAGGGGGCTTATGCACCACAAAATCCTTCCTTTATGCAACCCTTCATACCAAACAGAGTTGTGAAAAGGCTGTGGCCACATCTCATTGTTTTATGACTGATGGTAGTAACAGAAAGGTACTGCAGAAATTCCACTTACCCACAACATCAAATCCTTTTATTTTGGAAAAAAAACAGTCACCATGCTGTAAACTAGCCCAGGTTGTGGTTTGGTACACTTTTTGTACTCTGGTTTTTATCCACTCCAGCTGTCAGATGGAGACAGGAAAAATCAAAACATTTGTACAGTATTTCTTCTTAAGGGAGCCCCTTAGGTGGTTGAGATCTGGATTCACCTCCTGTCTCCAGGGCTGGAGCATCTCTGCCAGTTGGCTGATGGATCAGAACTCTGAGGCAATTATTTGGGAGCAGACTGGTGCTGCACTCATACAGTGATTCTGGCATGCATGCAATGATTTTACCATGTGATTGTAGAAAAATTCAGTGGATTAGCAAGTGAAGTATGATCAGATGAAGCAAGTTTGTCTTCCACACAGCTGGATACACAGAGCATTTGCTTTCCTATAAAGCTGTTTCTCATTCTTTCGGTAGATTTTCACACTTCTAACATCCAGTAAGCACTGTTACTCTTAGATCTGTTAGCCCTCCAGCTTATTGAGTGTATTGAGAAACTCTGGTGGTATGGAGCAGTGAGAATATTCACTCTTAAACATTTGCCACAATGAAAATTTTCCTGGTCTTCACTTTCTATCCTTTCCTACCTGTTTTCTGACCCATGACAAAACTCCTTCACAACATGCCCAGCAGCTTCTTCAGAAGTCACTCATGCAAGTTTTTGTTAGGCTTTTGGAAACTTCATTTAAAGTAAGTAAACTGGTTCTTGTTTATTATTTTCAAATGTATAGACACTGTTTGAACAATTCCAGGAGACTGTTTAATTTTCCATGCAATGAAAGGGATACAAGCATGTCACTGAGAGACAAACAGTCAGAAATGGCCAGGAGCCTCTGGTGCTGTTATTTTTGAAAGGAAATTTGGACAATTACAGCCAGTTAATGAGGTAGAGAGCTCTTAAGCTTCCCATTGGCTCCAATGCAACTTGTGGGGGCTCAGCACCCCTAAAGCATCTCAGTCTTGGTATCTCAAGCTGGATGTTGATGCTTAGAGGCTGATTTTATTATTATCTATTATATCAACTGTACTTCTGTTTCTCAATCTGTTACACAGAGATGTATGATAATAATTTCAGGTTCCTTAGAAATAAAGGGTTTTCTTAAATGGGGACACTCAACAGAAATTCAAAGTAGTTGTTTAATGTCCATGTTTGTGTTTAAATTCAGTGTTCATCTTTGGATCTACTATAATCTCTGCCGCATCTGATTGCTTACCTTTCACATCCCATAAATGTTCTGCTTGACCTACTAAGGCTCTGCCCATGGCAAAGTTGCAAAACACCTGAAAAAGTACTTTATTTCCTTCCTCTTCAGTCATAACTGGAGATCTGCAAGTTATGCTTTTCCTGAAGAAATATTTAATATCATAAACTGCTCCCTTAAGCATGGAGGTCAGTTTAAAAAAAGGGCCAGTGTTTGCAGACAAGCCATTTGTTTTACTTTGAATGTTTAATTTGTTTATTCCTGTTTTCAAATAATCCCCAAGCAATATAGTTCCTGTAGCTGTGATCGTCATGAATTTGAGTTATTCACCTCCCAGAGGGTCAGACCTTTCATCAGTATGCCATTGGCACAGAGCAGCGAGTGTTGCATATTCATTGTCCAGGACACCAGCTAGAGGGCCTCCAAAAAAGACTGACTTTTTTTTTGTTCTCAGAACAAGGAAAACAATCCCTTCCCTTCTCCAGTCCCTTGATAAGGGTTTCTGTCCAATAACGGTGCTCTCTGCTCTGAGGCACATTTAACTGTGAAGTTTGCAGCGGGAGAGGCTTTCCTTCAAGCTGTTAGTGTTTTATCCTGGCAGGCTCCTCGAGGTTGTTGTGAGGAGTCTAGCCAGTTGGTGAGCTTTGTAATCTAAACCAGCTGTCCCAGGCTGAGGCCCCCATTTGCATTGTTTAACATACTTAGAAAATGAAGTGTTCATTTTTAACATTCCTCCTCCAATTGGTTTAATGCTGAATTACAGAAGAGAACTAAGCAAAACCAGGTGCTTTCTCTGTATTCTCTCCAGTGTCTGAGGAGGTACAGACGGCTCCCGATCTTCTCCATTACTTGCCATTTCATTCTTTGGACTATAAATGACAGAGGAACTGAAGTGCTAGCAGAGGGTAATGCTTGGAAAACTTTCTAGTTATTCATCAGCACAGACTCTGGTTTTTTTCCACCTTTCCCCAACAGTTTTGGACATGCAAGGATTAAGAAGGTAAGTGGTATGCATGAAACTTCTTTACTTACTGACGGGAAACCTACTTGTGGAAAATAGCTGTGGCAGGGATATGTTATGCCAATCCACTTGCAAAAGCCATTTGCAAAGAGACGGGATCTCAATGGTCAGAGGTGGGGAAAGACGATCTGCCTGTTATTAAAGCTGTGCTGTCTCTGACGAGTTCCTTCTTGATCTGTGCTTATACTCTGCGCATCTGCGGGAGTGCTGAACTGCAGCAGCAACGAGCCCACTGGCTACAGTGATTGATTGAAGTAATTAGTTACTATTACAGAAGTTAATCACTAGTTTAAATTATTTTTCCTGCTGGGCAAGCTACTGTGACCAGCTGCATAGTGTTGATAGGTTGTGCTGCTTGTCTGTTAATAATTCTTGAGGGGATTTTAGTTCTAAAGTAACGAGCAAGTTGAGATCATGGGTGCAGACAGAGCACGTATGAGGCAGTTAAGTTCACCCCCACCATCACCACCACCAAAAGGAAAGAATATATAATCTCATGGCAAAGGAAACGAAAGGCTGTCTAAAAATGTTTGAGTTTTGTCTGACTGTTTTATGGGGGAGTTTGTTATCGTGCACTGTCCTGCAGCAATGTGCAGCATAGCCCAGTTGCTGTGTCTGTCAGTCTTCTGCTATAACCTGTTGTATTCCTTCCAGTGCTGGTTTTGCTATATGCAAAGTGAGTATACAGTCTTTATAGAAGTGCACACTTTAAAATATCTTCAAAAATATTTGGGGAATCAATAAATTACGTGCAAATCTAAATGGATGATATTGTAGTGTGACTGCTTTACATTGGACTATTAAAAAAAGGTCTGTGCAGAATTTGCATTTCCTTGTCACTCAAAAGTTGCCAACAAGTACATAGTGCTCCACAGCACTATGAGCAACCATTTTTGGGTGTATGTTTACTTTTCAGAGCTTGTCCCTGTCTCCTCATTTAAAACAATTTTTTTGTAATGTGTTGGTCATTTTGTGTGGTTTTGTCTGATGCATTTGTAGATCTTGCTCAGCAGCTCAGTCTGCACTCTGGAAATCAGGGACAGCTCTAAGAGAGAAAGTTGGCAGCTCACATGGGTACCTAAAATATCCCCTGCTTCCTCTACTGGTTTTGTGGGAATGTATTGTATCCATTTGCCATTTAGAACTACAATCCAAGATAAGCAAGGTGTGGGTTTAATGGTACTGGGAAGTTTTCTATAAATCAGCAAAACACTGAAATCCACAGGACCTAGAAAAAAAGTAGTTTCTGACTGAGCTTTTTCATGCTTTTCTATCTATTAGTAAATATTTGGAGGTGGGAGGTTGCATAGTTTCTATGCTCTGGGTAAGGAACTCCAAAACCAGGCGTAGGGCTCTTTTAGCGAGGGATCCTCTTCTTTCAGTTGCAGTGGAGAGCATGTAGGGACCACAAGATGTGAAGGTGATATACCTGGGGAAGGCTCCATTGAAGATAGCAGCCTCTAGTAGCTGGTGACCTGGCACAGTGTGTCTCCTTCAAGACTGAGTAAAGGGACAGAATCTGGCCCCAAGAAAATGGATTGATGTCAGATAGAGCCTCCTGGGGATGCAATGCGGTTTAGTGGTTGGAGCAACTGGCTTGGATTCAGGACCTCCTGCGTGACATGTCTGCAGCCCTGCCAGTGCTTTGCATTGTGAACTTAGGCAGGGCCTTGCTCTGGTTTACCCATCTGTAAAACCTGCAGTGTGCAAGAAAAGCTTTCATTCTTGCAAAAGAAAGGTGTCTGAGAGGGGAAAAACCACTTTATTGAATATTGCACACTTGTTCATTTTACAGCTGCTGCATGGGGTGTCATAAAAATTAGATTAGACCATAGACATGTACAGTCTGGTTTCAATCCCAATTGCATAAAACCATCATACCATCAGAGTCACTGGCTCTGAGACCTGAATCTGGCCCACATTTATATTACTCCTCCAGAGGCCAAATTCATGTTAACAAAACTGTGGAATACACTGAAGTGTCACTAGAAATTAATTTGTCCATGTGTATTTAGTTCTACGTAATAAATCTGAATATCAGAAGGTTTTCAGCCTATTTTCTATGCACATTACAGGATACTGACTGCTTTCACACTGGCTGTCTGCCTTTCAAGCCCTGGAAAAGCACAGGTGAGAGGTGCATGCAGAGATGTATATACTGCTTTATACTGAAGCACTATATGGCATGAAACTTAACTGGCTAGCAAGTGGATAGGAAGCTCTGTGGTCTGGGGTTTACATGAAAAGGAAGTTGAATGGTCTAAGGGTTTAGAGGGGAGAACTTGCAGCCAGCAGGATTCTGGAGTTGAACATGGATTGAGCTTATTGACTCATCCTTGCCAGCTCAGCAAAATATCCCTGTAAAAACCTGGACCTCACTGAAAATGTGATTCTGCCTCTAAATTGAACACTTCTGGAACAGGAAATAAGAAAACCTATCCCATGAGACCAGAGACCGCTCAGTTCTATTGTGAGAAACATCTGTATTTGGAAAATTCATTCATATAAATACACATTTTCTGTGTACAGCAGGATCATGTCTTAAGATTGTTTAATTTCGGACTGTGATCCTGAATGACTGTATCCCAGTTTTCATTTTCATTTATGCCCAAACCCATTTCTGTTCAAGAGGGTGGATGGAAGTAAAGCAGTCCAGTTCTTGAAATAGCAGAATCATTAGTTCTTTGTGTGCTTGGGCTCCAAGTAACTTTAAATCAGGAAAAACTATTCCTAAAGGCATGTTGTTTGGATTTCTAGTTGATAGTCCAGATATATTCAGTGTCCAGAGCTGTATTTCTAAATATTTTTGCCAAAAGTCTCTGAAATATAGTGGTTTTTTTCTTCTATTACATTGAAAATTTCCTGCACAGGGCATGCTTACTGATATTTTTGTGAATATTGGATCTGTATGGGAAATGGTTTTCATGCCCCTGCAGAATTTTTGAGATGTCTTTAAGGGTTTGTTTGTTTTTATAATTTAAAAAATATTGTTTACATTATAATTTTTATAAAAACATCTTCTAACATAAATTGATTTTTGAAGTTGCTTTGAAAAAGAAACTTGAAGCTGAAACAACAGCAATGGGTTCTTTCTGAAGATACTGAAACTGGTAATTTTGACAATATTGAAATCTTTTCCACAATAAAGTTCTAGAAAGTTGTTGAAACCAGTTCTACAGTAATTTCAGTGTTTCTGAATTATAATTTGTTGACCAAAACAAAATAATTTTGTTAAAAACTATTTCAGCTTTTCCAGCTAACCTAGGTGTAGTGTGTGTACAGAAAAAGGAGAACAAAAGGTAGAGTACATACATTTTTAAAACATGAGGGCAATTTTACCTTTTCCTATTAGAATATCTTGGCTTTCCACAACATGATACCAAAACATCTTAGAATGCCAAAATAAATGAAAGCAGCATTCCTCCATACTTGTCTGACAGTTCCAGCAGAGGTTTTGTGTATTCATATCTGCAAGTGGCAGGTGCAGTCCAAATAGTGCCATGTGTTTCACTTCTTGTCCTGTCCCTAGCTCCTGCAATGACCCAATTCCACTGACTCACCCCTCTAACCCTTTGTCTGCCATCTACAACTTGCTACTTTTCCAAACATCAATTACGTACTTTACTCTTCCACTCATTTCTTCTATGAAGTCAAAAAATAAGTGTCCTTATCATTAAGAAACAACAAAAAAGGAAGAATCTTGAACACACTCCATCCCTCTGCCCTCCAGCTTCTTCAGTGGTTCCTGTTTCCTGGATATCTCCCACTGACATTCCTTAGTACAACCTATTTACTGGAAGATCCTGTGCTTGTGTCAATTGCTTGGCCCCTTCCTAAATAGCTGGAGGCCCAGTCAAAAACTAGGAAGAGGAGGAATCATTTTAACAGGCTGTGAAACCATCATCACCAGGACTTTCACCGATTTAGAAATGCTGAGGTCACTGAGGAGGTGTTGGAGACTCAAGGCCCTGATAATGACCAACACCACAGAATACCAAGGAAGGCTTCCAGTAACCTTGAATGCCTATAACATGTTGTCTAAAGATTTAGCCTCTAAAAATTACAAGGTTTGGTGGAAAGGAAGAGCCTTATTTTTATTAAGCTTGTTATGTTTCAAATGGAGCTCCGTATCAGTCCATGTCTAGTGCAGTGTGTGCTGAATGCGCTGTCTGGGGAGCTTTAGAGCCTGTGAGAAATGCAGCAAGTACCTTCCAGATGAACCCCCCTGTTCTGGCAAAAACAAGACTCCAAGCTAGAAAACTGTAATTCTGTGCTAACAACTCATAACACATTGCACACTGGTGACCCCTGGGCAGAGGAACAGCCTGACACTGCCACCACCTGAGGTTGCCACTCCCAAACACATGCTGGGGCCTCAGGTCCATGCCTTGCTGACTGTCCTCTAGGAAAGGGACTTTATTTTGATGTACTGTATCGTGCTGAACAATTGTACTAATCATAATAATCCAGATGAGCATTTGACTCTGCAAACCTCTCATTTCACAGTCACTGAGTGTCCTTTTTTCTCTCATTTTAGCAGCAATGCACTAATGGGTTTGACCTGGACCGTGCCTCTGGGCAATGCTTAGGTAGGACTTTAATTAAATCAATACATTTAAATTTGGGTTCAGAAATCCTGAATTTATTGAGTTAACATTGTTCTGCTCTTACTATGTTTTAGTTGAAAAATTCTTACTGTGTGACAAATATGTGCATTTGTATACATGTATATACAAAAAATATGTGTATATAAAAATATGTGTATGTGTCTTTACATAGCACTAATCTTTGACATTTTTGAGATACTAACAGGCTGTCAGGTCTACTCAAACAACAATGATGCATTTTGATAGGAGCTCAGTTTAGCTACCAAAGGACAAGGGCTGTTCACCCTCCTCTTTCTCCTTCAAACTCAGGATTTATTGTCTTTGTTGCCTTTCTCCACCTGCAGGCTCAGATAAAGTCTTCCATTCTTAGCACTGAAACTCCAAGTAAACTGAGTTGAGGTAGTGGAAGGAAATCTGCACTTTGCCCAGGAGCATCTTTTTGTCGGTGGCATTCAGTCTCCAGGGCAGCATCTTCTACATTCAATAAAGTCACTCAAACAGAAAGGGGAAAACCTGCAGCAGATTGTTTGCCCTGTCATCACCTACTGCTTCTGTGGCCCAAGAACCAGGGGAATGCTCTGTTTGACTAAACCAGTTGTATCTTGCTAAATTTAATTCAGCACCAATCTCAATCAAAGCAAGAAAGAGGCCTGAATTCTGTCCCCAGATCCAAGCATCCCTAACATTTTCTGTGGGAGGGAACTCGAGACTTCCAAAGCAGGATCCAGATTTCACAGCTGGGCAGACCAAACCATCAGTTTCTGAAATCCTGATCTTCATGTTGTGGTTTGGACAGACCCTCTAGCAGGAACAGGCAGCAGCATGCTGAAGCCATGTGTAAATCAGTGCTCAAACCAAACTTCTATGGAATAGCAAAACAGGCCTTGTCCTCCTCTCCCTCTATTCTCTAATAGTGAAGCAAAATGAGTAGATCACAGGATAAGTTGAATATAACGGATGTTTCCTGTTTTAGTACAATCTAACTTCAAAGTGAGGCTCCACAAGAATGGATTAACCTTTTTGATGGAGAATATAAACTTTTTTGCAATGATTTGTAAAAAACACTTTAACTATTTTTTGATAGGTCCCATTAAGGAGTAATCACTCTTTAAACTTTGGCAATTTCATTCCAGATATTGATGAATGTCGGACTATTCCTGAGGCCTGCAGAGGAGACATGGTGTGTGTCAACCAGAACGGTGGCTATTTATGTGTCCCCCGAACAAACCCGGTGTATCGATCACCGTATCTGAGTCCTTATTCCAATGTTTATCCACCGCCCCCAGCACCAGGCCCTGTTCCTAACTACCCTACTGTTACAAGACCTCTGATTTGCCGATTCGGTTTCCAGTTGGATGAAAACAATCAGTGTGCTGGTAAGTAGCAGAAACCTTTCTTCTGTATCTTCATTCATATTAAAGCTTGTCTGACATTGCAGAAACAATTGTCCTGCAGTTGTCCTTCAGTTATTGCAGCAGTCAAGCCCAGTACTTTGAAGTCAAATTTTTTTTAAGGATATGAGCTATATGTTTCATATCATCCTTATTCAATGCAAACTAAGATATAATTCAATCCTATTATCTAAGCAGAAGAGCCACTTTCATGAAAGAAGTAATGTTTTAATAAGTTAACCAGCTGATGGCTGGTGATCTCAGTGCATCAAAAGTATGCCTTTTATGCTTATGATTCTGTACATGAGAGAGAAGGTTCATTTGAAGTGTTAGGTGAGGCCTGGGGAAACTTTGTTCATCTCATGGCTGTATGAGAACTGGTCTTTGAAACCAGAGAAGCAGAAAGCAGAAGGAACAACTTTTACTTCAAAACTGCTGCAGAAAACCACAAGAGCTAAAACTTACTTGTTTTTTGGGCTTATTCTGCTCTATTGTCTGAAATTTCTGGTGGGACTTGGTTGCAGATGATGCACTTTCTTTGTTTCCCTACTGAGGAGACCACAAGAGCTTCACAGGAGCTTTGACAGTCTGGAGTTAAATTCAGCTGCCTTGGGACACATTTGCTGTATTTGAATCATTGTCCTTTCTGAGGTGGGAAAAACATTTTCTAATCAACACGCACAGTAATATTGACTGGAAAATTAAAAAATAAATAAATAAATAAATAAATCATAAAACCTGGGGGTTTTTTGAGAAGTTTTTTAATCCTGGGATAACTGAAGCATTTTTACTATCCTTTGAAAATTTCCTCTAGTTCTTTTCATCTTAGCAAACTGATCAACCTATTATTTTATCTACTGATTTATAGATTTCCAGGAGTGTTATCATTTTGCTTGCTTTGCTGTAGATGATTCAGGAATTGGGGTAGTTAGCAGAAAAGAAGTGCTGAAATGAAAGTGGAAATGAAACCTCTGAATTATACTGCCTGGTCTGCTCCATGCAAACCAGAATAATCAAAACAGGTAGATTTAGGAAAATTTTGCAGTGAACTTTCCGGACTCCAAAGGGTACATATATTCCTATCCATGGTGACAGAAATGGGAGAACTAATATTTTTTTCAGTCAGGGCTGTTTATTTCTGTCATTTTAGCTTTCAGGTATTTGGGATTTAATTGTAAAAAAAGTTTGGTGATGAGAGACAGTAATGAGAACGCATGGGAAAGGACAGGCTGCCATTTGAGTACCACAGCAAGCTGGGAGCAGTTTTTGTGAGTCTACATCAGATTTGAATTTGGGTAGATGATGTGCTAAAGGAAGAAAAACAAAACTAAAAGAAATTAAGACCTGTCAGGGGTCTCTGCTGGGTTAGATTTCATTTTTTATTCAGTGAAATTCTCTGGAGACATTCACTGTCTTGATGCGGTATTTATTGTTGTATCTGTGTGCCTTTTGTACCTGTGTGCCCTAGGATGGAAAGTGTTGTCACCAAAGGGGGTGATTAGGTCCATGTCTCACTGTGGTGATGGTAGAAAGGCCTGATCCCGTTTCCAGGATTCCTGGAGCAATTAACAGGGTTATGTGAAGGCCGTGCTTGAAGTTCTTGGAGGCAAAACACCAGGGAACCTAAACAGGGTCCTTAGGAGCAACCAGAATTTTACCCATGTCATTTAAGAAAGTTTGAACCACAGGAATCATGGCATCCATAAGCCAATTATAAGCATAACTCATGTTATTGGTATTTCAGTTGCTCTGTGCTTACCTCCTTGTCAATATTCAGCAGGTTCTTAAGATACAAAGCACTTCAAGGGCTAATTTTGTGGTGGAATGGTTGAAAACAGTGAACTAGAATTTTTCCCAGTAGCTGAAGCACTATGTAACTCACAGGTTTGTTGAGTTGGTGTTCAAACACCACCCTCTAGCACCTTCTTTCCAAATACAATTTGCTACAGGTATTTCCATTAGAGATAATGAGATTTTCTGCTATTGACTGCAAGGGAACCAGAGCTATTCTCATGCCACTGTGTCTGAGCTACCTGCAGATTTTAACAGAGTACACATTTTTGTCTGGTCAGATATGGGGTTACAGATCGGGATCATATTTTCTATTGCTAGGACAACAGAAATCTTTACTTTCACTTTTAATTTCAGTCAAAACAGCTTATTAAATACAGGAGCATTTTCTGGGAGACTGGGAGATTTGCAGCCTCAGCTTTGAAGCACTGAGGTTGTTCAATAGATTTCCAAAGTGAAACAGGACAAAAAATTTGATCTGAAAGTTGTGTGAGTCTTAACAAGCTCTTTTTCTTTTTTCCTCCCTCTCCACAAAATGTAGGGAGGCTGCAAGAAGGTTGCTCTGTCCCAGCCTGGCACCTGGCCTGCCTGCCAAGGCCCCACATTCCTTGGCTCTCAAGGGAATGTGCACCCATGGTTGCTCACATAACATCCCCCTTCTTGGGGCTGATAGGTTCCAATGCAGAAAAAAAAAAAAAAAAGAAAAAAGAAATATAATCCGTTCTTCTCCCTTTCAAGCTTTTTGGCCTTGTCCTTTCTGACCTGGATGGTCAGGTTGCTCAGTGGACACTCAGTGGCTGAATGTCCACTCAGTCTTGCCAAGATCCTTTCATCTCCAGATCTTGTCCTTGGTGAAAACGAAACTCTTCCTGGCTGAAGTGCCTGATAGTGATGGCTTTGCCCACTCCAGAGTCCTCTGTGTGCTGCAGTAGTACCTGTAGCCATTTGTGGTAGCAGAGAGAGAAATGTTTTAATGATAATTACTTCTTAAGTCTTCTGTGGGTTTGATTCCTAATACGTGGTATTTTTTATCCCTGGAGTTGCTGAGTGCTTTATATTTTGTATGTGTAAGTCGTCTGTGTTTTCAACAGCACAGAGTTTTTGTAAATCATTCCAAAGCAGGTTGGGAATGAATTATGACCACAATTAATTTTGGAATAAAAGGCCACATACAGAAAAAGCAAAGAACATCCAGTGCAAGTGCACTGTTTGAACTGTTTGTCTTCTAACATTACTTCTCTATAAATACAGAATGGGTTAGTCATAATAATGACTTTTTGCTCTAGGAACTTGGTCTAGTAACTGTTGGCTCCACTTTACTGGAGTGAGGGCCTGTGTTCTTGCATTATACATTTGTAAGCTGAGAGCTCTTTCCAGTTTCCTTTCACTCCACCTTGCTGTTTCCTGATTTACAATGATCTTCAAAACATGCCTCAAACACTGATCCTTCTGGGCATTGTGGAAAGAACTGTACTGGGTGGGCTCTTATTATTGCTTTCTCTCCAGTTAATGCAAACTCACAATGTGAGGAGATGATGGGGTTGGAGAGGGTTGAATAGAGAGCTCAGAGAAAGCAGATCTCAAAAACAGAAAGGTAAATGTTAGGAAAAGTATAAGCATAAGGCAAGATGAGTATGACCTAGAGACAGAGAGAAGGGAGGAGGGCAGAGGAGGTAATTAAAAAAAACCCATAATTGTTGTTTTCAAAGCAAAAGGTAAAAGGAAGAAGGAAATGGAAGGATGCTGTCTCCAAGTGTAAGAGAAAGTTGTTTTTCATGCCCCATTTGTGCAGTAGTCATTGCTTCAGCTTTCCTCATTTTTCCAAGATTGGCAGAACCTCCTACATTCCCCATCTATGGGTCCCCAGTCCTACACTTGTGGAGTGAAACCCCTTCCTTCAAAAGATTACCTTTGCCCAGATGGGTTTTAGATCATTTTCATTTATATTACAAGCATACCTAAACCCCACATCCAAGCCTACACTTGTACTGCCCTGCCTTGTGCCCAACCTCATTAAGAGCAGACTATGTCTAGATGAGTTTTCAAGCAAAATGAAGGAACCAGATGTGTCTGTGTGGGGAAAGGGGAGGGAAATTAAGGGACAGAGAACTGAAAGGAGGTGCCCAAGTCTTGCATCAGGCTCATGGCTGTGCTGGGATAGAGCCCAGAGTTCCTTATCCAATGGCTTAACAGCGACCAAGCGAGGCTGCCTCCTCCTGATAGCTTTCCTAGTGACCTCTCTAGGCATGTAGAAACAGGAAGAAAAGTAGGGAAATGGAGAAAGGAGATTATGTCTTAGAAGAGTTTATATAAAGTAAGGACAAATGGAATCCACTCCTGCCCTTGCCTTTTTTAACTGCCTATTTGGTTCACCTCTGTGTCTTTCCCTTTTCCTCTTGTTCTGTGAGACAATCTCTTTTGCTGCTCCAGAGGGCCAGTTCATGAAGGCTATGCATGATTCCAGTTAGGAAATGACTGCATCACATCCAAATTAACCAGAAAAAGAAGGAAAGATTACATGAGAACAGATTCTCCAAGAGGTTGATCTCAGACTTCTGAAAGTAAAGGTAATTGCTGACAGCTCCTGATTAAGGGCCATGATACAAAGCTTTTACCTATAGTATGGTTTTCCTCATGGGCTTTGTATGAGGAAATGTAAATTGAGACCTCATGCTGCCATAGCAACAGAAAAGTTTCCTCTCAAGCATCTCAAGAGTTTGTAGTTGGTGGCTAAGGCTTGGGTTGGAGGAGTTTGTGTTCAGTTCCTGGCTTTGCCATAAAGCGTGCCATTCCTGGAGTCACCATCCCTGGAAGTGTTCAGGAAACACCTGGACATGGCACTCAGTACCATGGTCTAGGGGACAACATAGTCAAAGGTTGGACTCAGTGGTCTCAGAGGTCTTTTCCAGCCCAAGTGATTCTGTGATTCTGTGATTCTGTGATTCTGTGATTCTGTGATTCTGTGATTTTGTGATTCTGTGATTCTGTGCTGGGTATTTTGGGGCTAAAGTGAAATATTAATTTTGAGGATTATACCAAGGATAATTTCACAAGGGGATGATAGGTGTGGAGGTGATTTCCAGGCAAGTATTATGTAAAGATATACAGACAGGAGAAAAAGGTCCAGTTTAATAATCACACAGCAGTGATGCTCAAGGTGAGATGTGGAACTCAAGTTACTTCCCCAGTTGTTCTGGTTCCAGCCAGGACAGGGTTCATTTTTTGCAGTAGCTGGGAGGGGGCATGGCCAGGACCCACAGGTTATTCTATACCCCCCCATGTCATTGCTGGGGGCGGGCAAAGGGGCTGTGTCTTCCAGGAAGAAGGGGTGCCTTCCAGCTGAGAAAATTCATCCAGGGTTGTTTATTGTAGCAGGCTGCAGTGACCATTTTTGCATGTGAATCACTCTCTTCTGCACACTTTTGTCATTATTATTGTTGCTATTATTGTTCATTTTCTTATCTCATTGCTGTTTCCAGTGAATTGTTCTTATCTCAACCTGTGATGCCTTTCGTGCCTCCAGTAGGAGTGGGGGAGAGGGAGCAGCTTGTAGGTTTCTTAGTGGGAGTGCTAAATTGGAATGTACCATTCCTAAGCCACAACACCACCACTAACCTGGCTGGAATTCAATAGCCACCTTTGTCTATGTTTCTGCATACGTAAGAGAAGAGGGGAAGTCCAAGCCCTTTACCCATATCTCCAATTTCCTTCAGGAATATCTGTGCCACAAAAGCTTTCAGCAGCTATTTGACTGGAGTTTTTCAATCATCTTCTATTTAAGTGTAGCACCATGCTACAACCAGATCCCTAAGGCTGCGTGTTTGGGTCTAGGGCACAATTCCACTAGAAGGCTGCCGAGGAGGGATGTCACTGGGACAGGCTCTTGTCTGGGTATCCAACACCTTTACTGCCTCGAAGGGGGTCTAGGGACAAGAACAAGGGTAGGCTGGGGGTCCAGGATAATATATGAGATAAGACAGGGTGATCCGGGGGGCTAGGATCCAATGGGAACATAGGAGGGGTTAGGGACAGGGGCAACCAATGGGGATTGACAGGGTGGAGCAATGCACCAAAATAGGGCCAATGGGGGTCCACGGAAGGGAGCACATTCTGGAGAGAATACATAAATGGTGAACAGGGGCTGAGCAGGGTGACATGAACTTGGCAAATCAATAGAACATCAGAACCCAAAAGGATTAACATCTAACTGCAAAGACCTGTGGGAGAAAGGCTTCTCTCACCCCAGCCTCGGTAGGTATTACTACCTCCTTTCAAGGAGGGTCAAGGGATGAGGATCTTAGTCACTGGCCTTTGGGCCTCCACACTTAAGCTGTATTTGTTTCATGTTTTAGCACAACTCAGTATGGTTTCCCCTTGATTATTTAATGTAATGAGACTAGACAAGCCAGGTAAAATAAACATGTGGAAAGTACCAACTATATACTTTAAGATACAAGACCATATGTCAGGAGAGTAATGAAAGAAGGATAATTAACATCCTGGAGTACAACACGTTTAACATAATCCTGCCCCATTGGATAAACCTATATTGTACAGCTCCAGATGAACATAACTATAAATCTTTCAGTTCCAGCTTATGTGCTTCTGATCTGATGGCCTGATCTATTCACAATACCGTCTTCAAACAAACAGTCTTCATAAAGGTAATCACGAGCTGACTATAAAATAATCGTGGGTTTAAAGGTACATGTGAAAATACTCAGAGCTCCTTCCTCCCTCAGGAAATCATTGCACCAGTACAGAGGATGAGCTGGGGCTGAGGAAGAGCAAGACTCATCCAGCCACTACAGTAGAGTCTATTAGTAGAGCCATTCCTACAGAAATTTGACCGTCAGTAATGTTATCCTGTCCCACTTACCATGGGGAATGAGGGTCGAAATGATGTTTTTCACTGAAGTTAATCCATTTGCGGTAGAGAAGTCAGCTTGATAGAAAAAGCTGCTGAATTTATCAATCTGTAGCAAGGTAAACTGAGCCTTCTGTGGCTTGGCTTGTTCCTGCTTTCATTCCTCCCTAAATGCAGTGTGGGAGGAGTACAGTCTGGTGGTTAAAGCACAGGCAAGTGCTTCATTTATTTGTGAAACTTCTACTATTAACAAAGAAATGAGTAGAATTGAACCAAGAAATATAACATGCAAGCCAATAATGCTGGCATGTTATTAAGCAAATGGGTACTCTGTGCACTGGAATGAAAAATAGCAGGCTCCTGAGAATCCAAAGTGTAACAGTAGGAGCAAGCCCATCATTCTGCATGTCAGTGCCTTTCAAGCACCACTCACTGACTGTATTTATGTGTGATGATGTGAAAAGAGAAAACAGAATAAATACAACTACAGTATAGCCACAACTGAAATTGAATGAACTACAGTCATACTGAGTAGGTAGCTGGACAGCAACTGGAGACAAAGACACTTAGACCCATGATTACGGTCCCTATTGACTTTGGTAAAGATCTGAAAGTAGAAGCTCTTGTAGTGAATGTATTAGGTTTCACTTAAGCTGTCTTGAACCTAACCATAAGTATCTTATGGTTAGGGAGTCAGGTGCCATATTTTTCTCCTGCTAAATTGCTGATACCACAAGAATGATTTCCTAGATTTTGTGGCATTTCTTGACATTTCGAGGTCAAAATAGACAGGTGGTCAGATCATCATGATTAAAAATTGTGACCACCAGGAGTGTTTGAATTTGGTTTCAACTTTACATTGAGCTAAACTGATTCTGTCTGTGGAGGTGTGCATCTGCTGTTTGGGAGTGATTGAAAGTTTTCTGGTTTCTTTTTTACTGAGCTGTGAGCAAGGAGGGAAACACAGTGGCATACTGAGGGGGACAGCTGAATGAGAATGGGTCATGTTACAAAACATAACAAGTTTGAGTGCAGAGAAGGGACATAAACACAGAGGGGACAGTGCCTATATCTTAGACATGCAGGCTACAGTCCAGACACAGGAAGGTTAAAATCTTTCTAGACTGTGACCTCTCTATTACATTATGTGTTTCAATTTTCCTTCTTTCTTGGAACTGTATGATGCTTTGGTATACAAAGTGGCAAGAATCCAGGGAATCTCATCTCCCTTGAGATTTGTAGACTACAGATGGAAAAGGGTATGCAAAGAAAAGAAGTTCAACTGATATTCTGGTTTAATGGCCTCAGTTATGCTTGGTCTCTGAATTGGGGGTTACTGATCACTGGGCTCTGAACCAAACAATACACAGACTTCAGTTGTCACCCAGAGTTAGCTGGCAGGAGGTTATATCTGACTCAATTCAGAGGAGCAGTAATCGTGCCCAGCCTGCCATATCCTCTGGCATGTGCTGGTCAGGGCAGGGCTCATAGCCCTGCCATTAATCTCTGAGTGATTCCTTAGACTCACTGCTAACAGTGGTTTGATATGTGGGGCTTTGTTACTGCCTCGCCTTTATTATGTCTTACTTCCAGGGATTTCAGCAGTGCCAAATCAGTTAAAGCCACTGTGTACTGATTAGCTCTGTCTGCTCTGGAGTAGATTTCATGAGCTTTCCTTAATGGAATAGCTGTCCTGCAAGACAGTCCCACCAACTAGACTGTTCCAGGGCTTAAAAGAAAATCAAGTCACTTAACAGTGCTGAAAAACTGACAGGTATCATGAGCACCCTTCCCCAGTCTCTCAGCTCTTTGGTTTGTTTTTCTCTCATTTTCCTATGAGTGACACTTTCTCTACCTTCCTGTGGGATAATGTGCAGAGTTCAGTGTGTGATAGTCTCTCCTTACCTGGAAGGCTGATTTATTTCAGTGCCTTTCATAGCACCAGAACTCTACTCAAGCCTATGTTAATTTTTGTATATATTTGCATCACCCACGATGCCTAGAGATGGCAGTGTTCTCATTGACTTACAAGTCACTGTTTTTCTTGGCCTTTCCCTTATATTTTTTGGGTCAGTCTTGTTTCTTTTCATTTGGTTCCAGCCTGAAATTTGCTATGGTTATATGTCACAATATAGATGTTAAGCCAAAATATATAGAAAATATGAATTCTCTTCTTTGCCAGTATAAATCAGCCAAATGGACCATATGTTTTGCCAGACTCTATAGGAAGTGATAATGTGCTGGCAGTGTTCCTTTGTCTTGTCCCTAAAACACCAGACCCATGACAGAGCTGCCACAAAGAAATAGAAGAGCTGCCTGATGTTGTGTGGAGTTTAACATGCTCTGACCCCTTAATCTGCCAGTTCTCTGCCTTCCCATTTTACTACTTCAATGAGATGAAAGAATTTTTCAAATAAAATAAAGCTGCTGGAAGATAAATGTGAATTACAACAGTTCAGGGCAGTTGTTTCAGCATTCTGTCTCTTGGCTGGGATGCTCTGCCCATTGGGGATGACAAGATGCGCTGAAATCCATCTTCAGTTTTAACACCAGCAAAACCTTCTCTTCATTCAATTGTAACTCTTGGTTACAGGTGCTCTGTGGTGCAAGACCACACTGCAGTGTGAGGAGAAGGATGGTCCAGAGGACAGGCAGAAGTGTAGGTGTCAGGACAGCTGAAATGCAGGCCCAGGTCCCTGAAGTTTGGTTAAGTCCCCTGCTCTCACTGATCTCCATCCTCCATGGGAGTTTAGTGCAGAAATGCCCATTGGTCTGGTCTGCAGCCTTTGTCACAGGCTGACAGTACAACCTCAGACCTCTTTGCTCAATATTGCTTTCTGAACTGGCTACTTCTCTGAGGAATATCCAAGCAATCACCTGGAAACCCTTGAGGAGTCTGAGGTGTGAATGGTGTCTTCTCTTGGGCATCTGCAAGTTTGGACATACAAACTCGTAAGTCCATCTGGAAAATGTTCTTGTTTTTTCTATGTATTAGCTCTACATCAGTAACATGCCACTACAGTGAGAATAAATCGGTATTCATGAAGCATTCAGATACTGAAGATAAAATAAGTGCTTCATCTAAACAGAGAGAGTCTAGGAGGAGAGGGAGAGGAATGCACCATAAACTTGCAGGGTCTGAAAGAATCCACAATCTACTGCTTGGTCTGAGACTGTATTGTTTGGGGTTTCCTTTTGTTTTTTCCACAAAATAATTTTAATCTCTGCTTTTTTATAGTATTTTGAGCTTGCTTTTATTTTCTATTTTTTTCTGGTTTTTTTGGGTTTTTTTTGGTTTTGGGGGTTTTTTTTGTGAAGTAAAATTCTTGTTTTCCATTCAGCCCTCTAAGTAAATGAAGCATTAACTTGTGAGCAAGTAAATTGCTGGTTGGATCAAAGGCATTAATTGATTTTGTGGTACAACCAACATATCTGTAGGTAACACCAAATGGGAAGATTGTATAATCAGTAATACACAGAAGTCTAGGAAAGCTGTAGCTGTGATCAGGAAATTAAGGGACTGGAACCCAGCAGTATGTGAAAAGATAACCTAACACATGGTCATCTGGTGGAAGATGATCTAGAGAAGGCAGTGATAGCAACAGCAGAGTAGCATTAGGCAATTTTTGGCAGTGCTACTAAGACTTCTCATTCTAGAACACAGAGCAAATGGTACTTCAGTATGTTCTGTTGAGAATGACTCCAGCCTACTGACATTAGGTGTAAGTACTTTACTACCAGATAAATGTTGACAAGTTCATGGAAATCTCATTGAGCAGCAATGAGTTGGGGGCATTACTGAAGTTGACTTTGATTAAAAGAGTAAAGTGTATTGTAAAACTTAAGGTAAGATGACAGTAATTGGAACTGCAAATGACAGAGAAGCAGAAGTTTGTATGGCAGGTGGTACAAAAAAATTATTATTGCTGAACAGGGTATAATTTGCGGAAAGGAAGGAAAATTACTTTTAGACTGAACATAGTAAAGCCCTTTACGGCACTGCAGTGTATCGAGTTATACAAGAACACATTTTGTAGTGGAGGAATAGTACAAAATGTGACAGTAGAATAATTTAAATGCTGCCTGGAACAATTTTTAGCAAGAAAGAGTCTCACACAAGTTGGGGGTGCTATAGATATTGTCAGGTGTAGGTTGCTGTACTTTTGAGTCCTTTGATAAATATTTCCAGCTTCCAGTGTGCACAGAGGCACAAAAGAAAATGGTATGCTTTATCTAACTCTGCAGACAAAAGCACATAGCATGGGTAAGAGCCTCCACCCATTAAATAACATTTATTGTCACTGTGGCTGAGCAATGCAAAGCTGCGATAGCTTGAACGGGTAGCCTGACATTCCCTTTCCAAAGGAGGAATCTTGGAGCAGTGCAGAGTCTGTTTGCCAGACTGCCACTCCTTAATCCTGGAGCAGGAGCCAGGCCAGGGAGAGGAGATGTGATCTGAAAGCCATAGCATGCTGCTAATTTCCTGCTATTTCAAACCCTGTGGGGAATCCCAAGCCCAGCATAGGCTGGAGCAGCCTTGGATCGTGCTCCTGTTCTTCAGAGGTAGACTGCAGCAATATATGCAACACTCATTGCCAGCAAATCACTAAGCACTGCATCTGGAGCTTTATTTCAGAAGCAGATTGAAATTATTTTAATTAAAAGCAGGGCTGACTTTGTGATGGAATAGCCCAGAACTGTACATTGACAGCCATCAGTTGATTTCATGTACTCATCCCAAAAGACTGTAGCATGCCAACTTCAGAAAGGAGGTGGTCTTCCCCACTAAATCAGTGCTGTTTGAAAATACAGTTCTGTAAAACCTGTATTACATTTTTCAGGTGGTACATTGCATTTTGGGACAAAATTTGTTCTCGGTAACATTTTCAAGAGGTTTAACTAGTCATAGATGAAAAGTGGTACAAGAGAACTTTACAGGGTTGCACATAAGACTTCAAAGCCATGAATTTAATAGAAAGAAGTAAAATATATTTCTCTGTTCCTTAGACAATAAGCCCAACTATAGAGTAGAGTCCAGAGAACAATGGCATAGGTGTGTCCTACACAGACTAGAGAACACCTCTAAAGATAATGAGCAGCTGATAATTTCCAGTATATCCATTTATGGTCCAGCAGGTCACATGCATTCTGGAGCTGGTAAGTGATGTACATCATCTAAACATAAAAAATACTGTCATATTCTGCTCCACAAAAACTGCAAGCTGACATCTAGAAGCTTGGGACATGAAACTATTTCAGAAATACGCGATCCATCCATGGTTCATTCCCTTTGACCTGGGGAGGGGCATGAAATGTTAAACTAAGCACTGTCTGCAGTATCTGATTGGAGATGATGAGAAAGACTATGAATTGTAGAATGCTAATCATGCTAAGAATTTTCTAGGCCTGCTTCTGCCCTGGAGATTGTGCCTTCTAAAATGGAATGCTCCCTTGCCTCCCTTGACTCAGTATGACCTGAGACCTTGTGGCAATAAGGGGCTAGTAAAAGAAAGTACTATGATAAAGAAAAAAAGTAAATTAACTTTCCACTAAAGCAGGCCCACATGATGGAAAATTCACTGGGATGTGCCTTCTAAAAGTAAAAGCAGGAGTTTGCTCCAGGAATAATCACAGAGATTAAATGTTCCTGCTGGTTGGGAACATTGTCTCTTCTGTTTATTTATTTACTTTTCTTTTTTTTAATTACCTAAAGAGAACATGGGTTTTTTTCAGGCCAGGCCACTTGGAAATGAACCATTTGGCTTGGGAATGCTCCGTGTGAGCATGTGTCTTTCTGAGATTTCATGGATAATGTGAGAGCTGGCGGGACTGCCTGTGACACCAGTCATGTGGCCAGTCCGGTCAGCCTGTAGCACTAGTCAGGAATTTCTGAGTTCTGGTAAGGAAGGTAGCCTTACCTTGAAGATCAGGGAATGAATGTGTGCAGGTCTGTATGTGTGACAGTGCAGTCTGGTTCTGTGCTTGTTCAACATCAAATGAAGTAGTGTGCTGACCTCAACAGTTGCTACAAAAGCAGAGATTCACATTACAAGTGTTTTCTCTTAACTACCTTCGGGGGAGAATTCAAAGTGCAGTCAATTTCTGTTGCCTTCACAGGCACCCAATTCTCCCAGTCATTCTGAATTCCTGACATAAAAAAGACCTGGGCACACTGAAGGATGTGCAGCAAAGGGCACTGTGGTGGTTACAGCAGGGCAGCACATGTCATACAAGGAGAGGTTAAGAGAGCTGGATTTAGATGTGCCTTAAGAACGTGAGACTTATGAGGGAATTGTACTGCTTGCTGCCTTCCACTGTCTAATGTGAGTATGCAGAGAAGATGAAGCCAGATCCATCTCAGAGGTGGACAGGAATAGGTGAAAGTTGTAGCATTTGCATACAGAAAGTTGCAGTTATCACAGTGAAAGTGGTCCAACACTGGAACAAAGGTTCAAAAACTTTGTAGCTGAAGTTGTACCCTTGGAAAAATTCAAACCTCAACTGGAAAAGGCCCTGAGCAGCCTGTCGGAATTGTCCCTGCTTTGAGTGGAGGCTGAGACCAGATGACTTACAGAAGCCAACTTCAACATGCCTTGTGCCATGGTTCTGAAACTGCAGTGCCTGAAGCGCAGTAGCCTGTGTCTGATACTGGTTCCAGCCTTTAATATATTGAAGGCACCCATAAAATGAAAGTGATATTCTCTTTGTCACATAGACTATGAGTTTTAGCACTGATTTTGAAGTGCTGTAAGGTCTTTAATGGAGTGGGGTGCTTTTATATTTACTTTGGAGGCTCTGTAGAGCCAACCAGTTAAGTGTGACTCAAAACTCACATTACAACCACAGGGTCTGCAGTGAGAATGAGAAGTCATTTTTACGAAGGGAGACCTTCAGATCTCTGCCCATAGCAACAGCTCCTGCCAACTGCTCCAGGAGCTGTCATGATTGACTAAAGAGAGTGTTATGCTTGGCACTAAGGGCATCGGGGACCTTATCAGGGGAGAAAATTGTTTTTCAGATTTCATCTGAGTTTCAAATCCATCCATGTGTCAGCATGCTTTATAACAATCTCAAAAGCACCACAAAGCCAAGGTAATTCTTGTATAAATGTTAGGACCTTTTGGGCTCTTTTATAAGCAAAGAATGGGTAGTGGAAGAAAGCCAGTGGAGAAGAAAAATCTCTGCAAATACTGGCTTCCAGACTCAGACAGCTGTGTCCTCATTACTCTTAATAGCAAAGAGCTATGAATGTTGGGCAACATTCCCCTCTGACTGTATACATAGCAAGCCATCTATTTATTTATTTCAGTGGTGGTGATCATTGGAAAATGCCTATAAGCCCCGCTCAAATAACTGGCTTTAACTCAGATTTGGCATTCACTGCTTTATAATGCTTGAACTACATTTTCTTACAGTGTTCCAAAAACTGCCGCCAGCCAACTGAGTTGCAAACTGTCCTGGATAAATGAAAACTGTGTGGACATGGGAGGTTTACTTTGTTCCAATTAGTGTGTGATGTGGATGTCTACTGGCAGTTTTCCTGCTCTCCTTACTCTCAGTTCATGCCTCCCAGGAAAAGGAGGTGTTCCATCTCAGAGGGCTTTTTCTCTCGCTCTGTCTCTCTCTTGTTCTCTCAGTAACCCCTTCAAGTTACCTGTAGGGCCTAAGGTAAGACGGAAAATTTCTAGATTTGTGACATTCTGATATAGCAAGGTCTCAAAGGAGATGTGCTTAGCCTTTAGGGGCAGAAAGTTATGTTTTGTTTAGCCCCAAGAACTGCCAGTTTTGAGCAGGACCATGACAAGTTCTAGATGGCTGCAAAACTCCCAAACAGGACAAGATGTGAGGCTGAAACTGCATTAAAGAAAATTTCTAATAAAAGTTACCTAACATTTGCGGGAGTCCTCTCCCCCACCTGTCAATCAATAAATCAATTGACATAAGGGCAGATCTTATCCCTCTTTATTGATCCTGGCATAAAACAGAAGTCTTGATCTGGATGGTCTTGTCTGAATTTTCTCTCCATGAAACTGAAGAGTCATTCCACTGAAAAACTGAGAAAAAAAATCCTGCATTTCTGGTAATTGTTTCTACTTCCCTATATGAACTTTCAGACACACGTTCTGCAAGCCAGGCTCTTTCCCTTGGTTTTAATGGCTAGGTTGAGGGAGTAAGGTGTTAGCCTCTTGGAGAAAGTCAGAGTGCCCATTATATATGTATGTTCGACTCACGCACTTTCAAGTGACATGAGACAATCTACAGCCATGCCACCTCCAGCTGGTGCCTCCTTGCATGCTCAAGCCAAGTGGTTTTGAATCCAGTCCTTTACTGAATGAGATGCTGGTGATTATTGTTGAAGCTTTTGTGAGAGATTAGTTAGTGACAAATCCCATACAAGCGATCTCTATCATGATATCCCACGACAGAGATCCCTTTTTGGGTTTTTTTCATATATATTGAAGATTTCAAATTATCCTGTGAGAGTGACTACAGGATCCATACTGAATTATCTCTATGGGTATAGAGAATCTCACTTGAATTTTTAGTTGTTTGCACAACACGCTTGATGTTGCACATCCAAAGTGGCTGCATTTTAATGGAAGAAGCAGCCTTTCCAATAAAAGTTTCTGCTATAACCTGCAGGTGGATATTTGTATCCCTTTGTTTTCACTGTGGCTTTAATTTCTGGATCCATTTGGATCAATTTCTTCTGCCGTATTGAAAGTCGGACTGTTCTCTTCTTTACTAGTTATTGTGGTTTATTCACTGTCCCAGACCTCTCTAGCCTGCCAAAACACTTGGAAAGGGAGCTCTTAATGACTCAGTTAAAATGTACGGTCAAGAAGTTCACTTATTAGAGGAAATGTAAACTGACCACCAATTGGCTAAACCAGCTGGCTGGACTATTTGTGCTTGAGATTTCTCAAAGCTCCCCAGGGGAAAAAAGTGGGAATAGCAGTTCTCTGCTTTTAGTTCTCTCATGTTCTGTACTCTACCAGAAAAGTATTTGAAAAAATTTGTTGGAGGAGAAGCCAATAGCATTTGACTGATATGTTTAAAAGCTTTATAAATAATGCTTTAAACGCCTATATTTTTGATATATTCTTTCTTTCAGGGTCTTTTTAAAGTAACCCATACTATTACAGAAAAGAATATACAATTCAGCCATAGAAAATTCACTTCTTCACTATTAATGGCTCTACTCCTCTTCTGTAAAATTTCATAAGCCTACTCTAGAGATTCCTGCATGAGACTATTTCATATCATGCAGCAAACTGATGATAGTAAAGATCTTTTTTCTTATTTCTGAGTGTGCATTTCCTGGCTCTGACTGCACATTTTTTGTTTCCATTGCAATAGAAAGGTGCTGCTTAGATAACCTCCCAGCAACTGGGAGTATTCTCTATAAAAGCTCACTGGCTCCCCTTACCACCCTACCAGCAGATCACAGTGTAGCACATGGTCATACAAAACAGGTAATTTTGAGAAACCACAATAGCTCTTCATTTATTCAGCTGAAAAATATATTTACTGATGATGAAGATAAAACCATTTTGAGCAAAAACTTTGTACCCCCTTATTCAGCAGGTTCAGTGTCATCAGTGGAATGATAATGTGTCTACCTCACTTCAGCAGGGTACTTGGGTCACTCTTTTTTGCTCTACTGTAGCTATTTGACATAGAATAAGTGCAGCAGGGTAATAGCTGAGATTCCCAAATCACATGCACTGATCTTGCATCTCATAAGATGTGCAGAATCTGCAGCAGAAAATCATGAATCAAGAGAATACAGTTATGTTCCAGTCCATGAAGTTTCCATCTTGAAGCAAAGCTCTTGGTTGAATTTTTGATCCCAGAGTCAGCATAGTGACCATGCATTTGTGCAAAAGCTCTTATGGGACACCAGGAATAGTCCACACAAGTGGCTGTGATCTTGTGCCAAGGGAGCCCTGGTGGGTGTGAGGATTGGTGGTCATGCATGTGTATGAGCCACACACAGGTCTGTTCTGAGCAGAGAGGGGAGAGGCTGCTGGCCCTTTAGTCCCCTTGCTATGCACCTCTTTGCATGACTGTCTTGTAAATCTCAGCCGCAAAAGCAGAACTAGAACTGTGTTCAAAGAGCAAAGTCCTTCACAGTTTAGCTGTTGTTTATCATCTTTGAGTAGTGTGCTCACTAAGGAAAGGCTCAGATAGCTGGCAGGAGAGCTAGAACCTGTGACACATGTTGAGCAATTTTCATACCAGGCAGAGGGAGCAGAAATACAGATTCATGCTTCACACTTATTTAATATCCATTTCCAGACTGACCCTCTGTGTGAAAAAACCCATTTTAATTCCTGTTTAGCCATCAGTCAATAACCTAATGCTTAGGGGATACAGATAGAAAATTAATTCGGCAATCAATGGCCAATCCTCAGACAATGAAATATGCAATTAAACAGGTGTTTAGGGAGTTGATCTTGGATTGTGTCCAAGCTCAGCGGGGTCAGTTGTCCTTGGAAAAAACACTGACCCCACACAGCAGCAGTTTGAATTTGGCTTCAGTCTGCACTTTAGGAATGTGGCATTGTTATTTCTTCCCTTTTCTTATCAAATGTAATTATCTTGAGAAAAAAAAAGTTTTGAGAAAACATGTGATTTCACTGAGTAAAAATCTACTACTGAGGAAATTATTTTTCAGTGTCCAAATAAGGAGTGGGGGAGAAGTTTGGGGAAAGTGCTCTGTTCCAAGTAATCTTGGAACTGATACCCACGTTACTAAGCTCGGATGTTTAGTCCTGGCCTGCAATTATGCCTATAAAAAACAGACATCCAATCTTTGTATTATTTTAAAATGGAGCCCTGAGGGTTATAAATGACTGAATGAGCTTTAGTGCTTGAGCAGACAGAGGTTCTGGAACAAGCTGTCAGCTTCAAGCCTCTCTTCCAAAGCATCACATCTTAAGAGCCAGGTTAGCTCCTGGGGTTGTGACAGTAAAACAGTGGGACTAAAACACAGACAGCATAAAATAAAGACATACGGCCCCAAAATCACCCACACCTCCTTGTAAAAGGGGGAAGAAGATTTTCCATAGCAAATGTTTTCCATTCTGCAAGACCTGCGCTCTCACAACTGTCAAATTAATCTTCAGTATTACTGTGTTGAACCCCATGGTGCTAGTGGCTCTCAAATAAACATGATGACAAAAACATACTCACTTTTGTCAATGGCTGATTAAAAGAAGGAAACACAGCCATAGCTACTATGGTGACCCACAGAAATTTGTAGCATGATTATCAGAATTCATTACTTAAGAAAGGAAATCATGCATGCTAAATATGTTCCAAAGAGAACAAAATGTTACAGTCCATCTGCGAAACAGCACACATTGCCAAAAGCGTATTGTCTTGGATATCTGCTGTCCACATTGGCTTCCCCCTTCATCAGAGAGTCCAAGCAAAGTTTCACTTCTAATTGTCATAGTCTCCAAGAGCGTGGTTCTAGCTCAGAGACGATAAGCCCACATCCTTCCATGACAGCTCTCTGCTAGTGCTGTTATTCCCTTGTCAGGCAGCTGGGACAGGAGCTGCCATGGAGGGAGTGGAACAGCCTCAGTGCCCCGAGCACAGACCGCGCCTGTGGAGGGGTAAGCGCAGTCACAGATGCCACCGCTTTCAACACCGGTGGATGGACTGAAGGACAATAGTCACCCTTGTTCCTGTTGGGGCAGGTGCAAATCATCTCCTTGGGATGGAACTTCCTTGGCAAACTTTCTACTCTGTGCATTTACTGTCATGTGGTAATTAACCACATGCTCATAAGTACCAAGATTATTTTTTTTCCTTTAAAAGTGTCTTCTTGTCTTATCTTTTCCTAACTGAAGGACTCTGAAAAGTCTCTGAATTGATGAGTTGATCTTTAGGACTTTGTTTCCTTCTATATTCTTTAGTGGATAAAGTCCTGTTTTTATGCACAATCCGTTTTTTTTCTGAGCAAACAAAAGGCAGTGTCTTTGCTTACAGTTTTGAACCACACCTTCCAGAGGGCAGATTCTCCCTGTTCCTAAATACCTCTGCTCCTTCTCCTGTTGTCTGCTGGCTTCTTCCCCTGGCTTCCTCTTCCATCTTGTAAAGTTACTTAGATTGCTAAAAAATCTACTATTTCCTGCATGACCACATCCTCTAAGCTGCAGTTTAGTTCTCTTGAGGCTGTTTGATTCATCAGATTGTCTGTGGTAATAGCTTGGATTCTTCCTCTTTTACTTGGTTCATCCTTCATAAAGAAGAAGTCACTCTGTGTGTACTGAAAGGAAAGTGGTTGGAATGCCCAACATATTTAGGCTGATGACTTAACATCTTCTAGCACAAAAATGTTATTAACATTTTCATGTTTTTCACATATTTCTGAAGTTACTAAAAGCATTAGAGGTACAATTTCTCTCACTAAAAATCATTTTTATTGGTTAAGGTACAAATGCATATGCATACATTTAAATATTTGCAATGGAAAAATTATTTGGAAGAACTTAGCAAATTCCTAACCTCATTTTCAGTTCTTTTGCTGGCCCCCAGTTAGATTTCCTAATGGCCTAGGGAATGGAAAATGAGGTAAGGCAAACAGAAAATCTCAGGTGTGATCATTATGGATATAGATAAAAATAACTAAACATTGAAAGGTGTTCAATTACTCAGTGAATACTTTAAAACACCACCTTGACCACATATTTTGTATTTTTTGTGACCCAAGACGCTGAACCTTACCCATCAAGTGGTGTTTTGAAGATACATTTTTTCACGACAGCTTGTTTGAAAGAATAAATATTGTTGAGGTATAAGGCCCTAAAATACAGGAACAATCTTTAACATCCTAATTTTTTTCATATGTAATTTCACAGCAATAGTCACAGTCCTATCTGTAAGGGTAAGAAGAGGTGTGAAAGCCAGATAATTCTTTTAATTTGCCACTGACCATGTCAATAATTCTTCTTGCTTCAGTAACCACTGGAAGCTTTGAGGTTCCATGCACCATCTACCATGTGTTTTGCAGATGCTTAATCAGAAACACTAAAGCATATGTCTTATTTTTAATTTGTCTTCTAAACACAGAATTATATCTCACTGTCTTCTGCTTCAGCTTTAGTGACCATCTCCAGATAAGAATATAGTTTCCATGAAGATGCTTATAGATCGCAGGCAAATATACCCTGAACCTTTTCTTAAATAGATTACAAAATGGAGCATTATCTTGCTCTAAGATAAATTTTTGTGGATTGGAATAACTCTTTGGAATCTCTTGGTATCTCTTTGCAATATCAGGTTTTGAAGTGTTGACACCAGAAGTGTATTACAGTCATTATTGCAATGTACAGTGGTAAGAACAATTTCCTGTGTCTACTCAGTGATCTCATGGTTATGCTTGATTTTTCAGCAACATGATGTCAGGAAAAGTTCATGTTCAAGTGATTATCTGTAACAACCCCAGAGTTATTTCTTTGACCTACATTTTTCACTCTTGATATATCTTGCATTTGTCTGTCTTGAAAAGCACTTTCAAACGTGCCCACCATACCTAGAAAAATACTTTCATATAAGACTTCATTTGACATTTTAGTTCTTAACTCCACCAGCTTGTGATCCTCTACATTTTATCACAAAAGAGGAAAACAGTGTGCCAAATCCAGATGCTCAGAATTCCACATTTATGATTCTCTCTTGGGATTATTGAACTCCTAGTCTTAGTCTCTTTGGTTTGAGAAGCACGGAATATGTCTGGTCTTAATTCAATGGATTACTGTTGGTTTTCTTTTATGCTGGGATTTCTTGCAACATTATTGATACAAATAAGAGTGGTTTCAGTCCTGCATTCTTGGTGGATGTGAGTCAGTAACAAAAAAAAGATCTCCTGATAAGAATTAGCTTCCCTGGTGAGATGTAGTGTTATGCTGCAGTTTCACATCTAGGTTTCCTTTCTATATTAATATGTTACCTCATTTTTTGTGTATGCATGATTTTTAAATTATTTCTTTTTTCTTTAATTTATGAGCTGTGAATTAAAAATTTCATTCATTGTTCTATGATGTGGCTAAATTCTAAAGAATCCACTGATATCCATTAATATTGGCTTTTACAGATAATAAAACACAAAGCCAGTAATTTGCATGCTAAACACAATTTGTTCATGTATTTATTTTGACATTGTAAATGATATCTATCCAGTCACCAGGCATCCTGCCATCCTTTAAAAATACAATTTGTACCAATAAAAACAAAGCATCAGCACATCACATCCTACAAAAGCCAGCCAGCCAGCCAGAAATACAAAAAAAAACTTTCTCCACCCTTGCAATCCCCAAATGAAATCCCATTGCCCCAGCCACCTCACCTCTTGTCAAAATATCAAGTAAAGACAACATCACGCCCCAAAACTGCTAAACCAAACCACCACAGCCATGTTTTTTTAAGGCAAACACACCGATCTAAGAGAGAGTAGTTAATTTTATTATGTAGTTAATTTTGTAGTTAATTTTGAAGTGTTCAGGCTTCAGCTCTTGCAGCACATTTCCTTACAAATGGATCTGGAGATGCCATCTACCCATTCTCTCATTCTGTCAGTAACCCAGAGATCTTTAAAACTCATGGCCGGAGCCATGAGGCTCTGTTCATTGTAGGTGGTATTTCTTAGGAGGCAGAGAGCAGTGGTCTGGATGGGCCATGTGGTTGCTCTCAGTGTTCATCTGGGAGGTAACAAAGTGAATTGTTCGCACTTCAAGTCAGATTTTAATTTGTCCGGAGTCCTGCCTGAACTTCTGCCTTTGTAATTAGCTATGGGAGCAGTAATGTGAATACAGCAACTGGAAAGATGGATAAGAGAAGTGAATGCAGCAGCTGGAAGGATGGGTGAGAATATAGATGGCCACTAATTTAATAGCATACAGTGGGATAATCAAGAGCTGAAACAAAATCCTCAAGAAGATACCTAATGTCTCGCCAATTTTTGCACCAATAGCTTTTAAAGCGCGCAAATATCTGCTCTCACTTAGAGAGCCCATATAATGTGGATAATCCGGGGCAGACAGCCTGGGATTAGACTACCTGTTTCAGCTGTGAAGACTGCTTACCAGCAGTACTTTATTTGATTGTATTGTGTGGGTCAGTCAGAGTTTAATGGCACCTCATGGTAAGGGGCAATCTTAGAGAATGCCACACAGGAAATACAGAACTGGATGTGCGCACTCAGGCCCAACCCAAAAGATTTGCTGCTACCAGTAAAGCTGTTTATACCTTTTGATTGCATAAAACTTCTTTAGTGAAGTCACCAAAGTACTATTCAGTGCAAAATGTGAGGAGTAAAGGTATTCTGCATAGACAACTTCAGGATCATCAGGCTTTCTGGCAGAAACTCCACAGGAGGCCTCCACTGTAAAAAAATGTTGCATTCAAATGGAAATAGGCTTCCAATACCACCACAAAAGGTGAAGACTGAGAGTAAGCAAATAAATCTGCTTATTATAAAGCAAATGCAAGAGGATCAACATCTTTTATTCCTCTGAAGTGGAGCTCAAGCAACTGCTACACGGATGACTTGAGAACAAAACCAATCCCATAGCCACCCATTGCTTTAAGTGAAAGATGCCGTACCCCTGCAAGAAAAATGCACCACAGAAGAGTGGAGGATCTGTTGTCTTCAAACAGTCTTGCTACCATATGTGGTGAGACCATGACCCTCATTTTGTTTTCACTTTGCTTCATCTATTAATATTACTGGAAGCAGGGAACATGGAAAATGAAAATCTCCTTTTTAAGCTTAGTGCAGACTAGAAAAAGCAGAATTGGCCAAATCCCAAGGTACCACTCCTAAAACAATAAGCAAGCATGACAAATAGAAAGCTTTTTCATTTAGGAAACATTAATGTCATTGTTATTAAATTTATGGTTAGATAAAATCTCTGTTCAGATACTACCAATTATGTTTGATATGCTATGAAGGGAGGATACAGATTTTTTAGCTTAATCACAGAAGCAATAGCTGAACTGAACATATTTATGGACCTATATAGTCTAGACTTGTTATCTTAGCCTTTTCCCACTTCCCTCACCATTTTGCCAACCTTCATCTGGCCAATAAATACATGGGAACCGATTTCTGACAGAGTTAATTACCTCTAATTATGTCCCTCTTGTTACTTTACCAGCTTTGACTCACCATAAATTGGTCCGGTGCAGATGTTGGCAAGATAAGAACTCTAGTCTCTCTCCATATGTATAATAAGTATGTATTTATTTATATATCTGAACATGTTAGTTATGCTGCTGTGGAGGACTGCATCAGTTATTTCATGACTGCTAGGACTGTACAGCTGACTGGCTGTGCTTGCTGTCCTGGGGGCAGATACAGAGATGTAATTCCTGCCCTCTGCTGCCTGCTCCAGACCAGGGCATTGGTGAGATACTTTCAGTCGTGACCCAACAAAATCTGGATTAATAAGAATCAGGGGAGGATCAAGGGAGTAGCATTGCTAGGATGACATAGTGCTTCAGCAAAGGCCAGTGCACAGTATGCTGGAATAAAAAATAGTTTAGGTATCAATAAATAAAACATAGAAATTTAGGTTGGCTGGAAAAATGACAAAATTTATCTTTTGGCATTTCCATTTCTGACATCTAGACACAAACCTGATGCCTGAAACATCAGGGAAGATATTGAGCAAGTGACTCAAAATGAACTTCTGACTCTGAAAGGCATTTTTAATCAGTTAGGTTCCAGGGTCCTGGCTTATATAAATGTAGGAATGCTATTCACCTCCTTTGCAAAAAAAATTAAAAAAAAAAAAATTAAAAAAGGGAAAAAAAGCCCACAACAAAAACACCCTAAGGGGTTGTAATAAAAACCCAAATACATTACACCAAATAAAGATGGGAGGGAGCGGGGGGGGGGATTGGAAAAAAATAGTATTATTGTCAGGAAATTGATTCCAGGGAAGTATACATTTTTTGGTCAGGTAAAGGTTGATTTTTGGTTGAACTTTCTGTCTGAAAAATTACAGTGAGATGGTCTGCATTGGTGGGGGTAAGAAGTAATTTTTATTTTTTATGTCTGAGTTGTGTTTGTTCATCTCTCAAACTGCCCTTCATGTCTTATTTTTCAGTGGGGTAGCACAACCCTTTCAGCAGCCTCTCCCTAGGACTGAACACTGCTCTGTAGCATGGAAATCCCAGCTCAGGGACATAGCAAATGTTGAAGTAGCAAAAAGTTTGAGATAATGTGAGCCTTTCCTTGAGGAGAAAAACTGGGTCACCTGCAAAACTGAGAGATTTGATGTGCATCCTCAGTTCTCACTGCCCTCAGACATTTATTATTGTGAATTTTCCTTCAGGTTATGGTCTTTGTCTCTACTCCTCCAAACTCTGATTCCTTGCACAGAGGCAGTGTACACAGTGTACAATATGAAAAATCTTTTGTTGCTGCTATTTCTAACATTTTCCTCCTCTATTTCTCTGTTGCAGATGTGGATGAATGTGCTTCAGATTCTCACCAGTGTAACCCCACCCAGATCTGCATAAATACTGAGGGGGGCTATACCTGCTCCTGCACTGAAGGCTACTGGCTGTTAGAAGGCCAGTGTTTAGGTAAAATCCTCATGTGATATGTTATCTGAGTTATCTGTGTATGTGTACCTGTTGCTCCCTGAAATAATGCCACTAAGCACTTTTGCCAAGCACACTGTTAAACCTTCAGCTATGTGGGAACTGCTTTGTCTCTGTAAGTGCCAGTGAGAGGTTTGGCAGAGAGAGTCCCTGATGGAACAAAGCTGCAGATGTAAATGCCATATGACTAGCATCATAAGAGTGTAATAACTGGGCTTTTCATATTCTTAGTCTGAAGGATTCCCTTTCATGTAAGATCAATTGCAAGCATGTGTGCATAAAGATTTTTGCCCAAACAGACCTGTGCTCTTCTTACTGTGACAGTGTGGACCTCAAAGGATCTGTATTTGATACCAAGAGATGGGACCGATAGTAAATACCTCTGAACTAGGTGCCAGTTCACGATCTTCCATCATCAGTGCAGTTCTATTTCAAGTTTATTATTTTCCTTGCAGCAATGTCCTGTTTATCCTTTTAGCTCAGTCCTGTTGAAAAAACATCGTCCAACAAACAGCACAGGAAAACAAACCTTTCGTTTCTCCTCTCCTCCATCCCTCTCCCCTCACTTCACATGCTCATAGGATGATGATGTAGGCGTTAATTTTAGGTACACAGGTAGGACCTAGGAATCAGCATACAACTTTATTTAATAAAATTTGCCCATTATTAGTTTTTTCCCTGCAGTGCAGGCTGTTTGGTGCCAGCTCTGCGGAGCTGGACCATCCCATCACGCCTCCTCTGGAAGGAGAATGGGCTTTCCCTGCCCATTCGTCCCTGGAGCATCTCCAGTTATTTTCCAGCTTTCTCCTCCCAAGTACCGATTCTGTGAAAGGCTCATTCATGGCTGCTTTCCTAACTACTGCAAACAGCTGCTGTGTAATTCACCTGGCAGGCACCAGGCTGAGCCCTGTCCAAGCTGGGGTCTGTGCAGCCATAGCCACTTCAGGGAGTCACTGGCTTGTAGTTCCCTGGGATAAGAAGTCTCCAAGGCCCCTGCTCCTTAATCTTTGATAAATCAACTCTTGGGAAAAAAAAGCTTGTGCTGGGGAATGTACAGTCATCTGTGATAGGGTGGGGATGAGGGAGGGAAGGAAGGCAGATTCTGCTCTGCATCACCTGTTCCGTTGCTCATTTACCTCTCCCAGTTACAGGCCAATGAAAGGGCTGTGTGCAGCATTCAGGATTTGAACACAGATCTAAAATACTCTTCTGCTTGATGGTTATAGCAGAGAACTGAAATGCCTGCATTGATGAATTGATTTCAGTAGCTCCTTATACTATTTAAAATAGGGAATAACATCCCAGTATTGCCCTATTTAAGTAATTATGGGGTGGATTTTTGCAAGGTATGCAAAAAAGGAAAAGCAAATTGTGTTTAAAGTTGCTGTATTTTCCCCTAAATTTCAAAGAAGTCTCAGTTTCCATACTTTATACTGGCTTTGGAGAAGTGATTTTTGCTGCCAGAAAGCAGTAGAGGAATATTTACTGTAATCAGAGGGCCAAGTTGGAGTTTAGAGACAGATTTTTTTGGTGCACTGTTAGTAGTGCAGTGGCACTCAGTGGAATTACCAATTACCAATTACTGTTAGTAAATCACTGGTGCAAAAACCTACACTTCTGTTGCAATTATCCTGTAAAGCTTCCACAGTGGAGCCAGTGCAGCAGTATCCACATGACCCACCCACAAGAAGCAGCTCTGTAGAAGTCCTTATCTTCAAAATGTAGCACTCTTGAGATAACAGTCCTGCAAAAAGACAAAGCGTGTACTTAGTGCATTGTGTCAGTGCAATGAGGTATTCGTTTACTTCAAACCCATGTTATTTTTGCAGGATTTGGTGAAGCCTGCTGCTGGTGTACTCACCACCACTGACCTGGCCCTTAGGTTATCTTGCTGACAGCATATAATATTCTGGGTTTTCTATTGCATAAACTTAGCTTCAAAGCTTTAAAGCAGCCATTAAAAGAAATCTCCATAAAACAAAAGCCAGTTGATACCAAAGGAAATGTTAAGGCTTTGAAAGGACAACTATTCCAGGTGTTTCATTTTAGTTTTTGGTTCTGAGGCAAAAATCTTCTAGCCCTTACCATCTTACATATCTTAGAGCATTTTCTTGTGCTCACAGTACTCAACTGCATTCATTGCTAATGCTGCAATTCAGCCCAAACTGTATTTTGGCATAAAATTAACTGTTTATACAGTCTGTAATTTGTCAGTTAAAAATTCATATAAAAAGAGAATGTGACTATTTGGAAAAAAAATAAAAATAAAAAATATCCTCACTAAAAAACAGAAGCCTGTAGTAACAAACACTGCTGTACCAGTGAGCAGCTTTGGTATATGTGGAGGAAGAGAAGGTTTCTATTTTGATTCTGCCAAAATTTTGCTGCAATGTTGGCTGTGCTTGAGCTGGCAGCCTGTGCCAGCTGTCAGGTATCCTTTGAGGGAGCTGCTTAAAGGAACAAACCCTGATTTAAATTGAAGATTACAGCAATGACTATCAATTCATCAGGCACACTGGTGGATGTCAGATGTGGATAAACCACATTACCACATTCTACTGGGGATAGGTATATTTTAACTATAACACCATGTCTGAATGCCTGGAAGCTTGGCTGTTAAATCCATGACCAGTGTGCTGGGTTATTTCTCTGTTATCGATACGTTTGGCTCAATGTGCTTGCTGCTTTGTGTCTCATGTGAAAATGCAGACCACTCTACTTTCCATCCTTCCCACCCACAGATATAGATGAATGTCGCTATGGCTACTGCCAGCAGCTGTGTGCCAACGTGCCCGGTTCCTACTCCTGTACGTGCAACCCCGGCTTTACCCTTAACGACGACGGGAGATCGTGCCAAGGTATGTGTATGGTAAACCATGGCTGAAATCTTTGGTCCCCCCTCAGCCACACCCTTAAAACTTGCTAGGTTTTTGGAACACAAGTAGCCTTCCCAGCATTGCTTTTGAAAATGTTCACAGGTTTGTCAGATAGATATTTCTGTCGTTTCACAGTACCTCAAAGGGGTTCGGCTGCAACATGACCAGTGTATCAGGAGAAATATGCACAGAGGCCCAAACCTTAATTCACTCAATTCAGTGGAATTACCAAGTGTTCAGACACTGAATTTGTCATTAAAATCTGAGGTTGTGTGACTCAACTGAGGCAGGAAACCTTTGTCAGATCAGTAAATCAGAGTCTCCCAAGATCCAAACTGGAGTATTAAGCATTAGACCACCTTTTGCTGTGATGTGCTACCTCAAAGTCAGCACAAGCTCTTCACTGTCTCCCTAACAAAGCAGGGAGCATCTTCTCACATGCTGCAGGAGAAGGGCTGTGCTAATGATGCCCAGAAGTTGTTAATGGCCTACAAGGCAAAAAAATACTTCTTTTGCCTTTGCTTGAGGTTTCCAATAAGGACCCCTCATAATGGCATTATCTTTCTCAGGAAAGTCCTGCTGTTCTCAGGTCTGTTATGACAATATTGGTTCAATAGTTTTCAAATTGCAGGATAAGGACAGAAACATATGTAATAAAAATTTCATCTCCATCTTCCATGTTATTTTTTTTATTGAAGACATTCCCAAATGTTTCAATACCATACATATTATGTTTCCAACATATTATTCCCATGCATCAACCTGAATCCAAATAAACAACACTGGCTTGGTTATATTTTTTCAAAACAAATCGTTCTGACTGTGCAGCTAAACTCTTTGAAATGCTCTGCAGTAAAAAAAAATTAAAATGAGGTTTGGGGAGAAGTCACTGATGAATTTGGCATTGGTTTCCCATAGATGTGAATGAATGTACAAGTGAAAACCCTTGCACTCAGACCTGTGTCAACACCTATGGCTCTTTCCTCTGCCGCTGTGAACCTGGCTATGAACTGGAAGCTGATGGAGTTAACTGCAGTGGTAACTGTCTTATTTAATGTTTTGGTTCCTTTAATTCTATTACATTTACTTTTCCAAAGGTATTGTTTTGTACATACTCTTTAAAAAGTTTTTTTGCCTTGGTCCCTGGTAGCATCAGGATGGCTGCAACTCATATGAACTTCTTTGCAGCTACAGCACTCAGCAAATACCCAGAAAAGCTCAGTGGAGGAGGGCCACAAAATGTTTTAAAGAAATAAGCTAAATATTCAAAAGATTCAAGACATCAAACCATAAGAAAGCACTTTGTAATGCTGGACAGGAATCCTTATTAGAGCAAGTAGAGATAGTCCTAGAACATTCTTCTATTATTAAAGATATACTTTCTATAAAGCACTTTTCCATTTGTCTGTTGAATGCATGTATTTCTCTTGCTCTTAACGACTGCTCTCTTCTGCCTGAAACTTTCCTCAGTTTCCCCTGTACAGGTCTGGCTTCACTTTAGGAACAATATATGATTTCTTAGTACAGTTATTGATGACCTGTTCACCACACAACAGAATAAATTGTGCTTATGTCACTGTAATTTTTCCTCTCTGTTTTTTTGTTTTTATTTTATTATTTTATTTTAATGGAAGGAAAAACTTATTTCTTTGCTTATTATTCCATCAGCCTGACAAAATTAGAGAATTCAGCCAATATTTTTTGGAAGAAAAAATGCACTGGAAAATACTTGAGTTTTAATTTACAGTAAACAGATGTAACATGCTATTTCTGAGAGAAGACATGTGAGATGCAGTGTACATGATTAGTGTTTCCCAAGATATTTTTCCTGCAAATCTCTGTGTTACAAGGGAAAGAAGAAATATTAAATATCTAAAGGGTCTTAAGAATTAAACATTTAGACTGCAACACCTAACTTAGTGTTCTGCTTTCTGATGGATTTTCTTCTTCTAAGTTAGACTCCTGAATGTTATTTATGTGTTCGCCTCCTGAGCTACCTGGGGGTCTGAACCAGATAAATCCATTGCAATGCCCAATAAAGTGGTGCTTGAGCCTCATCCATGTCTGAGAGCTCAGACAGCAAAAGGGTCTTTCCACCATCCACATAAAGAGCAGAAAATCTTTTCCTGACAGTCTTGTGCAAGAAAATGTTTAACAAAGCAGGTCAAGTTTCTCTGGATGAGCTTCTTCCACTTCACAGCAATCACTAGACATCTGGGGCTCGCAAAGAGAATGCCTGGTTAGGAGGACACTCTTTATGAGACACCCAGGATTCAGATTGCTTTCAACAACAGGGTCTAGCAGCCAACTTACCTTGAAGTTGGGAGGCATTCTTGCCCAAATTCAAGGAGAGAGGCAGAGATTTCAACCCAGCTTTCCCGACATCATCAATACTTTCTAATCACAGAGGTCTTCCAAGGGCATTAGATGTGCTCTGAAATGACAGCCATCCTGCTGTCTGCACACAGTCAGCAGAATGCCAGAAGTGTTTAGGAACACTGTGGGCTCAACAGCAGAAATGTAGGACCCTCGGGGCTCTAGGTCCCTCAGCACTTGACAGCAGCCAAGCACCAGTTATATGAATCCAATTTGGAGGGCTGGGCTAGGATTGCAGAGGGTGGCTGATATCTTGGTCACTTTACGGAGTCAGCCTTCAGTTCATGTATTTTCAGGAAGGTGCTTATTTCAATGAACTCACTGGGGAAACTCACACAATAACAGGACCATGTAGGTGTAGAGTTCCTTTCATCTCTCTTTTGATAATCTGATTTCAGCCCTAAAGCCACTTGGATATATTTGGACTCCAAATACTTTCCAATCCATCTGCACAAAACACCAGAAGTGGATAAATGGACTGAGCCCAATTTAGAAGAAAGGGAAATTCAGCCTGAAGAGTAAAAGTGATTTGCCTGGGAGAGTCAACATGCCAGAGCTGGGAATAAGAACTTGGGAGTTCCTGGCTGGGGCTCTGGCCTTTGTTTCTTTCTTCCCCTGAACAGGGAAATAAGGAAATGATTAGTGGCAGCCTCCCTCGGCCTAGTGCCTTTGCATGTGTTTTTCCCTCTGTCAGCCATGCCTCCATGTGCAGCCCTGAATTTCATCTTTCTCACTTGAGCACAGCTCTGCAAACTGACACAATGGCTGGTCAGTTCATGAGTGCAAGGGGGAAAGAGCACAGTTTCTGCTTTCAATCAGATATTTCACAGACTGTCTAGCTTCCTGGATATCTGGGAGAGGGCTGGACCTTTCAGCATGTCTGACCCAGGCTGGGATGTGCTCTTACAGTCTTGCTGGAATGACTTGGAAGTAACCAACTAGGGGCTAAGAAACATAAAACAGACAGGGAGTTCTGCTGGAGTTCTGCTGGAACCCGTGTGGCCCTGGGAAGGTGAAGCTTGCTCTCCATAAAAAAAAAAAAAAATAAAGAAAAAAAGAAAAACAAACAAACAAACCCCAAAAAACCAAACTACTGCCAACTTTTTCCTTTTGAATTACAGTTGCAGCTTTGTTGTCAGAGTGTATCTCTGACGTAAAACAGGAATGAAAACATGGCCAAGTGGTGACAGGTATTAGAAAAGAAAAAGAAATAAATAAAAGGCATACATTGTGTTCAGCAGCAGCTTTGGTTTCCGTAGGAAAAAAGTGTTTAACCAAGAACTTGCTGTATAGCATTTTGCCAGGTTACTGCAGAGCTCTAGGGAGCTGGAGACTGTCAGCCTCCAGCTGAGGTGATGGGCAGGTAGTCTGGATGGCTACCTGTCTGCAGAACTGCTCTTTTGACAGTAAAGCCAAAGACACTAAACTTTGTTTTACCACTGCAGACATGGACGAATGCAGCTTCTCAGAGTTCCTCTGCCAGCACGAATGTGTGAATGGGCCTGGTTCTTACTACTGTACCTGTCCTTCGGGCTATAATTTGCTTGACGACAATAGAAGCTGCCAAGGTAACATTCCTGCACTGATTAAAACTCCTGGGGAATAGAAAATAGATCCTGTGTCTAGAAAGAATATTTCAAGAATGAGTTTTCAAGAATTGAGATGCTTGGTCTTGGCATTGCACAGTGAAATACTCGTAGAGGCCAAATATGCAAATCTGGTCAGAATGTCATCACGTGAATATTCCTGCTGAGGTGAATTGGTGTGTTGTTTTAAGTAAGACTTTTTGGCTAGGAAACAGCTACACAGAAAAGACCTCAAATGCTCTCCCCTCTGCTGCACATGCCTACTTTTCCCATTCTCTAAGGCCAAAGAGTTTGAGCAGCCAGGTCCTTTCCCTTTTTCTTTTTGGCAGCATTTAGCATGTGGGAGCACTCTAATAAGCAGAAATCAATGGAGTAAAAACTGATCTTAAAAGAGGGGTCAGTTATAAAATGGCCACCTCTCACAGTACAAGAGTTTATGAATTTTGGGGTAATTCTTTAAGATGGAAAACAGTTTGTAGGAGTGGTGTCTTGTACATATTTCCTTGCTTTAGCCATTCTCTCATTCCTTGTGTTTTAGATATCAATGAATGTGAAATAAGAAACTTCACCTGCACTTCACAGCAAACATGCTTCAATATCCCAGGAGAATATAAGTGTTTAGATCCAGTACGATGCGAGGAGCCTTATCTCCAGATTAATGAGAAGTGAGTAATGTACCCACAGCCAGAAAAACAAATTCTGTCTGTGAGAGTTGCATCTAAACCAAATAAGCTACAATTTTACAACACAGCCATGAAGCCTGTCTAAAGAGCTATACATACATGCTATTGCTATATTTACCACTGGTAAGCTTTATAAAAATAATAAGTTGCAATTCCTTAGCAGGTCACCAGATGTGATATTATATGATCTGATATGTTATGATATCATATCATACTCAGATGTATGTGAAGTTACACTGGAAGGACAGATATCAGCTGAGAAAACAGCAAGGCTTGTGATGTAATAAGAGACATTTACTTACATTACTATCTGACTTCATATATTCTCAAATGAGCCTGTTTATTAGTAGGAATAATTCCTACAAACGCTAATTAGTTTATGTCACTGTTGGACACGAAGCAGAATGGTGGATTCAGTCACAGCACCCAAACGGATGCTAAGAAAAGCTTTATTATCTGAACTTTTCAGCTTTTTATAGGATATTACACTACAGATTTAACATGATTGGTAAAGGGAACACCACCTCTCTGTCTCATTGGTGGGACAAGAGAAAACACACTCATCACAGCTGTACAGAACTGTTTTGAGAAAATGAGATTATTTACAATAATAGTCCTTGAGTGAGAGGTGCTCTCAAGAAACTTTCCCTTGGGAACAGATCAGCCACTGACAGGCTGTAGCGCTCTCAGTCGCAGAAAAATCAGATCCACAAGTTTATGCCTGGGAAGTACTCTAAATTATCAGATGATAGAGCAGGATACAAATAGCTTCTTATTGCTTAAAGGCTAAAAGTTCTGAATAGTTCACAGGCTGATCTGCCTTGCCCAGAAACTGCGTATGTCTGGATGGGGCTGTTAGCACTGTTACTGTCTCAGCTGGGAATTATTTGAGCATACAAACAATAAACACTTCTAAAAATAGCCTATTTCCTTTACATTTTTGTATGTATTTGTATGTATATGGGGCTCAAAATATTTCAGTTGCAGACAGATCTCAATATCCTGCAGTCCACATTATTTCATTCACAGTGTTTGCACTAAGCCAAATAAGCAGGAATTGCTTGGTAACCTAATATATTATACAGAAAAATAAGAGAATAATAATTAGCCTCTTTCCTTTAGAATTTAGTAAAGTATTTACATTGCTTTCTGAACTAGGGCAGCTGAAGAGTGGACCCATAGGATTTGTCTAGTTCTGTGTTTTCCTGCCTTGGTGATTGAGTCTTAAACAGGAATTTTAAATAATTGAATCTTCTGTATCTAAATTCTCCAGAGCCCAACTACAGAGTCCTTGCAGAGCAGCTTGTACCAGAACTCTTGATGTCTGAGCTTTGTGTTTGGTGGCTTTGGCTCATGTCTAGATGGGACTGCACTTAATTTGTGACATATGTGTAGGAGTGGTCAGTATAAAAACTAAGTGAATTTCTTGCATCTGCATTTTCTGTGGAAGGAATTGGGTGTTTCTAATGCCAGGAGCCTCTTTAGGGGGGACATGCCAGATGCACTGTCTGAAATTGATGTCAGTAGTAGAGATTATAGAAAAAAGAGTCAAAAAACCTTTGCCCAGTCAATTCCCCCAACATGGCTTTTATAAAGGGATATCCTGCCTTACAACTTTCTTAGAGCTCTCCGATGAAATCAGCAGCATATGGCTAGGGCACATGGACTGATGTAGTCTGTTTGCATTTCCAAAGGCTTCTGAAAAGACGCTCACATAGTTATTATGGAAATTAAGCAGTCATAAGTAACAGAGAAAAGTCCCTGGAGCTGAAGAATAAGAGGCTGAAAGATAAAACTTAAACAGAGGATAATATTAAATTGTCAACTTTCCCACTGAAGTGCTGCAGAGGTCTGAGCTGGATCTACTTGGTCCATCATAAGCAATGTGGGGAGAAGAATAAACTGAGAGATGGGCAAAGCTGCAACAGTATCTGACAACAGTAGATAAAAGAGTGAGTAAAAAATATTGTAGAATAAGCATCAATGACTGTGCAATAAAAATGGCAGATAAAATTCAGTGTAGATAAATTTAAAGTAAAAAGAAAATCCCAAATTCGCAAATTAAATAAGGACCACTGGTTTGATCATAATCCATGTAAACTGAAATTTGAGGATTCTAGTTCCGTGATCTGCAGTATTCACTAGAGGTCAGAAAAGCGATCTGAATTTCAAGTGTTAATACGTAGAGAATATCCTTGGACCACATGCTATTGTGTACCACATATTTAAGACTGTGCAGTTCCTTCCCCTCTTGTCAAAAGAAATATAAATGAACAAAGGTTCATAAGAAGCAGTAGGATGATCAAAAGTGTGGAATAGCATCCTTGCAAAGAACAGCCAAGTTAGAGCACGTCAGCCACGAACAGGGTCAAATATGAAGCCCTGAGATGGGTGAGGAGGATGAGCAGGGATTGACTGACTGCTCTACTTTCAAGTAGAGCATCTGGGAGCATCAGATAAAGTCAGAAAGGCCATGCAAAGAGACATGAAGGGGGATATGGAGCTCCTGGCCACAGGGGGCTGTGGATGCCCCCTGTGCAAACATTCATGTGGGAAGCTGGAAAAGCTGATAAATCAGAAATGCTTTAGTAGCTGATGAATACAAAGAAGGAATTTTTGTTTCAAGGATTCCCTGAGTCACAAACAATTGGAGAATATTGGTGGAAGTGTCATATGCTTGGCTTGCTATCCTCTTCTTCCTTAAGGCTCTGCATTTGATGTTAGAGCTTTGGTTTGATCCAGGATGTCTACTGTACATTTTCATGTAGTATACAAAATACGATGAAACAAAAATCACTACTGTTTATGTAGTACTATCAGTGAAATGATCCAATAATATTTTGGAGACAGTTCAGTTTAAATTACTATCAGAACAAACAGAGTATTCTACATCTGCAGGCTGCTTGAAAGACAGTTCACATTTTTGAGTGATCTAAGGAGAATGCCAAGGTATTTTGGCTGAGAAGACAAGAAAAAGGAGGCAGGATATAGGCCAGAATAGCAATACAGAGAATGCTAAAAGTGAGAAAACTCATTACAAGTTTCATTGATTCTTTTATCTGGTCAGCAACATTATTTGTTTATTTATTTATGCACCTATATTAGTATATAAAGAATCAAATATTACAGCAATTTGTAACCCATGATGACAATTCTGTCTCTGACAATCAGCCGCTGCATGTGTCCAGCTGAAAACCCTGGGTGCAGAGACCAGCCCTTCACCATCCTGTACAGAGTGATGGATATGGTGTCTGGGAGGTCTGTGCCTTCAGACATTTTTCAGATGCAAGCAACAACTCGCTACCCTGGAGCCTATTACATCTTCCAAATCAAATCAGGGAACGAGGGCAGGGAATTCTACATGCGGGTAAGTCTGGTGCTCACTGGGGGAAAACTTGGAGTATCTTGTCCTTAGCTGAATGTCCTGATAGCACAACTGAACTTTTCATGACTATCATTTAAACCTTCAATATGAGGCATTCTTTACACACAGATGTGCAGAGCAGTGTGCTGATCTGCAGGAACTGCTGGATCTCTCAGGAGAGTAACCTATCCAAAGCAAACATGCTTCTTCTATGAGAGACAGGTTTAGGAAAGCCCAGAGCTGTACCCATGTCTAAGAATAGCTCAGGTTTCCCAAACTCAAGAGAAACTATTGTGCCAAACTGTTTTTTATTTGATGGACAATCAACAACTGTCACCAAACGACTCAATGTTTCTTGTCTGTTTTGTTAAACTTTTTCATTGGAAATTGAAAAACATGAAAACAAATAAAAAGTAAGCAAAAAACCCACCCCTTTATGCCAACAATCGACTTTCTGGGTTCTTTGCTTTCATTTATTATGAATTTTTTTCACTGAGAACACACATTTTATGTAGACACTGATAGAGTAAATGTAATTACCTGGGGGGTTTAAATTTATTTTCTTTAGAAGATCTCTGTGTTCCTCAGTCATCTTTGCCACACCACCAATATGCAGAGATTACAGGGGTGTCTGCAGAGAATAGGGCACATCCACAAGGGATGGTGACACTCAGGAGGTTGATTTTCAGCCCCAGGCAAGACCTGGCTCTGACATTCACATTAAGTCCTGTTCTGTGGCTACTGAAGGTTTCCATCCCTCAGGGGCACGGGTAGCGGGATGGATTCCAGGACATATTTCTCACAAGAACCTCAGATTCCCACTGTAAGGAAAAATGTTTCAAAATCCTGAACTGACAATCCAGTTACAATAATTTACATCTCACAAGAGCTTTCCTGTTGCCAAGTCATCACTGATGCCACTGACCTTTTCCCCTCATCTGGGCTGATCCAGCAGGTGCTGAGGGCCCAGCACCCACCCCCGTTGCCCGAGCCTGCTGTTGCAGTGATTTACTGTGCAGCCATGCCCTGGGCGGTGGGGGGGACACTGTGCCCTTGCTGAGGCACCAGGACCTGGCCTGCCATGGACCAGGCAACATACCCAGCACCTCCTCATGGCTATGTCAGCCTTCTCTGATCAAAGGTAACAAACACCCAGTTTTGAGGTAAAACTGGACAGGTAAAACAGGACCCCTTGTGTCTATGTAAATTCCCGAAGGAAAATAAACTGCAGTTGGTTTCAACATCAGCAGCTCTGATTTTTAAATGCACATAATCCACTGCTCTGGTCAGATATTACAAAGTTCTGCTTCCATTTAATAAAGAACTGGTTTTCTGAAGTGCCATTGCATACTCAAAGCTCTCTTTGGAGGGTAAAGTTTACCATGCACAATTACCATTAACATGCACAATGTACCACAAACCCAGACCCCATTCACCTGGGAACACCTGTTTTCCAGATTCTGTTAACAAATCCCCTTCTGGGTGTCTGTGCTTTACAGTAACACTGTCCTTTACATCAAACTAAAGAGTACCTCAAACAAACAAACAAAAAGGTATCATTACTTGTTTATACCCTAAATCCATGTTTTCATCTTTTTTTCTTTTTTGGGCAATAGCAAGTGTCTAGGTTCAATAGCTACTTTAATGTGCAGGGCTTCCAAAGGCTTTACAAACTGTAGAAGGTGATAAATAGTTCACACTGCAAAGAAGCCAAATGCAGAAATGAGACTCTGTTCCATCAGTTGCAGTGATGAAACAGAAAACACCTATTTTGGCTGCTTGAAGACTGTAGTGAAACAGTAGTTTTGAAGAACTATTTTTGGCAATCTCACTTGCTTTCTCTTGTTTTGTGCACAGCAAACTGGACCAATCAGTGCTACTCTGGTGATGACCCGTCCCGTGAAGGGGCCCCGTACTATTGAGTTGGACTTGGAAATGATCACTGTTAACACCGTCATCAACTTCAGAGGAAGCTCTGTCATCCGGCTCAGGATATTCGTATCACAGTACTCCTTCTAAACTCCAAGTTTGTGCCCTGGAAACATTCAGCCAAAAGAGACAGTTCCTCCTCTGCAGAACTCTCTCCTCAAAAGCCAGTACCTATAGCAGCTCCAGATCAAATCGCTATTTCCACAGACCCGGTGACCTACGCCTGTTTGAGCAGGGAGAGGCCTCTTCATGCACAGTCCCAACCAGGATGCAAACTTCTGAAGATACCATATGATTCTCTGTGTGATCATGTATTTTAAGGACTCTTCTTCTCACTGTAAACATTTCTAGGGCATGAGTCTATGTGAAAGACTGTGAACCTCTGTAGCTCCAAAGCTGCTTAGCAGAAAGCACCAAAAAAACTGAGGAAAAAGCTGGCTTTTGCAATCCTGCCTTTTTAAATGTTTTTTTTCATTATAAAGGAAAAGCAGACAAAAAAGCAGAAACAAAAAATCCACCTATTGAAACAAGAGACCTCAGAAGTCCTAATTTGCTTTCCCAGTTGTCTCTGGAATTATCAGTCAGGCACTTCGTTTCAATTCACCCTGCATTTTCTTAGTTTCACCTGTTTTTTTTCATTCTATTTTATAGTTAAAATTCATTGTAAATTCATTCCAAAAAACATGTTGTACTATGTAATCTTTTGCTTTCTGATAAAGTGTCACATATTTGGGTTCCTTTCTGTATTAAATCTTTCTATATAACAGAGTTCATAGAAATCTATCACTGGATGGTGTGTTTTACAACATTTAGGATTTTATCTTTGACAAGATCTTTGACACAGTCCTCGACTGCCAGAATAGTGTCCAGCATAAGTAGGGACTTTAGAGCAGATAAGAATCAGAATCTTATTTTTCCCTGTTTCCTGAGTGTGATAGTTGCAAACATGGCCACAAGGTAGTAATACTAACTCTTGTAGTTATGGATGCAATAATCTCCTGTTCAAAAACCACTCAGGTCAGACCTGTCCAAATTCCATCAGAAAATATGAATTGTTTTTTCACTTCACCAGCACTTCTAACATGGGGGAAATAGGTGAAAAGAACTAGGACAAGTCTTACTCATGCTTCTACCACAAAGCAGACTGGACTATACCAGTACCCCAATCTCAAACAATGGGATCCCACAGTTTCCGTTGTAATTTTCTTCTCAGGTATAACTGCTGTAACCAAAAAAAGTTTCTTCTAAAATCTAATCTGAATCTCCATTGTAATCTGTTGATTTTTAGCCTACTTCCAGTAGAAATTGAGAACAGTTTATCTTCCTCTTTGCAGCAGTCTAACATGTCTGAAGACTTTTGTCATGTCTCCCCTCAGACTGTTCTTCTCTAGTCTAAACAAACCTAATTCTTTTGGTCTTTCCTCATACATCACATTTTCTGGACCTTTGATCGTTCTTTTTGCTCTCATCTGGATTCTCTCCAGTTCACATCTTTTTTAAAGCACAGTGCCCAAAACTGTGAAAAGTATTCCAGCTGAGGCCTCTCAGTGCTAAGCTAAATCTATATATATGTTTAATAGTTTGAAAAAAATTTAAAAATTGTATAGTTGAAAGGTATAATGCGTGTTGAAGCCACTGGCATTTTGGTCTTTTATTTTAATAGGGATAAGGGTTCATATGGCTTTTCCTTAAATTTGTCTGGAACATGCTCTTTTGCTTTGTTTTTTCCTTACTGGCTTATTGGCTCTCTAGCATTGCTAGGACAGGAAGGAAAACCTTTGCATTGTCTTTTGAGAACTGGAAGTGCTCAGTGCTACTTGGGAGAAGGGGCTTACAAAGATTGTGGTGTGAGCAGCTAGGAGCAGAGTAGCAATGTGAGGTCTTCATTAAAGTGGAGTACTAAATGGGAGAATACAGACTTGGAAAGTTATTACAACACAGACTGCATGATAGAATCAGAAAACTGACTCTTGTTCCTAGTAAGCTTTGTGAACTGGTAGGGACTCTGCTCTTTTTCCTTGTACTCAGCTTGAAGGAAGCCTCGATGCTTTCAGCAATAAAACACTGAGTTTAGCAGCTTCCGTTTCTTAATGGTTTAAAGGTTTTCTCTCTGCTGCTACAACATCCTGGGATGCTGTGGCTCAGAGCTCTGTCCTTTACTGTAAAAACAAAAAGGCTGGAAACAGACTCCAGGGTTTAGTGAGCCAAGCTGAAGGCAGAAAGCCAATGAGTTTTATGAGCAGCCGACTTGGAGGAGATAAATGCAGAGGAAATGGGCGGCAGAGAAATATCAGAAATAATCATTTGTTTTCTGAGTGTATCATGGCTCATCAAGTACCACAGTCTTGGAGGGAAAAATACAGATGATCAGGAAGGAAGAATGATAATTTATAACCATGGAACTAAAAGTGCTCACGTTCCAGACGATGGAAATAAAACATAGGAAACATGCAGGCTCTGGTGGACCAGAAAGCAGCCGAGGGGCAGGCAGGGTCTTTCACTGAAGATGTCCAACTCTTAAAATGCTGACAGCTTTCCCAATGCTTAAAATCCCCTCTTCCCCCCTTTTTGTGCCCCTATGTTATGGCTCCTTCATGCCCAGTTGAGGAGTCCTCTCTTCCTGCCGCCACATCACCTCCTGGAGTGGAAGTGCACCCTGTCAGACATCAGACAGCTTGTCACTTCTGGCCTGTGCTCCCATGGCCCCCACATGCCAACCTGATTTAACCCTAAATTAGAAACATCAAAACCCAGAGGAATTCCATAACAAACACTTTGTTAAAAGAGTAAAGCTTGAGTGCTTGGTTTTAGCAGAGTCCAGCATATACTCATAAAACAATATTGCACTTTCTATATAAACATTCTGCGCCTTAAAAAAAAGTGAAAAGTCTGGGAACAAAGGAATTCAGTCACTTCTCAGCCGCCATAACATCTTTCATCACTCACTATCACTCCAGCCAACTTAAACTTTGCCAAAATATATGCCAATCTCAAAATAATAAATTACTAGCAGTTTATAACATCTAAACTCTGTATTTCCTAGTCAGGGGTCTGTTTTCAATAGACCATTGCAGACTCAAATATTACAGCAATTCTCACCAAATAAAAAAAGAAGACTATGCATATCAGGTTTTTACAGCATGAAAGTTAAAAATGTAAACATGCAACTGCTGCATATATTGATGTTCTTCTTTGAGGACATGACTCCTCAAAAGCAGACAGAATTCCAGGTCTGCTCAGAAAATGATTCTTTATTCTAAGCCACTGCCAACGATTTTCTAACATGAAGTGTTTTGCCATATGGTTAATGGCCAGTATTCTGACCAGCACCAACGGAGGGCACAGACCCTGCTCTGGGTGTGTGTGGTTTCCCTCTGGCTCAGGTTGGCAGAGCTGTTCACTTGCCAAGCAGGGAAGTGACAGCTCTTTGCCTCTCCTGCCTGTCAGCTGTCATGTCTGTTTGAACATAGGTCCTCAGCAGAAAAACTGCACTCCGCTATGTGTTTGTACAGCATCTATTGCCAGTGCAATAACTGGAATAAAGGTAAAAGAAAGCAGATATGGCAGTAATCTTTGATACAGATCACAATAATTGGGAAGGAAAAGCTATTCTGATAAATGAACAAATTGATTCATGCTAGTTGGGTTAGGTGCCAGAGGGTTCTATCATCTGGCTTATTTGACTTTGAGATATTTTTAGGGAATTGACTTTTTTGACACAGACAACAAAATGTTATTTCTCCCAAGAGTTTCCTGGATCCCACAGAATCGCTTTTCCACTGGTGATTTTCTCTGACTACAATAACGTTGTAAAAAATAACTCAGCCTCTTTTGAGAACTTTGTCACCTACCATCACTGAGTGTACTGTCCAGAGCCATTCATACAAGCTCTCTCCTCTTCAGCTGGGGGCCTGTGTTCATATTTACCTTTTTTTTTAACTTTGCCTTCAGAGGAGACAACTTTTATCATCTCATTAACACGGTATCAGCATCAGCAGAACTTTCATATTACTTTTTCTCTGTCTAGCGCTGGCAGAACAATATAATCAGTACTGTTTGGGGTCATGCAAGTTCTCCCATCTGGCTTATTCACAGAATATGCTACTAAACATCTTCCACGGCATGTAGCTGTATTAGAGCACAAGGAAAATCTCATAACATGAAGATGTTTTTTAAAAAAAAAAAGAATAAAAGTATGCCCTAATGTTATTCAGTCTTGACAGGCATTATTGTCAAAATAAATCTCTATCCTGGATGGACAAAACTCTCAGCCAGTGTTAATCTGCATGACTGATGCTTTTCAGTGAAAAGATATCAAGTGCCCTTAAAATTTTCCCTGTGTATGTGCAAAGCACTGCACATGTATGTGTAGATAAGAGAATTTACAGAAGCTACAGAAGTGGTAGTGTGGCTCTGCATTTGGAAGTCAAAGAGCTTTAAGACAGCATGGCACAAGCAAATTCTGTTTCCTCATCTGACACAAGTCCAGACAAGTGATTTACACCTGTTACATTTTGTTGTTTAAGTCTTTGAACCAGTTTTGAATAGCTCAACCCCAAAGCAGGTGCCATGCAGGAAGAGTGAGGATGATGGCCATAACTAGACTTTTGGAGATCCTGCAGAAGGCCTGCCTCAAAGAGGTGACATGTGCTGAAGGGTGGGTGACTCAGGGAGTGTAACAGTCCAGAGGTGTTTGTGTGGGGCTCTCAGTGACCGCTATCTGCACCTGCCCCTTTCCTCACCTGTTTCAGTGCAGAGTGTAACTGAAGTTTTCAACTGTGCACATCAGCTGTGGAAATCTCACCTATTCCCATTCTTAGCTCAAACTTCTGAGATCCCACTAGTGGTTTGTAAACTGGTCCCCCTGGGTAGCTCAACTAATACTGGTGAAGCCACGTGAGGGGGAGTTTGGGTACAATTTTTACACCAGGAAGTAAATAATGATGCAGTAACCTCAGTGTAAAAATTGAGGAATGCATCTGAGTAGCAAAGGGATCTATAGGAAACACTAAAGCCATCAAGAACTTCTGAAATATTCAATCTCTTTCAATTCCCTTTCCCATATTCTGGATGTCCCTCATTTTCTCTTTGTGGTTTGTCCTGGACAAATGATCTCATTATGGTCATGCACTGCAAGCTGGTCATGCTGAGTGAACTCCACTTCTTCTCTGGCACTACTTAACACTTGCTTTTTGGAGATCAGTTATAGTCTATTAGTCTTTTCTAGGGCCTGACTGATCTCAATTGCTCTTCTCATATCCAGGGCAGTTCCATTATTTTCCTATCATGCTCTTCTGCATCCACCACCTGTGCAAGTTTTCCATGTGTTTTTCTGGAGATGCAGACACTGCCATGTTCTAAGCACTCTTATTTCAAAGTATTAGCTGTGAATGGCTGAAGGGATTGCCCATCCTGCTGGCAGATCCTGGCCTCATGAATAGGATTTTAAAAACCCTACATTTTGAAGGTGAAAGGTGCTCTTCTAGGTCCCCGATTGTCTCTGGAAATGGTATCTCTTATCATGCTTGAGAGTCTCAAGGCTTTTTAAGAAGTCTGATGAGGACAAGCTTATGCAATACATTCTTAGACTTTATAAACCTTGGATGAGGTTTTTCCAATTTGCAAACAGAGTATGTGGCCCAAGTCAGAGAGAGTTCAATGTGATCATCACTATGCTAAAGTCAGTGATCAACTCACCTCAGGTCTGGATTTAGCCCAGTTTTATTTTAAGTCTCAGATCTCAGTGTCAGTGGTATAAATGTAAGCAGATATGTATTATTTTTAGAGCAGAGCTGTAAGCTTCTTTCCTGTAAATAAATAATAGTATGATTGCACTATCTCTTTGTGGGCACTATCTTTGGGTTCTTTGAGATTTCCTGAGATAATCTTTAACATTTCAAAATTTCTTCTGGTATTTCAAGACATTCATTGATGTGTTTCCATGAATGATTCCTCACTCCTGCTCTTCAAAGGCCAGTCTAGGCACTATACTCTGTTCTGTTAATACATCAAACTATACCCAAGCCTCTGCATAGTCACATCATTCATAGGAATTGTTCCTCTGTAACCTGTGAGGAATTATGTTGACTTCCTTGAGATTCTACAGTGTTCCATGCATGTGTTTGTCCAGACTGGGACCTTAGTCTGGAGATTGTTCATCAGCAATTTTCTGCACATGTTCTCCAACCAACATGTGAAACTATGGTTACAAAGGTTAGTTTTTGACAAAAAACTTCAAAGCATGGTGTTTCTTGGCTGCCTACACATAATGCAAACACAGTTCAAAAATCCAGACTAGAGTTCCCCAAACTTCATGAAAAAATCCTGTTTTTCAGAAACATTTTAGTCAGTAAACTTGCTTTGTAGATTATGTGAAATGCAAACAAAAAGGAAGGACTGCCAAGATTACACAGATTTGTTATTAAAATCAGTATCCCCAAGAATACTGGAATATAATTAATAATTTAAAAATATTCCTTTGGACCCTGACATCTGATGCCATTCAAATAGGACAGGGGGAGAGAAAAACTGACTGCTTCCAAAACAACAGCAGCTGCTCGACAGAGATCCCTGGGCTCATACAGTGACCAGAAGCTAGCCCAAGTCTACACACCAGATCAGTGAGGAAGAAACAAAGCTCATAGAGACATAGAGCTGAAGGAGGGGTAATTTCACTGACTTCTGAATGATATCAAGTGGAGATTTACATCATGTCTATAAAATTTATACATCTGTATGAACGGAAATTTTAAAATTACCAAATTTAAAAGGACCAAGCTGTTACCTACCACACACATACCACATGCAGGGAGCTTTAGTATATCCCTCTGCCTTTCCTCAGGGTTGTGCTCACTTGGAATTACCAGTCTGATTTTGTTCAAGTTAACAATGGCGTGACAGCATTTGGTTCACAGCAGTGTAGTCATACCCATGGAGGCACTAGAATTACAGAGGGATGCAACTACAATTGAACCAGAAATTTAATAAAAAAGAGCTTGCTGATTAGTTAACCTTTAGTGCTTTGGTTATGATGTCATTGACATGGACAAAAATATTCAACCAGAAACACAAAATATTAAAAAGGAGATTATCTCCATAGGAAGATAAGTATCCATGTAGCCTATAAATAGCTCTGAAATTAAGACATCCCAGACAACATCTGTAAAAGGAAGAATTCACTCCTTGACCTCTAGCATCCTTGTCTCCCTCAGCAGGATTAAGAACAGCTGATCCTTATCAGGATACAAACACAATGGCTGTTTGATGGTCGAGCCAAGAAAGAGGCAGGCATGGCCAGAGGCAAGGGGGAGACACACTAAGATAATGTAAAAGTCCTGAAGAATGCTCTCGGTGTGCAGGATCTCTGAGACAGATCTCTCTTGCTGTATGAAGCATTTTAGCTCTGCTAAATAAATAAATACTAACAGTCACTTCAATAAAAAAAAAGCAGGGGGGCAGGGGTGGGAGGGGAGGACAGCAGCATTCATGTGTGTGAATGAAAAATCAATTGTCAAAAAAAATTATGCCCTGGCTAATATGTCACCTGATGAGATGCACTGGGTACCAGAAACCTCTAAATACAATTTTAGCTATAGCACATTTAGTACCACCTTATACCAAAAGTTTATCCTGCAGCCAGTACAGGTGGAAGGAGGAGGACTCACTACCCAGCTCAAAGGATGCTCCTTAGTATTGCTGCTGATGTCCTTTCCCCATCTTCTACTAGCAGCCTGTCTGGATTAATAAACATGTTATATTTTGAAGTCTTCTTTTCTTTTTAAGAATTTTGTACTGTAATTTTAAAAGGATAGTTTCAATGTCCCTCATCCTGTCCCTTTAGTCTATAACCACTGCTTCATTTCTAGCAGAAAATGAGCTTTTAAGTCTTGCATTGTTCTACAGCTCATGAACAATTTGCATTGAATACACCAATAAGGATTATTTTAAAGATTTTTTTTTTAAATAAATATGTTACTTACAAAAATTATAATTGAATTCTAGCTTATTTTGATCATTAACTGGTTTAGTGGTGCTCATACAAGATCACTGCAAGTATGCATGACAGAATTATGTAACCTGTTTGGAAAGCAAGGTGAATGAGGATCAGTGATACTGGTACACCTACTGGTCATAAACACTAGTAATATACAGGTAGTAGTAGAGAAAGCTTCAAAGCAAAACACAATTAATTTTCCAGAGGCTAATTTTCTTTCACAGTTTTTATGTTGTAAAATTGCCCACACTTGGAGGTACATGTGTGTATTTTACCTTCATTTCCTGGTGGGTTTATGTGTGATAAGACTCAACATTTTGTGTAACACTACTTCATCTGTACTAGGAGCTTAACATATCTGAGGCATTTCTTTCCCCTGCAATTTCACTGAAGGATGGAGCAGGTCACTGCTTCTGGGGGTGGGGATGGCTCCCTAGTCCAGTTCCCCCTCAAGCACCAGCCATGCTTTATACAGCAGATTTGGAGGGTGTACAGGAAGGTGTACAGGCTGCATGCCTTGGAAGTGTTCCCAGAGAATTCCAGGAGATGAGCTCTCCTCCCAGCCTGACATGGTGCCATACCCCTCTCCCAGTTGTCCTGGGTCTTTGGAGACAGTGAAGGCAGGGGTTTGTACAGTGATCATGAAGCTATGGCCAGAATTTGGCTTCCAACTGGCAGAAAAAACTTGTCTCCATAAAAATAGTGTTAATATAAGATAATTTAGACTGAACTGGTTTCTCATATATAAATCATTAACCAGTGGCTAGTTCTCACTCCCACCTGCACTACAAATCTTATGACCTCAGTACAACAAAGGCTTTTCTACCCACATGGTATTCAGTGACCCATGTCTAATGAGGTTTGAGTTTGTTGGTTGGGTTTGTGTTTTGCAGGTGGAATGTTCTTATTTCAGCAATTTGCAAGGACAGCCAAAACTGGCTCTGGTTTGTTTTATGGAAAGTGAAGGAACTTATGTCACACGGTTGCTGTCTCGAATTCTTATCACTCAAATAACTCACTGCAAAGTGAGGTAGGTAATACACCATTCACTGGGCTTGTGGTGATTTACAAGCCACTCAGAAAGCTGATATGCACTCAAAGGAAGTGCCGCCACTCATTTCCAGTATCACGAGAAGGTGTCATTTCCCTTCACCACACTGCAAACGCATTAATTCTGAATCACATGCTCAAGAAAAATCACACTGAAATAAGCACACATGCAAACTGAAAGAGGAGAGGCCAAGTGCAGGAATGCTGAGCTGCAAAATTTCTCTTCAAGAGAAGAAAACAACTCTTTAGAACTACTCAAAGAAAATGAGAAAGTAGGTGTGACCCTTGATCAAAGACTTATGGTTCTACAGTCCACTCTGGGGTGCCCTGGTTGAAGCGGCCTGATGAGTGAAGGTAACAAGGGGATGGTTTTCCACCAAATGTGGTAGAGAACAAACACTTCACAAAACACAGCTGCTCTGACTTTGCTGTTGGCATACAGCTGAAGTAGCCCAAAACAGGGTTTCCACACCTGGGTCACTTTATCTGTCTTTCTCTAGTTTAGAATTTGCTTTTCAGGTTGTTGTTACACATGCTGCCATGTCTGTCTTGCACATGGGACTGAATAGTCTGATCCCCTCCCCTCTACTGCTCTTTTCACTATGCAAGACCAATCTGTTCTGACAGTGTCCTCCCAGCCAAGGGAGCAGAGCTCTGTGGATAAGGAAATGGTCTCTCCAGAGCTGACTCACAAATGTGGACAAACCTGAAGTAGATTTTACTTAATCTTTTGTCAGTGCTATCCAGCCAGCTGGTAAAGGACACTGCACTGCTGGAGAGATGGGGTTTTGCTGGGCTATAAAAATGACACCCTGCAGGGATTTAACCTCCTGCTGCACTTCCTTAAGCATAAGCTATGAATTGTATTTCCTTGAGAAGTCCCATGGGCTGTATTCTGTGTACCAGAACTCCTGCTTTCTCCTCCCTCTCTGTTTTTGGTGGCACCAGTTCCTCCTTAGACCTGTGGGTACTGCTGAATGTTGTTAAACTCTCCTCTGTGTCAGCCTGTACATAACCAAATGAGTGATGGAAAAAATGAGCCTACATGTTTTTTCCAGGAAGTCAGACAGCAGTTCCCTGTCTCATACAGGTGAACACTTTCTCACGCCCGTAATTCATTAGGACAGCAAGTGTGATCTCAGCTCTTTCACAACGATGTTTGTAGTCTGTGCCACTGCTTGTAAGGACTGTTCTGAGTGGCAGCTGGTTGCTGACCTTTAACTGCACTTCTGCACTCCCATTTTTGACTCTTTCTAGCCTGTTTTATTCTTCTTGTCTTGGGTTCTGGCACAGTTCAGTCACCATACCATTCCAAAATCATAATCAAGTAATTATCTATTATTTATAATCAACTAAAATCCAGTAATGAAACACATCCTCCATCTACTTGCTAATGAAAATCCTTGTCACTCGTGGGATGTGACTTTAAGCAAAGGAACAGCCACAGCTTTAGCTGAGAAGTGTTTGATTAGGTTTTCTGAGATCTTGAAGAACTAATTTAATAAATCCTTGCTTGCTTGTATGACTGCACCTTCTGTCCTCTACCACACTTTTCATTAAATCACTTGGATACAAATGCACATGGTTTTAATGTGAAGTTAAATCCTGAAGCTGAAACGAAATAATTAACCCTTCACCCATGAATTCCTTGCTACCATACAATCTAGTTTTTATAGAGCTAAGAGTTGAATAGCAATAGTGACAACCGAAAATATTTAAGGCAAGTGGGTATTTGCTCACCATGGAAAGTCAGCCTTAATCATACATATATAAACTTCCCGGTCTGGTGAGTACAGTTAAATAGTGTAGCAGAGATACTGTGTCCCACAAACAAATATTTGTACCTACAGTTATTGGTGCTGACTCAGGATTCTTGAAAATAATCTCTCAGGAAAATACTGCCAGGAATAAATAACCTGCAGTTTTCAGCTGTTAAACTTCCTGGTAAAACACTGGTTTGTGACACCTGCATCCATCCACTCAGAACATATGACTGACTTGTACCAAATGCAACCCATTTCAGTCTGTTTGGCAGAGCAGTCTCTCAAGGGCTGTATGTGCTCTCCTCTCTGAATATTCTTGTATGTAACAGAGGTTAAACGTGCAGATCCTTGGCTTTGTGGTGAGAGTGCATCCTCACTCCTGCCCTACAATCCCTAGTGACATCAGCAAGGGTTGTGGCTATAGCACATTTACCTCCCAGTGATGCTGGGTGCAAGGCTCAGAAGCAGCCGGTGGTGCTGCTGGTCCTGCACAGGCAAGGCTGGGAATGTAGGCAGCAGGTTGGTTTTCCCTTATTTCCTTATTTCCTGTACCTTAAGAGTGCTGTATTCTGGTGTGTTTGCATGGGAACAGAGCAAAACAACCTGCAGCTGGGTTAAAGTGTTAACATTAGGGCAGAGTAGGCTGGTAACTTCTGTTTCTAGTTATGTCATTTCTTAAATGGCTTTAAGTACCTTGCCTTCCCCAGAGGGATGTGCCCAAAGCTCCAATTTGGAGGTATATATTCCCCTTTTGAACCAAGCAATTTTTGATGGAGGAACAGCATTCCAGCTTCTGTGAGGAACAAGTCCCTGGCCTCCATGGATCTTCTTCCCAGCTCCCTCACTTCAATGGGGCCGGGAGACTTTAACCCGCAGTGATTTCCGTAATGGCTTTTTGTCATCACCCCCTTTCAGCAAGGTAATTGAGATTTGCTTTCACCTGAACATTGATGACCAACAAAAAAGTTTTTTACAACTAGAAACAGTAAATTATTTCTGTGCTTTTGGGCCTTTTTCTTGACTCATTCCCTTTCAGAAAGGTTTTTTTGTGTGCTGCCCTTGCTCTGTGCGCGGGTGGCAGCTGGCTGGCCTCTTCTTCCCAAGGATAGGAACATCTGCTCATCCTCAGGCAGGCATGTGTCTGCTTTTGGGAGACAGGCCAGCCCTGAGGCTCTGAGCAGACTCTAGAGAGATGATGGTGTGAAAATAGAGGGCATGGCAGCAGCACCTGGCCCTGAGGTCCCAAAAAGAGAGGGGGAGGAAAGGGCCCAGGCAGGTGTTTGCCCTTTGCTTGGACAGGCAAGACCCAGGCCCTGAGCAGGCTTGGAGGTCAGGGCAAGCTGCCTCCTATCCCCTATTCCACATTGCAAGAGGCATTTCTGGGTGGTATCACAAGCAAGTGGGACTGTAACAGTGTTTGGGGAGACAGCCCAGAAGTACCCCATGAGGTGGCATGATCCCAGCCTAGTGGGAGAACATACCCTTGGGACACTGGGCTTCACAAACAGCCCAGGGAACACTCCCCAGCCAGGGAAAGGGCTGTGCCTGTGAGTTTTTGACTGGCATGGGTAAGAGAGGGGAGAGTATGAAGTGTAATAGTGACAGTCTCCATCTCCCCAGAGCCCTGATGTCAGTCCCAGCCCAGCCCCAGGAAGGTTCTGATGCCTGGGCTGGGGATGCTGCCCAGCTCACTGCCTGGGGGTGCACAGGGGTGGCCTGGCTTTGACTCAGCCCTCAGCTTCCCCAACTACTGAGGCTTGCTGCCAATTCCCTCCTCACTCCCTCACAGAGCAGGGGCATACAAAAATACAGACATACATTTAAGCCATTGCCTGCATTTGGACTTTACCCTTCAGTCCATCTCTAACTGCAGCATTTAAGCCCCACAGATTTTCACTGCTAAGTGGTCACAGCTAACATTCCTTGATAATCAGATGAACTGAAAAAGTTCTGTAAGATCTATTATGTCTCTGGCTTGTAAAATACAATAATTTCTTACTAGGTTACACTAATATTTCGTAATTCATTCTTAATATTATCCTTCAATAAAGCTCTGCGCAAACAATCTATCCCACAGGAGGAACTTCTGCCAGATCCCAGATGTCAAACACATTTTCTTCAAATACAGGAGTTCGTGACCTTTTATGTTTGTTAATGTGACGCCATGGAAATTATTTATAATAAATAAGCATATTTTAGAGTCAGGTGTTCCATGGGCCATTTTCAGTGATACAACAGCCTTTTCTGAAACAGGTCTTTCCTGTTTTGTTGTTGGTTCTTTTTTTTTCCACTAACAATGAAGGTTTGGGAACAACTTGAAACCCTGTTATTGAACCAAGTCCAACTACTGCACTGAAAGGTAGACAAGAACTTTTAAGATAACTCATCTTTCATATCTTTCCTGAAATCAGCAGCAGAGAAGGTTCTAAATTTCTCATTTATCCTGAACAATGCAATTTTTAAACTGCAGGCTGTATAAATAATTTGTCTTACAGCATCAAATCAAAGAGGAAACTACTGGAATTGTTTGGATCTAAAGATATATTTGATATGCCAACTGATTTTTGATGTAGCAAGCTCATTTTAAAGCTGGGCTAGAACCACCTACCCACAATCTTACAGGTATAAGACCCCTAGAAAATATCTGAAGGTGTCAATATGTTGATAACATTTAGTCTTAATGTTTTTCAGTAGATATGACAATGTCCTCCCAAGCTTGTGCCAGATTAAGAGTATCTGGCTCTTAATGAAGTCAGGCAAGAAAAGGATACAATTAGAAAACACTGCAAGGGGTATGCCTTGGCTCTGTTATGTCCTTTTCTCAACTACACATAAAGGTTTATAAAGCCTCCTGAGTTTATTGGATTCATCATCTTGGATTCCTAGACACTAGCAGCAGCAACAAATGTCTCCTGAGGAGGAAATAGAACCGTTTGCTCCTGCACCTGCAGTTACTCCTGTTCATCACTCTGGGCTGAAGCTGATGGCCTGTCCAGAGCAGCACCTTTGTGCCTCAGTGATTATCCACTGGATAATTTGGAACCTTTCCTTGCCTTTGGACAGTTTGGGGCTGGCAGCCACTGACAATGTTAAAGGCCACTGTGTAGTGCAGAAGCAACCGCTGCAGCTCACACAGATGTGGGACTGGCTGTGGAAAGACAGGACCAAAGTGTTCTGGTGAATGAAGGATGAGCCCTCCTTGGATTTATTATCATAATGTATTAATGATGTGTGCGAGCAAAGAAAATCTGCTTTACAGCATAAGGCAAAACATAACAAGCCAGAAAATCTGTTTTCAAATTCACAGTACATCAAATCTGAATGAGATAAAGAGAGTCTAATTTGAACAGCAGAGTATCCCCATGTAATTGCTTGTCTAGGCATTGTAGCAGCATTTTCAAATGGTACTGGACATTGTGCAGTAAAGATGTCCTTCTGCAGCTCTGTGGGAGGAGGCAACTGGCTGCAGTCTCAGATGGTGGACTGAATTACAACAGGTAATGTCAAGAAAGTGTGATGTTAAACATGCATTTGATAAAAGGAGAAAATAAAAAATAATAGTTATGGACTGAATTATAGCAGCTTTCTATAATGAAGTGTGTGGACCCCACCCAGCATCTGTGGCAGAGGGGGGAAGGTGTCAGCTAAACCTGAAGGTTATGAAGGGAATGGAAAAAAAAACAGGCTCCAGCTGAGAGCACAGGACAGGGAGGATGAGGAAACAGTTTCATGTTTCTCCCAAAAAAACCTCAGGGGACAAAGATTACTGCTGCAAAAACTTTAATGGTAGTAAAATCCTCTGGCTGCAGAAGTTGTTTGTAACTAAGGTGTATTAACTGCTTAGAGACTTCAGCTGAAAAGTACTCTGCTATTTCACTGAAATCTAAATTGCGAAATCCTTTTTTTCTCTTAAAATGTCTCTGCCTCAGAGAACTTAATTTAGTGGTTACACACAGAGTTTGGCTATGAGATGATGTAGGCTGTGTGCTGGACTTGTCCTGATAACGCCCTGCTTTTAGGTCCTGATGGCTGAGCTCATCACTTGGCTATTGCAATATATACTGGAATTTAACTCTGATCAGAAGTACATCACTTGATGTTAGTTTCTGAAATTAGAATATTTCATAAGTAGTAGTGTTAAATGCTTGCTTGCTCTTAAGGATTCTCAGCTGGGAGAGAGCTGGGAAGGCTATTTGGAATCATCAATTGCTTAATTTCATGTAATTCTTCATAAACTAGGCAAGAACTTCTAAGCAATTATATTTTCCACTTTCCTGCTTAAAAGATTTCAGTGTGCTCTGTGCAAACATTGATTCAACCTCTGAACCTCTTGATTTTTAACATGGAAGTTGGCATGTCAGTAAGTGTGCACGGGTGGTGGGATCAGTTTTCTGATGCAAAGGATCATGAGGGAGAGTTCTGTCTGGATTTACAAAAAGCTGCAGCCTCCATCAGCATTCCTGCTGAAAACTATGTTCACTGGTGCATTGGCACAGAGTGAAGAAAAAGGGTCTTAATCTGTTTGAAAGTGTTTGCAGATGTAAATAATTACTCATGATTTGTGTCAGTATTTATACATGGGCTTTTTATTATTTCAGGTCCAGTTCCTAAATGTTTGAGGCATAGAGATGATAATATAGACTCCTGCTTGCAGCTACTTTCTATAGTCTTCTGGCTACTTCTCTTTCAACAAGAAAAACACTGGGAAGTTGTAATCCAATAGCATAAACAGGCTCAGCAACAAGTGAAAAAGCCTGCAGTGCAGAGGTTCAAAACAGATGAGACAGGCCTCACTGGGGAATATGAGAGGTGAAGCATAGCCCAGACTAATAAATTCTCTTCTATTGGCCCTGCATGAGTCTGCTCAAGTATTTCAGCCCTGCATTTCTGGAGCTGAGAGTGCTGTGGTTTGGCAGAACCAGCCAAAAGCAGCCCAGTTTATTAGCTCAGTCTTAGTACTGGGGATGCCTGGGATGGGAAGCAGCATAAGGAGCAAGAGCAGCCGCAGAGAACCAGGAATCAGTGAGGATGAGTGGTTGCAATGAAAGTCTGGAATGTTCACCAGAGGAGAGGGAGCTGACAGCAGGAGTCAGTGAGGCAGGGGAACCATCACCATCTTTCTCAAGAGAGGTTTTTTTTTAGAAAGATGCAGCAGAGCATGGAGCACTCTGGGTGCTGCCAGGAGGCTGGCAGGGAAGGAAGATCATATTTGCAGCTGACAAGAAAAGAGGTAAATTGGTTTCACTGCTGATCTTCAGACTAGATTTGTTTGGAACAAAAATCTTTTAAGGAAGGGGGGAGGTTTGTCTCTCATCCCAGCTAAAAACATCACAGAACAGTAACATGCTCTTAACATCCACACAAGATCCGGTAGTCCACATCCCTTACCATGCCCAGCTGAATTTTGTGCTTATTGAAACAAACTCCCCAATTTTCAAACAGCTGAAAAGAAGACTGAAATGTGTCCCAAACCATCAGAAGAGCCATAGAGATGTGTTAATAGGCCCCCTCAAATTACAGGGTGCAGTCTTGACTCGATGAAGAAGGAAGGTCATATTGCAAACTGTTTTTTTTCCTTTAACTGCCTTGTCAAAAATACTGGTTTTAATGTTTTTTTCCTTCATCAGAGATGCAGCCTGCAGTCCCAATGGATGGCTGCTACTGCACTGCAACTCCAGCAGCTGGCGAGCCCTTCAGGCAGGACTGGAGGTCGTTGAGTACCCAAAAACCCCTTGAGCATGACAATGCTGGGGTAACTTGATAGCAGCAAGCTGCATACAGGGGCCTTATCAGTAGTTAAACAACACACTTGTGTGAAGAGTGAAAATAAAGCTGTTCTGTCATGTAAATTAATTCAGTGAGATGCCTTGAAATGTGTGATTGATGTGCACCTCAGAAGGACTCAGATAATTCTGGAAGCATACCAGGTTACTGGTATTTCTTTAAAACAGTGACCATGCATAATCTCTCGAGTTCCATTAACAGGAATCAGAGCCCCTCTGCTATGTGATACCCAGTACTTGCAACTGGCTCTGCACAGAGATGAACAGAGATGCTTTGTTAGCTCAAAATTTATAAGTCTGTGCTTTTGGCAGAGGGTCTCTCTCATCTTACAGTGGCTCTGGAGCTTGAAGCAGCTGTGTTACACTGCATGATGACAGGCATGAAATTCTTCGTTAGCAACAGATCTATGGTGCTATTAAATTTAAAATTAAAAATATTGTAACAGAAAAAAATACAGTCTTGGTGTATGGGGAATCCACTAAAAACTGCAAATCAAAAGCTATTAGGGCAACTGTGCAAAACTTCAATGACTGAAAATTTTAATGCTTTCAAAGTGTAAACAGCATTTCTTTGGGGAAATACACACTTTTTCCTACTAATCCAGCCCCACCTTTTCTTCATGTTTGCCTTTCGAGGTGCTTTAGCACTTCCATTACCAAAAACTAGAATCAAGAAGAAACCACCTTGAGACTTATAGAACTTCTCCTTCCTGCAAGGACATTTCCAAACCAGAATTTCCTGCTGAAAATTCTGAACCAGTCAACTGTGTGTGATCGCTAAATTACCCTACCAACTATGCACTCTAGTGGCAGGGGCTTTCTCTCGTGTCCGTGTGAAGCCTAACTTGATCCATATTCCAACTGGACACGCCGTTTTTATGAACATTGTAAAACACGAAAAAATCGCTGTCTCTAAAACAGAAGCCTGGTCGTGCTTCTAGCAAAGCGAAGGGCAGCTCTGGCACCGACTTTGCAGGTGTCACGGTCCAGCAAGCGCCAAAGAAGAGTTACTGGCAGCCATTTGGAGGTGAGTTTGCCGCAGCGAGTAGCTGTGGTGAGGCGGGAGAGTCCCGAGGCTGCGGGGGAACTCCCCTTCCGCGATAGCGCTCGGTGAGTAAGCGCTGGGAGCGCACCTGGCCGGGCCGGGGCAGCGGCCAGGGGAGAGCGGCGACGGATCCGAACCCCGGCGGCTCCGAACCGGAGGACACACGGAGCCCTCCCAGCAGGTACCGGGCCGGGCAGCGGGGGCCAGGGCAGGGACGTGCGGGCAGGAAGGTGCGGGCTGCGGCCGCGAAGTGCAGGAGCTGCCCCGGCGGAGGCAGCCGTGTGTCTGTGCTTCCTATCGAGTGGCAGACTTTGGGAGATGTAGGCAGGTAGGAAAGCGGTAACTATTTTGAAGTACTGGGGAATTGAATCTCCGTAAGTATTAGGTCCGAGGTTCAATTGTACTTAGAACAGTTTCAAAGTGGTATTGCTGTATGAAAATGCCTTCTGAAGTTCAAATATTCCGTATGAATTAACAGCTAAGTGTTGTCACAGGCCGGCGATAGCTAATTAGGTCATCTTCCCTAGGAACACTTCGAGTAATTAGATGTGGTTTAGCCGAAACTCCAATGGAAGTTGTGACTATAGCTAGACAGTTTCCCTCCACGTGGGATGAAATTAGCGTCAGAAAACACATATTTACTGAACTATGCCCTGCTGTATCCAAGAGCACTGCTAAAGCAGCAGGTATAATTGTAAGCTGTTTCAAGCTTGTCCTATTTACAGTTGTTGAATGCGTACCATGAAGCTGGATTCCTGGGTATTTTGGATCACTCTGGTTGTTAAACAGCAATCTGAAATAAATACCATCTTTAATTAAGCTGGTCTTGTAACTCTCCTTTGATGTGGAAACATGCCTGGTGTCTCATGTGATGCATTTCTCTAGATAAGAACGAAAAGGTTGATATCGTGACTGCTCCTACAATGCACACATCCAGTCACTCCGCTGTAATTGTGCAGGAAAATAACAAGATCTCAGGATGTCCATGGGGCCACAGCTGACAAGTGCCTTCCCATCTAAAAGATCCTGTGAGCACCCGCCCCTTGGAGCTGGACCCTTGCCGTCCTAACCCTCAGTCTCTGATCTGTGCAGGCTCAGGCTTTTCCCAGTGATACTTGCTGAATGCACTGAGGTTTGCTGCTTTATGTGCCTTTAGTTTTTACAGTTGAGTGTCCAAGCTGTCCAGGCATCCAGAAATGAGGTATACCTTGATAAGTTCTTGGAGAGTCCAAGTGTCTTTAGATATCAGGAGATCAGGACTACTTAAAAACCATGCAAGGGAATACATTGCCTTTTTTTCCCCTCTTCCTGTTATTTCTGGGTTTTGTCTATAGCTGTTAGACACATGTGAAGAATCAAGTTCTGATTTTGTATCTTTCATTTCTCAAGAGAGCACTAGACACAGAAACCTTTGTGCTGTTCTGGGCTGGTTCTCTGGCTTCTTGCTTATGAAACTGTTTCACCTTGCTTTCAGTATAGAAATATTCATTAGATGAGCTGTGATCTTACAACTCGGTGGCTAGGGCATGAATTCAGGAGTGGGGAAGTTTAATTTTTTTGTCCTTTTACCAACTGTATGCTAAATATTAAAATACATATTTGCAGAATACATGTGGTTAAGCAATACTTAATTTCAAGAGAATACATTTATTACTAAAGTGTCCCTTGATTCTTGCCAATACTCATAAAAATGACATCTACTAAAAACGTTGCACCCGGAGGGTATATTGGACTTCACAGATGTCAAATTAATTCCACTGCCCTCCCCTGCATTTAATTTAGATGATGGATCATCAGGTGATTAATTCCTCTTTTTTCTTATGCTGTAGAAGGAATGAATGTGGGCAGGATTGCTCAGTCAGTCATGTGTGTGTAGGCTATTAATTTACAATGTTGGAAGAAAAGTTTAGGCACTGGTCTCTTTTTCTTTGTCCTAAACCTCAGGCTTAGTTGTTTGCCTCGTTTGTTCTGTCACTTGTTTAGTATCGGCTGGTTTGCTTTTCTCTCAGCCTCTGTTCATCCTCTCGTGGGTGGTTTAGTTTCAGGTCTAAGTGACTCAAAATGCACTCCCCAGGGCTGTGGCTTGGCTGTGAAATGGGCAGTCCTGCTCTGGCCCCCTGTTTTCCCCACTGCATTCTGACCCCACCTTGTGCAGTCCACCACAGGAAGAGCTGGAAAACTACTTTTTTTAAGGGGAAAAAAAAAAAAAGTTTGTTTATTTTGGTCATTTAATTTTGTATCTAATCAGTGAGCTGGGCCAACTCACCATGCAGCTGTGTGTTTACTGGGTCCTGCAGGAATGGCTGTTGTCAAGGCAGGGATGAACAGCCCCCCCAGTAGCAGCCAGCCCTTTAAGCAAGATCGGGACAGGCAGATGCAGCCCCCATGTGTGGTGGGCAGAGCCAGAGGACCCGTCTTAGCAGAGCAGCCTCAACTAGGAAGCCAAGCTTTGGCTAGCTTAGGCCTTCTGTCTTCGTGTCTCTCCTCTCTGCCGTGGCTTATACCAGAAGTACACATTAACTCTGGTGAAACATTTATTGAACTTTTTTTGCTTGATGAAGATGCTATTTACTTCATTTAGTGAATTTTATGTGATGCATATCCTGACTTATTGCTCCCCTCTTTGGACTCTTGTTTAATTTTATAAAATAATGGCTTTGTTTACTCTGAATTGCTATCTCCCCAGATACCTTAAATCTGGTAAATATTCTCTCTAATCTAAGTAGGACAACACCCAATCTCTGTCAGCAGAGAACTTAAGCTCACTCTTTAAAGTGAAAGGCAGAGCAAGCTCTGACTTGAAGTAAAACAGCCTCTGAGTTAAGCCATGTTGTCATTCTAGTTAGTAATGCTGCTCAAGCTCCATCAGAATGATTGATTATGCAGGGAGAAGTTAGACTGATAGCCTTTTGCAGCCAGGATGGATCTTCACATCTAAACAGAGAAGCCTCATGTGGGAAGAGGTTCAAGCCCTGGGGTGGCTCGAGCTTCTCTGTGTTCCATTGTATTTTTTAATGATCTTAACACATGAAACCTCACAGAATTGTCGAGAATATTTGTCTTAAGTTTAGTATGAGTATTTGTTTGCCTGTCATTGCAGCTGAAGTTTGCACTAATTCAGTGCCAAAAAAAAAAAAATCATGTCGTCAATCTGGTGCTTATCTTTCCTGTAAATTGTACCCTGGTGATTTTGCTTTGAATCTTTGTTTTCCAGTGATCTAATAGCAAGACTTAAACTGGAGAGAACAGATAATCAGGTCCCAAATGAAGGGTGTTGATGTTTTGGGGGGTCCTTGTGGTCACTGCAATGGCCTGAAGAGTGAGTTCTGGAGATGCTCTTTTGGCAATTAAACCAGCTTTGAAATCCAAAAAACACAGTCTATTAGGACCGTGTGTCCCAGTGACTTTGAAACCTCCCTGACACTCCATTAATTTAGCACCTATGCTTTGGAGCCTGGAACCTGGCTTTAGCTGGTGCCGGGTGCTGCGGCCTGGGCAGGGGCCGCGTGCTCCGGGCACTGCGCTGGGCCCCGTCTGCAGAGCGCGGGGGCTGCTCAATGCACACGAGGCTGCCTGGCTTCTGTGGGACAGCCTCATCATCAGAGCTGGGGGGCCCTTCTCCCTGCAGGAATGCAACCCCTCTCCACTGAGCTCTCTGGGCGGAGGGGGCTGGATGTGGCCTTGCCCACCCTGCTTGTCGAAGCTGGGTCAGGTGGCTCATGTGGCCAGAGATGGCCCAGCCCTTGACCAGGACTTGACAGGGGCTGGAGAGGGCAGGGAAATGCGAGGCTGTGGCAGAATTCCCTTTATAAAGTTCAGGCTTGCAGTCAGTCTACTGTGTTTGTATGTCTTCCAGTAAGGAAAGCACCTGCCATGCAGAGAGGGGGGTTAGTCAGGATAAGGTTTAAAAGTCACTTGGGCAGTGCCTTTGTGGTTAGTGGTGAACTGATACAAAAGCAAGTTTTGTCTCCTGTTTCTGAAAGAAATTCTGTTGTTTAGTACTTCTAAGAGACACAAAACATTCTCAAGACCAGTTTAATTTTTCAATAGGGGGAAATTCTTAAAATTTTAATTCTGTGTTGGTTTTGTTGGGGTCTTTTTTCTCTATGATTTACTTTTGCAAAAGGGAGTTGTCGGCATCTAGACTGGGAACTCTATTTGACTTTCCCATACAAGTTCTCTTCTCAGCAGTGATTAGAGCTGCAAAAAAGTTTCTTCCATAAAGCCTTAATAAAATGACATAATCTGCCTGAATTACTCTGACTTTCATTCTAGTAAGTGGTATATGCACTTCCAGATCTAGTTTCACCAGCGTGTGAAATCATGGGTCCAAAATCTCTTAGGAAGAGTGTTGATTCTCAACTCAATAAGATTTTAAGAAAAAAACCATACATTTATGGTGTAGCTGTTGTTCACTGTGCTGTTAAACAATTCTGTCCTAAGGGAAAACAGGGAATGGTAGCTTCATGCTGCCAACTTCTGCTCTCAGGACCTCTGTCTTCTCAGAAGGGAGCAAAGCCCCACCACCATGTCCCAGAGCTGTAGCAGCATTTGGCCAATAATGATTGGGGTTTAGATACTGCCATTAAATTGAAACAGTTTTGATTTCTGCTGTTTCTCCCCGTGTCTATGCAAACTCCTTGAAAAATGCCTCTGTTACACAATGCCTGGTTACCACTCATCTGGCTGGGCAGCTGCCAACAACTCCAGCCAGTAAAGCTCTCTGAGAGGCACTGCTGGGGCTGTTAAAGTGGTTCTGGGTTCCTGGTCTGGGTGGATTTAATGCAAAAAGTAATAAATAGTTGTACTTTATAAGGACAGTATCCTTCTGGACTTTTATTTCAGTGTGTGTTTAGGCAGCTTCCTGAGCTCAGTACACATGCCCTGCAGAGCCATACTCCCAATCTGGTTTGGATTTGAATTATTTAAAATCAGTTTCCATTTCCTGTTCTTGATTCATTCATTTAACCTGTTTGCATATATGAAATGTACTTAACTCACCTTTCCTTTCTTAATCTCAGACATAGTCTTTTAGCTTTCATCTACACAACCTACATGTTTGCTTCCTCTCACCACCGTGTAACTGGTTCTACAGTGACACCTTGGAGCAGAACTGCTGAACAGGGAATCCTCAGCCATTGGAAACTCCATAATTGATGGGCTTTTTGTTTTCATCATGAAACAGGATAATAATTATGTGTAACATAGCTATTTAAAATCTGCTTCACGTAAAACAAAACAATAGATGTGTGTCTGTGTGTATGTGAAGAAATTGTCCATCTTCACTCTTGTTTTAATGGTAATAAAACTATTTTTCCATGCAAAACTGCTCGAGTTTCTTTTTTTTTTTTTTTTTTATTTTATTTTTTCCCCAAATATACAGAAGAGCTATTTGCATTAGCTGTCTGGATGTTATATGTGTATACATGTGTTTTCTGTATGGCTCTGTGGTCATGGCAGAGGCTGAGGAGTCCTAATGCCATTTAATGCTCTTTTTCAGTGTTGAATTGAGTTGGTTTCCAAGAGCCATCTTTTCAAAACTAGACACGTTTAGCCATGTTAGGGAACTCCACAGGCAGATGCTCTTGCCTAAAATACCTTCTCCTTGGCTGTTCTGTTGAAAAATGAATCCAGATGTTTCCAGTTTTCTTTGGTATCAGAGCTATAGAAGGACTGCTGACAGTTCTATTTTTGTGGCTTCTTGGCATTAATGGCAAAAAGAGAAAAAATATGGATTAAAACCTGACACAGAATACATAAAGCCTTAAGTTAGATTATAAAGTAACAGTTGGTGATTGTTGTGATTTGTTCCTAATCTGCTTAGAGCAAAGGACTTATCTTATGTTGAATTCTTTCCATGTTCTCATCAAAAGCCAAGTTCTTTTTACAGATATTTTAGCCTCTTCAGCTTTCTTTTCTGGTGTCCTGACTTCAACTCTTGCTTTGCCGTTTTCCATCTGAATCCAGAAAGGTCTGCAGTTCAACATAATGGATTTATTCTTTTGTGTTTACTGCCCCAGTACATACAATATTATACATTCTTGTCCAAGTCAGTGAATTTATCTTCAGTTCACAGGAACAGTGTTGTCAGATCAGTAATTGGAGGAATTGGTTACTTGCCTAATGCAACATTAGGAAGAAACACTATATCAACTTTTACAGCCCAGAACATAGGGGATTCAGCATATTAAAATCCTAAGTTTAAAGCTTTGTCGTGGGATAGATTTATAATGTTTCCTTCTTAATTCAAATATAAATCTCACACAAGAAAAGCTGGTTCAGATTTATGGATTTTTTTTCTTTTGGCCATTGTAAATTATATTATTAATGTTTTGCATGCTGGGGTAGGACTGGATTAAGTCTGCATTTAAGGGCTGCAGGTGCAAGGCTGCAGTGCTAAACCAGAGGCATTGTGTCCCTGGGGCTCCTGTCAGAAGGACAACTTTGGATCCTGTACTTGTGCCAGGGTTTGTTCCCCTTCTCCGAGGGGTGCCTGAAAAGCAGAAGCAGTTGTTCCTGTAGCACAATAGCTCAAGCACACACACCTGCTCAGCTTTATTTTTCTTTGGGGAAGTAGGCAGGAGCAATTAGTTCTTCTCTGTGATGTACTCTGCTGCTCTGTGCCTGGGCTCTGTGTGCAGATGTGCTGAAAGCCACTTGGCCTCCTCCAGGCTGGAGCCCTGGGAAGAAGCAGCTGCTGAGCTGAATGAGACCACAGCTAGATTGCACAAGTGATCTTTAGGGTTCAGCTCAGGGCCTGCACAAAGAGAGACATACATTAGATCATCTTTGTCTGGGCAGAGAAGCTGGAAGGAGAAGGAAAAGCTGGAGTGGGACACAGCATGTTCTCTCAAAAGTGCATGTGGGAAGATGTGGCTGCTCCAGGAGTTGTTTCTGCCCTGGCACAATTAGAGCTAGACCTCATTGGCAGGAGAAATGCAAAGCAGCTCTTGGGCTCACAGTGAGCTCTGCTTTTACTGCTATGACAGCACCTAAGCTAAGAACTGATCTCTGAGGTGCTTTTCTTTCTCTCAAAAGAAGCTTGCTGTAGTTAAAGAATATTTTTGTACAGTTGTCACATCCTGACTGATAGCAGTAACATATTAAGCACTGCTGCTGATTACAAGAGTTTTAAACTTTGCCTGCAACTGTTACCTGTAGGAGAGCCCAGCAAACAGTATCTTACCTGGCTGCTATGGCAGTCACCCAAGGGAGTGTGGAGATGCTGTCTGCAGGCTCCCAACTTCCTCATCTTCTTCACTTGCTCAAAATACAGTCAGAAGGATGCAGAGCCAATTGTGGACTGGTAACAGTTTGGAATGTCAATACAGCACTGTGAGAGTGAGAGCAATCTTGTACTTACAAGTGTTATTAAATGAAATATTTTTTCACTTTAGATTATCTTGTGATATTGTTGAGTCTGAGAAGGATAGTTCCTGGAGATAGAGTTAAAATATTAGTAGTGAAGGAAATTAGTTATTGCAATATTTTCTGAAATAAAAACGTGTTTCTGCTGAAGTTGCTGAGTGTAGTGCAGCTGTAACTTGTTGAAAACCAGTGGTGTCAGAGGCTGAGGGTGCTATTATTACTTTGTCCCCAGCCTCTCTGTTACCACTGTCCACCCCGCAGCAGCCAGGGAGGCTGGGGAGGTAGTTTAGCTTGCCAGAGGAGACCCTAAAAACGAGGCTCTTTCCCTTTGCTGAGATGGCAGTTGCAGCTTTATTTCTTGGGATCTTTCAGGGTGAAGTTGCAGGGGGGAAAGAGGAAGAGGTATTGATAAGCACCCCTTTTTCAAGGCAGGGGAAATGGGTGGGGGGAATTTACACAACCAATAAGTGGAACTGGGGAGAACAAGATAAGGGAAAGAACTTACAAGTCTACATTTTCGGGGGTACATTCTTTGGGTCATACCGTTTTTCCTAACTGCATTACAGCATGATGGGAGTGGGACAAGGGCTCATAATGGGCTTTCTGATCTTCAAAAGAAAAATTCTGCTTTAGCAAACTCTAAGTGAATGAGAGGAGGTTGCAGCACAGGGCTGTGACAGGTCAGACCCATGAACTGTTCCATTCTGTTTCCTGTTTTTGTGTTCCGTGAGAGGAACGTGTAAAACTTCCCCTGATGGGCTGCTGTGTCATCATTTACCAGCATGGGATGGTGCTTCCTGAGCCCAGGCAGTTGGTGGTTTGTTTGCATCATGGAGTGTGACTTTACCATCTATTTCTGTTACCTAATTCAACTGCTTAAACAACTCTGGGAGGCGCTTTGCCCAAGGCAGGCTGTGCAATGGTCTGTCATAAAATCTCCATCAGCTAAACTAGGTTAATGATACATGGTCTTCTCTTCAGTTTTAAATATGTAATTGCACTCTTTTTTTCATTTGCTGGACTGGGAGAGTTTTGCCTCTCTTCATTATGTTTCTGTTGAATTGTTTGTAAGATATGTCTCACAAGAATGTCTTTCTGGTTGTGTCCTTCAAAAGCCTTCTCATAACTTCTTTTTCTGTTGTGTTATTTCATCATCTTCTTTGCGATCCACTGCTTTCAGGGTGAAATCCCCTTTTTTTTCCACGCACAAAAAAAGAGAAAGCGTCACGTTATCTTAATTTCCTTGGAAGGCAGAAGAAGAAGAATAATCTCTGCATGCAAATTTCCAGGGCTTTCGTGCTCTTCCAAGAGTTGTGGCTACAAGCAGAGAAGGAGGGTGTATGTTTGCATACACACCCCCCATAGTTATTGCAGAGATCACTGTTGTGGAGTTCTTCCGGAAACAGGTATAGAAAGGAGCTTCTTATCATGCACCTGATAGGTGTGTGTTGGCATGACATTTTTGTTTCCTTTTTTTTTTTCAATCTCTCAGATATCCTGCTACTGCGGAAGTTTATAATGAATAGGAATGAAAGCTGTGTCCTCTCTTTCCCCATGCTCAGATGCACATGAAGACAGGTCTCTTCTGTGTGGGCAGTACAATTCAGGTCTGCCTACAGTCCCCAGAAAAACTGTTGTTTTTTGTTTTTAAACTGTGGGCTTTATGTCTTTGGTAAGTGTATGTGGGTACATGTGCTGTTCTTGCTGCTGCAATAGCAAAGCACCTGGAGGCAAATGTCTCAAAACCACTGAGGCTGTTTTACTAGTATTGGCCAGTTTTGAGATGTGGTGGCCATCAGTCACCTCTCTTCAGATGAAGAGCTGTGCTGAGAGGGGTGTACAGCTCCCAGACACTCCCCCAGAAGCAAAACCACAAAACAACTGGCTGTGGAAGTTAAGCCTTAAGCAGCATCTGCACCATTGAAAGATAATCCATCTGACCTCCATCAGAAGCAGCTTTTGCTGTGCTGTGCTCCTGTTAAACATCTGGAGACCTGAGCTGGTGCCGTTACGCTCTCTGAAGAATTTCTATGACTGGGACTGAGTGCATCTTCTGGATCCGAAAGGCAGAAAGTCACAGGGTAGCATAAACAGGTAGCATAAGAGGTATCATAAACTGGGTGTTTGGCTGAGGTGTGAATTAGCAAGATTGAGCTCATTTTCTCCAGGGGCCAGATCCTCATACATTGCAAAGTGTCCTGGCTCCACTGGGGCTCGTGGAGTTGTAGACGCTTATGTCATTCGAAGATCTGTCCCAAATGTTTTATAAAAACTGATGATCCCTATTTCTGGATATTTTGTTTTACACATCTTGCTGTGTGAGAACTTATTGCTGCTAGAATTTTGCTGTGGTATGTTTCTAAAATGCAGATCCGAGAATGTCTTGTATACATTTATGACTGGCCATAAATCTCAAAATGTTTGAAACCACTGGTTTAGCCAGCTTTCCCTGTTTGAGGACAGCTATTTCACCTTTGTTTCTATTGTGTGGTTGTGAATGTGTTACCTGTTCAACTCCTATGGAGCACAGTTGTGACTATATGCAGTAAAATTCATTGGCAACCTGCAGGCTTGTTGCAAAACACCCTTTCCTTGTAAGGCAGTAAAGACCTGACATTTCTTCTCAGACTGCTTTCAGCTTTTAATATTTAATATTGCGATCATCCGTTTTCTATCATGTTCTTTTTATTTAATGAGTTGTTGGAAATATTTACTTTCTTCTTCAAACATCTCTGTCTTGTAATCGTTCTGGAGGCATTTGGAACTAAAGTCTTTGATACTCTGGTTATCTGTTTTTAGCTCAGTCAAAATTTCTATCAGAGGAATCTGGAAATCATTAAGATAATTTATGTTTTCCATCTAAACTCATTTAAAATAATAGTTCTTATAATCCTCTAGGCTCAGTGTATGTGTGTGGTTAGGTTTTAAACTGCTGTTTCCAGGATGTTCTAATAAGTTTGGCTCTCTTTTTGCCTTGGTGTGGAAGTACTCTTGCTGAGTTACATTTGCTTATCTTACTTTGGCTTGATACTGGGAAGAGAGAAATGAAATGGCTTACTGAATTTAGTGAAAAATACCAAGAAAGAGAGAATTTTACACAAGAGTGACAAGACCTGGGTTCAGTACCCTCTTCTGCAACCTGATTTTTCTGTTTATTTATATAAAAATGAGGGGAAATTCTCTTTTTCCCCATCGTTTTGTCAGTCTAGAATCTCAGAAATGGAGGATGTCCTTGTTATGTGCATTGCCTAACAAAAACTGACCCCAAAAAGTAGAGATAGCACCAAGGCATCTTAACTTCTTGTTGAAATGGATAACATTGCTGGGAAGTCAGTACTTCTTTGGGATTTGGTGGTGCACCTAAAGAATGTCTCTACGGTTCTAGTTTATTTCATAAATACATTCCAAAATAAATTCATTTTAGTACAACCTTTTAACAACTGTTAAATTGTATACTGAGGATTTTTGGGTAGCCAATACCAGCAAAAGGATCTGGCATGTGGGATAAGTTTAACCTTTGATAGAAATGTCAACTTCTGTCAAGATCATAAAATACTTGCTTAGTCTTCTACAATGTTTTTGTTTATTTTCAGTTAATAAAATATACAACAGAACCTGCTATATTTCTTTCTCTCCCACATGGTTAAGAGAAAACTTTTGCATGCAGTGAAAGTTGTATAAATAACTGTAGGCAGCTTGGAAAATACAGATACAAGAAAATACATTAACTGAGAGCCAAGCCATCTAATTTACTGCCAGGATTGCTCAAACCAAAAAAACAACAATATTTATCACGGTAGCTTAATTAAGTGAATTAAAACTTTTAAAAGTAATTGAGACCATCATGTTGTGATTCCAGGAACAAGGCAAAGTGCTCTAAGTAGAATGAGGGAGCACTGTGTCTAAATGCCCTGTCCCTCAGCAAATGCAGTCTTTTTTTTGTAATGTGGCTGTGGTGTAAGTCTAGGGATCCAAGTGCAAGGTTTGTCACTGAAACCATTACATTTTCAAGCTTAAAGAAGTGTAGTCTCTTAGTCATGGAACTTTCTTCTCAAACTCCTATAATTAAGCTAAAACTGAAATGGAGGCTCTAACGTGTGTCTATATACTTTGGCATCCATTGTTGGTATTTTGCCTTGCCTATTGCTAAAGAGCAATCTCTAATCCTAACTCTTCTTTACAGTAGGCAGTAATGAATTGCTTTATATTTGTCTTTAGATAGAAGAAAAATGTTTGAACATTTGCATATTGATAAATGGGGAAAAAATATAATGATTAAAGACTATCACAGCTGACTTGGCATTACTGTGAAAGACATGGTCTTTTTTAATGATAGAAGAACAGGAGGTGTAGAACTCCTTTATGACTGTTAAATTCTCAATACCCATATGAAGCCCTTTCTTTCTAGGTAAGGCACTCACCCCTGTGAAGGAAAGGCAGCTGCTTGTGACAGATGATTTCCATTTGTTTATTTGCTCACATTAATTGTTCCAAGTAAACAATTCCCTACCAGGAACCAAATATTCTCTCATGCAAAATATAAAATTCTACTTTATGTAGCTAGAACGCAGGCCTGTGCTAACATTTTGGTTTCTTCACCAGCAGTAGCAAATAAATTCAATCTGGACATTTTGAGATAAAAGTGTGTTTTGCCTGTGCAAACTGCCACTGAGGCTTAGATACCATTGTTGCAAAGCTTAGAGCAAACAGAGCAGCTGTTTCAGTCCATTTTAAACATGGTGAACAAGAGTGAAGCATATTAACTCCAGCTGTGTACTGATAACAGCTGGGAAGGAAAATCACTGCAAGGGCACCCAAAGTAAATTAGCAGCCTTAGCTATCATGAGTATGCCTCCAAGGGAGGAGCAGCAGTGAAAATCTGGTCATTAGAACCATGGAGAATTTAATGAGAAAATCTCATGCCTCCTTTTGTGCTTCTGTAAAGATGCAGAGCGGGTTCTGGAGCTGGTGGCATTGCCTCTGAAGATTTCTGATGCAGATCTTATGCTGTACTTACATCATGGACAATTTTAGGATGAAGGCAGGTACTGAGAGAGGAATTCTGTGCAAAGTAATGGTGTTTGAGTTAGAGGAAGCGTCCCTAGCTTAGTATCTCTACTTGACATCTACAGAATTTGAGGGGCGTTTAATGCAAGAAAAAATCTGGGGACTATTACAGTTATTTCCATAGACTTTGTGTGATTCTCTAGCTGTCTTTGACTATACAAAGAAAATTAGGGTATCATTCAAGCTGCAGAGGGAATGGTTTCCGTGTTGGTAAACAGATGCTTTCAGAAATTTCTTGCAATTGAAATAACTAAGCAAACATGTCCATTTTGCATTTTTTGGTAAAACTGCATGTTTTCTCTGTGCTTTCCCCCTCTATCTTACTTGTTGTCTTCCCCATCCCTTCAGCCTATGTCCATGTCCTATTTGGTGTCTTCTAATCTTCCTTATGTTAGAATTGTTTCTTGGGTATGTTCTCCTAAGAACCATGTGCACTTTAGGTGGATGTAAAAGGACTAGACTTAGACAGCTGAAGTTTTGGACAGGAGGCAGTGCAGCTGTCTATGTCTCTCTGAAAAGAGAACATAAGGATATGAATAAAGACATTTAAATGAGGCCAGTTAGCATTGTCATAAAGTTCTTATAATGTTAACCAGCTGTTAGAGACTTGTTCTCATTCTTTCATAGATTACATATCTCTTATTTTGCTGTAAGTCAGTATGTTTTATTTCTGTGTGCACAGCAAACAATTATATAATAAACCAGGTCTTCAGTTTCATGTGTATACAATTATGAGAAAGCAGTAGTTTCTCAAAGAAGGCAATTTTGGCATCATTTATAAAGCATGTTTTCAAGTTAAAAGTATGGAATATGTCAAGTAAAAAATGTAAACATGTATAGATGTATGTGAAAATAGTAGGGAAGTGAAAGAGGATAGGAGAAACATGAACAAGGGGAACAATTAAAAACACATCTTGAAAATTATTTGACAATACCATGTCAAAACAGCTGTAAAGCTGAGTAAACTCCAAAGCACGGTGGCACACACAAATACGAGGAGAATTCTAGTGTTCCCAAAAGACAGGGACCTCTCTGAGTAGATCACTGAAAGTATTTGAATGCCATATGTTAAAATTCTCTCCTTCCTTGTGCTTTTATATAAAAGGGATTCTTCTCAGTGAGAGAAATCTGATGACTCTGATCCTTTTATGGCTGAAGTAACTTTCTGATTGATCCTGCGACTGTGTAGAAAAAGCAATTACATATTAAATAGCTGATATGGGATTCTGATTTCACTTACTCTCATCTACTATGGTTTGTTTTATTGTGTTTTTCAGGTTTGATAGCTGCACTGGATCACTGACTGAGGTCCCCTTCTAAATTATAACACTGAAAACAATGGCAACAGAATGTATAAAAACCTGCTGTAAACTGTGTTTCTGCATGGACAAGGAAAAAGCTGATCGTGAGTATCTGATATAATGAAGGTTTAATAAAAGTTTTGCTGTTTTGTTAGTGATGAGATTTCCCATTAATAAAATGACTGTGTTACCCCTGATAAACTTGATTTCTCTTACAACATCCAAAATTCTTTCCATACCTCCACTTGGAGATTGAACACATGCTTGTTAGTATTATGAATTGGAACTGAGAAATAACACTTGTCTGAAATCTGCTCCTTGCAGTCTAGAATACTGTCCAAAAAAGACAGCTTTTTTACCCAAGGTTGTGTAAAGGTCTTATATCTTTCAAACTCTCAGAATCTGAATGCTTTTTTTATTAATTTTTTGAACTTCGTGGATATTTTTAACTCTGTTAGGATTTTCTTTGGTGTCTTATTTGTTTGAAGAACTCTTTTATGATACAAGTGTAGCTCCTGTGAAAATTCACTTAAGAAGAAGGTATAAATATATTGCTTGGGAAGCAAAGAGTTTGGGTCAGTACAGGTGTCAGGAGGATGAATATCTTTTCCTGGTGCTAGTCCTGAATGCTGAAAAATTGAATACTAGCAGCTGTTAAGTAATGTATCAAGCAGAGATACTATTAAGTAAAAGAGATCTGTTCATAGTATTGTTCAAAAATTAACGCAGATGTGTACTGTCTGTCTTGCTCTTTATTTTTAGCAGTTTCCATGGTGCAGGAATCTGAAGCGGTAGCTGCAAGCAAGCCAACTATTGTAGAGCAGCCTCCATTGTCTTCTGTGTCGGTGAAGCGTCAAGTTGGCTGTTCTGAGGATTATTTGCTTTCTAAACTGCCCCTGGATGGTCAGGAGGTACCATTTGTGGTCCCTCCATTCAAACTGGCTTATGTACAGCCAAAGAACCTTCCCAGCATCTCACACGCTGGAGGGACTAAAGGTAAGATATAGACAGTATTGCTGAAATAGCTGTCTTTAATTCTGCTGCGCCTTGAACGTTGTCAAGTATTCCTACTGAAAACATATGTTTGCAGAACTTTTCTAGGAGCCTGGTCTTGTTTCAAAGAATCATAGATTATGCTGAGTTGGAAGGGAAGCTCAAGGATCATTGAATCCAAGTCCTGGCCCTGCACTGGACACCCCAAGAGTCACAGCATGTGCCTGAGAGTGTTGTCCAAACACTAGAACTCTGTCAGGCTGCTGCTGTGACCAGTGCCCTGCGGAGCCTGGGAAGCTTGTTTCTGTTCTCTCTGGACACCCAGAGAGGTTTTGGGAAGTATGTCATCCCACTATGAATCTCTGTGACACTGTATGAATAAAATTAAATGGGATAATTGTATGCCAGTGCTCGTACTCAAAAGTAATGGAAGACACTTACAGGAAATGGAATCTTTAGAAATAATTTCTTGAATTTATTGGAGACAAGGAAAGACCTAATATATCCCCAGTATCCATGTCACTCAAGTAAAAGGAGGAGGGTGTTCCGGCTCCCATGGTTAATATTCTAGTATGTTTTAACATACTAACACATCTTCCTTTTCAAATTTTGCCAGTAGATGAGATGTCATGTGCTACTATATGGCAGAACTTTTTGTCCCTATTATTTCCTGCTTTTTTTGCTGTTTTTTGGGAGGCCAGGGGGCACAGATCCCCTGGTACGAGGTTTCATATGATACTATTTTTTTTCTGCTTCACAACAGTCTTGTGCTTCATCCTCTGTTACTCCCATACTCAAACTGCCAAAATGAGGTACATGCAGTTTAGACATAGTGTCATTTTAAGATAATATGATCCCATTCTTTTTGAGTAGACATAATCCTTAGAATAGGATCCTGTCCCACTAACATGAGTTACAGAGCATATGCTACTGTTAGGCTCTTAGTCCTTCCAGGAGATGCATAGATTAGGTAAGGGAAAAATCTGGCACAGAGGCATACCTGAACAGTTGTTTTCTCTAGGATTTATTTGCCTCAAGGAGGTGATAAGCTGGTAGTACGTTCTTAGTCCCACATGACTTTATTTCCTTTCTGAAGGTGAAAAGCCTAATAACTGATAGTAGTCAACCATAATGTTGTATAATAACTAATGCAGTACTACCTAACTTTTTTGTGTTTGTGGGGTTTTATTCCCACCTTTCTCTCTTCTTCTCTCTAGGCCCCTGCTGTTGTTTCTTTCCTGCTCCTGCAGGGCTATTACCAGACTTCCCCACCCACTGCTGCATGTACCACTGGCACCATAGCCAAGCTAAGCAGCCTAGCAGAGCTGTTCAGTACAGACTGGCCATTCTGTGCCCCATCTTCTTGTGGGCTTTATTTGGCATGTCAGCAGCCATTAACAGCCAACTGAGGAGCTGCAGATAGAACATGTGAGCCCCCTCATCTCTGAGCCTGATTTCCCCAGTTGCCTGCTATTTCAGTGGCTAGTTCTTGCAAGTCTGTAGTTGGAAATGCTATGGAAAAGCAGGTCATGCTCCTCATAATCTCTTTTCTTACTGGGTCGAGGTTTAGGCTCTGCCTTCCTTACTCTTATCTCATCTTCAAGATACTGTACAGAGAAATTTATCAAGGACTCTGAGGCATGGATGTTCTCCAGAGAGAAGGTAGATGTGTCTAACAGCCTTTAGATGAACGTTTTCCTTGTTCATGCTGTTCTTACACAATCTTAACAGTCAGTGACTTGTCTACATTGAGCATTTTGCTTCCTGATAATTTCTGAGGGACCTGGTGTACAGAGTGGCCCTTTAGGCAACAAGCTGTTAGATCTTCTGGCAGGATGACCTGACTCTTCATAACTGAGTGTCTTGAGCAAATATTTTAATTTTTTTAACAAATATTTGAAAAGTGACTCTTATGTCAAGTAGGCAGCTTTCATTTCTCTTTCCAAATATAAATGCTAATTTTTTAAAGTACAGCTTTAAGCCACAAAAAGTTGTATTTGAAAATGCAGTGTTTACGTTTTAGGGAGATTTACTAAATAGAGTGAAGTGTGCTGTCATTCTTTTTTCACATTAGCCAAAGCACCAGCATAGTCAAAAATGTATTCAGAGTACTTTTTTCTTAGACAGTTGTTAAATATCTGTAGAAGTCCAAGTCCTGCTCTCAGTTCCTCACCATTTTCTGTGCATGTCTGGCCATTTCCTTTAGTAGAACAGGACATGTTCAGTATTAGCTCTTGGCAAACCTTCTGAAAGCAATTAAGTTCTGGCAGCCTTTCTCTTCAGTGCTCACTGCAGTGTGTCTCATGCTCTCTCAGAAGTAAGCTAGCAGGAAGAAGTGTGCTCCTGGTCTGGAACACTGGATTTTCTATCATCTGCTGTGTAGCAATTCTTTGTGGCCTCACTTTCAGTGTTCATCCTGATTTACGTCATGCTCAAGCTCATTGCACTTGAGCTCTTGCTTAATCAGCACTCATGTTCCACCTCAGTGTTTTAGATTTTCACTGTACCAACACATGCAGGAAAGGACTCTTGGGCAGTGGTAGTCTGCCTCTTACGGTACAAGACACTTGCAGAACTGAAGGCACTTTATTGTGAGGTAAAATTTAAGAGATAGGTTGAAGTCCAGAGAGGTGAAGTGAAGGTAGCAAATATCAGAGTTTGGCAGAAGCCAGGTCACATTCCCTAATATGCTGTTACATATGGCTTCTTATCAGTCCAGACAGTAAAGAACACTACAGCAGTGTTTTTCACTGTTTTGCTGACCAAGGCATACATGTTTTTTTCTGAAATTATTATGGGCTGAGTAAAGGGCTGGGATTCAAGCAGTCTCAGATATGTCTACTTACACCTCAGCCAACAATTCAAGTAATTTTGGATCAGTGATTTTTACCATGGACAGACTTGTCATGAAAAGTAGATAAGGAGACTTCGGTCACAAGCTGTATTATCTTTTCATTTAAGATCTTTCTGAAGGTCTGGGCATCCATTAGGTCAGTAAGAATATTCTGGGGGTAGGTAACTAAATAATTTGGAGGTTTTCTGTACACAGAGTACTACTTTTGCTGTTAACTTCTGTCTTGCTGTGTGTCTTTTGGGCCTTCTGTATTTAACTACTTAGGCATTTACTGCAAAACCCCAAGAGAGACTATGCATAGTTTTTTATGGCCAATTTAATTCCAGTGTTTGCTCACACACTGTGGAAATCTGACATAATGTGAATGTGTGTTTTCTTTTTCTTTTTTTTTTCCCTTTACCCAAAGTAGATAATATTGAAATATTTTGTCCTTTGCCCTGAAGGCACTCTGCCTGCCTTATGAAGCCAGGCAGCATGTGTTATGTCTGGAACTCTTGCATTTGATGTTTACTTGTGCTCCAGAGTCAGCCAGAGCCTCGTTTGGTGGCCGGAAGGCAGAACTGCACAGCGTGTACCAGTGGCCCTGCTACGACGTGTACAACCCCTTCTATCTGGAGCATCGGGTTTCACCAGATCTCATCAGGCGCTTCCAAGCAAAATCAGATAGTAGGAAATTATATGGATCAGGTGAGAAGGACCACACCCTTGCTTCTCTGTCTTGTTCAGGGTTTATAGGTAAGAGGAATAAAAGTCATTAGTCTACAGAAGACTTGTTTGGTTAGAGCAGTTCTCAAGCCGGCCGGTGTGCTAAGGATACTCTTTGGTCGGTGAATCAATCTGCAGAGCCAGCTCTGCTTAATTTTCAGCTGCACTGTTACTTTTTGTCTTTTAGGGGCTTAACAAGGCTTTCATGGATCACACAAAGGTAGACAAATTGGCAAAGCGAGATACCTTAGCTGCCTCTGATCCATACAAGGATGCAGTACTGGAGATTTCAGCTACCAGTAAGAGGAGTGAGGGAGATGGAAAAAGGAAGCCAGGCAGTATATTGAGTAGGAGGAATGCCTGAGGAGTACATATATGGGGACAGGAACAGAACCATTCAGGAGCTGATGATAAGAACAGGTGCAAAATGGGGCATGATGCTATATGCAGACTTATTTTGTAGTTTGCTTTTGAAGATACAGGAATGTCCCCACTTCTCAGTGTGTGTAAGAATGAGGGAGGGCTGCAAGATAGTAAAAAGTTTAGAATGAAAGTGTTTGGCTACCTAGGTAAAAATTGTCTTCTGCACTGTTCATTGGTGTATGTATCCTATAATGAATGCTGTTCAGACTGGAGTAAATGACTAGTTGTTTCTTGTGATTGCTAAGGCAAATGCATTCAGAAAACTCAAACACTCAAGGAAAGGTACACGCTCTCCATGAAATTGGAAGCTGGCAACCGTTCATGTTTTTAAAGATGTTTTATTTATAATGATATAGCATTTTTATTTTCAGCTGGGGGAAAATGTCTCAGTCTGTGTCCTCTTCTAAAATAATTCTGAGTCACCTTAGAGACTACATAAAAACACTGCTCCATGTACTTTTTAAGAGAAAAAGTGCACATAGAATTTTAGCAGCCTTTAACATGTGTGGGTTTACCAAGCTTTGTAAGCACCTGTGGTGGGAGCCAAATGGGTTTTATTAAACTGTCTTGAACATCTTCCCTTCAGTTCACCATGTCATTTTCCATTTTTCTTCATGCAAAGTGAACACTCTACTAGTTTTGTCTGAGCAAGTTGAAACACAAGAAAGGTTATTCTAGTGTGTCTAGAGTACAGTTCTAAAATGCCTTTTTCCTTCAGAGTTTTTTGACAGCTGTTTAATAACTTAGAACTTCATGAGCATTTATAGACTGTTAAAACAAAACTCAAAGCCTAGTTTGTCACAGCGAGTGCTTGATATTTTTCATATGTGTGGGTTTAGAACTAGAGAGTGTGTTTATTTGCAAGGTACAAAATTAAATTCTTGAACTTTAATGTGAAGACCCCTTTCTTCATCTAAGAAAAAAAACCTCCACACAAACAAACTGAAAAGTAAATTCATTAATGTTTTTCTGAAATTCTAATTATTATCAGTAAACAATATATTTTTATGATTAATATCTTTCTGCTTTTCTTATATTTTACAGAGAGCTTTCTGTATAAAAATAGACATTTTTTTAATTAAAAATGTAATTTTTTTTAAAAGGCACCATTTCTTTACCCCTGCCCCATCCCCATGTTCCTGGAAAATGTTACTAGAAACAGCAGATCATACTGTCTGTAAAACATTTTGGTCATTTGTAATCTATAGGACTGGGGAGATAATTTCCAGCAGTTTGTGAAATTATTCTTAGTTGGGTTTTTTTCTAGAAATGATGCTAATGTGATTTTTATTGTTCTCTTTGCCTTCTTAGTTAGTGATTTAAGACCCAGTGCTTTGCCTGGATCCCTTGATGTAAGTCGTTCGATGTTTGATCTCAGGAGCCCACCTCACCGATTCATGAAGGTGAGTTCCCCTTGCAACCAAGGTTATACTGAAAACTCAGCTGACTCAGTGTATCTGTTCCCATTACATTATGTTTCCAAAGTAAACACTGGAGGACATTGCACTGTACACAGGGAGGCCTAGAGGGAAAATTTCAATATCTTAGCCAACTTAAAGAGGTTTTTTCCTGGTGTCTCCTCTGACATTCACTGTTCTGGCCCAGCAGGGCTGTTGAGAAACCCGAGCAAGCTATTGGGCAGGATAGACAGCATGTTATGGCTCATCATCTTGTGGTTTCTCCCATCAGTAAAAAAGTGGAGCACTGGAAGTTTCCATTGACACAAAACACTGTTTGTTTATTTCTTCTATAATAATCATGTCTTACACAGCAATGAAGTTGTGTATATATTCATGAGCAAAAAAAAAATCTCTGCTGGTCAAATAGGTCCTCTGTTAGCTCGTTGCATCACAATAGTAATTGTATGCTGCTGGATCAAGCAACTAGTAAGGAATGAGTAAATTATTTGAAAATGGGTATTTAGTTTTCATCGTATCTTGTCTGATGCTATAATCTCTGGGTTTTGCATCTGTTGCTCTGAATTACGTGATTCCTTTCTTCCTGTCCCCAGAGATATGATTCAGTCTCCAGTGTACCTAGCAGCACCTCCTCCAGGAAGGATTCACAAGGCAGTAACAGGAGTCTGGGTAATGTTTTGTTTGTTTACCTTGTAATGAAATAATTCTCTTTGCACATGAAACATTAAACTGTTTCAACTCTGCTGTTGATGTTTTTGTTTGGTTTGGGTTTTTTTTGGGATGAATCTGACTAGCAGGTCAGCTAGAGATGACTTGGCAATTTAAAATTAAAAGTTTTGGATGTGCACTGTCCTGTTGTCTGGAGATTGAGCAAATGAGACCTTGAGAAGTTCTCATGCATTTGACAAATCCATACTTGGATTTACTACCCAACTGAACTAAGAAATTGCAGACACCATGTTAGGACAGAATGCAGCACTAGGTCCCAGGTCTGGTCATTTTTCATCTATCAGTATTTTTCATGTGAAGTGCATGAAATCCAATACCATATTACACTAGTCATTAGACAAAAATATTGTATGCAAACCCAGTAGCCTTCTTAATGAAAGAATGCTGAAGAAGTGGAGATACGGCAAAATAAACCCTCAAAAACTAATCAAGTCCCCACAAAAGTCACTCTGCTGTAAGTCAAAGTTTGACCCAGTCTCCTTCTAAAAGAAGACCGAGGCAGTGACCTGGTTCCAGTCATGACAGAGAAATGCTAATTATATATTAAATTATATTAAATGGATATTAAAAATACTAAAATATAATATGGATATTCAAAAGGATATTACATGGCTTTTCTGACTTGGAGAGTGCATAATAGTAAATGTTAAATAATAAATTATGTTTACTAGACTGGAATTGAAATTTGAGAAAGATAAAGAAGGGGCCAATTTATAAACTTAACAGTGCAAGAGATTAAGGGAAGTGATAGGATATAAATGTGTTCTGGGTTTCTCAGAAACATGATTTTTTCTTTATAAAAGTTGTTTGAGTATAACACAAGTTATTAAATTCAGTAGAGATAACCCAGGCACATAATGTGATTCTTGGTGTGGTCTCCTGTGCAGGGCCAGGAGTTGGACTTCTATGATCCTTAAAGGTCCATTCCAACTCAGGATATTCTATGATTACATGATTCTAGTCCATTAAATGTGAAGGCTTTTAGCCATGCAGAAGGCCAGGTTATTGGACTGGGTGGATATTTTGTCCTTAAAATGTAGCTGCAAATATTTCACTTATTGTGAGAGATGTTTGTGAAGATAAGCAGTCCACCTACTGATGAATTTCCTTATTTCTGGAGTGAACTTTTAAGATACTGCATTACTACTAAAAATATTAACTGGCTTTCTTCCATAGATACTATTACATTATCAGGTGATGAACGAGACTTTGGAAGACTGAATGTGAAGTTGTGTTATCTTTCTTCAGTAGAACAGATTTGGATCACAATTTTACATGTAAGCAAATATAAATAAGTTATTCATTATTTACTCACTCATATTCATTATTTATTCAAATAATGACTATTCACTTCATGTGAATACTATGTTCATATGAAGTAACATATGTTACTTCAATGAATACTTTTAGGAAAAAAATATTTTTAAATGTTAATATAAACAAAGTTCAGTCAAATGTAATACTAGGCTTCAAAGCACCTTCCTCTCCTTTAATTTTATTTCTGTTGCAATCTCTGTTCTGCTGCAGTCAATAAGAAGAAATAATATATATCTCCATATGTTACTATACATATGTTAACATATGTTAACACATGTTCTGCTTGAGACATGAGGAACTATTAAGCACAGATTAGAAAGCTGAGCTGGTCATAGGCTGGTCCTGCTATGGACATTTTCCTGTGGAAATTTGAAGGTGGTAAATGGGAGCAGCTGTGGAGGCACCATTTAAGTGATTTCTGTGATTCTATGACTTTAAATCAAATAGTTCCTTCAGGGCAGAACCCTAATAGAACTCTGAGGACACGTAGTTTCTTGAGGCTTTTTTGTCAGCAAATGTGATACAGTTATGCTGGTTGTTTTCTATTCTTCCAGTAACTGTGAGTAATTTTCAGGCAATGGAACTTTGAGTAGACAGAAACCTTGTAACTACATCAAATGGCACATCTTGCATTGTCTAAAATGACTGTTTTCAATGTTGCAGTGCAAAGACCTGAGCTGGCCTTCTAGCTGTGGGGAAAATCCTCGTATCTGTGTCAAGGGAATTATCACACTGCCCAAGCCAGTGCATTTCAAATCTTCTGCCAAGGAGGGCTGCAATGTAAGTAGAGGCATGCAAAATACTGAGAAATAGTTTTCTCCACAAAAAATAATTGTGACGGGTAAATAGATTTTTAAAATCGATCAAACATCCACTCCTATGCCATATTTGCTATGGTAAGTGACCAGGTGTATTTTACTTCCCCCAACTTCTCAAAATCCTATTAAAAGCTTTATTCCACTTCCTCCCCCTATATCCTGTCTTGAATTGTATTCTTGCCCTTTTTCTCTCAAGCTGGCAGGGCAGTTTTGCTCACAGGGGACTGAACCATGAGCTGCTGGCCATGGCACCTCGGGGGGGTCAGAGGAACACTGGGCATACCTGTAGGTGCACACTCATCCAGGGAAGGTAGCTGAGGTAGTGCCTCTCATCTGGCAGGAGACAATATTCACACTTTGTCTCTACAGAAAATAGTAAAAATTGGTCACATGGGACAAGATTCCTGATAGTGGCAGTAAAGGAATATTAAGGGGATGGAAGGTAAAGCAACATAAATCTCCCATAATGTGAACCAAAGGTGAAAGAAAATAAAATTAGTTGGAGAGACTGTAGCAAAAGGTTAGAGAATGTGTTGTGACGATGTGTGTGTGCACTGTTGTAAAGCTCCAGAAGAGATGGCCACAACTTGTTATGGTAGTGAAAAATAATCCAGAACTTTGGCCCTGCCAGTGTGTGTGACAATGCAGGGATGAGTGTGTGTGGACTTTGCACTATAAAAGCACATTTTCCATGGCAACCTAAAGGGACAGTCAGGAGCAGTGGCTATAGAACCAGGATGCCTTTGTTTCTAGGTTTTGGACTCAGTGGAGTTCTCTTAAAATGATGATGATACTCATCTGTTTTTCTTTCTAGGACATTGAATTTATGGAAACTTTTGTTTTTGCTATTAAACTGCAAAGCCTGCAGGCTGTCAGATTGGTATTTAAAATCCAGACACAGACTCCCAGGAAAAAAACTATCGGAGAATGTTCCTTGGCACTGCGGGAGCTGAGCTCACAGGAGTCGAATCATTGGCTGGATATATCTCCTCCTTCCAAAGCACCTGTAAGTGCCAATACCATGAAAGTATGTTCTTAACTCACCTAGAAAGGGTTGCTGGAAGTGAAAGTAAAATAATTCAGTAGTAAAAACTAGAGGGGTTTGTTTTTTTCTTTTTCCTTTTACCCTACTTCCTTGGAGTAAGGCGTTTTGATGGGGAAAAAATGCAGACTTTTGAACTCTGCACATAGCTGTTCTGGTCATAAACTGCAGATGTTTCCAGGAAAAGAGCTAGAGCAAGCTCTTCCACACCATGGCTCACAGCTTGAGGGAGGGACGTTCTGGGGAAATGTTCAGCAAAGGACATCGGGTAATTGTCTTTTCTGACCAAAAAAGCATCAGAAGATCCTTAGGACTCACAGCAAGAGCTCAGAGCAAATGGAATCTGCTTTTGTTATGGAAGAAAAGTGCTAAGATCTTCAGTGGCCTGAAACTGCAGAGACAGACATATATTTAATGTTCAGATTGCATGCTGTGAAGTAATAATTCAGACAGTTCATTTCCATTAGTGTAATAAGAAGCAGGTGGTTTTTGCAGTGGGCTTTCCTTTCCCCCCTACCCGCACTTTATTTGTTTCTTTTATAGATTGTCTAGACATTTGTATTTTCAACAAATTAAACTTGAATTAGCAATTCAAAAGCAAATTTTATTTAAGTGTTTCTGAATAATATGAATGATACTCTTGATTTCTAACATAAATTACACTTGACATTTTTTAGTTCTAATGTGAATAATCATATTGCTTCAAAAGCAGTAAGATAAAGTCACAGAGGAAGCTGGTTTAGAAAGCTTTCATCTCAGTGTAAATTTCTGAATCATCTCATCGTTTCTCAATCTGTGTTTGCTTTTGTCAGCGTTATATCCAAGAGCCCTCCAGACACTCTGAGATAGTACCCTGTGAGGCAGCAAACCCTGCCCTGTCTGCCAGCAGAAAGCCAAAGCTCAGAGTCAAGTGGTTTCCTCTCAGGGTTACACAGAAATTTTGTGCCTGAGCTACAAAGATAATTTGGGTCTCTTTGATGAACTGGGGCCTGGCTTTTCTTTATCTAACCTGATGCTCTCTTGCTTAGTGCATTTTGGTTCATTGAAGTGCATTAGAACTTGAAGGCAAAAAAGACTAGCAGAGTCCATTTAAATGAAGGCCATCAGGAAAGGTGGGTCTCCACTTGTCCTGCTGCTTTTACAGTGTTCTGAGGACGTTAGAGTGTGACAGGAGAGCAAAGAGAATGACTCAGTCCAACTTTTCCACTGGCAAAAATTCTAAAAAACTCCCAAGAATCAGACTGGAGATCTTGATACATAAGCTGGTGTGTGCGGCAGAGGTGTATGTGTGTAGGCATGTAAAACACAAGTACTTTCATAACACAGGAAACTACACAGTATGCAGTCACCCTAAGCACTCATAACATCAAGTGACAGTGCCTTGCATCTATGGAAAACACTGCTTATATCTCCATATTGCAAAATGCAGAAGCGTGGGAGGGGAACTCTGAAGGTTTTTGTGTGAGTGCCCTTATGTGTTCTCTCACTCCCACACCCAGATTTGGTAAAGTTACAATGGCAAGTCTGGTTTCTCCTGTATGTTCTTACCACTGCAGAATTTTACCAGGTAAAAACTGATAGGCCTAGGTGATTTGGCCAGTATCCCTGTCTGCAGCCCACAAGGGCCATATGTACACCACACATAAGCAGCTCATCAGTGGAGCGCATTTACTGCAGCTATGACAAGTGCAAGATGCACTTACTGTGCATCTGCAGGTTCTGAATACAACACATGCTTATATTTCTGTCCAGGAAATCCCAGATAGAAATGTGGGAGCCCAACATATGACAAAATTCCTGTGGTTCCTGAGTTTATAAGCAACTTAATCCAAATATTATGGCAACATTCTTCTGCTTGTAGGTGTGCCGTGCAGAACTTCAAATAGGAACTTGTTTTCAAGCAATAAACAGGAGGATACAGTTACAGATTCTTGAAGCACAAAACCTTCCTGTTTCATCTATGCCATTGTCTTCAAGTAAGTTACATCAGCTGTTTCATGCCTCCTCTCTGAAAGCATTTGTAACAGGTAAATTGCTGCTCAAATGGGTTGGCAATTCATAACATTCTTTACAAACCTCAGACTAACATATTGTGGGGTAGATTTCCATTGCCAAGTCTTGTTTCCCCAGATATCCTATTTGATTACTTTTTGTTTGGTTTGAAGATATGTATTTATGTATTTTGGAAGATTTTTATCCCAGTATTAATCCTGACATACAAAAGTATTAGTTTGCACTTGCTGTTTGGATACTGTGTTAATCAGTCCGATATTACTGAAATATTTTGTTCAATATTCTAGTCAGGAAAGCTATTGTAGAGTTCTTTTGGCCAGACTTTTGAGAAATTGATGCAATTCAAAGCATACATATGGATCTTGTTGTCTCCTTTTTGGGTGTGTTGTGAGTAACCCTTTATGTGCAATGCCTTTTTCCTTCCCTTTTGTGCTAGATTTCTTTGTCAAAGTTGGAATGTTTAGTACAGAAGGGATCATTTATAAAAAGAAGACACGCCTTCTGAAGTCCACTAATGGCCAAGTGAAGTGGGGAGAAATGATGTTTTTTCCAGTCAGCCAAGCAGAACAAGGAATTAGCTTTCTCATCAAGCTCTACAGCAAAAGCTCAGTGAGAAGAAAGCACTTCCTAGGACAGGTTGGTTTCTGCTAAATAGCCTGATACCCTTTACTTCAAATCCAATTTCTTGGTATGAACTTTAAAATACTTTAAATGAGGTGACACATCACAAAATAGTAAATTCTACTAAACTCTTCTGTATGTAATCCAAGCAAAAATGGTACTAGGCTCTTAAATGTGTACCAGCATGAGAATGGGAGTTGACACTTGATTTTTCTTTCAAAAAGAAATCCTAAGGTCAGTTTTGTGTGGAGTATTACTGTGTGACAGATTGCTTCCAAGAGATACAGGATCTCCTGGTTGCCTTTAGCTTTCTAAACAAAAACATTGCACCCACAGGAGCTCCATAACCTACAATGTCCTGTTCAGCAAGGGGGTGTTGGCTTACCATAACAATGCACTCACAACAGGGCTGTGTAAAAGGACATATCAACAGCTACAATGAGACTCCTTTCCTGGGTAAAACAATGCTGAAATCAGTACAATAGTCTGTGTATGATCAAGTAATAGTGTAAGTGTCCAAACACAAAAGATTTTTAGCTTGTTTTTTAATTAACAGACACAACTTCAGTAGTACCTCCTTGAAAGTGCATGTGTGATCATATTTATTTAACCACCATAAAACTTAGTAGTGTGGTCTCATTATTCTCTCCATCTTCTTCCCCTGCTTGTTCTAATTCACCATCATCCTGTCCTGTCTCTCTTCTTCTTGGTATAGTGAGCCATAGCTCCTCTTAATGCTCTGTGCTTTTCCTGACCCAGTTAGATGCAGTAACAGAATTTTAATAAATGCATAAATTAATAATGTAGATTTGATTTTGAGATCCCAAATGTAATGTCCCATGTCAGATGGAGGACTGTGCTATCCTTAGGTACAAAAGGATTATACTGTCCTATTCTGGTGATGCTTTTTGTACCTGCTGAAGACATGCAGCTACAGGAGATGCTCATGTATAAGATACAGAAACAATGTGCCAGCAAGAGTTATGTGAAATTCCTCCATTTTTTGTAGCCTCATGCTGCACATGTCCCATCTTCCAATTTTCATGTTGGTGAAATTAGATTTGAAATAGGAAAAGCAAAAAAAAAAAAGTTCTTCTTAGCTGTACTGCCTTGGTGGGAGAAACAACTGAGTATGATTTTGCAGTCATCTAGCAATATATGAGGAAATCTCAATCTGATGAGTTGCATTTGATTGTGGATGTTATTTTTAGGAGGAAGAAAACTTGTGCTCCTCAGAGGTTGTTTGGAAAAGGTTGTTTCAGCTCATGAAGGCAGACATTGCCACATAACACATGAAGACATAAAATATAGCTCAGGAAAAAATGTACTTTGAGCAATTGGCTGGGTATCTGGAAAAAAATGAATATAGCTGGATCTATTAACTTTGTTCTTCAGAGAATGGTGTTTAATTGGATGCTGTTCTAAGCAGACAATACTTAGATTAGGCTGCTTTTACAGGCATGTCTTTAATCATGAGCAAGATGTACATTGAATCTCTGTGAATGAAACATCAGCTGTCTGTGGTATTCTGGAAGACATTATTCTCACTTCGTGAGGACTCATGCCCCAGCAGTATAGGCTAAATGTACTTCATGGTCAAGGTTTCTGAGAAGTCTTAAAAGGACTCATTCTTGGAAGACTTGAGGAAATAGAGTCCTGTAAATAACGCTACCTACTTACATAAGCAGAATTCCTTTGGCAATGGAGGCTGGTGATAATGTTAAGGGGGAAAATTTCCTACTTGTACTTCATTTCCTCATTTAATGGCCACTATCCACTAACTGAATACTGAGAAGAAACGGACTCTTACTACGTGACTATGTGTGGTATGGGCATGCTAGTAACCTCTGTGGAATGCAGGTTTGGCCCTGGCTGTGGGAGTGTGCAATTTTAAATGCTCATGAAAATGCTGGACAGCTCGTGCCGGATGCTGCACGGCTCGGAGCCAACCGCGTCCGAACACACAGAGCGGCCACTGGCCTGCAGAGCCCCTGACCCCAGCATGTGCATTTGAATACAGCAAGGAATGCTTCGCTTAAAACAACTTATTAAGTACTGAAACATTATTATGCAGTGGGTTCTCTAAACTATTTTAGAAGCTAAATTTAAACACAGACTCTCTGTGTTCCCAACTGAAAGCCAAAATGTTAGGACTAGCAGAACTCTTATTTGTGCTTTGGTCACATCTAGACATTGTATCTTCTTCTACACTTCCATGGTATTTATTTGGAACTAGTAAATGCTGGGTTTCGTTATATCATGTAAACTTTTTTTTTTTTTTTTTCCCCCAAATGCAGATCTGGTTAAGTTCTGATAGCAGCAACAGTGAAGCAGTAGAGCAGTGGAAAGATACCATTGCAAACCCTGAAAAAGTTGTTGTTAAATGGTACAGCATTGGTCCATCTTGAAGACTGGAGATGAAATTCAGAACTGATTTTTCTACACAAATTCATATGCTGTCTAAAATAGTATAAATAAAAGGAAAGATATTGTCTATGCAAGTTCTTCAGAAGTTCTCCACTGCATCATGCCTCTGTGGAAACAGAAAATTCAGTTTCACCAAGAGAAATACTGGCTAAATACTATCAGAAAGAAGACTTAGGAACTGGAAAAACTGCTCATTTGATTTCACAAAATTCATCTTGAAAAAAAGATGTTTGTCCCTTTTGGACTTCATAAAAGCATAGAAATTAAATTTTGGAGAGAAGCAGCTTGAATCAATTCTGTTTCATTAGCCACTACATCAGGCTCATCTGCAGTGCTGTCTTTGGCCAACTCCAAAGTCCAGGGTATGGGTAGTGTCAGAGGCTTGATTCTGGGTACCTGTGAGCCTTTGGGGTTGTTGACACCATTTGATCAGAATAACATGTGCCTGAGCAAGTGGGGAAGCTGTGGCATCACAGGAGAAGGCATAAAGGGAAGTACAGAATAAGGCAGTACCCACAGGATTTTCAAATCTCCATTCTGGATGAAGGGTTGTTCAGAAGGTTGTAGTTTGAGCTTGTCCCTACCCTGTCCTTAAAACAGAGAGATGGAAAGATAAAGGTTCCTCTGACTTTGTGATCTTTACAAGGGGGGCCCTACAGACTTGCTCTGTTTGGGTAAATTCTGGCTGGAATCAATGGAATAGTACAAAGAGGCAATGACCCTGCCTAGGATCAGAGCCAGTATTTTTAAGATTGCTTTCTTGTAGAGAATACTTATATGTAAACTACTTCCTAAATAGTCAACATGCCCTAGCATTCGCTTACATTGCCAAAACACAGGCTAATATGTATAAAGGAGTATGCAAAGATTTACTGACTTACGTGCTTTTTGATATTAATTAAAGTGCAGCACTATAAGGGATTCGGACTTTGTTTAAAGGATGGGCTGCTACTGCAGAAGTATTTGTTACATGTCTAGGATGCTAAAAAATTATGTGTGGAAGTATATTTTTATTACTTGTTTCTAGTAAGAAGAAATTACCATATTTTTTATTGCAAATTGTATTTTTCCAACAAAATCCTAAGACTGTATTTTCTGTTAGTTCCCATATTTTCAGGTGTTCATTCACAGTTATTTTTAAGGGGGGAAAATACCAAGTATATAATTGATAATGTATAAATCTAAAAGAACAGACCTCTTTGCACTACTTCAACTACCTGATTAAAAAATACATATTTCATTAGCTCCACATAAATACTGTTGGCTGTCTGGACTGTAGAAATATGTATGCTTGTATAGATGCTGAATAAATCTACCTTTCTTCATAACTTGAAGGAACTAGAGTGGGACTGAGAGCACTCACTGCTGGAAGGCAAAGGAACATGGGGAGCAAAGAAAACGGTGAAAGAGGAAAGCACATCCTCTTCAAGCGTACAGCTCGGAGCACCTTTATTTCGAGTTTTTTATCTTTGAGTATCAGGAAAAAATGGAATCGCTGAGAATTGTTTCTTTTCATCAGTTGATAACTGAAATTTTCAAAACTTCAACCATTCAGATTGTTGTTGCTGGAATTTAATATTTTGAAAACAGAAAGATTTTCAGACTCATACATTTTCTGTCCAGTCATTTTTGACCAGTCATTATAAAAAAAACTGAAAAAAGATTTTGCATGTTACTTGGTGAGCAAACATTGGTTCTAGCTCTTACTCTTTGCAAAGCTCCCAGTAGGCCCAGAAGATCTTGACTGACACTGATAATTTTCAGGCAGTTAAAAGAGTCGGGAGGAGCCTGGCCTGCTGGGTAAAATGAAAAAAGGAAGTGGGGTGAACTGATATTTTTGGAGTATCTTTATTTGAATACATGGATCTTTTTTATTCATTGTGGCTGAACATTTTATTCATTGTGGCAATAAACAAAAGTGCAAACTAACTGTTTCCTGATGCAGAAGGTTGTTCTGTTTAAAAGAGGACAGGGAATATCCCAGTGTTTTGTAGACTTCAATTACCACAGCAGTGGTTCTAGAGAGTTTGCCAACTCAGTGGATGCTATATAAAATGGATTTCTGGGGCTGTTTTAGGACACTTACCCTTCTAAAGGCCTAACTAGTCTCTTTTTTGTTTGTTTGTTTTTTTGCTATGTTAATATTTAATCTATATGTTTATAATAAAAGCTATGAACAGCGAATATTCCTCTTTTTTTCCCAATTGTTTATACTAATGTTTAGCAGTCTCTCAAAGTGAAGTGAAGTTCCTACTTTTTCTCTGAGAAAATGCCAGCTAACACGCACTGTTTCATGTAGTGCTGTCTGTAGGGGCGTTAACTGCTGACACACAGAGGAGATCCATAAGGCTTCTCCATGCAAGATGCACACAGGTACTGCAGCACTCTGAGGCACTGCTTCATCCTGTGCCCATTCCCAGGCTTTGACATGTTCTGCATTTGTATGCATTCATGTAAGAATTCAATGAGTTAACAGCTGACATGCAAGAAGAAGGAAAAAGAGGTGTCCTGGGACACTCTTCTAATGGTCACAGCTGTATGTTGTTCCTTTAAAGCATCCTCAGCCACTATTTTGATTGTTACATCCAAGTTTACCGTCACTGAAAATACTGTTAATGCTATATTGTCAGTTCACATTATTTGTAGATAAAAGGCACACATGGTTTATAGTTGGATTTGCTCTTGCTTCTAGTTAGTGACTCACCCGGTTTCCCAACCTAAAACAATTCTGATGAAAGCAGCTGAGATTCAGAGCTGCACCAGTTTTATTTTGGTCAGCTCCCAAATGGATGTGGATGAACTGAAAGAACAATTATGATCTTATATTAAATGTTATTCATACAGAGATCTGTGCCTGCATAGTTAGAAAACAGCCATAGACTAAACTTGATCAGATTTTCCAAAATGTGTGTATATAATTTAGCTGGTTAATCAAACAATCCTGTTTTATTTATTTATTACTATTCCGTATGTAAATAAGGTCAACAAATTTATTTTTCAAGTTTTTATATCTCAGTGACACACCATGGCATTCTTTTTAAGGAAAAAAATGTGAGATTCTACCACAGAAGATGAATGGGTGTAACAGTTTGTAAACCACATTGTCATACAATATTACTTGGAAAATAATTGTATTTGAGCAACTGATCTTATGTGATCACAACCTAAATAGAGCAATGTTGTTAAATCCATTAGGCATCTCTGTTTTTCCTTTTGTTGGCAGAACATCTGTATAAAATAAAAGGTGATTTTGTAAGCATTCAATTAAGTACATATGCTGTTTGACTCAAAAATTGTTTTGCCTGATGACAGTTCCCTTTTGAGTTATGAGTTGATTTTGCAGCCAAAACATAAGCTTGTCTAGAAGTTTGGGGCAGGTTGTCCCACATCTTATTTTCATCCTGCCAACATATATATGACATGGCTACCTAGTTGTGGAAAGCTTGACATATATCACCCTGGACAAGATATACCTTCCTTGTTTTTCCAGCTTCTGCTGCAAAATTACATCACCATGTAAATACAGCCCTGTACATGATCTCATGCTTGGTGCATGGAAAAAGCCATCACTAAAATCAGCACCATGTTTTACAACCACTGCTCCAGCACATGTACATTCTTTTCTCTAGCTTGCACTGAGGAACAGGCTGTTGTCTCTCAGTCCATAGCAGACTCCTACTGTGTTCAGCAGAAGCAACCATTCTGCAAAGCTGGTTTAGTGATGGTATGATTTATCTAACAAAAGGTTACACACACCCCTTTTTTTTAATCTGTTTTTAAAATAGATGAAAATCTCTTCACACTGATGTTTCTGTAGAAACTGAATTTCATGAAAGTGGATCTGCATATCTTAATGTAATGCAGTTCTTCCCATAGATTTCAGAGTCTTAAAAGTAAATCCTGGTGCTTATTCTTCCCTCATATTTGAGTGTAGTTTTTTCCTTCCTTTGGTTTGACTTTAGGCTGCTCTTCTCCCTCAGCATAAATAACTCTGTAAACAAGTCTGCTTTTTGAAATTAACTTTCTACATTTCTAGTAATGTAGAATACTTCTACATTACTAGAAATGTATTACTACTATTACTACTTCTAGTAATACTTCTTTACCCAGTATTAAGACCAGCATTATAAATGTATAATTTCCTATTTATGGAACTAGCTACAGGCAGAAGGCTTTCATCCTAGGGCTTGACTTCTGTCTGATGCTCTACACGTATGAGCTACCTTTGTTCACAGCTTCAATGCTATGGTTCTTTTGGTGCTCCCCAAATTTCTGTCTTGTCAACCTCCATTGAATACAACAATGGGACAAATTTTTGTAATTTTGTAAATTTTTGTGAGTACATGGGTGTCTTCATTTGCCTTTTTCCTCCTCTAAAAATTCCCTTAGGAAATATATTTGTGCAATGAGAAGTAGCAAACTGTTTGTGCTTCTGACCTTTGAGGACAGTAGTGTTGTTTGACTGCCACTGCAGTGCTTTGAGACAGAGGAAGGCTCAAGGAAGAGTCACAAAAAGCTGCACCTCCAGGTGGATGGAGGCCTGTACCCCCTTCATGTATGATCTGGGTAGCCCTCATTAGCCTTGGGACTGGGATCCCTTGTCAGACTGTCAGATTGTATTTTTTATCCTTGTCTTGCAAAACTTTCTGGAGCTATGGAGTGGCTAAATAGAGACATTTTCCACAGGAGGAATGATATGGTTCACACATTTCTGTGAGGCAGAGAACTGACTAAAAGATCTTGGAGGTCTTTGAAGAAAAGTCATGGGAATGTACCTCAGTTTTAATACGGCCAAGTTTTGTTGTACAGACAGCATTGTCATAGGAGAAAAGTGTATCCTTACTTTGTGAAACACAGCAAAAGAAAAGGGCACATGCACCCCAAAACAGGGCTGGCTTTCCTCTGCATTGGTATCATTAGTCCTTTTAACATGAAGGTGGAACTATATATGCTTAGCTGCCTCTTTTCCTGCAGTAAGGGCAAGCTGGCTTGGAAATTGTTTAAAGGGATGTAATGAGTGGGGTAAAATAAAAGCTTTTGTTTTGAAAAACATTGCTTCTCAATGCAATATAACATGCTTGTAACTATTGACATAGGTTTTATTTGACATAACTAAAGATATATGCTTACGCATTTAGCTATTTGCTTAAGTTCCACCAATACTTCTTGGCATGAGACTGGATTCATCCTCTCTATTTATATAACACTTCATTCTGCTGTGTTCATTGACCTTTGAGCTCTAGACCTAAGTATGCCTGATTTCCTATGGATTCGTCCCTCATGGCTGATTGACTTTGGTGTGCAAATCAGGGTAGACTTCTGGCATCTTTTTGCTGCACATCACATAATTACAAAGTTTCTGTCTCTGATGGATTCTCCCCTTTCTAATAAGCAGTAAGCTTATGGCAGTTATTCTTTCACCTGAGAAACTGGGAACGGGCTCTCCCTCTTCTACCTGAATGTTCTTGGGTTTTCTTAAATCCTTTGAAGACAGAATAATCTGTGGCATCTCTTCCATCAGTCAAATTTGGCTGTAATAACTAATGGGCTTAAAAAATATTGTGGACCTTGGAAGAGAAATAAGTGAAAGCAAGCTCTGCTACTTCAGGACCCTGGGGCTTAGCTGTGTTTTCTTCTGTTTTGCCACAGGCCAGAAAAGCTTTTCAGATCATTGCTGATTGTTGCCGCCCATTTGCTTGGTTTTATTAAGTTCAGAGGTGGTTTACCCCAGTTGCTCCCCTGTCATAAAGAATGGTTTGTCCCCAGTTGCCCATCATTGTAAACCCTTCCCATTTTTCCAGATTGTTCCCCATCCATCACCCCAATCCTGCCCCTAAGCCCTATCAATCTATGTGAACCCCCACCTTTTGTTCCAGTTCTTTCCTTGCCTATCATCCCTTCCTCGACGCCCCATTGATTGTACAGTTGCTTTCCCTCCCCCGGGTCCTTACCATTGGTCCTGCATATTGTAATCCCCACCCATAACCCCTCCGTTGCTGTTGTCCCATTGGTCACCATATGAGCCGCCCACGGTCCTTAAAACCTGGCGCATGGGGGTGCCCAGGGTCTCGGCTCAGACCTCTCCCCTGTGATCCCAGCCCTGCACCTGTTGGAATAAACTTGTTCCTGGGAAATCGGGAGAGCCTGAGCACTCTTTCTCCCTTCGCCACAACCCGTGTCGCCCTGTGAGCCACGACGCCAGAGCGCAGAGGAGCTCTGGAGGTTCCAGGTTGAGCCTCGCAGTGCTTGCCTGGTTCCCCACTCCTGCCGCTGACATCGGCCACAGCTAGCCGAGGCAAAAGGGGCCGAGCGGGCAGCGACACTGATCATGATTCCAGCAATACTAACTCTCAAGGCAGCTCAGTCTCTCTAAAGACACCTTTCTTAAATCATGGACATGTTCTTGAAACATATCACTCTGTATGAACAGATCAAATCACCAGTACAAGCATATGAGCTATGCCAACTGCATCAACACTTCAGCAGGAATTTTGGCAGTACAAGCCATTAATCCAGTATTCAGGTGTAGATCCTCAGGTGGTTCAATGTAAACTAGACTATGCATCAGTAGATCCGAGCCAGCTCATTTTATCTGGGGGTCTGGACATGCGAGCCACAGGAACTACAATCTTCCACTGAAAAAGAAAGAAAATCGTGACTGTCACTGTTCATCTCTCAGAAAGCTTCAGTAGGGTGTATCAAGGTCTCAGAAGCATGTGTTCAGGGCTGGAAATACATTTTCAACAACTCACATGGAAGACCAGAACACACCTGGAAACTGAGATAAGAAACTGCGACACTGCAAACCAAATTTGTGATAATACTACTGGACTTTGCAAAGCAGTGGTATCCAGCTCACAGAATCTCCTATAGGTTTACTAAGGCTATGATTACATAGGCAAACCAAAATATTAGAATAAAGAACAAAGGCAGAACAAAGGCAGATAACACTAATGAAGAGGTTGTAGGAGAAAAACCCACACTGTTTCTCCATACTGCCCAAATGGCACAACCTAAGACAATGTTCAGCATTTTGATAAAGATGCAAAACCTGCAGTAGACTGGACAGCCACCAAGGAGATTCCTCATTCAAGTACCCTTGGGAGAGATGAAGCAGTGACACTGCTACACCAAAGGAATTTTTCATAGTGGAAGGGTCAGAGGACCATGTTGTGACACATAAAGCACATGGTTCTCATGAAAGCACATAAGGTACTGCTATTAGACAGGGTCACAGAGTGAAAGCCAAGAAATTTATGAGACTGTGTTTATGTTGAAAAGTGGCATCCAACTGCCTTGATGTCAGTTAGAGCCAGAGATGGCAAAGAAAAAATCCTGATATTCTGGAGTTTTGGGACCTGTCTTACTTGGCACCACACACACACACATATAGACTGGGGGACAAATGGTTTAGGCAGCAGCCTCACAGGAGGCAGTCCTGCTGTTGAGTGAGTTTGTTACTGTGAATAGAAGTAAACCAGCCAAAAAAAAAAAAAATCCAACTTTCTTCAAATGCCATACCACTAAAGAGCACATTTTGTTTAGGAAGAGAGAATATCTATGATCTCCCCTGGTGAAGTTGGCATATTTCTCTACAGCTATCAATCTGGCAGTCATTCACTGCCAGACATATAGTCCTCACAAGCCTATGCTGAGTATTTTCACAGGAAAAGGCTGTTTAACACTTTGACAGCAGGCCTTTTTGGTAAGTGTAGACAGAAGGTGCAAAACAAACTGAAGTGCAAAGGGAGCATAGCACAGTATCACATTTGTATGGAGACACTACAGATTCAGCCAACTATCAGAAAGAAAGACACATTTTGGTACCACACAGCCATTGGGGTATGATATGTCCACACTGATTCTTTATAGTCCATTCAATTTTGAGTGTGCAATCATGTCAGGGATAATATTCCAGTGTGCTGAAGTTAATTACTTAATTTGTGTTTATCCAAGCTGATTGCAGGCCTCCCAAATTACATACACCCTTAAAATATTGAAACATCTCCTGACAGCTGTAAGAAATTAGCTTGCTGTTGTAATTTACAGGAAGGAGACAGTAAGAACAAAACTACAGCACAGTACTTTCTGGAGGTTGATACTGAAAGCACAGATGGGCACAGCACACATTTTCAGAGAGTGAAACTGGTATTTTGTGCTTCAGAATGAAGATTCTTGAGCTGGCAATATATTCATGTTATATTCATGTCTAAATAAATAAATAAAAAGGGAAGTGCCATCCTGAGACCATAGTTAAGAGTTTTGCACAAATGAGGCAGTTATGCATTGCTTCAGTTTCTGGGCTGGGAAAGGGAAAGCCCCAGCTGCAGAATAGTGTTGAGCTATAGTCATCATCTTTCAAGACAGATACAGAAAAAACCAGAGAGAGTTTAAAGGAAATGATCATATCAAGAATAAGAAAATCTGACTTGTGAGTAAGGAGTAAGGTACTAGGTGACTGAAGATGGAAAAGAGAAAACACTGAAATAAAATTCTAATATTCTAAAATGCAAATGTTTGTAGAAAAGGAAGACAAAGATTGACTGTTCTCTATGTCACTAGGGATGAACTGAATACTCACATCATCAGAGATTACGAGGAATTTTCAGCTAGAAAATATCTGCTTTGTTTTTTTAAATGGCCCAGCAATATTTTACCATCTCTATAAAATACTGAAGCAAAAAGAACGTTCTCAGATACAACCTCAGTATTGTAAAAGTTTGATTATTACTGAAGATGAATGAGAAGGTGGTTTCCTCTACTTCTCTAGTCTTCTGTCCTGCAGAAGAGTCTTTAAAAAACAGTTCTTACCAGCAGTTCAAAAATTACATATGGGCAGTTCTAGTGACATCAAAATTATATCTCTTTTTTACTGGCTTTTTAATCCTTTTGTGAAAGTTTGGCAGTATTCAGAAGTAAGACTGACCAAAAGTTAATTTTGCAAAGGGATTGTGATGCACTCACCTCACTGCTGATGAGGAAATGATCTTACACAATTCACCCTTTGGGTAGATATTTATTTCTGATACAATAATGGTCCACATGGTAAATATAATGTTAGTATTACCATAAAGCACAACTTTCAGTAAACACAGCTTCTCCACTTTTGTTTAATCCACTAATTCCCTACTGTCTGTTCTGTCCCACAAACATTGCTCTGTAAAAGCTTTACAATGCATCAGGTATGAACAAAAAGCTAAAACAAAGGTTTCATTGACTTCCTCAGTCAGGGGCCTCATCACGCCTTCCTTGGGCACCTTTCATTGCAAGGGGTGTGTCAAGTATGCACAGGGTTCCTTGTCAGGCCACCAGCCAGAAATATGAGTTTATAAAGTACCACTGAAAAAGTTTGGCAAATGTTGTTTTCTGATCTTCTAGTGATTTTCACTACTCAGGCCCACTTTCATCAGTGTAGTTATTAACAGTGACTTTGAATGAAACAAGATCAAGCTGCCTGCAGAAAAATCATGGTGGTATACAACCAGGGTGGAATTTGTTCCAGTTCCCTCTCCTGAAACAAATGGGATCGTACTGAAATCAGTAAAAATTCTTTAGAGGTTTTTTTTCCTTCTTTTTAGGTGTCATCCCATGGCACCATCAGTTTCTTTTTCATTTAGAAGCTGGAATCAGATGTTTCTGTATATTGGGATGGCAAGGATTTTGTCAGAGAGCAGCTATGATAATAATGTGAAACAGAACACTGTCAGCAAGAAAATATAGTCTGTTCTTGTTAATTTGCCTTAACTTGGTGAACTGTGGGCTGCTCTGAACTTGAATATGCTTTGACTTGGTAACAAGTAAAAGGTAATTTAAAAATTCCCACTTTCTGTATTAATGGGACACATGCATGGGGAAAAGCTTAAGAAGGTACCTTTTGCTTACATATCTGTAATGCATAGTTGGAAACCTGAGCAGCACCACCGGAGACTTTTAAAATTAATTTATCTGCATTTCAGCCCCAATCTATGCACATTAATAATATAGTCTGTAGCATATGCAGATGAAATTGATTAAACACATCCTGAATTTCAAAGCCCTTCTGTGTCCAGTCATATTTGCTAAGAGTTTGACGCACAAGCAGCTTTGCTGATTCCCAAACAAGTTCAGGTATAACAGGACCAGGCTTACCATGTCTCATGTTGATTTTCTGATTATGATATTTTATTACACTTCATTTCTACATTGAAACCATTTCTTTTTTTCTAGAGTGCTTCCTGTTGGCAATGTGCCACTGTGTGAATGGCATATAGTCTTGATGCCTTTTGTAGTATCACATGGTCTAATGCCAACTTTCTGTTTAAAAAGGGTGTGAAAGGATTTAGTCTATGAGAAAATGATGCTAAGCATTAGCTGTGACATCATTTGAGTACCTGCCTCATGAATAACCCCGGATACACTCAGAGATAGAGTAGAACTGAAATTTTTTTCATCAATTTCAACAAGAATTCTGCTATAAAATCCCAATGTCCTTTCTGTCTTTAGTTTCTAGCTTAAGTAAAAGATTTGTTCTTGTTCATAAACAAATTCTAGCCGATACCAAATACATAAGTACTATAAATGCATGCTCTGGACAAAGGCCAACTATGATAACCACACTTGGCCTCAGTAAGTGTCAAATTAATTTCCAAAGCTGTTTAATGTGGTTATCAATTTCCCATCTCCATTTGTTATGCAACGTTGCTAAGTGCTCTTATAACACCTATAATACAACCTCTGCTCAGCTGATTTTGTAAGATTTCCTCTGGCCATAGAGAGCTTTTAAAATGCATAGGTTGTGTTACAGCAATAAAAACATCACAACAGAAATTATGAATAGATATTTTTACAGATGAAAATGAATATACAGATGATCTAGTTTATTTTCTAATTATTTAGACCTTCTTCCTTGGAATATTAATGAATATTAATTTAAATAAAAAACAATGACTATAAATGGTTCCAAAATTTGTATGTGAAGCTGTGCATGAAAAATGGAACAGAATTAAGTGACTTAATTGAGTATTTACTGTCATGTTCTCTTCATAAGATGTTTTCTTGTGGAACAGACAAAACAAAATATTATTATTTAGGTCCACTGCTAATTTTTTGTTAAAAGTTTAGGTCTCAAGGTAAGGTTTTAGTCCCTTAGAAACCAAAGGAGTTACTTTCAGTAATTTCTATTGCTGGTCTTTTCCTAAGGACAATATGTCTGTTAATAAGAAATGACAGAATCATCATTAATTTTATTTATTTTCTTGATAGACTATTCATTGCCTCAGGTATATTCCACAAAGATGGAATAAGAGAGAAGCAGAAGACTTAAGAATAAGCCATGCCCAAATGACTATGGGGTAATAGAAGATGATGTGAGCATCTCTGTGAGAGTTCATGCATCTGATTTGCGTGTATCTACAGAGGAATCTGCAGAAGGAACTGTAGAAGAAACTGGCAGAAGTACCACAAGATAGTTTTGTCCAGATTAAGGCCCCCAGAAAAACAGAGAAGCCCAAAAGGTATCAGGCAGCTGACACACAATCAATAGAGCTGAGCTTGGCTAGACACTTGTGCTACTCTGGCAATATCAACTATTTCTGAAGACTATTTGATTTTTCAGTGTACTCTGGCTGCTTTAAGATGCTTCAGAGTAAATCAAACCAAAGAAACAGTTTTTTTCATAATTATCAAGTTAAAGCAGGAGATGGAATTAATTTTCATGCTCAAATGATGCATTTTTCTTATCTTTAATGTGCTACTTTTTCATTAACCTTAATTATAAGTTTCTTTCATTTATCATTTTTAGTTTAGGAGTAATAACAACATCATTCTAAAGTCATCTGGAAAAAATTGACTGGATTTTATTCTACATTATGAAATCCACTTTCAAGTAGTTTTGTCAGGGACTAATTTCCAGCATTGGTTGAAACAGCTTTTGCAGAAAATTAGATCTTTATTAAATGCACATTTTTAAACAAAAAGACTGATTTCTGGGGAAAATTTTGTTTTCTTTTAAATTAACTAATTAAATACTCAGAAATAGTCTCTTAGTCAAAAAATGAAAAGCCTCACTTTGGAAAGACTCCCTTATCTTCCTATGGGAGCTGTAGCTCAAATGACTCATTGTCCTCTATTAGGAGTTGCTCTATGTAAGGAGACTGCAACTCCACGAAATCACTGCAGGCAATCAACACAACAGGAGACTGACAGCCACAGTCACAAGCCAACCCTCAGGTACAGCTCCAAGGAACCAGCAGGATGGTATTTTTTAGACTCTAGCTGTTAGGGGATAGCTGGAAATGTGTATCTTGTATTCCAAGGTTCTACACCTTTTCCTGCAACATAAAATTTCCAAGACCAATGGAATAAAAATTACTATCAACTTGTCTTTCTCTTTGCTCCTTTGAAACTAACATTATTCATACACCGGAACATGAGAACTGTACAAGGTTTCAATGTTGTGGGAATTTGGCACTGGTAGTACTGGTCCCACTATCTTCCAGAAGTGTCATCTGACAGCTAACTTAAATCATGTTATACCCAGTGTCTGCACATTTGTTTGCATATACCAATTAGAATTTATATAACCCTAAACTATATTGCAAAGAAAGTTCATCCACAAAATATCCATCAGCACAGCTTAATAAACAGTCTTATCTTACATTAGGCTTCCACTCTTTCCCATTCAACATATGGTTTCACTTTCAAAGAGCAGACTTACAATAAATGGTATCATCAGTAGGCTGATAAATGCTGTAATTCCTTACAGGACATCTGTTTAAGGAAGATTTCCCATGCCTAGTCAATGCTTAATTGCTTTCTAAAATATTAACTTTTCCTATATATTTAGGCAGAGTACTGTATGTAGGAAAATAAATTATGGTTCTTGCCCATCTCTCCAACAATTTTAGTATTTCATTTATTTTACATGTACATGCTGGTGTTTGGATACTTAGCAGAGATGCAGTATTAACTGCACTTAAGAGACAAATAGAATCTTGGATAACTCTACCTCAATGGCCCCGGGTTTGCTCCTTTTTTAATGTGGCACATAAAAAGTTCAGAGTAGTGAAATTTACATTTCACGGAGCAAATTTAGTGGAATCACCAGGTCCTACACTGGGTGCTGCAAGGTCCCTGAAAACCTATTGGCCCAGATGAAGACTTGGACCTGCCTGCATGAAACATTTTCCTTGGAGGTCAGATGAGGTGCAGAGCTGACAGAGATCCTTGAGGTTTCTGAGGTTCCCTTGTGACTTTTTTAGTCTTTCTGCCTTTTGTGACATCACCAGAACACATAGTTTCCATGTGAACCATCAATGCCTTTTGCCTAGGCAGTGAAATAGATCACTGCAGTGAGACTATTTCTCTATGGTAATTGTGGACGTATCTACACAGCTCCCAAATGAGAAAAAGCACACATATCTTCAAAATAACTTCAAAATAAGGCTAGTGTGGGTCTATGTTCAGTGCTTTTTCTTATAGACATGAGTCTGCAAAGAAGTGCACCCAGGAGAGTGCTCAGATAAGTCATATATAGAGTGGTATGAAGACAGAGCACATCGTAGGGCTTGGAGTCTGCCTGGTAATGTACTGTCATGACCTGTAAACATGGAAAAGGATTAAGGTTCTATCAACACACTGACGTGGGAGGTTTATGACTAAGTAAATCACTCTGTTTAAAATACAAACTTGTGCTCATCAGAAAAACATACAAAGGGGCCATTAGTACTGCATGGAGCCAGAAATTTCCAGGTTCTGCTCACACAGAGCAGCTGGCAGACAGATTCTGAAGATGAAACAGAGGCATGGCAGGAGATGATGGGACTAGAAAACCAGGAACCCCTTCCCCAAGTGGTATAGGATTCTAAGTCTAGCAGAAATCATCAGCCCATGTCAGGCATTGGATGCAAACCTATGCCTCAGTATAGCAAGTCCTAGATCATTTGGCAAATGAAAGTCAAACCCCAACCAAGATTTCCATCAATCTTATCACTTTATTGAATATAATAACACTAAGATAATATAATAAAATAAATATATTCTAATAATTATATAATAATATAATAATTATATATATATAATTATATACTCGATGTAATATAATAAATATAATATAGCATAATATGATACAATAGATAATAAATGCATAATATAATAACACTAAGATACGTTTTGTAACACCCTTAGGTGAATGAGGTCACAAATGCTCATCCTGAAGGTATTTGCCAAAGAACATGCTCCATTTGGGGATATTCCAGCCTCTAGGGAAAGAAACAATTCCCAATATAATTGTCATTCTTGCACATTTTTTGGCATGGGACCATTAGAACACTGAAAGACTTTTTCTTCTATGTCCCCAAATCAAAGCTTTACCAGCTAATAGTGGAGACATTTGGACATCCAGATATGATGGAATGAACAGTTTCTCCTTCAACCTCTTGACAAGTGAATAGCATACCAAGCTGGTATCATGCTTTAGGCTGATGAACTGCCACATTGGCTTGGGAAGGCAGGGTACCTGGAAAAATTTAGATTCACTGTCAAATTCTACAGCTTCAAAATCAACCTGTAACTCCTGTAACTGAATAGACAAGCAGAAATTTGGTATATTAAGTGCCGTTTATTAAGTGCTTCTCTGTTTTTCACTTTGCAGTGCACAATGAAACCCAGTCTCAAAAGACCACCAATTTAAGAGGCCTATGTATAAAGATCATTAATAGCTCATTGTGAATTTAGCAAATTTGATTCACTTCTAGATTTTTTTCCTTACTCTAGGAACTTCTGTTTCTTCTATTTGGCCATTTCTGATGTGGATTTTGCTTCCTCATTCCATGTACACCCAAAGCTCTCTCTTCAAGTTTAGCCAGATAATCAGGTGTTCAAGAAGTAGGATCAGTCTTGTCATAGTAATTTCTTGCAGCAACAGTGTCTTCAGTTGATCAACACTAAACTTCCTCACAGTTCTTTCCTGTTTAGTTGCAAACCTGTTTAACCTGTAACAAGTGCAAAGGTGTTGCTTGTAGAAGTGAGGGACTTAAGAGTCTTATGCAGGCCAGCTCAAAGTTTTTTAGCAAACAGCCCCACTGAGATTAATGCCCACATTCATGGACACACATTATACATGTTTCATAAAAGCCAGGCTATCTGCATATTGTCTTTCATAACTAATATCATAGCTCTGGTAAGACTGCCAGGAGAAACAGGAGACAAACATTTTGGCCATTGAAATGTTGCACTGGTTTGCAAGACATATGTCCTCTCCAAACAAGGTATAAGGCAAAGATCCATTACAGAATTCCTACTCCTTTCCCACACAAGCAAATAAGGAGGGAATAATTGTATTTGCATTCTTTATTTTTTTTTTAATTTTCATGGGTTTATATAAAAAAACAACTGCTTAAAATTTGGATCATGTTTCTTGAAACTTTTTGCAAATCCATATGGGTGTTTTTGTGCTTTTGCTTTTTTGTAGTCTTGGATTTCAACATCAATTGTTCCCATGGTAATGTTCAACACCGTTGTCTAAACACAGTCTGGTATCGCCTCAAGTGTGTTTTGGCACAATGACTTCTTTTAAGTGTTGTAGGTTTGGATCGTTTTGGCATGGTTATGTCTTTTAGTATGTCAATACTAAAGCAAATGGCTGAGACTGTAGCTTATTACACACACACTACATCATAAACAATCATTTTTCTCTTTTATTTTGTATTACCCAACTCTGTGTTTACATCTGTTGCCTACAAGCACACTGAGCTGGTGCCATCTCTCCCCTATACGTATGATTAATTCAAAGAGACACTGACTCACTCCTGAAGCTTTTAGTATCTAATTCAAAATTAACATTACAAAATACAAAAGAAAACGTTTTCTACTTAAACACCAGGCCAGGTCATATATACTGTGACTGTAACTCCTTTCAGCGTCAATCTTAAATACTGAAGTGCAGCTAATTAAAATCCTGTCTGTCCTTCAGATGTCTTTCCTGCTGTTGTGTGTGGATAATGACATATTAGCTTCTCACTTCAGCTGCCAAACTAAACAAATGGAAAATAATTCTGGTTTGGGAAAACATTTTAGTCATCCCAAACCAAAAGAGTTTATTTTTATGTCTTTTTATGCATTACCTGGAAAATCAACTTTTAAATGAAAATGTGACTTCACAACTATAGTTTTGTCCCAGTTTTGCAGCAACAACATGCATAGTCCTTTTCTGTATTGTTTACGGGTATCCAGAAAACACTTCTTATTAAGTGGCATATGACTGTTAATAATTACTATGTTCTGGAAGCATGTTTTTCAGGAAATCTATTATTTGCTACGAATACGAATCCCTAGCTTGCTGGATTTTAAGAAGGGGAAAGCCATTTAATTTTTCTCCCTGTGCCAAAGAGGAACTCCCTGGAGTTTTATTTATTATCTTCTGTTGAGGGGATTAATTTTATATTCAGCTGTCCTGCGCATCCCGGCAGCTCCTGCTCAGAACCAGCCTCGCCCGGACCCGCAGCCGCGTCCCGCAGCCGCCCCTGCGGAGCTGTCCCGGGCACGACTCCCCGGTACCCCCCGCTCTGTGAGGGGCGGGCAGCGAGGCCGGGGCCGCCGCCCTCGGCAGTGCCAGTCCGTGCCTCTACCCCTGCTCAACTCAGCTTCCAGCTGCCTGCTCCCGGGTCCTTTCGCCCCGCTAATGTTGACCACCTGCAGCCAGCGGCACACCCAGCCGCGGGCCTTGGCTCTCTCCCCGCCGATGCCGGTGCCCGACCCACGGGTCCCCGACCCACGGGTCCCCGCACGCCGCCCGTAGGGAGACAAGATGGCGCCCGTCCCACGCCGGCGGCCGCGCTCTGCCCTCCTCCAGCGCTGCCCGCCGCAGAAAATAAACTATCCTCTTGATCTCTCCTGCCACGCAGTGGCTGCTGTAGAGAACTGTCGGGAAACCGCGTGTTAGGCCTCGGATAAATCGGGAGGTTTGAGGGCAGATTGAGTTCCCCCGCCCTGTTGTGGTTAGTTCGAAGTACAAACCCACCCGCCCCCCTGCTTTCTCAGCTCCGGCTCCATCTAGGCTCGCACATCGACATGCTCCGGAGCCAGTTCACAGGTTGTTCCCAAGCTCCTCGGCTGTTCTTTTCTTTTAGGGGGGAAATAAACACTAAGATTGATGAGTTTGATTTATTCTAACACCATTATTATCTGTTAAATTGAGCAAGGGGCCAGAGCCGCATTGGAAGCCAGGAGCGGCTGGGGATGGTCTGAGGCGGCAGGACCAGGGCTGGCCCACAGAGTGCTGCATGCATCGGGGCTGCCAAACCCATCTCCGCTCCTTCAGGGGTCCTGTGCCCCCTCACAGTGGTGCTGAGCAGCACTGGGCTCTTTGGGCTTAGCAAGTGCTTGTTAGCTCCAGTCTGACATGGACAATGGCATTGCATAGTACTGACACCGCTCTAGGGACTGTCACAGTTGCAAGCAGAAACAACCGCTATCAGGGAGTCGTCGACCAACAAAAGCAATTCCTATAGGTGAGTAAGTAGCCCTGTATCCTCTTACAGATGATTCAAAGGTAATTTGGTCTTCTAAAATTAGTTTGGCAATTTCAGCAGATGTTGCTGCCTTCAGTTAGGTGAGGGAACCTGCTTCTTCCCTCATTGCAGAGGGTATCAATAAGGAGTCTCTTTTGATTTATAATGCACAGAACTGGATTTATGGTGTCCACAGAGTCTTTGGTAAGGAGCCATCTGATGCATTTGCCTGATGAGCTGGAAACACCCAGATTTAATCACTGTTCTGGACCTACCTCAGAACACAAATCAATTGGGAAATACTTCTCTTTGCCAGCCCACCTTCTCTTCCCTAAAGATACACAGAGAGCCTGCATTAGGCTAGTTCCACTTTACCCCATTGTCCAGGAAAGCTTTTAAGCCAGTGTCTTGCTTTCCATCCCATTTCTAATACTACTTGGCAGAATTAATTCCTGATCTTCCTTGAAAAGGAATTCTCTCCATTTAAGGTCACAAAATGTACAGTGAGGATGGTATTAATTTTAATTTATATGTCCAAGAAGAGTACAGTTTAGAAATACGTCTTAGTTGAGCCATTTCATTTGCTGAAAAAAAATGAGTTTCCATGTTACTTGAAAAGGAAGACTGATGGCCCTGTGCTTCCAGCAATTCAAATACACATGTGCAGAACAGATGGATTCTGGGTTGACTTTTCCATCTTTCTAGCATCCAGACTGACAAGAGAGACACTTTAAATAATTTTTATCCTTGAAATAGATGCCTAGAACCTGTTGAGGCCCTCTTTTCAGATATTACTCCCTAAGGACCATATTCTATATCACTGAGGAGTCTTATTTATTGCCCATTGAAGCCAATGGCAAATTTTCCCTTGACTGACCCAGCGGTCACAGATAAGGGCCAGGCAGGGAGCAGGCCTCTTCTTCTGCCAAGTTTCAGCTAAAGACACACGAGGCAATACCTCTCCCAGAGAATTTAGAGTCTAAGATAAGAGGTAACAGTAATCTGCCATTTCCTAATGTTCCCAAGAACAGTTTGAAGGTTCATAAATTTCAAAGACTTCACTGCAAAAAAAAAAAAAAATCTTTTAATTTAACACAGAATTATAAAATGGACGGAACGTAACTGGGCTGATGAAGTTCACCTAGGACATTCTGAAAGTTTTCTCTCCCCCATCTAATGATGATTCCAGCATTAGCTGAGAAACGCTTATTAGCACTTGAATGAACTTTCAAAAAAATTCCTTTTTAAGTGGATGTACTAAGCCAAGCACTTCCCATGTTGCCTCTGCTAATTCTGGAGCTAAGTGTATTTGAAGAGAAATGTATCTCCTTAATGTTTGTTTTCTCATTTGGTTGAGTCTACAGTGATCCTGTGTTCCATGTTTGCAAAATGAGCTCTGCTGCTAGAGTTTTACTGCAGGGTCAAGTATGATGAAAAAATATGTAGAGAGAAAGCCAAATCCTTCTTAAAACACAGATGTCTTTAATTTTCCAGATGTCATCCATGTTTAGTGAATAGAGTGCACGGCTGGATGCTGATGGATTGACCATGAGTGGTCAACTTTTGTTAGACCACTGGTCCTAAAGAAGCACACAACAGTGAGAATTACCAATTACAGGTTTGTATTTGATTCTATAAAATATGCTTGGTGGTCATGACCCATTTCACAGTGAACAAATCTGTACTTCTTAAAAACCTGCAGCAATATAAGAACTCCTTATCACAAATATCAACTTATACAACCCTTTTTTCTTTCAGCATCAGATCCTTTAGATTAGATTTGGGGGAGAAGCATATATTATTCTGAACCAGCACTTCTGCTGCTGCTAAGCAGTTCAGGCCTCAGGAATGCAAAACAGGGAACCCAGTAATAGCAAGAAATTTAGAAAATATGAAGTCAGCCAGAACTATTTTATGGAAACTTATAGAGATTAGACTTGGGGACACCACTGACCTTTAGATTTCTGTGATAGGGAAGGAGTGTGCTATTTACAGTAAGTATTTGGAAAGCTCTCTCAGCTTCCTTGAGACTAAGAAATTGATTTGGCAATATGAGCTATGACCTTCTTTATATTTCCCAGTGACTGTTGGGGTTTTTTCATGATTGACTTTCTGGTGAGAACTAAACTTAGAAGATTACTCTTAAGTGGTTTCTTTCATTTGAATTAGAGTTCTCTAATATAAAAGTTTCCTGTATTTCTAATTTTAGTCTTCAAATAGTTTTTTCTGCTGTTTTAAGTGGCAATTTTCATTACTAAGTACAACTTTCCACTGTTTATTTTAATTGTCATGTTTTATTGGCTTATCATTGCTTTTGCAACACTATGTTTGGCAAGCATTGTTCTCCTACACTGATAATATACCAGTATCACAATGACAACATGATCTTATTTTTGAGAGCCAACAGGTTCTGTAATACATAAAAACCTTTTTACAGATAACCATTGTGCTTTGCATCAGTGTTTGATATCAGAAATTGAAATTCTGAGATCAAAAGTCTTTTCCTGGCTATGTCACAGACATTTTTAGATTAATTTGGGACAGTAGTTTTCATCACGGTGTCTCATTTTCTCCAACACACTGAGCTTGTCTGGTTCTTAGGCACATTGGAACTTGCTGATATTTTTATAATGCTTTAACATATTTGCAAGTGCTACTTGCCATTACTATTACCTCTATGAGCTGAGCATTGTAATACAGAGATATTAAGATGTTCTAATGTATGTTGTGAGAACTGTAAAAGACTCACTGCTGTTGTGACTTTAGCAATCCCGTTGACTTACGAACTTGGCTGTTCTGATGTTTTATAAATACCTATTTTTGTATGTATGTATACATATACATTAAGATGTACAGGGCATATATTGGCTATGCAGGGCAGTAGTGTCACTACTGGCTTTATTCCTTCAGTTTCTGCTTCCACCTGTTGAACTTCCTCATTTTGAACTTTGTTCCGGGATATTTGCCACAGATGATCAATTATTTTCTGGTTTTATTACCCTGTATTTGAAGTTCTTTCCTTTGCAACTTGGGAGGGCATCGCCTGTGAGTAAGGCTTTCCTATGGGTTTGTGTTTGGCCAGCTGGTAGAACTGTAGTCATGTCAGCAATGTATTGCTGCACAGCTGTTTATGGTACAGTAACCTGCTTGTCCACACTTGGCTCCCTGTTCTGTAAGAGAGAGAAAATGCTAAGCATTCAGAGCTGACTGATGCTGTGATCTTTACTCACTGTCTATAGAAGGATAAATATAGATACTTCTAAAAGAAATTATATCTTTAAAAAATAGGGATGTTAGTTATTCTCTTTAGATTTTGTTCTTTTGTACCTCTGGCCTGGAGTATACAAAACCTGCCATAAATCCTTCAGAGGGAATAACGTACCTCATAACAATTAACAGTATGAGCAGATGATTGCAAGCAGATGTGTGAGGGCTGCTTCAGATGCTGCTGACCTCTCCATTCAGCTGGCTGTGAGCATACATCTTATTGTTTCCAAGGTGAAATGAGATGTGTTAGCTCCCCAGGAGGCGAGATTGGCAGCAGGCAGCTCTGGTTGTCAACATTTTTAAACTGCTGCTGCTGGTCTTCACAGGGTCAGATGTGAAATGCAGGTGAATTTCAGCTCTGTAGTGATTGAAGCCATTGAGGCAAGACTGCTAGTCCAAGGGGTGAAAGGAGACAGAGTCAATAGCCTTTACTCTTTGGGGGATCTGGGTATCAGAGAGGCATTACCAGTAGCAAATTTAAAATGTAGTGTATGTTTTTCTGTGCTAGTAACCTTATTGTACATTATTTCACATTTGAGAGGCAGACTACTGTTTTGATTTTGGTGATCACCACATGTCATTTAAAAATTAGATTTTCTTAGGCATAGGATAATGACTTTTCTTTTATATGCACATTCTTTATTGAACTAATAGTATTATTAAATATCTGTTTAGTCTGTTGAGAGAAGTTATCACACAAACAGTTTGTGGTATGTGATTTACAAAATTTTTTAACTGAAGGATGGAATGCACTGAACAGAATTATTTCATTAAATGTGACTGGTAGTGAGTGATCTCAAGATTTGTGATCAGTCATATACTTGTCATGTTTTTTTAATGAAAAATATAACCGGAAACATGCACTTGCTGTCGGACGTGACATCCCAGCATGGTCCTGGACAATAAACTCAAAGTGGTCCTGCTTGAACAGGGGTGTTGGACCAGGTGCCCTTCGGCAGTCTCTTCCAACTCCAGCCCTTCTGTGATTCTGTAGTCAGAAGTCTTTGTGTGTATTTTGAGTGTGAATTCAGCCTGCCACAGCACTGACTACACCACAGTTTCTTTTCTGTACCAGTAGCAAGCTCACTAGCTATCAGTCTTGCACTCTGATTTTGGTTAAATTTCCACCTTGAAAATACATATTTGTAATCTTCGATTAATCACAACCTATGACTTTCAATTTGATTCTCAATATCTTCCACTCATAAATTTGTCCTTTTGCATAAAACACATAACTTGCATATGTTAACTTTAGCCTGAAAGAAATGATGTGTAGGAGGTTGTTTTCACTAAGATTATGGCTACTCTGATCCCAGAATTTCTACAGCACATCAGCTTTCAAGGAAAGAAAAGGTCTGTATGGAGAATTTAACCAATTCAATCAGTTATTCATATATGAAGTCTATGAAGTATTTTATCAGTTTAATTGCAAAGAAAGAATAGCAGAAGACTTCTCAAGGTAAAACATGTATTTTTCTAAGAAAACCAGCTATTATTTATATAGGATAAATTAAGAGAATAACATGGAAATGAGAAAGAAGCTTTTACTGGTGTATAACTCTGCAGGGCCTGTTCCCAACAAAGAGATCATGAGCAACACCCATTCTTGCGTCTTCCACTTTAAAATGAAATAGAACTGGTGATGTCCACTTTTTCCCAGTACATATGTGATTTGCATGAGTTATGAATTAGTTTTAATGACAACGCTGACACACTTGTTTCACTAATTTTCCTGTGTTGCCACAGGTCTTGTAGGACTATATAGATACCCCTGCCTGTCATTTATTCTTTGTATTGTCTGTTAGGCATCTTTGCAAGTCTCTCAAAGCTAGAGACCATTACAAGAGAAGTTACGTTTTTAAATAAGCCTTCATTCACTCTCATTCCTTCAATCCTGATACAGTGTTTTGAAGTTCAGTGCTAAGAAACTTGATGATATCTAATTGAAGGTGAGGTGAATAGTGGCAGGTAGCAGCTGTTTTTTTCAAAGAGGTGAGTTGCAGAATAGAAACAAGTTTGGAGTGGTAAGCTAGAAGCTGAAACTTCCAGACAAATGGATGTACTGAACATGTGTTTCCTAGAAAAGATCGAGAGCACATTTTAGAGTAGGCCAAACAACTCTGAATTGTAACCCTGGCGTTTAGTTGCAGCTACTTGAATTTATCTGGGATGTTACCAGTGAATATTCTTATAAGAATGCAAAGGGATGTTTTTAAACAGAATGAACAAAGCTTTGATCTTCTGTATAATCAGAATAATTAGATCTCCAGCGGGGGGTGGTGGTGCTGCAACTGTTTGTTTATGTTCAGGCATTTCAGTCTCCTGACTAGGAGAATAATTCATGTGCTATTTCCTTGGAGGTCTTTCAGAGTGCTAACTAGATTCCATCTTTTTTGCCTTGAGAAACTTTTAAGTGATCGAGCTATACACAAATAAAATTAACCATTCGTTTTGCCTGTTATTATATTTGTCTGAAAGTTAACTTGCATGATTTCCAGATTTATTTTATGTCAGAGAGATACAATCACTACTGATTTCTTTCTATTTGTCAGAGAATGATCGTTTCGCTGTGCAGCGCCGCCTAGTGCACAGACTTGCTGCTGCAGCCAGGGCCAGCTGCGACGCTTGGCACGGCTGGGAGGGATGAGGAGCCTTTCCCGGATAGCTCATGACAAGCAGCGTTACTCAGATCTTGAGAAAAAGAAGCTTTTTTATTTCCAGCTTTCCTTCTCCAACACGTGCAGTATTTGCCTTCTCCTGGCTTTAAATTCATTCCTAGCTTAAGTATAGTCTACTCTTACTTTCTTGGTGGTCTGTATAATAAGCTGCAGGGCCATTAGGCTACTACCTATTAATGCTTAATGTGTTATTTTTCTTCAGCACAAGTCCACGGTTACTGTTCACAATATAGGAGGCCACAAACTGGAAACCCACATTGCCGAGGTTTGTATTTCCAACCACCAGATTTTTGCTACATGGAATGCTTTTTCACATAGTAATTTCTCTCTGTTTATGGAAATGAGGTAGTATACAAAGAAAGTAATTTTGAATTTAAGTGTAACATAACCTTTTTCTTTTTTTTTCCCTTAAGTAGTAAAGATGTAAGTGGTCAAAATCCAAAACTGTTAAAACTGTTTCGGCAAAGTTTCAGAGGAACTTACAGAGGAACCAAGCTCAAAATTATTAATTTCATGCATTTTCAATTACTGGACACACTGTTATGCATGATGTGTACTATTTCTATCAGTGGTCTCATTTAAATTGCAAAAATTTCTAAAATAATAGTTATTCACCATCAGTACCATCAGTAGAAATTGATCTTTAGTGTGGAGATCTTTAATTTTAGGCTTTTGTAGAGACTACTGAAGAAGCTGTCTGTAAATCAGTTTTTGTTACAAAGAAATCTCAAATCAACAGGGAGAGGTTTCTTTATAAATGACATCCCATGTCCAGCCAGTTTAGTCTATGCACAGTAGTTTACAGACAATTATGAAAATAAATGCCACTTTTACACTTGATGAAGTAGACAGGTACTCTTTTCAGAAAATATTAATTAACTAAAAAGCAATCTCTGCAGTGGCTCTGCCTCTAAGTATATGTAATAATTCAGAGTGCTATTTATTTAACAGGTGTGCCTATCTAGTGATGGAGGCAATTGTTTTCAATCATTAAATCTTGAAGATGAAAAAATTGTAAAAGCAAATATGTGTGTACAGTCATTCAGTCACCTTCATGAGTGATAAGGGAAGCCTTTTCTTCCCAAAGGCAGGTGCAGAATTTAAACCTACTTTTGCCATGAAGTATGGCATGACAGCTACGCAAAAAAGCTCCTGCATTAGCCAGTCTTCACTCATACTTCGTTAATATTGTTTTACCATAAACATGTTCTCTACAGAAACATCAATTCTTCCTGTTAGTAAGCTCTGAGCAAAATTCCACGTTAGAATACTTGATAAAGAGAGAGGATTTGTAGAAAGCAGTAGTAATGTGCTTATTTAGTTGTGTAGTTGGCAGAATCAAGCACAATCCTTCACGTAGTTGAAGAGCAGCAGGCTCCAGATAAAGTATTACGGTGATACCGACACACAAACAAGGAAAGTGTAGTCTGTGACCATGCTAAGCATGAGCAGTTATGCTTCATTACTTGCTGAGAGGTCATCAAAGGACATAGCAAACTCATCAGTCATATAACATATATTCCTTGTTCATCTGCTACAGAATGCAGATGGCTTTAATTAAATAACTCATATATTGTTACTGTATGGATTGAATCTTGACAGAGAGATTCTCTCCCCTTCCAGTTGTAGTGTGCTAAATACAACATACTAGCATAACATTGGCTTATATAGATGATATCAGGAAAGTATAGATTTAATTCAGCTGTATTTTAATGAATCTCTTCACTTGACAAAAAGTAGCCTATGTAAGGAGAGAACTCTAGAAGACACTTTCTGTGACAGAACAGTGATTCACCAATTCAAGAACTGATTTTAATTAAATGTTTTGGTACTATGTTTTGCCATGAAGGAGAATAAAATGTGTCATTTTTGTGTGATGAAAGCTCTGTGAGAGACAAAATCCCTTTGGCTCACTGCTCCTCTATTATGCAAAGAAACCTATCAAGTTCAATGTACATACATAAATTTCACTGAGGGAGGTGTGTACTGATACCTTAGAAAGAAGGAAATTGAGTACAAAAGATTATTGAAATCAATGGGAATTTTGCCATTACTTTTGCCATGCTTTGAGTTGAGCCCTATGTTTTCCAATCTATAGATAAGTATATAGATACAAAGCCCTTTATTCTTGTAGAACCTTCCTGAATTTATTACATGTAAGTCTCCATTCTAATGACCACTGCAGGATAATGTACATGGTATCTTTTCATGTATCTTAGGAAAAAAAACATTCTGTTTTGTTAACTTGTCTATTTGCTTTGAAAAGATTTTTTTCTTCCCCTTGCCAGTTTGCTCTGAAAGTGTTTCTTTAGGTGTGTGCCAAAGCAAGAGATCTGACTGAAGCACTGGACCTCAGTTCCACTGTGTATCATCTTAAGCAGCACAACTTTTGCTTCTCTTCATGTGATTATTTATTTCTAATTTGTTTCCTGTATTTCAGTTTTGTGTGTTTGGAAACATTTGCCGGGTCTGAGACTAACAGCAAGCGTTGTCAGTTTGTACTGTGATCATTTAGGAGCTTTGTATCTAGCTACTTTAAGTCAAAATCTGGTAGGCTGGAAATTAAGAAGTTAAATGTTTTAAAGACAGTATAGGTCAGCTGTCAAAAAAATTCAAATAAGTGTTGTAAAATATCCTTTAAATCTGCAAGGAACAGTTTGCTTGTCATTGTACACAACTTCAAGAAGATATGATTTCTGCAAGGAATTGAATAAAAAATTTCTTTATTGTATGAAGAAATGCCAGACTATTGCATATATACAGCTATATGTACATTTAAAATGTATAATCTGGACTGTGTGACAACAGTAATGCAGTCAGAGCAAAATTCAGGTAAGAGATAGCTATGAATCCTTCAGTACCAGTCCCCATTTTATCACAAAGAGAATGATTTGACCTCTGTATTTAGAGCCCTTCTTCAGTTCCCTCCAAACTGAGTGTACTTGAAAAGGCTTTTTCATCCAGCTGGTGCGGCCAGGTTACCCTTGCCTGATGCAGAGGGCTTTGTGCATTCACCTCACCTTTGGAACACAGCTCAGTGTTGCTGCATAGGCAGACAGTACTGTACATGAAAAATTACACTTCTGACTTACACCTTTTCACTTACCCACTTTGAATTTCACCTGCTCTTTCATAATCAGTCTTATTATACCATGACATCCCTCTGAAACTCTGCATAGGCAAACATAGTCTGTACTCTGCTTAGAATCATTAGTGACATTCATCACCTTATTTTTCATTCCTTTCCAATTCAGTTTTGAATCATTTGAAAACAAACATACAGAATGCAAGGACTGGGGTACGGTACAAGTCACTCTCTCCCATGAGATGCAGTGCTACTGCCTGTACTGGCATAGGTAAATCCTCTTTGCATACTTTGTTCCTGACAGTACTGTTCTGCTGACAACAGCATGGTCAGAATATTACACCTACTGAATCAATTTACATAGTACTAGCCATCATCCAGTAATACAATCCTTTTGTACTATCTACTACTCATTTTTGCTAGCAATTTAAATGATCTGTAAGAAAATATTCTAATGATGCTATTTAGGAGTTTTTGACAATAGTCACACAATCCAGCTAGTCCTTTGCTATAAAAAAGAAATACTTATGGTACTATACATTCTACCATTGAGATCAAATAAAGAAAACTTTGAAAAGGATGCCTGAAAAGGTGTTTATGGACACCATGTCCATTACAATGTGAAGAAACATCCTCTTTTATAAAAACTAAGAATTTACATTATTTCAAATTCACAAGAACTTTTTTTATTGAATTATATTGCATTAAAATAAATTTATATGTAATAGTAGAAATTGAGAATAAATAACTTTTTTTTTACCTTTTAGTAAGCAAACAAATTATTTGACCATGTATTGTACCCATGATATATCACTAAGCAGCAAATAATATTTTTTGAGCGTAATTCAACCAGAATGAAAGGCAATCTCAAGAGCCCAAAAATTCATAGCCTCTGTATAGGCTAAGTGATACAATATTGGTAAGATGAGGATACTTACTATGTTAGTATTTAATACTTTCAAACAGTAACAAGCAAAACAGTTCTTCAAGTACTTCAGAACTTCTCCAAGTACTTCAGAACTTCTATTTTTACTTTTTTGATATCGTGTTTTAGAAGTTACAAGCAAATAATAATTGTTCTAACACGTGAAAATTCACAGTTTGATTGTGGAAGTATGGTCAAATATGACATTCTTTATCAATATTTACTTTTTCAGCTCTTCAAAAGCAGACCCACCAGCAGCAATTCTGATTCACCAAAGCACCTCTGCTTTTGAAGGAAGCAAGTTCTGAAAGCAAGGGCACAGCCTGTTTAGAACAAACTACTGGGTCTGCCTTTAGCTCAGCGTTAATGACATCAGTGCCATCAGACTATTTGATGATAGCAGACTATCACTCCCCCTTCCCTTCCTCCCTGTGGAGGGCTGAAGAGAAGAATTGGGGGCACAAAAGGCAAAGATCACAGATTGAGAGAAAAACAAATTACTGTGAACAGCAATGAGATAAGAAAACAACCAATAACAGCAGAATTATTAATAATAAAAGACTCTCCCCACACCCAGAAAATGACAGAGGCATTCTAGAATAAATTCCATGTCCTAGACTCTGTCCCCTCCTGACTACTGCAAAAATTAACCCTGTCTTGGCTGGAACCAGGACACTTAGCCAGCTACATGATTCATATAGAACTCTGGAAAAATCAGGAGATCCTTTCCTGCATGATCTCAAAAACAGATGCCATACGTAACAGACAGTGTCTTACTTTTTGAGTATTTATGCAACTCAGCCTAAACAAAATAGTTCTGTTATCAGTGCTAAAGATGTGTTATGTTGTTGTTATTGTTATTATTTTATCCGAAGTTTTCAGACACACACAGCAAGAGACAGAAAGTTATATAGCATTAGTGAGTATAGTAGATTATTAGTACCAAAACTACCTGAGAAAATATCTTAGGTTACCACTACTTGTTATAATCCATCATACCTGCTGACAAAATCAGTTTGACAGACATTGTAAAAGATGTCAATCAATCCTGAGAGATTTGTATCCTTAGCTACCCCTTTCTAGGAAACCATCTGAACTCTTCTCAGAAGCTGCATATTTTCAATAGGTAGATACTCTGTGGTTTCTACCTATCTTCTCATTTATTAGATAAGTATTTCTCTTCCACAAGAGTTCCTTGAATTCACAACCATGGCCCTGTGTGAAGTGATTTGTCACTTGTGTCCACTGTTAAACTGATGTATTTTATCTTTCTCCGCTGCTGTATCAGGTTTTTCTGATCTATTCCAAATTTTTAGAGGTAGGTGCAAGGGGGAATAAACATGGAGGGGAGATAGGACATTCAATCCCATATTGCATTTTAAAGGAAAATTTGCTTAGCAGCATTTACTGCAGTCAGTGATAAAAAAACAGAGTAAAAATTAGGTGGTCTTTTAACACTATTTCTCCACCATACTCTGTCTTCCATAATGTTCACACGTGCAGCATAATCTAACCTTCTTCATACAATTCTAAAGGTCTGGGTCATTTCTTAAGAAATGTTGTCATTTAAAAGTAAGCAATTCCCACATCTTTTGTCTTCCCCAAACCACAAATCTATGTAGAAATTGTTTCTCTGTACATTGCAGATGTCATTGTATTTTTTGTGATTTTTTTTTCCATTCTCTGCTGTCTTTATGGACCTATTTAAGGACCAGGCAATTTCAGTTGATGTATGTACCGTCTTACATGAATGTGTGCTCCGAAACAGGTCTCTCAGATGTCACAAAGCACTTCACCATGCATTTTAGCAAAGTAAACACAACTTCTGCTTTTCATGAGTACTCCCATTATAAGGAGAGATTATGGAACTGTATTCTGTGTGTATGTGCATGCAGATATCCTGGCGATATCTCTGCATACAGACAGAGTATAAACAATTTTAGCTTGACTTTTTAGTTTGAATTTGATACAGCTGTTCCACTTACTGAACAGCTCAGGACCTTCTGCCAATAACTGGCAAAAGCTGCAGAATATATATATGGACAAGGCTGTGTGAACTCTATTTACTACAAAGAAGGTAAGTAATTGCTCTTTGTCTTTTTCAGCAGACAGGCAAAGGACATACAATCACAGAATCTAAGCCTGTCCCACCATCTGGCAGCATTATGAGGACCTACTCTCAAATATTGTTTCATCTGTGCAGGTCACCTGGCATCCACATCTGGTATTTTCCTGTTTGTTTTGACTGCAGATTTTTTTTCTTCAAAATCTTTAAAGATTGTGTAAAAGACACACACTTTTTACTTAGGGAATTATCCAAAACAATAAGAAAATTATACTTCATGTCATTATTGGCCAGTTGGAGCAGCTCTGGTAGTCACAGACTTCTCACTGGGACATTGTTCACATTATTTATCCTCTGTGATTGTCAGTGTTCTGGAGAAGTTTCCCATTGAATGTGAGGAGAGCAGTCCCTGCATAAACATATGTTAACTATTATGAAGAATTTAGAGGACACTGGCATTTCTAATCCCGGTAAGATGCAGATGCATTTGAACATGAGTCCTTAATTTGTTACAGTAAAGGGTGCTTTGATATATGTTCTTTCTTTTTTCAAGCTGTGAATTGTGGTCCTCTGTTGCAATACTACTGTTTCCTATTCAGAATAGGTCCACCACTTCTTTGGAAGCTTCATATAGAATGCAAGTTACAAAGAGCATAATAGCTAAATAGTCATTGCTTTTAGCAAATGCAAAGTATTTTACATCCCTGACAATTAGTAGCAGCTCCCAGATCACAGCTTCTCCTCAGTTCAGACATCAGCAGGACTCAAAAGATCCTACACCTTATAGATGCAAAATTTACTTCTTGGTAGCTTGTCAGATCCCAATACTCTGACTGGCTGCCTTTAGATATTCCACATGAGGAGTGTTTAATGTTTAATATAAAATTTATTTATTTGGTATAGTTGGCATTACATGGCAGTTCAATTTAGCAGAGTGATACAGAAATCATTTGAAATCACAGCACAAGCTTAATATAGCAGTTGCAATATTCAGCTGTAGTTAAATCTCTGTTGTAGTTTGATTCTCATTAGTGGACCCCGTATGCTCACTGTCTTGACACTGGGCATCCCCAGTCACTAGGAAAGAATAAATGAATGAAAGCCAGATCAAGCCTGTTGCTCTCTTCAAAATATATATAATTTGTCCAATCTTTATGCTTTATGTTATCCTACAGGCTTTATGTTGTGCCAAGCTACCTGTGCACCACCCCACCACCCTCATCCCCTAGTGTGGGTCTGGCTGGTCACAAAGGCATTGCTCTTTGTTATTAGTTTTGGAACCTGATGATTCATTGATCCAACTGTCTGTAACTAAAACCAAGGTTACCATCCAGTTTACCTGATATTGAAGTTCAGCTTCCTTTATATTACATTATTTCCTGAATGCACTGGGGTTTGCCCTTCTTTGGCCTCTCCTTCAGTGCAGGGGTGTGTGGGTTGGTTACAGAGCTGAACTGCCAAAGCCCCTACTGAGTCCAGCAGTCAGTGCATGTTGGTATCGTGTGGCTTTGCCTTCCTTGAGCAACCTTAATACACTTACAGAAGTCCTTACTGAACCACGTCACCACGCAGCCCGAAGTGCTACAAGCAGCCTGGTCTTGTGAATAGCAAGGGTTGTCAGAAGCTATTGCACTCTGAGCAGCAGCTCCTGCCTCACATTTTTGCTGAGCTTGTAACCTAAGCTTTTAAACTCATAAAAATTTGGATTTAAATGCATAAACATTTCCCATTTATTTCAAGCATGCATATAAATGTGGCTATAGCTGTCTATAAAAAAATAGGCCCAAAATTTGTTTTTTTCTTATTTGTGATGTGCTTTGAATATTGTCATATAATCATTTCAGAAATCACTATAGTAACTAGTGGTCACTATAGAGGCATCTGCATCTGGTGCTGGGTGATATGGCTTAGTGGTTTAGGGGTTACAGTGATAGTCCTGGGTTTGCAATTAAACTTCATGTTTTTAAAGGTTTCTTCCAACCTTGATAATTCCATGCTTCTATAGTATGTTAAGATGTCAGCTACATGGTGATCACTTCAATACCTCATTTCCCTTAATGTTTATTCTGCTAGTTCTTGGCTAATTGCTCCTTTTTCTCTGAGTTTTTTCTTATTCCTTCTACTTCACCTTCCCTGAGGCACCACTCCATTTCAGCCAATTCCTACTCTTTGGGCATAGTTTGTACTCCACTTTTCCCCATGACTTTGAGGCAGAGGCCCCTCAGATTTTGTCTCTTTCAGAAAGAAGCTGACTCTTTATATTGTTCTTCCTGAAAGGTGATTTCCATACCTAGGAGTACTACAAGTCTAGTAAATTTGTAACATTCTTATCTTCTGTCAGCTCATAGTCCTGATGAGGTTTAAAAGAACCTTACTGTAAACAACCCTTTCCAGCAAGGCAACGCTTCGTATTCCATGTGAACACAGTTACTGCCTCTCACATACACAACTTCTTAAATAGCTGGTGCTTAGCAGATCACTGAATAGGTCAAATTAATAGAAGAGAAGCAAAATGAATGTAACAGAGATCAGTACACAAACAGGATCTTACTCTAAGAAAAAAAATGTGTATAGTTTGATAATTATTTTAATTGTGTGAAAAAATTGTGGATGTTGGTGAGATATGACTTGTAAAGAAAGTTATTTCTATTGCTAAAAGTTTGCATGATAAATTGTTTAGGAGGAGATTGTCTTAGTTACTGATTACTCTCACCCAAGCTTGAGAAGGGCAACTTTGCAGTAATTCATCTTCACTAGTTGAAGTTGGAGTTTACTCTGACTGACAATTTGTTGGAAAGACAAGCACATGGTATTAGCAGTGTTCAAATCACTAAGGAAACCAGTGTCTAGATACTAGAACTTAACATTCTAAATCAGGAGGAAAAAATACTTCAAAGACATATTTCCTACAGATTCCAGCATTTATGAATGGAGATCCCTTTAGGAAATTTGCAAAATTTATGCTCTTAGATCCCAAAAAACACCTTTGAAAATCCCAGCTCTCAGAGGAGACAAAATCCTGTCCCATGCATCTGACGTGATGTGAGCTACACTTAACCCATTGGGGAGGCAGGAAGGAATTCAAGGTGCTCTTGACCAGATGTTCTTGACACAGCAGTCTGTTATCCTACAAGCAAGCACCCTGGTGATGATCAGAGTAACACCAGGATTTATAGCAGATCATGATGGGAGTAGGTGATCTGTCAAGATGCTTATATAGTACACATACCCTTCAAGAATGCTAAAATCTTGATAGTCAGTTTGTTAGTTTCAGGCCTAGTTATTAGTCTCAGTAATACCTCTTCTGCTTCTTAAAGGAAAAACAAGCAACTGTGCCGCTGCCACTGATGCTTGTCTACTCTAAAAATATACTGATAGTCTTGCATTGTTTGCTGTGGCTGAAATTCTGGCTGAAATTGTTCCCTCCCATAACTACCAGATACACATTCTCTGTATGAGCCCTTCATTCTGGATTCTCACTCGCTGCACAATGATTTTGCAGCCTAATGACTGAACCCAGGTCTCTGGTCTTGAAACTATTGTTATTAGTCACTGGAGTAGGAAATCAAAACCAGCTATCAGCTGGGAACTTAGGACACTCTTCCTACCACAGTGTTACAGGTTGAACCACCATGCTTCCTCACACGTACTGTATTTCTGGCTTCATGTCCCTGTGTGAATGCCTAAGAGCAACAATTTCTGCACTAGGAAGATGGAGACAGTAACATCCTCACTCAGCTTTATAAGCTAAAGTCAGGATTGTCTCTTGAGAAAAGGGTTTGGGTTGAACACAGGGCTTGAACTTTATGGGTGAGTGCTCTGACTAGTAGAGTTGTACTGCCAGCAACCAGCACACTCAGCAACAGCTGGCTTTGGAAAACTAAAATAGCTACACACACATTTTAAAATTGAAGAGGGGCACCTAGGATTCCTTTTACCTAACTCCATGTGCCAACAAAACAGGTCTCCTTAGGAAACTGATGTGCCACCACCTACATCTGGATCCTTATTAACTTCTGTGGGAGCTGGGAGGTTACTTGCATAGGCCACGACAGGCTTGGTAATGCTCACACAAGGGTTGAAAAAAGACAATGGCAAAGGCAATGGTCACAAAAGGAAGGACAGGAAATTCCATTTAAACATAAGAAAAAACTATTTTACTGTGAGAATGCTTAAATACCACTTGGGGACTCTCCATCCTTGGAGATATTCAAAACCTAACTGGACAAGATCCAGAGCAGCCCTTTCTAGTGGATTCTATTTTGTGCAGGGGATTTAGACCAGGCAGTCTGCAGAAGTCCCAGCTTCAATTATTCTGTGTTTCTGTGAATACTGAGAATTTGAAGGCCAAGCAGAAAGGCAAACTCTGACCCCAGACTCAGCTTTTTGTTCTTGAAACTCAGATCCTATTTTTAGTATCCAAATCCTCACTGAGATCAAAGCAAAGAAAACCAGCTGTGAGAATTTCCTTTATATTTGCGTGTATTTTCTTTCATGCATTAAAATGGTTAAACTTAAAAAGAAATGTGTATAGTGTGGGGGTGGATGCTTGTGTGGGTGGATGGGTGTGCGTGTGTTAAAAAAGAAACAACAAAAAGAGGGAGGGAGCTGCCTTGTAAGAAAGAATTAAACCCGAGGGATGAGAAGCTCAGAGCAGTTGAAGTCAGAAAATAAACTTTCAAATCTACACTTTGTACAGATTTTAAAGCGTGAAATAAGTGGAGATGCAAGGGCTACAGACAAAAAAAAAAAAAAAAGTTAAATATCCTTCCACAATTACTTTCATTTCCTTGGCTACACTACAATAAAGGACTAGCTAGCCAGTCAGCCAAACTGGCAAAGAAGCAATAACTGGTGTTGTGGAGGGAGTAGGCACAGTTATGATGAAGAAATTTTCCATATTCCATTCACATAGCTTTGAATAGAAGTGAGTTCTAAAGTTTGAATTATTTTTTTCCTTTCCTTGGGATTTGCTTAAACTACAGAGTACTTAACACATATCTTTGCTTTCTTGCTCAATTTCATAGCTTATCTAATGCTTCAAGTGTGTTTAATAAACCTTGTTGTTGGCAATCAATCACTAGTGGATATGAATGCAAAAGAGGACTGGGATTAAATGGATAGCTACACACTGAAATTCTCTGTTTGCAGCAAAGTCATTACATTTACAAGATGCATCCATTACAAGCCATTAAGAGAGAAAAAATTAATTCTGATCAATAGCTTTGCTTCCACATTTTTTTTATTCTGAATGGTTGTTCAAATACAAATTTTTTTCTGAATAGTTTTGGGAAATGGGAGAGTTACGTTGAGACTGAGTCAAAAAAGTAATTATTTATTTTATGTAGAGTAAAAAAAAGTTATATAAAATTTTACTGAAATTCCCTAGTCATCCTGCCTCAGTCCCTCGATAGTATATTAATATATGTCAACAAGGCATTCCTCTACACAATGAAAACTGTTCAAAAAATGTTATCCTTCATGAAACTTCAGGTAAAGGAAATGTCCCTCTTCTGGTTTTGGTTCAGTCTTGTTACTTTACTATTATTTCTTATATTCCTTCATATCATCCTCCAAATAGTCAGTTTCTTTCTGGTCTTTCTGTTTGATTCCATAGAGATGTGCATTTAATTATAAATGTCTCATCAGATGTGGTTCAGAAGGACTGAGGGAAATCAAACTATAGGCATTGGGTGGGATTACAATCTTTGTAAGGATGCCTTCTGATGGAATGGAATGGAACGACTTTAATGATAAGGGAAATCTTTCATGGGTAGTGGGACATTTCAAGAACTGAAAAATAATATGAGAACTCTCTTATGCTGATTCATCATAAGGAAAGGTTGTCAATTAATCAGTTAAAGAAATAGTAAATGACTGCCAGGACATGGAAAGGTCATTCAAGAATTTTAAACGTTAGATTCCTCACTTGAAACCTGTGGTGTTTAACCCAACATTTCATTAACCAGGAGAACAGGAAATGACAGACATGTCACCAGTTTTTAAAAACTGCTAATCTCAGGGGTTATCTGAGGAGTAACAATACCCAAGGTCTGACTTTCATGGGTGGCAAACTAGTTGAAATTATTGTAAAATAGAAGAAGTAGAAATTTGAGTAAATTAAAATATGAAGGAACAATCACTATGGTGTTTGAGAAAGGAATTTGCATAGCAAATGTAGTAATCATGAGGTTGACCTTTTGATTTTTATGTATTTGGATTTGTAAAATGCTTATTTGATAAAGGCACCTCACTAAGAACTTATGAAGAAATTAACTTTTCACGAAATGGGAGCAAAGATAATACATCCAACTGGATGGGAGATCCAAAAAAATTACTATTTTCTGCAAATAACAAAGAAAATAGGGTTCCAGTGGATCTACAGCTGTCCAGATCCTGCTGTACAGTCTATTCACAAATGACAACATAAAGGTGTATACTGAAGCAGGAAAGTTTGCAAAGATAACAAGCTGTGCATCAAAGTCACAACTAAAGCAGACAGCAAGGATTTGAAGAAAGTTTTAGCCAAAGCTGAGCAGCCAGACAGTAAAATCTCTCATACAATATATGCTTGTCAAATTCAAACACAGACACTTGAAAGAAAAATACAAAACAGAGAGCTCTTAGCTGTAACTTCTCATGAAAGGGATTTGGGGGTTATTTGAATAGGCAACACCATGCCCTGTGGCAAGAAAAGACAAACTGAGTATTAAAATTATTTCCTTATGAAAAGAACAGAGAACAAACCAGGAAAACATAATGATGCTGTTGTAGCAACCTTGAATCTCAAATACATGCACTTCTTGTGGATGGTGGTTATTGATCTCCAAGACCAATGTAGTAGCACTAGATAAGATACAGGTAAGTTAAGCTGTAGGGATCAGAAATAATGAATAGGTTCTATTCAAGGGAAACCGAACAGCACATTTCTTCATGGAAAAAATATGATTAAAGGTGGAGAGAACATAAAATCTGTTGTATAACTATGGTGATTCATTGTTTCTCAGAAGCACAAAAGCTGTATAGTAATTTGAAACAAACAAAAGGAAACACTTTCTTTTAAACATCACTTAGTTGTACAGAATGCTGAAACAGATGGACCTTTGATCTGACCAGTGTGGCAGGTCTTACAGTCTTATGACTGACACATTTCTCTGACTGAGTTCAGTGTCATGTTGAGGCAACATCAGTTGAGCAATATGAGAAGCTCAGTATAAAAATAACATCCTTTTCAAAGTATTCTTTCCATTTGTATCTACCACCCCTCTCTACTGTGACAGGCATTGCCAATAGCTAAAAATATGCGAGCACATAAATAACATCAGCGCCTATCATGTGGCTGTGATCTGCTTGTACCATACTTGTCCACGTCATTTCTGTTACCAGTTTTACCAATTCATAATTGGAAACTGCTCCTCCCAAGTACTCTGGTGAAAGTATGGCCTTGCCACATACACTGAGAACTAACAAAATCAGGCTTTTATTATGTTAAATGTAGAACTATGAGCTCTTCAAAGACAGAGCAATCAATGAAATGGTCTTTACTGTAGGAGCATTATAGAAGGAGAAAGCCGGTTTTGAAATGAGTGGTCCCAAAAGAAATTCAAACAAGTCCCTTTATACCTTTGCACTAGATTAGTAGGCAGGAGGAGCAAATTTTGCAATGCAGATGTATCTGTCAGTGCAAACATGGTATTTACTGCATTCTTTTAAATGGCTATCTTTGCTTTGGAAGTTACTAACTTATTTTCACAACACAGCTATCTGTAGGGTAAATCTGTAACAACTGTGATTATCCCAGAAACCTTGTGTATTTGGGATATGGTAGCATATATTATAGCACAGAAGAGTGACAGCATATGTAGGAAATTAATTTGTTGCATTCCTCCAGTTCTGTTGGCTCCTGAACTGCGGCTACAGAAAGATAGAAAAGATGAAAATGGTTTTCCTCTCCTCAAAGAACTGCTGTTAAGAAAGCTAAGACACCATTAGGTGGTGACTAGGAATTGATGTTACAAGAGAAGAACATCCTACCTTGCACATCAATTTCTGCAAAAGAGCCATGAGCCTGTCTATTCTTATGTGCACATTTATCTGAAGAAGTTGTCAACAGCCTACAAATTTCTTTAAGGAGAATGCACTGTGCAGAAATAAATCAACAGCAAAATCAGAGACTAGACTGAAAAAGTGCATAAAATTAGTCTAATTTTAATATATGCTAAAATATGCCTTTTGCTATTTAAGATGAATAAATTATACTGCTATTTTCCATGTAACCCTATGACCTCCTAGGGGTTATTTTCAGTACAGTGTTTTGGAGGGGGGGAAAAAATCCCTCAGGATCTCTAAGTTCTTCTGCTATGAAAGATCTGAACTGAGATAGCTGGAGGCAAGAAACAGCACAGTTCCCACTTCTGATACCATTCAGTGTACTACTATTAGAAAAGTGTCGTTTAATTGTCATTCTAAAAGCATCTCCTCTTTAAATGGCTGAAGTCTTGTTTTGCTAAAAAGTTTTTGTTTCATTTTGTGAAATGCATGGATTTGAGTTCAGACTTCTATAAAATTGCATAATATGTCCTGTGCTTAAAATGCAGTTGATTAACAAAACTTGTATATCCTATTAAACTCATATTTCTGATATTCCCCATACTGTTACTTTTCCCGTGTCCATGCCTTCATCATAGTTTGTGGCTACAGTGAATTCTCTATACAGTTATTTTGCAATATTGTCAGGGATCTTCTGACACTTGCCACTCCTCATGCCTGCAAAGAGGCTATACTGAACTGAATGACAAGGTTTTGTGCTAGAATCCCCAAATAGTCACTTCCTGGGAAAATTGAGAACAATATTTGCAATGAGAAGAAGAAAACATGGGATAAACCAGAGGGTGATACATGCCAATTGGCAGAGGAAGGCTTTCAAGGCAAGTATAAAATTGGGAAGAGAAGGATAGGAAAAAAACTCTGAAAATGTATTTGGCTTGAGGGGGAACCAAGTTGTGCAGGACCTTGCAAGCAGAGAGATTATTCCTATAGCAGGGAACGTAGTTCAGCAGAGATTTCAAACGAGTGGCAGCTATGAGCAGGAAGGCAGGTGAGAACATAACCTAAGCACAACTCAGCTGGATGTGCAGAACAGAATTGGCAGGAACATAGTAGAGATATAAAGAGGGCAGCTGTATGAGTAAAGGAGGGAGATGAGCTTGATTGGGTCCATGGTTTCCCCGGTGAGAAGGTCAGGGAAGGGATTTAGGGCTGGTCCGTGTCATATATAAAAGGTAACAGGAAAGTATAAATCATAATCCCCATGATTTGGGATTATGAGAAGTGAGAAGCACAGAGGAAAGCAGGAAGGGATCAAGGTTTCAGCTTTACTGACTGGAATTAGTCTTGTTTTCCTTTATCTCTAGTTGCCCCAGAATACTCTCATGGCTGCAAAGCACTGTAAGATCTTTAGATGATCAAGGCTCTAGGGCAGTTGTTTCAGGGGACCTCAACAAATGCCAGCTGGCAATTCTGTTGTCTCCATACAAGCGCATTACATTGAATGGCTATATTATACCACATACCTGAAATTGTAGAGAATGTCTTAACATCAGGGAACCTCAAACACCTATCTACCAGAGAATGGATGTTTACAAAATTTTTATGCAGAAGATTTCAGAAAATTTAAAGCATTCTCACTATACTATTTTAGTCAGTATTAAACACACATACAACTGTGATATATTTTGATAGATTATACATGCTCTCATTATTATTTTGTCAGGTTCTGTCACTAATGAAAGCCATAAACATCACAAATCCTACGTTAATTAGTTTAGACAATTGTTAGTGAATATTTAATATCTATAATTCTAATAATATAGTAACTATATAGTGACAAGCTGCAGTGATGATTAATGAAACAGTATGCACTTACACTCTCTTTATAGTAATGTCCAAGTGTGGGCCTAGCTTTATTTATTTAGGACTACTCATTCTCCCTGTGGATTTAGCCCCACTGTCCTTTACCCGCCAGTGCATAGCAGAGCCATGTCACTGCAGTCACCCCACACTTCAACACCCTGGAGCATGAAAGCTGCCAGACCCCCTTTGCACCTCACTGCTCCAGACCTTCCTGGTGCACACATCATTCCCAACCTTCTTCCTCCCGCGCATCCGTTGATAATCCCCACATGCCTCTAATGCCTTTGCCCATTAGTCACAAGTGTCTGACTTGAGAGCTCTGCTTTGAGGCCACCCATGCTCTGCAAGAGACACTCGTAGTAGATTAGTACATTGGACTACTAAGTTTGATTTCAGCATCAATGTTTCCTTGCAGCAGAGCATTCCATCAGCTTCTTCAATGAGCTATGAAAAAGAGGAATTATTCTTGTTTTGACCATCCCACCTACTTGCTGGACTTCTTGCTCCTTAGTACTCATATTGGAGGGGACATTAAACAACTGACCCTTACTGACTTTCTTCATGCTTTTCAAGATGTTGCAGATGTTTGCCAAATCCTATCTCGGGTGTGAGCCCAAATCCTATCTCTGGTGTCAACCAGAAAAGAGGTAACATATATGGAAAAAGAGGAGGCTAGGCTGAGAATGTAGAATCAGAGGAATTTCTATGTTGCTACTGAGGCAAACCCATTCCATAACAATTTAGGTTGTTTTTCTAGGTAACAATAATAGCAAAGCCTCCAGTTTTGGTCTACTTAGCTTTGCTTTTAGCTAGAGAAGGGGTGCAAAGTGAGGACAATGCACATTTCCCTCCCTAAATGCTTGGCCTCTTTTACTGCAGAGCTCATCCACAGAGCCTGGTGTCAGGTTCTCACCTCTACTTTGTTGGCTTCATATGCAAAATGGAAGACATTAGAAGCAGCTAAGATAATTGGTAATCTCTCAGTAGTTGGATGTGCTCCCAATCTGTTTATATTACTTAGTTGCAACTTGCACCACAATCGCTCCTGTTCTGTGCAAGTCTTGAATTATTTGCATCTTTAAGACTATCATTGTCACAAACACTGAAGTGACTCATTTTAAAACTAGAAAAAACAAACTTATATTTGAATTGCTGTCAGTACAATGGCTGATTCTAAATTACTTTCTTTAAAAAACTTACCTGCCTCCTTTTATTTCAGGAAATTTTTTCAGGTTTCTGACATATTTTTACATTTATTGCTCTTTATTACATACAGGTATATTGCCACTCTTGCTAGCTTTTGTCCAGGAACCTGATCCTAAATTTACACAGGCCCGGTCCAGTCATCCCAGATGACTGCTCTAATTGAAGTACCAACCTGCTGAGACTGTGAGTGTGTGAGTGTCCACTTACCTGTGTCCATGTGCTTCTGTCTTGTTCTGGCTCTGACAATGCCCCTTCTCCGTCTCTTTTGGCCTTTCCCCCTTTTTACTCTAAATCCACCTATGTAGTTCTTATTTACACAAACTGGAAACACATCCAACAGTTCCCACACTCACCTCAGCATGTGCCTAAGGTAATGAGGAATTTATTCGAATGAGAGTATTGCAGCAGATAGTAATTTTTTTAGGTGATTAGGTAGAGAGATAATAGAAAAATTGAGGTAGTTTTTACCCTTATGGGTTTCTGATGGACTTTCAAAGCTCCCTGGAAACAAAGTTATGATTTGGATCTCATACTTCCTGCCTCTCTGTCCATCACTTTCTCAAAAGACCATCAAATGTATGAGTCTAAGAGAAGCCTGTTGTAGTCCAAATTACAGATGAAGTACTGGAAACCTTATTCTAAAAAAATACCTGGGACCAAAATTTACGAACAGGAAGTCTGCCATAGAAAAAGGAAAAAAAGGACTCAATAACTCTTATAAAAACTTTACAAACACAGTCAACCGGCAAAATAATACATGTAAAAACAGAAATATATACTGCGTAGGGACAGCCAGCATAATTCAGATGTCTTGGAGTTCCCCTTGCAGAAGGAGGGGAATTTTCACTGCTGGATGAGTAAATGACCCATGCACATTCTCTGCATCAGCAGTGCTTTGAAATTCTTCAGTCTGTTGATAAAGAGGTCTATGTATTTAGATAAAGCATAGCATTTCCAGAGAGGCATACAGGAATTCAAAACAAATATAGACTTTGCATGACTGTGCAGTTGCAGAGAACTCTTTAAAGGAAGCTCCACTTGGAAGACAAGGGTCTTTTCAGTACTGTGAAAATTAAGACAACAATAGGGATTGGAAGAAAAGAGATGACATTTCTGTTGAAGGGATTCATATGCACATTATGTAGGAGGAAGAGTCACAGAATCTTAACTGCTGACCTTCATAGGTTCATGTTTGTGGTTTAGGTACAAGAATAGGGCTACTGCTACTCAGAGATCTGTGGCAGGATGTGAAAGTTGAGCAGCAGCATCTGAGACATGATTCAGAGCATACGTATGGCTGCAAAAAAGTGCATGCTGCAGGAATTTGAGATTTTGGAGTGCAACAAATGGATCTGAAAAAAAAAAAATAAAGCTCTTCAGAGCAATACTTTCTGATCTATTTCAATTTCTTAAATTTTGTTAACATTGAGGACACCAGAATTACAGAATATGGCATTAAAGCTACTTTTATTCCTGATGTTACTTTCTTCCACAGTGTGCTAGTTTACAATATACCCCAAAGGCATATTATAGGATCTTACAGACACAGAGCAGTATCAGAAGTTTGTGTTGGGTTGCTTGTTTCCTGTGCAGCCTTGCCTCTTTCAGAGCTGCCTTACTATTTATTCCCATAGATATCACCCTGTATTTGGCTGTATCTGAAGGGTCCTATCTAGGAGGTGTGGGTCAGAGCACAACCAGGCCACAACCTGACTGCCTGAGCTGTTCATCTATCAGATCTTGAACAAATACTGTTTACAGCTCAAAATTTTATGTGAAAATGTCATTGCTTGCCTTAAAAATGCAGTGATTACTGGGAAGCACTGATGAGCTCACAGACATTTGTAAAGCTGGCATAAGCCAGAAGCAGCTGCCAGGAACCTTCCCAGCTGTCCTAGGCTAAGCCATGCTTTCTACATCAGCATCTTCAGTAAGTGAACCCGTCTGTTTCTGACCCTTATGTCCATATCCATTTCTTGCCATTCTTCCAGGCTCTCCAAGTCAAACACAGATTTTTATGCACAGAGATTTTACATTGACTTTCTAAACATTACAAGAAATCCTAAATAGCATCAGCCCTACTCTTAATTTCTCACAATCATCTAGGATCATCTCCACAGATCAATAATTCCTTTTGAGCTATGCGAGTCACCTCAAATCTGACCCGTGCAATGTGAGTTTTCATCACAGAATACAATTTTAACTTTCCAGAAAAGTACCTGAGAACTATCCGTGTATATTATATCTGCACCATTACCCTTATGAGAAACTTTGTAATTTTACAATAAATTAAACACTTTTCTCCCTAAATCCACATCAGCTGCTGCTGCTATAAGCCCATCTTATAATTCTTTATTGCGTTCTGTGTGAGCATTTATTGTCTGTGACTGATGTCAAATAAATCAGTCTACTATTATCTGGGTTCTTACTTGTCCAATTTGAATACTTACAGTCAGTCTTCATGAGTTGCAGAATTTCTGCAATAATTTAAGCTTTATTATAAGTTAGTAAAGTTTCATGCTTCCTGAGATCATGCATGCAAGCCTTCTTAGGACTCTCAAATTCAAGTTTTTTAGGACCTGCATACTTGAATATGTTTCTATCTAAGAAAAGTTGTTAAATATCCTTCTAAAAAAGGACCAGGAAAACACCTAGTCATCATCATATGATAGAAATACATCACACATTCTTTCAAGGACAAAACAAAATTATTTATTTATTAAACAATTCTCTTTTTTTGTATCAATATTAACATTTTTTAAAATCTTGATATAATAGGCCAATAATAGTGTTAAGATTTAGGAAACACAAGATGCTCCTAAAACTACCAACCATGCAAATTTCTTGCCATCCTTATCCATTTTTTCTGTGGTTCATAACTTGTAATGATTGCTAGGTTTGCTTTTTGTCTACTATATGTACTTAATTCAAACTGCTGTGTTTGCTTCCCCACTGAACTAGAAACATATTTGTTCTGAATCTCCCCTCTTTCTTGATCACAATATTCTGACTCCTTTACAGCCATCTTCTTTATAGCCTCCCCCTAGAATGCTAATTTTTCTATTTAATTTTTTTCTTTTTACTCAGCCATTCATTTCCCACAGCTTTTTGGGGCACATGTCAGAATATATGCCTTGGGAGCAAGAAGACATAGCGAGTGTGTGTGTGTGTGTGTGTGTGTGTGTAGTGTGGATTGTAACCTTGTTTGCACATACCGAGTGTAGCATATCTATATACTCAGGCAAGCATAGACTTTCATTCTAGCAAAAATGTTCACGATAATGAAGTCTGAAGTTGTTAGTTTCCCTAATATAATTTTTTTTGTTGTTCAGAAAATAGCTAGCTAGGAGTTTAAGGAGCTGTAATAATGTCTTAGTACATAAGAACAAATTTATATGTGTGACCCGAAGTTCTTCACAATAACAATGCAGTTTTGTTTTCCAAAATTATTATTAGGTGCTGAAAGAAAAAGTTACCTTGTTCTTTAGTCTTGACTGCTGTGCAGGAAAGTAGTTCTCTGTGGTAAACCCAGTTTAAGTTTACTCTTGTTTCATTGATCTATGTGTAGTTACTTTCCTAGGAATACGAAAGTTTAAAACTTTCATATACTCTCAAGTATTCAACTCTCCATCTCATCATTTATTACTCAATTCCTGGTAGGCAAAAGTTTCTGTCAGGGCTAGGTCCTCTATTATTTAAAGGAACTAAAGGGGCCTAAACCTTTTAACTCAGCTAATGACAGCCTCTCCTGATGCCTGAAGATATTTCTTTCTGGACACAAGCTTTCAAACTGGTAGAAATGGAGAGAAGGAATTGAGGTGTGACCTGACAGACTTGCTTTCTAACTCATTATTCCAAGAAAAATAAACAGAATGTTTCTTTCTTTCCAAACTACTTTCCAGCATGGGAAGTTGCTCTCAATGCCCTACCTTTTTTTTTTTCTGGAACGACTGGGGTAGAAATGTTTGAAAAAAAACCAAAACCTTAAATATAATGAGAATTGGTTTAAAACCTGACAGATAGGCACTATTTTTAGACTGAGCGTTGTTCAGACTGGTATCAAAATAACACAAGGCCCATTAAAAGAAGATGAGCCCAACATTTTCATGAAGCAAACTATGCAAACTGAAATCTGATTAAGTTCTTGTTTTCAATTCACAAAAATAAATAAATAAATAAATAAATAAATAAATAAATAAATAAACAAACACTGCAGTGAGCACTGTGGTCTCTATTTAATCTGATGGCCACAAGAGGGTACAATTTGTAAATGGTACATGAATATAACAGTCCTACAGAGTTTTCTCTAAGTGACATCAATCTTTTCTGAAGTCACAAAAATCCATCTCTAGGCTGGCCTGAGGGAAATTTTGGCACAGCGCCTGCGCCCAGGAACATCCTCTCCAGAGCTGCCCAGGCCACCAAGTGAAGGCAACGAGCATCTTGCTGTGCACATGCTGTGTGCTGGTTCCCCTTCTGCCAGGGCCACAATCCACAGCTCCCAGACATCTGAATCTCCTCAAACCTGTCGCTGCTTTAGCCAAGAACACCATGCTGAGAACAAGAAGCACAACATCCTTCCAGCTATGTCACAGGCACCCAAACAATACCTTGGAGGCTCCTGTATTCTTAACCTGCCCTTGGGCATCAGAGCAAAGGCTTTGTCTGGACACATCAGGAAGCACAGAATACTCTGATTTGGAAGGGACCCATCAGGACCATTGAATCCAACTCCTGCCCCCGCACAGGACATCCCAAGAGTCACAGCAGGTGCCTGAGGGCATTGTCCAAACACCTCCTGAACTCTGTCAGGCTGCTGCTGTGACCCTGGGAACCTTGTTCGGCAAACTGCTTATCAATTCTGCAACCAAACACCGTCTTTCTCACCGGGCAAACGAATAGAAGACGGACAAAGGAAAACAGGGCTTGACTAGAGGCTTCGTTGTGATACATAATTAATTACGGTGAAAGCTGCAAATTTGTGGTTTTGGATCAAACCACCCTTAAGACGACTCACTTTGACAAACGAGTATTAGGACTTGTTCAAAAGCATAGGATAACAGAGTGTATATTGCAGTGAGCTCCCATGTACACTGTGTATCTAGAATGTACTGTGAAAGGGACTCTCTTCTGCTGTAGTGCTGGTGGGGTCCCAAACGCACCAGTGTCTTCACATATTTCAGGGAAATCTGTCAAACATATGCTCAGATGTTGGCAGCAGTGGCAGAAGCAGAGCCTCGACAGCTTCTGTTTGTTACTGGAATTCTTTGATCCCACCTATGACTGCAGAGATCCAACACATTCAACCGAAAGCTGTTTAACTTTGGGATCACTAGGAAAGGCGTAACAGGAGAAAGAAAAAAGGAAAGAAAAAAAAAAAGGGAGAAGAAAAGAGAAAACCACAAAGCCGGGGTCCGCCAGTGCCTGCCCCAGGCCCGCGGTACCGGCGCAGCCACAGCCGCACGCGCGTCCCCCGCGCGGGGCCGCTGGCCCTTTAAATGCCGGCGGCCGGCCCGTGCCGCCGCTGGCTGGGAGACCCCGCGCCTCCAGTGAGAGGTGAAACCAAGATGGCGGCCGTGCAGTGACTGAGGCGGAGCCGGGGCCGGAGGGAGCCGGGCCGCACCAACCGCTGCCGATCGCCCCCTCCCTCCGCAGGGCACAGCGTTTCTCTGTCGGCCGGACCGCCGAACGCCTGGAATTGCAGCCACGTCGCAAGGCGCGCAGGGTGGTCGGGACTGAACCGCCGCAGCACCGGGAGGAGGAGGAGGAGGAGGAGGAGGAGGAAGAAGAACATGGCGGCGGAGTCAGGCTGGGAGTGAAGGCGCCGCTTGCGACCGGAGCCCATGGGGAAGACGGGACGCTGAGCTCAGCCGGCCGTTCACCCCGTCCCGGGACGGGCAGTGTCCGCAGGCCACAGGCGGGAAGGAGGGCGGCTCCTCCTTGAGCCCCGCGCTGACGGACGGCGAGCGAGGGGCTTCGGGCCTGGGCAGCTGCTGCACAATAGAGCCGGGCTACAGGCCAGGGCGAGCGGCCCCTCTCCCGCCTGCCTCCCTTCCTCTGATTCCCTCCGGCCTCACCAGCCTCCTCCCTGTTTTCCTCGGCAGGGCTCCGGCTTCCAGCAACGCCTGCTCCTGTCACGCTGGGCCGCCTGTAGTCCACTACCGTGGACCCGCTTCTCCTCCGGGATCTCTTTCACCGTCTCTCCTGCCTGCCCTTCTCCCTGCAAGGAGCCTCTCTCCTCTCTGCGGCTCTCCCTGTCTAGGGTTACTCGCCTTTTGTGCAGCGTCTGACTGTAGCTGAAAGAGCAGCTCCCCTTTTCACATCTTCACCTCTTGTTTCCCCCTCCTCCCCAATCCTCTGTTCCCCTCGATAATGAGGATCCCGTTGGGGCACTAAAGAGGTGTAAGAAGAGCTTGCTTGGCGTGCCCGTGTGGGGCTGCTCCCTTCTTTCCCGCTCCCCTCCCCAGAGGGGGGCCTGGCCCCCGACCAGCCTTCTGCTCCTCCAGCGATTGCAAGCCAGAGTGGTGGCTGCGGTGTGGCAGGCGGCAGGATGACGGACACCCGGCGGAGGGTGAAGGTTTACACGCTAAATGAGGACCGCCAGTGGGATGATCGAGGCACAGGGCATGTGTCCTCTTGCTACGTGGAGAGGCTCAAGGGCATGTCCCTGCTAGTCAGGGCAGAGAGTGATGGTAAGTGTGTACGGCTGAAGGTACAGTCTTTCCTCGTCCTACCCAGAAAAGGAACTGGGTGTAGCTTTGTGTCTGTTGCCTTAATGTTCTGCTGCATAATTCAAATGGTATTCCTAAAAGCAAGTAGGCAGTAACCCGGGTTCATTCGTGCTAGGCCAAGTGAAAGAAACAGAAGATTGCCATCAAGTGCAAGCGTAGTAGGCATTTATTGAATACAGTGTTGCATGCAAAAGGCGTTCGAGTGTCGTAAATCTTGCATGGGTTTGATATCTACTGGTCTTGTTTCAAAACTGGTCATTGGATGTTTCTGGAAGCGATCCCCCCATGGAAGTTGTTCAAAACTTAGACTTTGGTTTTTAGTATTTGTTTTTAGAAAATCGTTGGATGGCTAACAACCTTCTGTTTCCATCTGCCCTTTTCTTTGGTAGCTTTTAGAATTATGTAAAACATTCTAACAGCTACCAACGGTTTTCAAAGTACGGTTATGGTAGTAAAGACAATACAATGGACAGAACAGCGTTTTCAGAGACGCTTTTTTTTTTTTTTTTTTTTTTTTTTAATGGAATGGGAGTGATCAGTCCTCCAGTGGTTCTAGGTTTTCCTGAAAATAAATTTAAAATTATAGATTAACTTCTTTCACGTTTTCTGGCAACATATGTCAGTTGTATATATTAAGTAGTAATATCTAGCCCTGTAGCTACATGTTTGGGCTAGTCTTGACAGTTGGTTGAGTTCATGACTGCTGTGATCAGTGATTTTAAAATATGTACTTCACAGTATCAAGCTTGTACCATTTGGCTTTTAAAGTCTGTCAGTGCATGACTTAATACTTCATTAGATATATAAGTACTGTATTTAGCGACTTGTTGATCTAATTGTAGCTTTTGACTGTCAACAGACCTTGTAATTTTATTTACTGAGCTTTTTTATTGTAGGGAGTAGGATGAAAAGCAACTTGAGAATCATTAATCCTTACTTTTTGAGAAAGTTCTGATAAACTGTACAATATGTAATCTCTACGGCAAAGATCAAAACTGATTTGGAGGAATCAGTCATCTAACCAGGATTTGGTAACTGAGCTTCTGCTAAGTCCCCAGAGAGATCTTGTAGTTTCTTGATTTTATTTTAAAAGGTTAAACTGACACCTGATTTTTATTTATATTACAGTGAGGAAGATGCATTTAAACCTTGAGCAGCTTCATAGTGAAAGAGAAAACATTCAAAATGGGAATAGATTTAGTTTAATTTCAACATGAGGGGGGAATTAAAAAAGTAATCACTAAATTTTTAGGCTAATTTTTACAGTGTGTTTTGTCATAGATACTGTCCTGGCTGCCTACATGGTTGTTTGGTTATGTTTAAAAGCCTGTCATGTCTCCTGTGCATTAAAAATTTTCTGTTTTGCGGTGGTGTTGTTTGGGGGATTTTTGTTTGATTTTTTAAAAATGTTTTTCGAAAATAAATCAAAAGATCTGCGGTTCCTAACCTGCTTGTGAAGAAGAAATAGCTCTTTCGAACTAAAACCCATTTATTAACTTTCAGTGGGATATGTGTGCTTCAGACTGACTGAACTGAGTTGAACTGTTGTTGCCAGCTCCCTTGTAAATGAACATCTTTAAGAAGGAAGATACAAATTGGTATAAAAACTAAAATTAAGTCATTGCTTTATCTTGCATAGCTGAGATACTCTAATCAAAGCAGAACTGTCTCAGATTTACTAATTGCACCTAATGCACAGATGTTTATTTGGTAGGATATACACTTTAGACCTCTCTCCATCTGTGTACTTTGTTCTTCAAAGTATTGACTAATACACAGAGTTAAAGTTCTTAATATAGTAGGTAGTATCAGTCCTGGGTAAATGTGCACTCTATTAATAGGCTAGTTTTTCTAACTTGCTTGTGTAAACACCTCATAAAATTTGATTTATATTTTGTTTACTCCCAATGTCTATTGTTTGTGTGCTAATTTTGAAGACAAATAGTCATTTTTACATGTAAGCAAATAATTTGGAAAAAGGTAATGCCATACCTGTGCTTTATATACTGTGCAGTTTGTGTTTCCTTGCATGCTTTTTTAACTAAATGAAATAGTTGACTGTGATTTTTAACTTTTTCCCTGCTAACAAAGACATACAGGTAGTAGGAACCGAACTGTACACCATTTGCCTCTATGTTTCCATTGCATTCTTGTATTGTCTTTCTTTGTCAGCTTCTCCTCTTTCCACAATGAAACTTCTTCCTTCCTGCATTTCTAAACCAGCTTTTCCTAGCCTTTGAGCTGAGATTCATCCTGTGCACACTGGCATATTCTTACTGACTTACTCCAGGAAGCTGACAGAAAACCTCGGGATCTGCCTGAAGGTGAAGGCTCCATTTCCTGAGTAGGGGAGGTGCTGGGGATGTCAGCAGTAGTTCCTTCTTATGTGTGTGGGAAATTCCCACTCCTGTTAAAGGAGCAGTTTGGCTGTGCACAGATCAACAGCAGAATTACCAGTGTTTTCTTTGGCTGACTATGTGGGCTAGCACACGGTTCATTCTTTGGATTTTGCAGCTGTGACTTGGTGTAGTAGGCTGCTTTACAAATGGTTGCGATTTTGTAGTGCAGTCAGGGTGTTCAGATAAGGCAAGTACAATCAGTATGCCACGTCCAGTGTAAGCTATCATTTGGAACTGGAGGAATAACAAGTGAGTAAAAGGCTTTTTTATCTGTAGGAGTGTTTTTTTTAAGTTGTGCTGGTGTTTAACACCATCAAAACAGAAAATAATTTAGAGTAGATGAGTGAGTTATGTTACTAGCTGCATGTCTAATGTTGCCAGGCACTAAACTGTTAAGAGTCGTTGCGGACAATTTGGAATAATCAATTTTAAAACAGAAATACCATAAACTGCTTTCATATCAGATATATTATGCTTTGAAGCATGAAATTGTAATTTTTTTTACTCTTTAATAGCTATTCAATTTTTCTTTAAAACCCTGGAAAGTTTCTCTGTGTGATTCCTAGTTGTAATGTATTCTACTTGAATTGCAGCAGAGCAAGAGTGAAATATTTTCTTACAAATTATCACCTACCATGTGAGTTTCTTTGTGTCATCAGAAGCCTTTGATTTCTTACCTGTTTCTGACATGGCATTTTAGGCTACAGTGGCCCACCTTATTCTTAAAATATCTTTGTGCTTCTTGGGGTTTACTGCATGGTTTCAGATCACCTTTTTTTTTCTGAGCCCAGATGACTAAAGTGACCTCTAAAGAGAATGTTTCTGTTCAAGTAATTTGTGTTAATTTAAAAGCTTAAACCTTTAATTAAAACTTACTGGTCCTATATCTGAAAGTTAATCCCTCCATTACATGCCATATTTGTGAGCTCTCTTTTAGGAATGCTCATAATTTTCATTCAGAAGTTGCAGTTTGCTGCTTCTCTATGTTAATGACTTCTGCCAAAGGGCAAGCACCTATCCTTGCTGTTTCTGTAGTTCAGATATCAGTAAACCTGTACAGCTAGCAGGCTTAGACAAAACTTGGCTTAAGTTTTTTTTACCTTGTTCAAACTCAAGGGACTGATTTTATTGGCTTGTTTTTAGGCAAGCAACACATTGTTTATCTTTGATCAAAATAAAAAAAAGAATGGGGGAAGATGATTTTGTTGCTTTTCTCCTGGTTCTCCCCTTTCCTTAATATTTGTGTTTGACCCTCCGGAAGTGTCTTAGACTCAGGAATATTCTCTTTGAATTGTAGAACACTTTCTACAATTTCTACAAAAACAATTTGAGCTGTTTCTGAGGATTAGTTTCTGATTCAGTTGCAGCAGAACTGATTGCAGAACTTAAACCTCTGTGTGCATCTTGCAAGAAGCAGCTCTGGAATTTAAACTTTCATTTAAATGTAAACATGTTTATACTGGTGGGGGTAATGAGCAGCACTTTTTTTTTCTGCTTTTGAGGAAGACTCTATGTAGCAGTTTGGTGGGAGAGGAGCAGTGTTCCACATTAACTGGTCTCTTCCAAATGCATATTTGTAAACAAAGCTACAAATTTGTTGTTTAATAAGACTGTTGAATTTGGATATTTGATGTCTCTAAATAGGATTGAAAATAGCATTGAATATCTGTATGTGATCTTTTTTGAGCAAGTCCTTCCCTATACACACATTCCTTCTGCAGCACAGAATGTTGTTTTCTACTAACAAAACCCCCAGCTGTGCTGTATTGCATTACAGTGGCAGGTAAAAGAATTCTGCAAGTCAGTTTTCTTTTTTTATAGGTGGTTTTAGGGATTATTTTTTGGCTTCGGTGTTTTGCAGTTACCTCTACAAATTCATTCAATGCTGTAATTTAAAAAGTAACTAGATCTGCATGATTTTGGAACATTTACTAAAAACATAGCTTGCATACAGGTGAGTTTTCAGGTCTTACCTAACTTTGAATAGTCATTAGGTCAAGATGAAGTTTTGTTGGTGTATTTTTATGAAGTAGACTGGATGGTCTTAACATTTTCTAGGATAGTACCAATGGAAAAATACCTACATAGAAAGTAATGCTTATGACAGAAGCATCTCAGACAAGTGATAATGACTTTGAATGGAAGTTTATTTGTGGTGTGTTACATTTCTGTAATCTTTTCTAAATAATATATCTGTGTTTCACACATCTGTTGCTACTGTGTGGTTTCCACATGCAAGTAACAAAGGTTTAACATTGCCTCATAACAGGAAGGGGTCTGATCCTGTAAAATTTAGTGTATGAAATAAACTCACTGAACTAACTAGTAGATTAGTCACTGATCTTTGACTTGTTGAACCCTTTTTGGGGAACTTACTGCGAAAATGGAGCATCTTATTCTCCAGAAGGATGGATTTGGGGCTGTTACTAGTTATAGAGCACAATTTACCCTTCAGTATGTTTCTATCTCCAGATCAATATTTTTCTAGTTATTGTCTAAAATGGTGAGGAGTAAGTTGAATCATATGGTAGTGAGAAGCAATTCAAGCCTTAAAAAGCTTGATTTGTCTTTCCTGCAAGCATCAGGTTTAGTAGACAAGAGGAAATGCTCTTTTTTGGTAAGTCTAGTAAAGAAGTAATTTTCTATTGTCTGCTTCTAGCTTGGAAAATGAAGTGTCTGCATTCAGTCATTTTCAGTTTTTTAAATAGTATTTTGTCAAACATGGCGTTCAGGTTATGTATGATATTCTTCTAAGGTTGGGACCTACATGTCTGTAGGTCTGTGTTCAGCCATTAAAATACGATGTTGAAATTATCAATTACTTTTGATTCTTAGAAGATTCTAGTTCATACTTGCTACTATTAAATATTTCTAGAAAGTAAAGACTTTATAGGAGTTTGTCAACCAATTTAATAGCACAAATAATATTCTAAGACGTCGTGTAGTAAAAGCTGAGACTTTGAAAACACGACTGACTCTGTATCTGATGATTGTAGTGGAAAAGGCTGATTTTAGATGTTCATTAGACAAACTCAAAATGCAATGCTTGAGACTATGGCCAAAGTATGAGCGATGTATTGGATTAGTCTGTAAACCCCATCTTTGATGTTTTCCTTCTCTGTCCTGCTCTATGGTTTGTGATTATTTTTTTCTTTATTTACGCAGTTACACTTAAGCAAATAAGCTGCTTTGGTAACAGAGCTGGTGCATGTCAGAAAACTGGAAAAACTCCAAAAAACCTGAATAGTATATTTGGGCTGAGGCAAGGGAGGTTTTTCTGTGTGTCTTGTTTTCCCTTGAGGGGTATTTATTTCAGTTTTGTTGTTGAATTTTATCTGAGTTTGTAAACAGCTTTTACTCCAAGAGCAGTTGAGACAGGGTGATAGCTTCTCAAGCCAACTTCATTAGTGAAGGCTCCCTCTTGTAGAACAACAGACTCAGAAGTTAGGAACAAGCAGCCTTCACAGGTACATTAATTTGAAAAAAAATACTTAATTGTATCTGATGATCACATACATAGTAAGCTAGTGGATATAAAAATCATTGGTAAAGCTTCTAAATTCGTCAAGTAGTAACCTTTCTCATCAGACAATGGAATGTTCTGATATTTATGTAATTATTTAATGATACACCACTCTTACAGCAAGTGAAGTTCTGTGATCTGGTTCTTCAGTCTCTTCCCTCACATCCCCAGGGCTAACATCATCATCAGTGTCAGACAGAGGGATTGATTGCACCCTCAGCAGTTTTACAGGTGACACCAAGCTGCAGTGGTGTGGTTGACATGCCTAAGGGATAGAATACCATCCACATGGACCTGCACAAGCTTGAAAAGTGGGCCCTTGTGAACCTCATGGGGTGCAAGGTGCTGCACCTGGGTCAGGGCAGCACCCTTGTCTCAGTCCAGGCTAAGGAATGAACAGATGGGGAGCAGCTCATATTTGAATTATACATTTGCCTTAGAACTATAGTGATGAAACTGAGAAGTTAACACTTTTCTTAGAGAAAGTTTGGACTTTTCTTAAAGCCTGAATTTAACCAGGCAAGTAAATGGAGAAATGCCACTTTAAAGGGGTGCTTGTAGCCTTACATTTTAATTATATGGTTGACAATGCAAGTTAATTTATCAGTATTTCTTCATGTAAGCTGAGTGAAGCTCCGCAGATATGTGAGTTAGTCATGCACTGGCATTAGTGCAGCTGAGTAGCAAGGTGGATGAAGGAAGTGATTGGTCCAAAAATAAAGTCAGTTTTAAAAGTTGTTTTTGCATAGGTCAGTGCTTCAGGTTGTTTAAATATGACATGAGGATGCTAACATGCAAAAGGAAGGGAAAGAAGACACAGACATGAGAATGGAATTGCTGTTCTGTGTCTTACATCAGTAAAACCTGCTGTGAAACTATTGTTCCTGAGTGTATTATGGGAAGTTTTCTGGTATTAGCAGTCACAATGGTTGCTGCTCTAAGCATTTGTTTCTAGGAAAATAAGTGTTTTAGGTAACCTTTAAGTATAAATGCCACATTATTAGAATTTTCACACAAAACAACCATAGGTAATCTCTGGAATGTTACTGAAATTCTTTTGGCATGCTGACTTAAGACTTTAACATGTCTAAAAAATATTCTGTGGAAAAGTTATTATTCAAAATAAGAAAGGTTTAAAATTCAGTCCTCAGAGCATTATTCTATACTATGTGAACAATATCTTTGAGGGACAAATGAAATATAAAGCTCAAGGGTAGGGGTTAAGAGACTTACTGTTGATCAAGGAAAGAGTGATAAGAAAGTTCATGTGAAGATTAAAATTTTAGCACACATATAAATAAGTGGAACTTTTTTTTTTCTAGGCTCTCTTCTTTTGGAGTCCAAAATTAATCCGAACACTGCATACCAGAAGCAACAGGTAAACATACTTATCTTTTCCTCATGTTTAAAGGCAGGGTCTTTAAGAGTATACAACCAACAGTGTAGCAATATAGTAATTTTTTTGCCTCTCTTGCAAGTTATATTTTATGTTCTTGTGCCAAAAATAGGCAGAGTAGTTTGCACCATTTTTGTCCATTACATGATCATATGTTACTTCTCTGCATTTTTTGTGAAGTTATACACTCTGTTTTGCAACAGAAATTGCTTTGGAGGAGACAGTCAAAACATAGTTGGAGCAACCACAAAGTAGCTGAGGTTACTGAGGGTTATAGTATCTGAAACTTAGTATCATCTGTCTTTTTTCTTTATATTTCAGCTGCTATAACTTTAAATGTATTTTTATTCAAGGAAAGACTAGAAGGCTTTAAAGCTATTTACATGTTAACCGTTGTTTATCTTTTACTCAGAAGGTGGGTATGGGTTACTACTGCTCCAGAGCATTCTGTGTGCATAAAAGCGTCTTCTCACCTTCAGTTTGAAGCACATTGCTTCTATTACTTAAGCCATACATTGTGAGCCCCTAAAGAATGCTTCTGAGGAGTGAACTGTGTAGGTTTTGTACGTTATCTCCTGTGCTTATTTCATGGATGCTGGGAATTGCCCTTACAGGTTTAAAAATGCTGAGCCAGATTGTATTTTGTTGCCTGTTTGGTCAGCTCAGACTTGTTAAAATCTTGTCAGGTACAATTAATGTATTAAAACACTTTCCAGTCTTTCAGCTTTAATAGTTTATTACAGGAATGGATATACTGTTGTTTTGTTCACGAGCAGTCCTAGTAGTTGTGTCACTGCAGCTGTTTGTATGATTGTATTTTTAAATAAATGGGGAGAACCAGTATGGGCTAAAAATACCCTTCCTTAAAAAATTTAACCTGTATCTATCTCTTGATATATTCGTAATGCAGTGTATAAGCAGCCCATACTGAACAAATGATAAGGCCATTGTGGGTCTGGAGAATCAATTCCAGAGTGTAAGACCTGCAAAAATGCTAAGCAGACTAAGTTTTAGCTATAATCCTGACTAGCTTGAGGTCATGGTTCTGTGATACAGTAACTTGAGCTTTAAAACCCTGGAGTGACACAGAATATTTCACAGCTCTATGGCATAAAGTGCTGATCTGGTGTAAACTTGCTTTGCTGGCTTTAATCGGTTAGAAGAGCACTGAGGAGTGAGTTCTCTGTCTAAATTTGCTTTATGCCACATCAGACATGAAAGCTTCTTCTGGTAGGCATAAAATTGTAAGATTGGTGCAAACCACCACACATGCCAGACAGTGTAACAGCATTTCCTCCTCCGGGTCAGGCGTATATTGTAATCTAGTGCTGCATAAAGCATACTGGTCATTGTGGAAACATGGTTAGAGAAATAAAAATAATTAACATTAATCTGTCCTGTTGGAACAGCGCTGTACATTCTCTGTGCTGGAGAAGGAAAAGTGCTGTTTTTAAAGCTGTCAAATGCTGCATAGACAGAAATTTGTATTTGCAAATGGATTGTTCATATTATTTAAGCCAACCAGTTTCTAATATAGATTGGATATCGGGCTCCACTCTGAGCCTTAGAAATACCAAATGTTTCTTGGTGTGTGCATTAAATATGTTCTGTAGCCTGTTTTCTTTCGTGTGAGGCCTACTTATCCTTTCCCTTAGTAAAAGGCAAGTTCAGAGTTTAAACCTGATTCCATATGAGCTAAGCTTGGAGCTTAGCAGCTGAAAGAAAGAGTAGGTTTTTTTCCAGCTCTGCTCATTGAACTCTGGCTTGAACTTACTAAAGCACAAGAAAATCAACTTGGTACTTCAAATCCCTCTTCAAAAACTGGTAACTCTCTATGCTGGCAGAACTTTCAAACCACCTTACAGAGGATCCATTTGTGGAACTGAGATGGTAGAGTGAGTGAGATCTTTCTTCTTGATTGCAGAAGGCCACTTAGGTCACTTCACTACCAGTGAAATTGTAGATAGAAGACTTGCTTTTCAGCTTGCCTGCTGTTGTTAGTTGCACTTAGAAAGTTTCAAGAAAAATCTCCCAGAAATCTAAGACTTAAAACTTCCAAGTGGCTGTGTTACAATCTTACCAGTCTTTTATCTCAGAATTTTGTTGTGAGGGTGAACCTCCATGCTGTTTTAAGGGGTGCACAGCAGCACATGCATTTCTGCTGTGACGCAGCATGCAGCTTGTGAGCACTTTGAATACCTAATGGAATAAATGGATGAGTTCTGATTTTTGTCTAAGCTGACATGAGGCTTGTAAGAAGAAACAGTCTTTTACTGGATCGACTGCAACAGTCTGTGGTTGGAAGCAAGGAGAGATAACGTGTACTAAACTCTTGGGAAACTTTGCTATGCCAGTTGTGTTGGATCCTTCAGCAAAAGAAGCCTGTTAATACCTTTGTGATAAACAGTGAAGTCCTTCAACTGGTGAAAGAACCTTCTACCTATGCTGATCTGTTAGTGCTAGTGTGAAGTAGATAGTCTTGTTAATTGTTGATACCACAAATTATGCAATCTCATGGTTTACATATGTGTGTTTTAATAACTGGATAGCTTAGATAATTATTTATCAAAATGCTATTGTGAAGACCTGAGGACAAATTTGCCTCGCTGTCTCTGTTCCCTTGGAAACTAAAGCAAAGAAAACCAACCAAATCACCAAAAAAACCACCAAAACAAAACTGCAACAAAAAAAAAAAACAAAAAACAAAACAAAAAACCCAACAAAAACTATACCTGTGAAGCTGAACTTGTTGTATGATTTTATCCCAGTTGTCTGCTTTATATTTCTTGGTGTTCAGTATTGAAAGCAGTGACTGTCATTTGTGGTGCTAAGTACAACTTTCTGCCTTTGGAGAGAAAGATTATTTGGGAGATCTTGAGTCCTGCTTAGGGACTCATTTTTCATACATCAACCTGAGATTCTTCAGTTTGCACAGTCTAGTTCCCAGTCTTCCCAAACTTACCTGCCATCTGGAGGTTTGAAATAATTCATTAAAGCATGAAATTCAGAGATAGTCTTTGAGTACCTTTTCAGTAGTCAAATGAATTAGTCTGTGACAATGAAGAGCCATTTTCTGCCATGGTCAAAAAGAAAGATAAGTTTATGCATCTGATCCTGCAACATAGAATTGCTACCAGTGGAAGTTCATCGATGCTCTCAACCATGCACTTCCTGGCAAACTCATCACTATTTATACTATAACTAGAAGAAATGAAGCCATATGAGGAAAAAAAGCTAGAAATAAAACAACTTGAGAAACCAATGTCCTGTGGCTCAAAAACAGGACTTACTATTTCTCATGTCAGTGTACTATTTGTAGGCAGAAACTTCTTCAGAAAAAGCAAAATTTGCACAGTGCAGCCACATGAGCACCTGATTTTTATTCTTGTTTACAGCTCTATGTTAAGTTTTGTTGGTGTTTTGTTTTTTTTAATGTTACAATAATGGTCCTATAACTTTGCCATGGAATATTACTGGATTTAATTACTGAGTAGGTGGTAGCATTCACCTTAAAAGCAAATTTTGTTTAGTAAGAGTAATATAATTATGCAAGGAATTGCTTGGGTCACAAGTGAAATACTTAGCTTTTCTGTTGTTGGTTGTTTTCTTAATATTCTGGTAAAGGTAGAAGATATTTTAATTGTGTGTTGAGGGGTTTAAGGTACTGAAATTTCAGAATGTTAATGACAGAGATGCTGTTCTTAAACAAGTGATCTTTATTCAGAAAATAAATAATTGCACTAGTATATTAGGACAACACCTATTCCTATTCAACCCTAAATGATTAAAAAACCTTCTATACATGTAGCATTTATCTAGGGAGAAACCTGATATGGGTGTGGACTGGTGTATAGCTTTCCAGTATACTTTGGCAATGCTTTAAAAATAGAACAGTAAAGACCTGTATCCTCAGCTTTTTTAGATGCATCCATGAGCATCCTCTAACACGGTGATGAAGTATGTATTGCATCCCTTTCTGTGCCTGATACAAAGAAGACTTATTTACAGCTTCCACCTACAGAGTCCTGCCTCTGCCCTAGATGTGTCTTGTGTCTTTTGCTTTTGCAGTCTCTTTTTTCAGTTCCTCACAAGAATAAAAAGATGAAGTTAATCCAGCTACTATTGCTATGTAACTTGAAAGTGGCCATCCTTGACTATTGGAGAGCAGACTTCTTAATAAAAAAGCCAAGTTTTGAAAATATCTAAAAGGGCACTGGCCAAATGCTCAGAGAAGATGAGCTTCATACCTTTGCTGTCATGACAAGCAATCCAGCAGTGAAACTATTTCAATAAAATTTGTGCATATCGTAGCTAAGATAGTAAGGAAAAGTGTGTGGCTCTGTGGGGTGAGGGAATAAACAAGGGGAAGGGTGGGCTGCTCTTGGGTTTGGGGTGGGGCGGTTCATCGCTTTTAAATTAACATACGTTTCATGTCCCTTCATGTCACAATTCCTGTGTATTCTGATTTTTGTGCTGTTGCTGAGTACAGCCAGTAAATCAAGTTTCTGTTGCAGAACTAATAAACTGATTTTATTCCATGTGATTCATGGAAATGCAGCTATGAAATAATTCATTGAAAAGTTGTGTATAACTGTTGAGCTTTCACAGAAGCTAGTAGAACACAATTTGAGTATGCCTTTGACATGTTAATTAGTTTTTTGAATAAATTGTTAGCACATCCAGGTTCTAGTTGAAAAAGTGAGTGAAACCAAATGCAGAATTGAAACTTTATATTACATTACTTGGGTGGGTTTGTTTAGCTTGAATATTCTGCCATAGCCTACCACACTGACTCTATATTTAACTTAAAAAGCCTGGGTAGTCCAAGTAGTTTAATTCATAAAGAGAAACCTGAAATGATGAAGCTGTACTTTTTGATTATAAATATTGAGATAGCAAGATGCTGAAAGGTGGGTTGGTATGTCCAGGGAAGTGTCTGTGACTAAACAACCTAAGGAATTAGATAAGGAGCTAGCAGTCAGGCAGTCCAGGAGGTGAAGAAACAGCCTGGCTGTGTTGCACCTTGTGGAAAGTGTCATAAGCCTGAACCATGTGAGGGCTCATAGGAAGAGATTCAATTGCTTTTTAAGGCTGAAAGCAAGAATTTATTAAAGACTTACCTAATTTAGGGCATCACTACTTTGTGAGTGTAGATTGAATTTCATAGAGCTGCCAAGAGAATGTTTTGGAGCTACGGAGAAGACTTGTCCCTGGATGTGAACTGTAGTGAGAGTCCATTATCAAACAGTAACAGTTTTGTTAATTTAATCATAGCAGAATCAAATCCTGGATACTAGTTGCTCTGAAATTCTTCATGATAAAATCCCAGAGGTTGCTTTTGGAGATCTGTGTGAGTGCTGTACAAGACACCTACTAATCAGCTTTCTAATAGTTAAATACAACTGATATAATGTCTAATAAAAGTTGATCTTCAGGGAGTGCTGTGGCAAGAACTTTAGACTGACAGTATGTATCAAACACTTTTTACTCCTGAGGTAGGTCAGAAGCTTTTTGGCAATAGTTTCAAAAAAACGAAAAGCCATAGGGTAGATACTAAACCTTACTGTTCTTCAGTGCAATTTCTGCTATTTCCTGGGTTAAATTATTGCAGGTTAGATTCTGAGGCATGATTTCTCAAATAAAACTGTAGCACACAGTAGTGCCTCTGGAGCCCCTCTAACTAACCAGAACTTACTTCATATGAGCTTTATGTGGCCAGCAGAGAGAGAAGCAGCACAAGAATCACCAATTGTATTCTGATTTTTTGCTTGGGATGTGCCCTTTTAAGGACCAGAGTGTACAAAGCTAGCCTCCACTGATAGAAATGATTGATACTGCCTTACGGGAATGTTAAGTACATAGATCTCCTAAAATGAGGCCATATTCAGAACTTCTGGTTAAATTTTAAAATTCCTCATTTTGTGTCATAATGAGCACTATTGTAACAGAAAACAAATTCATATAAATGGTCCTAAAGAGACAGCAAATTTTGCATTGGCTAAGATAATGGTGACATATCCAACTGGCACTATTGTCAAAATATTTTTTTTGCAAAGCAGCAAATGATTTTTCAATCTTTGAATAAGATCATGAACTCTACATAAATAGCTCCTGATTATCATGATGTTTAAAAAAGATCTTGCCAAGAACTGTGATGCATCTTGAAAATATGAGGAGCTAGAATGCTGAGGTTCTCACAGAGAACTCAGTATAAGATCCTTCAATAATAAAACCTTTGTCCAGGTTTGTGACAGTTAACACAGTGTAGCTATGATTTAAGACTGCGGTTTCACATTTTAATTGTTTACAAAGAACTAGATAAGAAATGTAACAACAAAGGACATGTCTTTGATCCAGCTGAGCCAGAACTGCTATTGTGAATCAAAGTAAAATTGAAGATGTTATGCTCATCAAGATGTAATGTGCAAGACATATCTCCTTACCTCTCTGAGCAATTGCCACTATTACTAAGCATATTTATCCCTACTTCTGTTTTCTCTTTGAACGGAGAAGGCATTATTAAGAAATTTCAGTCGCTTTCTGGAGTTTCAAGAAGTAATGTTTGACATTTGGAAGCAACAGATACTCCAGTTGCATAGCTGAGAGATCCAGAGTAGTTAGTGGACTCAGCTTACACTGGAAATGTCGGATCAAGCACATACAAGGATTTCTTTCAATAAAATAAACAGAAAGTAGACTGTTATTGAGGTGTTCTTCTATCTTTAACTCCATCTAGAATTTCCTTCGCTCTTCATACATGTCTAAGTCTTGTACTATTCTTTTTTATGATTATAAGCTTTGTAGGATTAACAGAATGGAAATTGTAGTCACAACTGTCTGCATGTAACAGTGAATTTAAAGTTAGACAAACTGTATATTGTGCAAGAGAGTGAATTGCTTTTTGTTTCATGTTCTCTTTTTAAAAGTTCTTTGATGCAAGATAGGTTGTACAAACAAATACCATTTACTAAAAATCATCCAGAGAGTAGCAATTGATAGATTCCTGTTGAGGAACCATAATATATTAAATTCTTGTGTGATGTGACAACAAATACTAATAATTTCAAATTTTTACATTGGAAATTGGAAAACACTTTTCTAATACTGAGAAAAAAAACTGGAAGATGATTGTTCTGCTGCTCAAATGATTTCTTTAAGCAATTTTTTGCTTTGTTTTACAAAGAAGAAATAACTGAAAAAAACCCGGACTGTATGGAGGTGTGAGCTTCTATGTTTAGTAGTAGATGATCTTGTTAAAGGGGAAAATTGCTATGCTATGGCCAAATACACTTCTCTACATCTGTGACTGTAGTTTCCAAATGCAGGTTTAATTTTATATCTTTCATTTTTCTCAGCCTGCCTTCATTTCTCTGTCTTGATCTGTTCCTGAATTTTATTCAGAGACTTAGAGCTTTTGTTTATTAAACATAAGCAGTTAAAGTAAATAGCACTGCCCTTACTAGTGTTCTTTCAGTCATTTCCCCATTTGTTATTGTGTTCTTTATCAAGAACAAAATACATTTTGGTCTTTTGGAAATGACTTGCTTGTAAATCTAACCATTTTCACCTGGATGGAAATGTAATTATAAGGGAATGTTGCGAGTTCTGCTAGGGTCTACTTAAAATTTGGTGTTAGGGTTGTTTGGGTTTTTTTAATAAATAAGCACTACTCTGTGAAGCTAAGGAAAGAGTGGCCTTAAAAATTACTGCAGTAGAAGTACAGTTGGAGAGATAAATGTATTAGAATTTGAACCTGATACTGACACTTAATATGCAGTAAGATACATACTGTTTTTAAAATATGGTAAAGAAATAATTTTTTTGGGGACCATCACTTTTCAGATTTTTGTAAACTGATTTTTTTTGCTCTATTGGAGTCAGCAGTACCAGGTGCTGTCAATCTGTTATTACCAGAGAATGTGCTCCATGACCTGTCTTGTAGAGAATACACTATTAATTATGACTTTTTTCTTCCTTTTGTATTTTGGAGGTGGTCTTCCTAAATCCCTTTCTTCTGTGTACCACCTCTTCCTCAACCCTTTGGAAAAGGAAAAGGTAAACTATTTGCCATTTACAAGGTAAAACCATTAGTGCCTCTGAAGCAGTATAGCTGCTCTGGTAATGGCAAATTGATTATATTGTATTGCTTGACAATCCCATTGGAGCTGGCTGATTGTGCTGTTTAGATTATAGTTTAGTTTAAGGTGTTTTCTGGTAAGTGCATATCAAAATCTAAATGTAAGGTTTCTTTTTATTGTCAGTATTCATTTTAATACCACTCTAAAGAAAATCTGTACTTAATGAAGTAGAAATTCTGAATTTTATGTATAAGAAAAATCCTCATGTCTCTTGTCCTAGTGAGTGAATGCATGGTTTAGCACTTAGCTGAAATAATGCAGTTTCATGGAGCTATGTGTATTGACTGTGGCTATATTTCAGCTGTTACAGGCAGACAAAAGACTAACAATAAAACCTGATTCAATACATGTAAACAATGTTGATTTTATTTTCTTCTTTTATTAATTTAGTTTTAATTTCTAATTAGTTGTTCTAAATGTTATTTAGTAGACTCTCTGCAAACTACATCAAACACCTTGTCAGTATGTGACATTGCTGTTTGCAGCATCAGCTTCCACTTTCATATATTGTTTTTGCATGCAGTACGAAGGCTCTGATAAACTCTTGAACTACCCTAATAAGTAGATGAGAGCTTCAGTGTCTGGGAAGTGAACATAGCTAAACGTGGTTTCATGTAATTTCTAGAAATGTAGGGGAAAACTTCCTTCCAGAATTGTAGTTTGGAATAAACTTTCTTGCGTGCCTGGGTGCATGTAGTCCGAGGCAGCGAACTGTGCTGTTTCTCTTCTTTAAAGTTTGTAGCCATCTTGGGACTAGCTTTTAAACAGCTATTCTGTGCAGTAGCAGACTGTCTTCTGAGGCCTACAAAAAGGAAAATATATATTATAACTTTGATCCTACAGAAAAAGTACGGTTTTATGTGGTCCAACTGAGACGTTAAAAAAAACCAGTTACATAAACTCCTACAAAATCTGTTGCTTTTGTTATTGTATTTTACTAGAGAATGCATTTGAGGTTGAAGTGCATTTTCTAAGTCAAACTTTTTGAGATTTACAATATTATGGTCACATAAAGTAAGAACAAAAATTTTTGATGTCTTTCTGAAACTTTTTCTGATTTATGCAGGAATGGTTTTAATCATATGATTAAACATATAAAAATTTTATGAAGTGTGATGGTTACATTTGTTTTGTCCTAATTAGGTGTCAGGCTGTTTTGATTTTAAAATTTTACTCTTTAAACACTATTTAGGTTAATAAAATCTGAAATATATTGCCTGAAAATACTCTTCCTCTCTTTAAAGGATACCTTGATTGTGTGGTCTGAAGCTGAAAATTATGATTTGGCACTTAGCTTTCAAGAAAAAGCGGGTTGTGATGAAATATGGGAAAAAATATGTCAGGTAAGTTTGATAAATGTAAGATTGAACATCCTAATTAATTTTAATGTTTGTGTTCAAAACTTAAAGGCTGTTCTGAGAGGTGAATTTGAGCAATAGTAGATAGAAAGTAAAAACTACCGCTTCAGCCAGCTCTCCCAGATTTTGCATTTTTAAATTTGAAAACTTTCTCGTTCCTCCAGAAATTTAATACAAACCTAATCTAAGTTTTGGGTACTTTTTAAGATAATTTTCAAGTCTTTCTACTCAGTGTAACTTTTTAGCTGTGTTTTCATCCAAGGAAATGAAGCTCAAAATGAGTTAGAAAGTTGCCTAACAAGTAATGTCATAATTAACTTTTTGCAGGATAGCCTTAAGGGAAAAGATTACCTATGAAGTTTTATTGTAGAGAGAAGAATGCATGTGAGCTCTTAGTGAGTTTTATAGTGTATTTCTTCCAGAATATACTGCAATATATAAATTTTATATGGTATGTTTAATAAAACCATATTTTATTTACATTTCTCTTTCTGCATTTCTCATTCTTCTGTTTCAGGTGAGGGGAATACTGAGTTTCTCTCAGAACTTTTTTCTATATAAATGTTTCCAGGCTATGAAAGATTGATCTGATAGCAGGAGATGGCTCCATCCCTTTATCGTCACCCTAATGTTCTAAGAAATCAAACAATGTATATGTAGCATGTGTATATTTTAACATACATTTTACCACCACAACCAGATGACTGTATAGTCATTGAATCAGTATTGTTCGTAATATTTGTTTGGGTATTAACTATTGACCCAAAAGAGTTAAATCAATACATTCACTGATGTTAGTTCACTTTCTCAGTTCTTGTTTAGGTTTTTTCTTCCCTTCAGGGCATTACAACTTCTCTTTTTTCTGTGCTACATTATGATGCTAGTATGATATGGGATTTCTCTATATTATTCTAAATCTTTCTTTGCACTCTATTTCTGTTCTTAACTAACATCTAGCTCTCCCCACTCTGTGTTTTGAAGTTCATTCTTACCGATTACAGAAACAAAGCAAAAGAAATCTGGTTTCACAATTACATGTGTATAGATTGTTCCTTTTTTTAAGAATGAGTCTTTTCAGCAGTTTACCACTTATTTATATAAGTACAGAAACATTTCCAATAACCTTAGCAGTCAATGGCCCAAAACCTGGGGACAGAAACAAAGCGGGGAAGGGGGAAGTTTTGTTCTTAGGAAACACCCAGATAAGAAGTCCAACTTCCTCACCCTAATGTAAAGGTCTAATATTTTTGTAGGAAACCAGTGTCTTTACATCCTGTTCTGAGGCCATTCTATTGTAATTGTGTCTAGTGTACTTCACAGATCTTAAGCTTCCTCAGTCATTAAAACTTCTTCTAAAAGGAAAGCTTTGATACCATTTATAGAGAAAGTGGTTGCTGCTGTGTAAGCAGAACAATATGTTTGGTTTAGCAGCATTCTGAGTATTAGTTTGCTGTTATAAATGAAACATTATTTCTCCCAGGGGTCTTTTGCCGATTTTCAAGATTAAAAGCAGCAGCACCTTCTACTGTTCTGCACAGCAGTGCTTCTCTGAATTTGACACATCAGACTCCAAGCAGATGCTAAAATTAAGATGTCATTAAAGATGATACACTCTGGTGCCCAAGCATCTGTGTATTTTTTTACTAATTCATACTTTCCACAGTTTCCTCATATCTCTGGAGAGATCTTTGCGAGTCCTGTGCATTCTTTTTCTGACAGTCAGTTTTCCACTATTCTTTTGTCAGTGTTGGTTTGAGATCTTTTGTTCTTCAGAGAAGATTCTGTGTCTCTGTTGAGTATTTAGAAAGTGCACAATAACAGATTTTGACTTGCAGCTCTCCAGAACTAAAAACAACAGATAAATTAGCAAGACTGGCCTCTCTCCTCTGTTAGAGGTAGTGGAAGCTTTTGAAAAGCATCAAGAACAGTTAATAACCTATAGATAAATGTTTAAAGCTATCACTAGAATAATGTAATACTGATTTGCATTTGAAAATCTGTCTGCAGAGAATAAAGACTGGAAACAAACGGCTTAGTTCAGTAGTCTATTAAGAAGTTGCCATCCATATTAATAATGCAAATTTCTGGGTTTTTTTTAAGTACTCAGAAAATGTAGGTTTTTTTCCTTATTCTTCTTCCCATTTTTAGAAAATAAAGTTAGATGTCTAATGTAGGAACAGTTCTATAAAGCTTTCTATTTGAAGAAATCTTCTCATTATCTCTTTTATTTTCCAAACCAGCTATACTCAATGTCAGACTAGATTTGCATTTCTGTTTTGCCCATACAAAATAAAAATGTGTGATACTTAAATGTTATTTTTTCGAAAGTGTTCAAGTAACAGTAAAATGAAACTCCATTTTTGACACATTTTATTTTGTAGGTCCAAGGCAAAGACCCTTCTGTCGATATTACTCAGGATCTTGTTGATGAATCTGAGGAGGAACGCTTTGATGATATGTCATCACCAGGTCTAGAATTGCCATCCTGTGAACTCAGCCGACTAGAAGAAATCGCAGAACTTGTGGCATCTTCGCTGCCTTCACCGTTACGTCGTGAAAAACTCGCACTAGCACTGGAAAATGAGGGTTATATTAAGAAGCTCTTAGAAATTTTTCATGTGTGCGAAGACTTGGAGAACATTGAAGGACTACACCACTTATACGAAATTATTAAGGGAATCTTCCTTTTGAACAGAACTGCACTTTTTGAAGTCATGTTTTCCGAGGAATGTATAATGGATGTAATTGGATGCCTAGAATATGATCCGTCTTTATCACAGTCACGGAAACACAGGGAATTTCTGACTAAAACAGCAAAATTTAAAGAGGTGATACCTATATCTGATCCAGAGCTGAAGCAAAAAATACATCAGACATACAGAGTACAGTATATTCAAGATATGGTCCTACCCACTCCCTCAGTTTTTGAGGAAAATATGCTATCAACACTTCATTCTTTCATCTTTTTTAATAAAGTGGAAATAGTTGGCATGTTACAGGTAAGTTTCAAAAATTCATGGTCTCATGCTTTCTTGGGCAGAGAAAGTCAGGTGATTATTCTTGGGAAGATTGAGGTGCTTCAGTGGAACCTTCACTTCTGTGATTGTGTAAGTGATTGTGGAGTGTGACAGAAAAGACATTGATTTGAGTACTGAGTTGTCAAATACACATTCTTTAGTTTCTGGATTTGGGCTAGATTCTCTGTAACTGATTTAAATGGAGCAAACATGTAGAATATTGAATAAGGTTCTTTGGAATGAGTAGTATTGTTTGCACTTTGAATCTTTGATTTACATTAACAGTAGTTTTGAGGGTCATTGTTTTTGTGTTTTGGGACTTTCTAGTCACCAGACTTAGGGATATCTTTTGTCATGTTACCATAAAAAAAAATCCCATTGCCTAAATTTCACAATATAATCTCCTATCATGATGTAGCTTTTGCTAATTTTAAATTAAGTCAGCTGTTTAGAAAGTACAGATTAAGAACATGAGACCACTTTAGATGCATGTATGTTTTCTTGCTTTGTCTTAATAAATCCCTAAATAATGGTGCTTGGAATTACCAGTTTTTCATGAAGTGTGTCTTACTGCAAATGTAAAGAGATTATGTGATGCTTTACACAGTTTACCAATGTCTTAGGTGTTCTGCACCAACCCATGAACTTTGTGAATGGTATTAGAAGCTGGTGGCACATCTCTGTAAGAGGAGCTTTCAGCTAACTCAGCAAAGTGTTACAGCACATGTATTTTGGTTTGTAGAAGTTAATTATCATTATCTTATTTCTCCCAGGGTTTAATCAATGAATAGTCACTGTCGTTGTAGGGGCTGTCTGATCTGGAGAAATGGACCAAGTGTTAGATGTTACTGACTACTTGAACCATATTTATCTCAGTTTGACTCACAGGGTGTGTACCCTGTATAATTTCATGGAAAATACATAGCAAAGGAGAGTAAAAATTCCTTTTGCAAACTCCTAGAGCAAATAATTGTCAAAACTAAGCCTCACAACTTTTCCTCCATCACACTCGGTTATCAGAATACTGATATTACTTAATCCACTCACTTGGAGCTTTAATCTGTCAGATGAAATACCTTGGGCATCTTCAGTAGTACTAGGCCCCAGCTTGTGCCCTGGTGAACCAAACTGTTCGTGTCTGTATGTGTGTCCTTGATAAACAAAGTCACAGTTGCTTATCTGAAACAGTCAGAAGGCCTTATTTGGAGTTGCCAGTTTGAAAAAGTTTATAAGTCTGACTTGGAGAGAATGTTGAAGAAGATTCAGTTAAGGGGTCTCTTACTAGAGCATCCAGTATGACTATTGTCTCAAAAATGTCTTGCCCTCTTTGCAAGGGTTGCTAAAAGCAAATTTTTGAAGTTTATACATTTTGACTTGGGCTGGGGGCAGGGGGAGGAATTTTTCAGGACAGTGAAAAATTGATTGGTGACAGTGGCTGATTCTGAGAGGAATCTTGAGCTTCGGAAAAGAAACTGGGCGAGGGAAAAGAGGGCCTGATCCTGCAAGTCATTAAGGGTGTGTTTGCCAGACATCCCAAGATAACTTAGTACTGAGGACAAGAGACTGATGAGTTTCCTTTTTTCTTTCTCTTACAACTTGTGTTAGGTTAATAGATGTGGGGTAGGCTTAAGTTAGAATATCAAGTTTTTGTGTGGTGTTGCCAGACTTGTTAGTTGCAGTTTACAGTTGAAATGATGGCTCAGATCTGATTTTGATTTGTTGTGGGGCAGCAGATTTTTGAACATTATCTTCACTGCTGTTCTCTATGGTTGAGAGTAAAGTATACTTCATATATGTTGGAGCCAGAAGAATTAACATTGCATTTCAAAGTTAGATAAACATTTGGAATTGTTGAAGTGCTTTCCTCAGCTTTGAGTAACCCAGAATGAGAGCGCACAAGGAACATAATACAGCCTATGCTAGGAAATGCTATACTGCATTTCCTAGTACTTTCACAGTATAGCTCTCTATCAAGGAGGGAGAGCTCCCTGAGTTTATAAGTAAGAATCTGTCAGAAGTAATATGACATTGTTGATCAGTTTCTGGTTTTGAGGGAATTAGAAAAGACTCACAAATTATGTGTCCATTGCATTTCTAAGAGTTTAAAAGGCTTGATTGGTTGATTGATTATTGATTGATTAATTTATTTTTCAAGTTCTTGCAATGTAGCTCTAACCCAAGGTTTCAGCCTACTTACCTGACATTTATTTATTCATTTATTCATAGAGCAGTAGGCCAGGTTGCGTTTTTCTGTAATCTCTGCATTCTAGTTTCATTTCATTCCCCCATTCCTACAGTCTGTGTATAAAATATATGATACTATTTCTTCCCATTTCTTTATGCAGAATAAATAATGCTCTGAGAACTGAATTAAAAAGCTGATTTTGTTGATTTCACTTCCATAACCAATTCCTAAGGGCTTTCTTCCATTCACGTGTGGTTTAACATCATGTGCTCCTGCAGCTGGTATTCCAATACTTAGGATGTGTGGAGGGGGTTTTACTTCATGAAGGATGTAGAGTTCTCTGTAGTTCCTGGCATTCATTATTTTAGATCTTCTGAGATCTTAGTACTCACTAACCTTACACGTGTACTTAAGATGTGGTTTCTTTTAGAAGTCTGAAAAGAAGAAAAGACTCTGGGATGCCTCATGGTGGTTTATTGGAAGCCGTGGATGAGTCTCAAGTTCTTAGTACATGCATAATAAAGGCTGTTAATGTCTCTGCTGTTGACTTTAGGTTGTCTCTCTTGGACCATTGAGGATTTGGCAAAAGAGATCTCTTTTAGGGAAATTTCACTTGACAGAATGAAAGTAAACTTCCTGAGTAGCTGATACCCCATGACATCCTGCAGCTCTTGTGTGTACAGTTGAGTTGCTGGGAATTCTTTTCTCTCTCTTTCTGTCTGTGAAGGAAAGGAAAAGAAAAACTCTTACCTACGTCATGGAAAAAAGTGAGCTGTAATGAGGTCTTTCCGTGTCAGGCTGTGTATTAACCAAAGTGGCACCTTACAGTACTCTCAATTAACTCAGCCAGACTGTAGTTTCAGAGAAGTGACTAGAAGTTTGTACTAGACTGTACAGATTGTGTCTTATGCTTTTTGACAAGCTGACTTCACTCAAAACTATCTCTGTTTTATTTAAGGCATTTACTGTCAAGATAGGCCATATATGGTCATTAAAGGTCACCTACATTTAAAGTCAGTTTTTCAGTTATAATTTGTATTGTAGATGAGAATATGCTGATTATTCAGAGTTCTGGCTTTATTAGAGAGACTTTGCATGAGTTTAAAAAAATAAATTCTGTAGTATTGGAAGATACTTGCTTCGATCATTTTGCTTGCTTTGGTAGGTAAAATAACTGTTGTCCTTTCGTGATAAAACCAAAAATAATGCATAAGTAACCCTTGGCATTAGGGTTATGAACCACATTTTTCTGTTCTTCAAGAAGGTTAGCTTTCTCATAAGCTTTATAAAAATATGCTTACATTGATGGGCTTTTCTGAGAACTGGAGGTTAGTTTGTTTGTGGCTTAATTTTATAAGATAAGTAATTTTAAGTGAGCATGTCAACATCGCATTAAATGACATACTGTTGTTGCATGATGAATGGTAAAGCCAGAAAATAGTATTCCCAGCCTGCAGAACTAACTGCTGTGAAAATCTACTCAATTACAGATTTTGTCATTCACAGTGTGCAAGATATGAAAGAGGTATATAACATTCTTTTGCAATTTCAGCCCCTCCTAATATGCTCTTACTGCTTGGGGTCCAGCCTGTTCTAGTCTTGAGATGTCATAGCCACCAAGAAACCTTGCTGAAACATGGAGTTGTCCAAGTTTTGAGAGTGGGGGTGGGACAGGTAAGTGGTGTTTCTTGCTTTATATGACGCTCTTTTGCAATTTAAAAAAAAATATACTAATATGCACACTGGAGTTCTTTCCCTTTGTATTATTAACTAGTTCATAAAAAAACAAACAACTTGCAAAACTGCGCCATAGAGTGAGCAAACACTATTTCCTTCTGTTCTCTCCCACTTTTCTCATTAGTGTGGTTTTTTTTTTTGCCAGCAAGACCACGCAATGTCTTTATCTTCCACAATTAAAGAATATTATTAGGATTACTTTTGGGTATGTGCACTTAGACTTGAAGGTCTTTAATTTTCAGGAAAGTGGAGAGTAGAAGGGGAAAATTGTACATACGTTATAATAGGTTTTGTGTGTGGTAGAGCAGTGATCAGATGGTATTGTTGTACTGGTAAATCAGAATTTTTAAATACAAAAGGCATATTACTGATAGTCCCTATATCCCTTCTCAAGAGCTAAAAAATTGCAGGTATTTAGGTACATCTGTATATTTTACTGTATTTATGTGTAATGATAGACAGGTTTTCATTTTGAAACTGGTTTTACAGATAGTTGCTTATTCTTAACAGAGTTCTGTAGATGCAAACATAATTATCTGTAGTTGTTTTAGAGGAAGATTCGTGTTAGTGCATACTGATAGTTTTGCCCAAATCCAGTTTGCTTTCTTACAGTAGTTGGCTAAGGAATAACTGGAGGTTTGCTTTCAGCAAAATTCACTTTGCAGTAAAGTGAATTCCTCCTTTCTGGGGGAAATGACTTGGTGAAAGGCATTTGCAAGTGGTGCATGCTCGTGATTTTTGGGATTAACTTTTAGAAAATTATGTAGAAAATTATGTAGAAAATTATTTTCCACATGTTCAGAAACTATGAAAGTGGTTTGGTGGATCTTGCTACTTTTCCAGCATGTTGATTCAAGTAAAAGTAATGCATGATAAAGGCATGTGTGGAAGGACAGTCTGATATAAAGATTTTAAAGTAAGAAATCTTTTGTGTGGTAGCAGGAAGGAATGTATGTTTGAAGTGGTAATCATCTGTTTGCTAGTAATATTTTATGAAAATGTCACTTTATGAGTTAACACATTGTTTCAGCCCAAAATGAATATGGAGGTGGAATATAGGATGGAATGTGTGCTGTCTTTACAGTTTAGGTGGTGTTGAGTTTCTTGGATTTATTTTTTTTTTGAGAAAAGTATGTTTTATGTCATTTATCTGTAATCACAGACACAAAATTACGTGGTGACTGAATGTTAATTACAATTAAGGTTTTACGCTTAAGGCCTGGTTTTGAAGAATCCTTTTTTAAGTGCCCTTTGTAAGGAGGAGGGCTACTTTGGAAGTTGAATCACAAATGTAAATAATGTCCTTTTTTGTGACCCTGGCTTATCTGTGGGTTTTTTTGTTTTTAAAGTCATAAATGATTGAGTGAGTTGTTGGCCTGGCTTCTTTTTATCTTCATGAGCTTTGAAATGTATTAAATATAGAAGCATCTACTTAGATCTTGCAAGGCATAAATGAGTATACTTAGTGTCTGGTATATAAACATGGTTTAAGTATTGGACTTGTAATAATTTCTGTGCCTGTGGAAAGTACCTAGAATCCACAATTACATCATAAACTGTTGTTTGCAGTCTGGTTTTCTTGGAAAGCAGTTGTAACCATGACAGCTTCTAAGGTACAGCTAAAAGCATTTTGATACTTGGCTACATGAAAAGATCACATACTGCAGAGAATTGTGCGTTTGCACTGTGTTCACAGACATACTTGGAGGAATTTTTGCAAGTTAAAAAAAAAAAAAAAAAAAGAATTAAGTTTGTGTAATTCTGTCATTCTGTGTTGGTGCTTTGTGACTTCCAAGATATGTGAACTCTGCTCTCAGGCTGTGCATTTCCACAGATCTTGGCAGTATTGTTCAGGAATGTTTCTTTATATATATTGCTCTTGTCAGTAATTTGTCAGCTTGAGAATCTTGTATTTAGAATGTTCTTTGCAGTGACAATTTTTCTGTATATGTGAGAGGATTGGGTCTTTTCTCATGAACAGCAACCTGTCTGCCTTTCATTAAGCATCTGGAATGTGATAAAGGCTAAACACTTTTCAGGGCTAAACTATAAGTGTGAAGTTAGTAGTAAGTTGTTTTTATTTTCTTGAAAGAAGTGTCATTTACTGCATATTATCCATTCAAGGGTGGGATGTTTCAATCACTCAGATCCATCTTAATTTGTCTGATTTTAAATAGGTCATGGTTGTTCTGGGGCTTAGAGATTTCAGGTAATCTTGTTAGTTTAAAAGTGCAAGGTATTTGATGGGGTTTGGGAGAGGACATGACATGGAGAATGTTTCAGTATTATATTTCATGCAGAATTGTAAAAATACTGCATTGTAGTCTATATTTGGAACACTGGAAAATAGTTATGTACTGACCTTCTGCACATTCTTCTGAAACATTAAGTGCTAGCACTGAAATCTTAATCACTTGCCAGTTTTAAGTTCCCTCTACAAGTCCCACATGTATGCAAGCCCAATACCAGCGTGAGCGTGTTGGCCTCTGCTGCAGCCAGCCATGTCTTGGACAGGTCAGGGATGTGGTGGGATCTGGTCAGAGAGCTGAGCTGGGGTCCTGCCCACGCCTTCCTGCCCAGCCAGCTCCTGCTGCTCTGCCATGTAGTGCCAGATATGCAGCTTCCCCAGATGACTGTCTCTGGGCACTGAAGTGGGTCATAAATGAGACCCACATATCACCAACAGTACAGGGTCTCTCCTCCTTCCACAGCATAAAACCCCCAGACTGATGCTTGAGTAATACTGTATACATTCTTTTTTTTTTTATTTTTTTTTTTTTCCTTCCAGAGGTACACTGCTTACGGCTCTTACATATGTGAGAGCCATGATTATCTGCTGCTGAAGTTTCCATTATTCTTTCACGGTGATCATAAGATTTTCTGTAATATTGACTTCCCTTACTCTCAGATATCACGGAAGAGATGAAAAGTTGCTTTCACCGTGAGAATGGAAATAAGGGGTTATGCTTTCCAACTGTGCTAAGTATGCATCTTCCCCATAGTTTTCATAGATAAGATTAGTTCTATATCTTGATCAAAACAGTGAAAAGAGAAAGGAAAGCAAACTATGTGGCCTTCTCCTAAATGCACTGCTAATCATGGAAAAGAACCTGAATATTCTTCAAAATAATTGGGTTTTATGGGGTTTTGTTTTGTTTGGGGTTGTTGGTTTTTTTTTTTTTTTAATTTCAGTGGCTAAATATGTTAGTACGTCTACTGTGGCTTACTTACATTACCTGTGATGTCTAGTGAGTTAAATATTAGAACAGAAAACTTACAAAGCTGTATAACAGCTGGATAGCAGGTAGTCAAACGACCTTGAATTCTCCCATCAAAGCTTGAGGTATGTTTCTTGAAATCAAATCCCTTAATAGTTGTTTTGAACATATTTCACTGTTGATATCTGCAAGTCAAAATTTACATCTGTACTTGATCCTCCAGAGTGAATTTTGGTATATTTCAAATGAGGCCTCTCCTTTCTCCTTTTGTTATGATTTTGAAGCAGTCACGGAAGCAGCACCTGAACTTGTGTCCAGAAATCACTCTTTTTTGTTGTCTGTTGGGTCAGGCTAGGAGCACAGCTCAGCATCACACAAGAGAAACATGGCATGTTCTAAATACAAGGTTTACCTTATAGTGAGTGCAGTGAGACATAGTAGCTCATGCCAACCTGTTTTGGATTTATCTGTTGTGCAGTGCCGTGTAGAGATGCCAGTTGTGTTGTGTCAGTGTCTTTGCAGACTTAGCATGGTGTGCTATCAGAACTGAGGTACTCACTTCCTCAGCAAGGCTGCATGGTGAGGCTGGATGACATACTGAGATAATTCACAACATAAGGTTTTGTGTGTGGATCTGAAGTACTTTCATGGTTTTGTTTTACGCAGTGCAAACATGAACAGAGCAGCTTGGATTTCTGGCACTGGTTTTAGGATGGAAGGGTTGCACATCCATGTGTTACTGACTTCACAAGAAGCAACAGTGGCAGCTTTCTGAAAAAAATGTATTAGTACCTGATGTACAGGAACCTTTCTCAAGCAAGTGCTGCCTTAACTACTGCATAATACTGGGAAAAGGATGGGAGAAGGTTTATTTCTATCATAATAATCTCCTAGTTGTTAGGACTGTAAAGGTTATGGAAAGCTAAATATTGCTGTTTCTTTCAATCTAAATACACATTTGTACTGTGTTTGCAGCTGTTTGTAGCTTTGCTAAGGTACAGCCATGTGAAGATAATGGAATGGGTTTTGATTGCTGTCAGCTGGAATGTGCCCAATAAATTCTGTATGTGATAGGAGCAGTTGTTTTGATTTTGTCTCTAGAATTCACCCTTTTCACAACACTGAGGGGGAGGGAATCTCACCTCATTCCTTCTATTAGACCGCTTTCCCTTCATTGTGTCCTTGTTTTGTTCTGTTTCAGAGATCTAATAGTATTCCAAAGATACACATATATGGGTGTTTGTGTGTAGGGCTGTGTGGGAGATGTTGTTTATCAGTGTATGTAAACAGTATGTAGTTTGTAAACAAACTACAAGGGTAGTGTGATTTAGAGGGACTGGCATGTAACAAGGGGGAAGGAAGTTGAAGAAGTCAAAGACAAAACAATGAGAGTTGCTGTAGAAAGTAGAAAAGGCGCAACTAGAAGGCAATGCAACAAATGTATTTGAGAGTGAATTGTTGGGGGATGGGGTGACGGTGAGCATGATTAAAGCTCAAAAACAAGATGCATATTAATGTGCATGAAAATTGAATTATAAAGTCGATACTGATGTGATTAACTACAGTATACAAACATATGTTCTCTTCTTTCCAGGAAGCATGGTCTAGAAGAGCTTTATATTATACTTGGATGCCTTTTGATATTGTTAAATAAACAAATGGTATTGTTTTGCTTTTGTAGGAAGATGAAAAATTTCTGACAGACTTGTTTGCACAACTAACAGATGAAGCCACAGATGAGGAGAAAAGACAGGAATTGGTAAGAAACGTGTAAAATATGTGACAGTTACCACAAAGTGACACATTAATTGTTTTTTTTTGTTTTTTTGGATGACTAAACTACTATATTTCTGGTTTTCAGGTAAATTTTCTGAAAGAGTTTTGTGCATTCTCTCAAACACTGCAACCTCAAAATAGAGATGCATTTTTCAAAACTTTGTCAAATATGGGCATACTGCCTGCACTAGAAGTCATATTGGTAAGTCATTTCATTTTTATTTGTCATAAGAATTTTGTTCATCTTCAGAGCTTTTTTTTTTTAAGTAACTTCAGCACAAACTTCAGCAATTGGTTTTGTTTTTGTTTGCTTCATTTGGCTTGTCCTAGCTTAAGGTTCAGAATGTTCAAAATATTTTTGTATAACTTAAAAGCTTTTACAATATGACACTGGTAAGTGCCAGTTTTTGTTTTCCTATTTCCTTTCCTAGCTTTGCTTGCTTTTTGGTATCCAAATAAGCAAGAAAATAGGGAAATCGATCAAATGGCAGGGAAACCATAAAATTTATTTTGTTCAACTGCTGTCAGATTTAAAGAGAAGTGAGAGTTGGCTTAGTTTTAGAATATGGTTTTAGCAATAGTTAGGTGTGATTTGTGAAAAGGAACTAGAGCTGTGTGTTTTCTGATTCCATTTAACCGTTTCAAGAAAAGAAAGTGATTTTTTTTTTTTACTTTTCCAGGGTATGGATGATGCACAAGTACGAAGTGCAGCCACTGATATATTCTCATATTTGGTTGAATACAACCCTTCCATGGTACGAGAATTTGTCATGCAGGAAGCACAGCAGAATGATGATGTAAGTAGAGAGTCCTCAGAAATGGGTGTATTGTTTTTGAAATGACTGGGGTTTGAAGTTACTGGTGAATTATTCTGTGAATGACATGAGCCCTAGTTTCAAAGAAGTAATTTGGAATTTGGTAAGAGGACACTGAACTGCTGTGTTTTAAAGAGTTCTGTTAGGTGAGATGAGTTCACCTGTTCACAGATACTTGTTGCATTGTATGATTTCAGATTTAGTGCAAGGGAATAGCATTTGAATTGATTTTTTTCTTTCCCCCCTCTTAGGATATATTACTCATTAACCTCATTATAGAACACATGATTTGTGACACAGATCCAGAACTTGGAGGAGCAGTGCTACTTATGGGTTTGCTTCGTACTTTAGTTGATCCAGAAAATATGCTTGCCACTGCCAATGTAAGTAAATACCTTCAAATGAAAATTGGTTTTTTTTAGGGTATTTGATGATATGTGTTACATATCCTTTCTTTCATTCCTTAGAAAACAGAAAAGACAGAGTTCTTGGGTTTCTTCTACAAACATTGTATGCATGTTCTGACAGCCCCTTTATTGGCCAATACTACAGAGGACAAGCCTAGCAAAGGTAATGATGCTCTAGATTTTGGGCACATAAAGGCTGTTGGTTTTCAGTGTTTAGAATAAGTGTCAAAGGACATTTTCTATTTGAAAAATTTGAGTCTGAGATGATGAAACATAGTTCAGAGTAAAATGCTGATTCAGTATTTAGTCATTTGAATAATGAATAAACACAAAACTCTGCGGAGACCTGATTTAAGAAGTGAACATTTGCTGCAAATTTGGCTTTAGCAAAAAATACAATAATTGTATAATTTTTAGGAACTCATGGGGGGTAGTTCACTGACATAGACTTCTAAACATGTCTAAATGGTTTCTTAAGGTCAGGAATTACAAGAAATGTTGCAATATTTCTCCTGGAAAGGTGTGCTGAATTTGGGAGTATTGTTTCTTCATCAGACTAAGAAAGCAGAGATCAGTGATGAAGTAATTGTCCATGCTGGCTACTAGCAGTAGTTCCTACGACAAGTGTTAAAAGATCCCAAGATATTTCTTGTATAGTACTTTAGTTAAAAGGCATTATAGATCACATTTTTGGTGCAGACTTAGTCAAGACACCGCATATGGGGTGATAGTTTATGATCTAGATGTGTGGACATCATAATGTCATTTGGTTAAATAAGCCTGATTACTCATGTTAGGGTTAAGTTCTGTACTCTGAACCTTCAAATGCAAATTAAGAAAAATTTAATTGGTTCCATATTTTAAGAGAGTTTCCTGCATATCTATATTCATATAAAAAATCTGTTCAATTTATGTTTTAAAGACTATATCCTGCAGCATGTTCCATAAAATGTGTGTGGGAAAATAAAAAAACTTAGAAATGTTTACTGGAGTGCAGTTGGGTATTTGAAGTTTGCTTCTGAAGGCAGTATTCCAGATACGTTTAATTATTCTGGTTTTGTTTTATTACAGATGATTTTCAGACAGCCCAACTCTTGGCATTAATACTGGAATTGCTAACTTTCTGTGTAGAACATCATACCTATCACATAAAAAACTACATTATTAACAAAGATATCCTGCGAAGGGTACTCGTTCTCATGGCCTCAAAGCATGCTTTCTTGGCATTGTGTAAGTTTGAAAGCTAAGGAATAAACTTGAATTTTACGAATGTGAACTGATACATATCTTCACTCTGCTGGAAGAAAACTGTTCATGACAATTTTTGACTGAATACAGAAATTCTACTGTTATAGTCTATGTTTCTCATACTAGAGTATAGATATATCAGCTACTGTTAGTAAATAATTTTGCATTTATAGATGCATTTTTATCCTAAAAAAAGGATTTTGCTGCATCTCAGTGGAGAGGGGAATTGAAGAGATGGTATGTCAGTATATACTGAATATACTAAGAGAACATTGTAAGTTTTGATGTTTTTTTTAGTAGAAATTATCAGAGGTACTTAATTAAGAGCTGTGACTACCTAATTGCATTAAACTGCACAGAAGTTCAAACTGTGGCAATTTCTTGGCCATGCTCAGCTCAGTAGTGTCAAAGCAGACTTAATTCTGGAGGCAAGTAAGAGATTTTCTCTGTAATTCTGTTGTGCACATGGAGTTAAAAAAACAAAGCCTTAAGTTGACTGAGCAGTACCATACAATAAGTACCTTTTTACATTTTGTACCCGAATAACCTGTACACATGGTTGCTAAGCAAAATGTACTGCCATGTGATACTGTACTTTATGCATGGACATTCTCTCAGTTGTGTACACTTTGGAGTTTCAGAAAGAGCTTTAAGTCAAGCCTTTGCCTTACTGTGTGTGTGAATAAAATGTCGTATACCAGTTTTAAAATGAGGTCATTTATATTCTAATCAGATAGAAGTAATTAAATGTAATCAAACATTTGAATAACAGGAATGATAAGCAAATTATTGACTTCTTTTACTGAGAGAATGTTTTACCTTTACCACAAGTAGTTTTAAAAATCAAAAATAGATTTTTATATTAGTAGTATTAAAGTTAAACAATATTATATGAATTCTTTGGTGAACAGAGGTGTTTTCATTTGTACGGTTACAGTGGAGGATTTTATTATGATAGAACACGTAAGTAATCTTCAGCAGTGTAGTCAAGACTATGGAGAAGCAGAGAACAGCTGAATATTGCAGTATATGAACTGAGGCTGTAAATTGCTCTAACTAATGCTGAGTAATTCCTGCAATTTTGCTTTTAAATTTAAAAACTAATTTTAAAAAAACACATGTGTTTCAGGTGCCCTGCGTTTCAAGAGAAAGATAATTGGGCTAAAAGATGAATTCTACAACCGTTATATAATGAAAAGTTTTTTGTTTGAACCCGTGGTCAAAGCATTTCTAAATAATGGTTCCCGTTATAATCTGATGAACTCTGCCATAATAGAGATGTTCGAATTTATCAGAGTGGTGAGTGCTATTATATGCTGAAGATAATTACTGTATTGTTTAATCTTGTCATTCAAGATTACTTTTCTTTTTGCTGTTGCCCTGAATTATGCTATCATAATGGGACCATGTATTTATATGAACCTTGTTTTATATCATTATTGCATATTTGTACATGTTCTTTCTTACATTCAAACAGTACCATTACTTGAAGATTAAATTCACTTGATACTGTACTCACAGTACCCAGATTTGCAAAGGCAGCACTAATAAAATTTCATCATGCATATTGGATGGACTTGGTATGACAGGAATGTAATTAGAAACTACTGCTGCAAGCCCATCAAATTTAGCTGTGCTCTGTAATGTCAATTAAATGGAATATGGAATTATACAGAATAGATACCAACCTCTTTTGATTATTTTAATGGAGTGCTACCAAGTTCCTTCCATAAAGAACCTCTTAAATATTCATGCCACTTTTGGCTGTCTGCTCAGTACTATTTCTTCGCTGTTGTTTGCATCCAGATTTTGACAAGATGCTGTACAGAGTGTAAATGTGGTTACATGGGGCCAAGCTAGGGTGCAGACAGTTGGGAGAAGTAAGTCACTGTGCATTGTCACCTCTTGAAACCTTTAGTGTTGATCACCTCTTTCTTCTTTGATTTGGGACTCTGATCATCATGGAAGAGCTGATTGAAAACTGGTTTTGAAGCTATGAAAAAAGTTCATCTATATAAGTGGTCATGACTTGTACAGTGGTGTATTGGATTTGCAGTGGCAGTGGTGGGCAGTGGCTAAAGGGCTGGCTTCTGTAGAAGCTGCTGGAAGCTTCCCCTGTGTTCAATAGAGCCAATGCCACCTGGCTCCAAGATGAATGTGCCATTGGCTCAGGTCGGAACAGAGATTGCCCTGCAGCTCACGGTGATGTCCATGGCAATGGCAATGTCCATGGTGAGGCAGCTGTCCCCCTGTAGCCCACTGGAGGTCTGTGGTGGAGCAGAGATCCGCCTGCAGCCTGTGGACAACCCCAGGCCAGAGGAGGTGGATGCCTGAAGAAGGAGGCTCAGACCCCTTCAAGAAGCCTGTGCTGGAGCAGGCTCCTGGCCAGACCCTGTGGCCCTATGGAGAGAGGAGCCCACACTGGAGCAGGTTCACTGACAAGATTTATGACCCCACAGGGAACCCTTGCTGGAGCAGCCTGTTCCTGAAGGACTGCACACCGTGCTATCAGTGTAGAAATATCTCTGGGTTACAGTGAAAAGGCTAATTTTAGGATTGGGTTTGGTATAGTTTTTATTGGTTCTGTTATATAGTTTTAGGTTCTGTTATATTTTGAAGGAGATACTGCTAGAAAATTGATGCCGTTTTGCTAATCAAACACTTGAGGCTCTAGAGTTTTAATTACACTTATATGCATGATACTCATTTTTGCATAAGTTAATTAATACAGTTCCTGCTATGGCATTCTTATTTCAGATACTTTTTATATTGTATTAAATAAACTAATTTGAATGAAAATAAGTAACTTTATGTTTGTTTCTTCCTATAGGAAGATATAAAATCATTAACAGCTCATGTAATTGAAAATTACTGGAAAGCACTGGAAGATGTGGATTATGTGCAGACATTCAAAGGACTGAAACTTCGATTTGAACAACAAAGGGAAAGACAAGATAATCCAAAACTTGACAGGTAAAATACACTAAATGCTCTTAATAGCATATTGATGCTTTAATTCTCTTATCAGACTATTGATGGGTTGTTCTCTTATACTGGGAAATATAGATAAAGTAGGGTACTGCTTGCATCTCAAGCCTTGCTGAATTTACTTGATTAAAAATGTGATTTTCAAATATGTTGCTACAGACTTTTGATCAACTTTCAGCAAACGTTATTTGCTGAACTCCCAGTCATAACACTAATTTATCATATCTTAAACTTATGTGCAGTACTTTAATGAGGCTGGAAGCCTACCAAGTATCTCTAACAAATTGATTTGTTTAAATAACAGATTCCCACCGTTGATTTGAAAGACTGTTCAGTTGTGAATTATCTTCTGTGGATTTGTCCTTCAAAAATTTACCCGTCAGATTTCCTTTTATTTTAGTTGTGGGAGTAAATAGTTAGATAAGCTTTATCAAGATGCCTGAGGAATAGAACATACAAAGAAATTTTCACAGAATACTTTCTTGTCCCTGTGTAGATTTGCTGATGGAGTAAAAAGCAATCTGATGCAAAGCTTGAATCACTCCTTCCATATGCCAGAGTAAAAGTTCCTATCCTTAGTACACAGTTGCCCAGGGTTAAAAGGTTGAGATGTATAAAATTAGGAAGTTTAGGCCTTCTTGCTCCATTTATTTTTGCTTTATGTCTAGTTGCATAAAAACAAAATGATTGCTTGGGTGAACAGTTGAGTTGCTCTTAAGAACTGTTAGCAAGATCTGTTCTTGTTTTGCTTTCTTAAATTAGTTTGAAAACATATTAAAATTAATTCAGGTTAGTCCAACTACGATTTCTTGACATTTCAGACTCTTATTTCTTGCCACAAGATTTCTTAATACTTAAATTTAAGAGTTGTACAATTAAAATGAGACTATAAGTGTAGATATATTTTAAAACATTGAAGCATTTCCAAGAGCATGTGCAGGATCTGCGGTTTTGAGTACTAAGGTGTTAAAAGTGAGGTGTTACTACTTTGGCTTATGTTAGCCAAGCTTATAATTTAAACAGATGTGAAATCCAAGGCTGTGATTCTTACTTACATTAATGCATATGTGGAAAAGAGCACACAGCTGCTTTCTTCAGTAATTTCCATCCAGTATAGCAAGTAACATTGTAGTTCTTTTCTTGGCTTAAGTTGAGCGAAGTGGTTGTGCTGCATGAGTTTTTCCAACAGAAAATAGAGCTTCAGGAGGTCTGTAGCTCAACCTTCTTCTTACATCTTGTATAGTGGCTGCACAAGTCCTGTCCCTGTCACAATGCATTTAATTTTTAAAGTGAAAACCCAGAAATAATAAGATGCACAAATAACAAGAACCTATTTATATATTTTAGCAAAGAATAGTTTTGTAAGGAAGGAGCCCAACATATTGTTGACACAGGCTACAAAAGTATTCATTGGAGTTCTTCTTAAGTCATAGTCTTGCGCTGTTAGCAGAACTTGAGTTTAAATACAATGTAAAATTATGCAGTGTGTATAGATGTATGATAATGCTTACATTATAAGTAAGTTTACTTATAGCTAGATTTATTATTAAAAGTACATTTAGCATTTATACTCAATAGCTTGTAATGTTCTAATTTTTCCCTTCTGGCTTTTTTCTGCACTCAGTAATGCAAATATCTAGGTTTTATTATTAACATTTTGATCCCAGTAACAGACATTTTATGAAAAACAAGAAATTTCATCCAGTAAATTGTGAAGTGCTTCCTCAAGAGTTTCATGCTGCTGTTGGAAACTGTTAAAATCAACATCTAGCAATGAATATGTTTTCAATGTCTCTTCCACTTCTCCCCATTCTTCAAGGGCCACATCCCTGTCCCTCTGCTCCAAGACCATAACACTGCTTCTGTGAGAGAAGAGAAAAGGAAAGTGGAGCTGAGATAAACCAACATTGATAATATATCAAATAGGGAGAGAGAGGTAGCAGTTCACATCCAAGGCTCTGAAAAATGGAAAATACTGATAAGTGATCAAAAGTTATAACAGGTGGATGTGACAGAGAGAGAGAGCTTTCTCTTAAATGTATCTGCTTAAAACTGGAGTCATACTTCAGTTAGATTTTTATTACTTCCTTTTAACTTGTTGGACCCTGAATACTAGCAGGTTACAAAGTATTTTCAGAGAATAAGTATGTATTTCTAAACTCTGTTTTACAGCTTTTTATTTACCAGTGCAAACTGGCAAACCAAGTTTGAATGCAACACTTCAGTGAGATTTATTAAAATTACTTTTAATATTTCTGTTTATATGCTACAGAATTTTGTACCGATCAAGTAATGTGAATGTGCTATTAGCAGTTTATTTGTACTGTATTAGCAGTTATTAGTACTTTATTTGATTCTTTATACAGTGAAATTTTTAATGATATTTTCATTGAAAATACAAAGGTTCATATTAGGGAATGATTTGCTGGTGTTTTTATGGCTCTGCGATGTATAGATCTGTAAGCTGTCACTGAGTATCAAGTAGAAGTTTTATTATTAATATAAGTTGATTTTTGAATCTAAGCTTTTAAAACTTACTGTTCTGCAGCATGCGCTCCATTTTGAGAAACCACAGGTACAGAAGGGATGCAAGAACCCTTGAGGATGAGGAGGAAATGTGGTTTAATACTGATGAGGATGATATGGAAGATGGAGAGGCAGTGGTGCCCCCTTCTGACAAGCCTAAAAATGATGAAGATATTATGGATCCTATCAGTAAATTCATGGAACGAAAAAAATGTAGGTGATAGAAGATGAATGCTATAACTTGTATTATTTAGTCCTACTGCAATGAAAGATTTGCATGTATTTATTTTGAAATTGCAGCATCCATTTGGTAGATGACACTTTAAAAAAGTTTTGCTGTCTTTAAGAGTAGAATGATACAAAATGTGTTGCAGATTTCTTAAAGCATTTGAATTAAAATCTTAGCTGATAGGCAAGTTTTTCTGTGTTTTATTTGGGTTATAATTCAATGTTATGTATTGAATATACATAATATTTAGAACTCAAAATTTTCTACATAAATGTTCAGGTGATACCATTGGTAAAACAAAAGTGTTCATTCCTGGCCAGTGACAAATGCTGGTAGGTGATACAGTAGTATGGAAAAAAAGTCATATGATGATGCACTTAACTGTGTTACACAGAAAGTATTAAGCCTTTTCCCAAACAGTGAAGTGATTTGTAATGAAATGTTTCACTCAATAGTACTGCTTTACTTTTGCCTTTTTTTTTTCTTTTCTTTCTAGTGAAAGAGAGTGAAGAAAAGGAAGTTCTTCTGAAAACTAATCTTTCAGGTCGTCAGAGCCCGAGTTTCAAACTTTCTTTTTCCAGTGGTACAAAATCTAATCTTACCAGCCAGTCATCTGCAAGTAATCTGCCAGGATCCCCTGGGTCCCCTGGGTCTCCAGGGTCCCCTGGCTCACCTGGATCAGTTTCTAAAAGCACATCTCAGATGGCAGCTATTACAACTAAGGTAATTATGAATGGTTGTGGTTGACTTCATTGTTACAGAGTAGGAATTTGCTTTTGCATCTCTCTGAAGTTTGTGAGTCCTGACAAGTTAAGCAGTAATGGACTGTCTGGTTTGTGTGTACTTCTTGTGTATTTCTTGTCCAGCCTTCAGCATTTTTAATGAGATTTTTCATGTATATGAAAGAAATAAAAGCTCTTTTAATGCCCAGACTGGTCAAGTAGGAAGCATGCCACTAGTTACTCTTAGCAGTGCTATTTACTGTGGAATACAGATAACACTGTACTTACATTAAATTACACAGCATTATTTGACTGGTAAAAATAAATATTTTTTGGAACATAGCCAAATTGTGGTACATACCACAATGCCCTGCCAGATCCATTGAGGATTTCTACTTATCATCATTTTAATATTGTTCAGAATTCTGTAACTGACCTATGTGGAAGAAATAAGTTGCACTGGACAATGATTGCTGTGAGCCACAACAATTTTTAATACCAGAGTGACATTTTTACCCTAGGACTAACTTACAGTTTTGGTTTGGAACATTCTGAAGTAGAAGAGAAAGGCCATTTTAAAAGAGCATTGTAACTTGGAGTGAATATTCAAAACTAGCATTTTTAGGACACCGTTGGATTTTATCAGACTTTTGAATAAAGATGTTTGAACTGAGTCGGTAAACTAGAGTTGTGTGTTTTTCCAGCACAGGGGGCAGATAAGGTAATGTTGATATAGTGCAGTTCAGGTAATGGGAATCTTTTTTCATAACAAGTGTTTCCATTTCTGAAAGGTATGTATGTCAGTTGTAAGACAGTCTTGGAATAACACCGTTTCATCCTTGTTTTGTAATGCCACCATACTGCTTGTTCACCTGACTTCTAGTGAAGATAAATAGGGGTTTAGGTTTGTTTATTTTTTTCTACTCAGCATGACTTAAGAGTTTGTATTTGGATTGCATTCTCTTGAAAATACCTGGATGAAAATACTTTGGCTGATGGAAGAACGTAAGGATACTTCCTCTAAATCCCTATGTGGAGGAAACTCCCTGCATAGCCCAAGAGTTAGTCAAGTGCTTTTTAAAAGGGATGGAATTGGCTTGCAAATCCATTCAGTCTATTAGAGGTTTTTCCTCTCTCAGACAGTGTAATTCCTTGAGTCTGAAATGGAGTCTTTACATAAGGAACATATTGGATACAGTATTGACTCCACAAATTCAAATAGTGGTGACAAAAGAAAAATGTTCAGGATACAAAGGAGAGCATGCAGCACACTGAAAAACACTTGTGGATTCAGGCAGAAGGTAAAATGTGCCACAGTCGCAAACTAGAAACAGTGTTGAAATTGGGTTTTTCATTAATTACCTGATATTGTTACTTTAGGTGTCATTTACTCAGTGTTATGTGTTTGTGACTGTACAGAGTATGTGTAATTGTTTTTCAGGTTGTATTTTGGTGTACAGTTGACTGAAATGTTCTGGTTTGGGTGTCCATTATTAGGCACCTGAATAAGTAATAGGACCTTTGAGTAAAGTATTTCACCACAACTGCCATTGTAGTCAAATGCTTGTTAAGCTTCAGAAATTGCAGCTTAGGTAGGGGAAGTTTCAGAAGTTCGTGCTGCTTCTTCAAGGGTCCGAAGCTGCCTAATCTTAAATTTGTGGCTATTTGCAATGCAAGAGGATTTTTAATGATACTAGATACATTTTCATTTTCAGCTGACAAGTTATTTAAACTTTGTAACCTGTACACATCATACAGTTATATTACTCAAAAAAATTCATTGTCACTATACACTTTAACTTTTGTGAAGCAAACTGTGTTCTAAAAGTATCATAATTCAAAAATTCAAATTGAAGGGCATTCTGCATTTGTTTTTGAAGTGCTTCCAGATTGCTCAAGTCAGCTGAGCTCAGTAAAAATAAACTGTATCTTTACACATGGTGCTGCAGTGACACTTAGCAAAATCGTGTAGACTTTTGGCTTTATTTGAATTTCAACTGGAAATATTTCCAGTTAGATAGATAAAAACCCATTTTGAATTTATTAATTTAAACATTTCTCAGATAATATAATTTTCATTCATACTGAAGGATTTATTTTTGTTTTGCATCATTTTATTCAAAACCTTCTGAACCAGCTTGCTTATGGCAATATTCTGTGCAAACATCATGTTACAATGCTGTTGTGAATTACTGATATACAAACATTCTCTTAATAATAATAATTTGGTCTGTTTTTGTAGGGAGGCCTTGTTGGGCTTGTAGATTATCCTGATGATGATGAAGAGGATGATGAAGATGAAGATAAAGAGGAAACTTTACCTTTGTCAAAGAAAGCAAAGCTTGAGTCATCATAATGGCAACTGCTGAAGAACATTACCAGTTGGGGAAGGATTTTTTTTCCAAAAACAAAACATACCCACAGCAAAGCAGCAATCTTTTGTGAATTACTGTGTATGACACAGATCAACCTATACAAATGGATTTCTGCCAATCAAGTGCCAATTCAAAGGAGCAGAAGAAGGAGAAATACTTCATTTAGGGGAAAGACTTATGCCTTTGAGCTCTCCAGCTTGGACCACATGTTGCCCTTTTCTCAGGGAAGGAAATGGAAAACAAAACAAAACAAAACAAAAAACAACAAAAAACAAACAAACAAACAAAAAGCCAACAGGGCAGGAGTTTTGTTAGTGGAACTCTGGATTGGCTGGTCAGTTGCTACAATCAGAATATGCTTTCTTGGACCATGTATGAGACTTCTGAAGAAAAGGCGGGTTTTGCCATAATTCTTCACTAGTTAAGAATGCCAGCAGTTTCTTTGTATAAAAGAGACCTGCCTTTGAAATCGTACATTCTGAACATTTTACTCGAGCTACAACAGGTTTTAAAAACCTCTGTGGGGGAGGGCCGAATATAAAGTTTCCTCTTTTTTTTTAAATCTGTTCCCTTTGCCCTTTAAACTGCAGAAATTTTTTTTGAGGTGGGGGATTTGTTTGTCCCTTCTTGATTAAAGATTGAGTGGAATTCTAGATGTGGTCACTTTTGTGTCATAATTTTTTTTGCCCCCCTGAGTGTATGCTTAGTTGTTGAGTATATATTTGGGACCATTAAAATTTTTTGATGTAATATAATCTCACTGTTGTGCTGGTACCTGTTTCACACTGTGTAATTTTGTTCTGCATCACAGTTCTTAATACGTTGAGGATTTTATGGTATAGTTTTTATTGGAGAAAAAAATCTTGCAACAATGTGCATAAAAGCAATAATATTTTGTGACTAAATATTTTATATTAAATTTTACAGCAGCACCTGTTGAGAGAAAAATCAGGGAAATAGGATGAAATAAAAAAATTTAAACCTGTAGATAGGACATTAGTACTCCAAAGAGACTGAAATTTCATAATGCAGAACAGTGATGGTAACTAACTCATCAAAATGCAAGATGGATGAATTAGGAATACCAATATACTGACTCATTTGACTTAGAAGAATAAAAAAGAAATAATTAAAGCTGAAGGAAAATAGCATTAGTGGTATTTTTTAAAAGTCTATGATCCCCTTTGGAATACCAGTTTGAGTGAATAAAAGATGGTTGTAGAATAAACTCTTCACAAGTGCACCATCTTTTGAAATTTATTCTAATACTCAGTTGAAAAACAGCAGTTGCAGTTAACAGCAGTTAACTTGCTCTAAATCAATGACCACCTTCTTTCCCCTTTTCCCAAAAATCTAAATAATACTAATTTGAAATAGGCATTATATCCTGCTTCCTTACAGAGGATGGATTTACACAGCAGTGCCTCCTATGAAGGGGCTTTTACTCAGTTCCTTTGCGAAAGAAAGACCTTTTCTTTCATCTGTTTTCAAGAGCTTATGTCCTTTTGGGCATTCAAAGCACCAGTGTTGCAGCAATCATGATATTTAATACGTAAATGTATCAATACAAACAGAAATAAGAGAAATGAGAATCTGAGGCAGGATCAAAGGTAATCACACCCAAGGGTAGATGAGCACTTTGTTTCTGAACGTTGTAGATGGCGTGGCAGGTTCTGTGCCAACCACAAAAGGCAAAGCTTCAGTGCTTGGGCTTTGTGAGTATATACCAGCCAGTTTGGATTTAAATAAAAGAGTGCATTAGGGAGAAATTATTAGCCATCTTTTCCTCAAAGAGTTAATTTGTAATCACTTTCTAAGGGTGAATTTTTACAATGTATTTGAAATGTCTGTGATAGGGCAGTTCTCAGCAATAAGTTTTACAGAGTTCAGGAGTTGTGTATGTGGTCACTACAGGATTAGACACAATCTGCTGCTGCAGGCTGAGTCCCCATGCTGTTTCAACAAACTGTCCAAAACTTGATTTTTGCAAATTTGGTGTCAGAGCTGACATTGTGACAAGGAAATCTGCAATTTTGAGGTTTTCTTAATTAGCCAGAACCTAAATCCAGCTCAGGCTGTCAAACTTTTCTTGACCATAAAGCTCTCAAAATTCATCCTTAAACTCATCTGCAAGTCTTCCAGGCTCCATCTCAGGAAATCATTCTTCTGAGTTGGTCAAAGGAACACTTTTGTTAAAGTTTTTTTTCTGTTCCTTTGGCAATCGAGTGCTTGGATCTTGTGATGTTTGATGCTGCAGTCTTCCAGACTTTCAGATACTTTCATAATACTTGTAGAAATCTTGGATTTTGAAGCATTGCATTTAACAGAGGAAATGTTATGCTGAAGTTATTGGGCTTGGTCAAAATAATAATGAAAGCAAGAAGTTTTTGAAGTTTTTATATTTTTATGAAGCTCTAAAAGACTGGTAAAACATTAGGCTGCATGTCTTTTAGTGCTGTCTAACTTGTGGTTAGATAGTTATCTTCCCAGTTATCTAATGCTCGTAGCCTGACAGGACATGTCTGCGCTGAGATAATATATTCATGGAAGTTGGAAGTAGATGAATGGTGGGTATACTCTTGCCCAGTGACATTCACTTTTGCATTCATGGAAACCTTGAAATGTATTTTAGGAAGAAAAAAAATACTGGGATTGTGAGAAGTGATGGATAATTCTTTTTTTAAAAAGTGAGTTTGAGTTTATAGATGGAAAAAATTATGTTAGGAAATAGTACTCTGTTCTAGATCTTTCTTTGGGCTGATTTTTAAAAAAACATTTGTCCTCATCCCAAGAGAGCTGCATGTATAATGTACTAAGCATGGCTCAGTCATTCTAGTTGCATTTTAATTGTGCCCTGAAGTATGGTTTACAGGGCAAACCCTTCAGTATTTACAGACAAGAGCCAGGGTGTTTGAATCATCCATACAGTCCCCTCTATTCCTTCAGTGGCTGAAAGACTTGATACTGATTCCTCAGATGAACTTCCAAGCTTTGAGTCTCAACTTGCTGGGAATACCAGACAGAATGTATGTGAACTACCTGGTCCCTCAAGGAACCCACACACTAATGAAAGTAATTCCTGGAGATCTGGAATATTTCCAGATTTTCTTCTAATGTGTGTAGAGTGTGGCTATATTGGGTTAACTGCACATCACCACAAAGGAGAACTGTATCATGAAGGTGAAAGGACTAAAACCAGATGTATCTAAACAGTGAGTTGTCTCTAGAATGTGCTCTCTGTGATGTGCCTGCTTGGCAACAAGGTCAGGCTATTCATTCATTCACCTCTCATAGCCCACCCAGGTGAGGCATCGTGTTCTCATGGAATGAAGTGCCAAGTAGGCCCAATCCTTTTAATGTATTAAGGATGGAACTGTTCAGATCAGGTTTGCCTGTGATTTTACATCCCTGCAGAGATTTTTAATCGGAGAACTGACGGGGCTCTCTTCTCATGTTGCTGCTGTGGCACTATCAGACAAGCAGCTGCCTTTTTAACCCAGGACAATGAAGTTGGTTGCCTTGCTCAGTGGTGTTTCCTGGCATCTGTAGAGTGGCCACAGAAGTTCAGCCTTACCCCCTAAACCTTTTTACAGTTGCAGAGGCATGCTGGAGCAGTGCTGTCAATGTCAGAGCAGCACTGCAGTTCCCCTGCTTTGAGGACATCAATTCCCATTCCAGGTAAGCTGTGAAAGCAGGAGATGAGATGGGTCACCCACAGCGTATGTGTAAAACCAGGTAAGAATTCAAAGAAGAGAAGTTGCCACAACTGAAATTTTTCTAGAGAAGTTGTCCATGTGCATGATCTCCACCACTTTCTCTTTTTGGAGTCCAGAAGAAATGATGGAATATACAGCTCATAGTTCAGTTCAGAAAGGAGACAGGGCATATGGGCATGCTGTGGATACAGGAAAACCTCCCTGTGGGAGGGCCTGTAATGCCCACTTTCAATCAGAGCCATAATTTAATGTCTTAATTCATGTGAGGGAGGTGTAACTTCATGTATTTTGGGGTTGTCTTGTACAGAGCCAGGAGCTGGACTCAACTCTTGTGGGTCCCTTCCAACTCATGATATTCTGTGGTTCTATTCTGTGCTTCTGTTCTATGGTTCTCTCCTATGATTTTCATCAGTGCCTGGCTACATGATGAGCTTGTAGATTTGATTTGATGTTGCTCTAGTTGCAACCACATTCACTGGAGTATGAATGTTATGGGGGTTTAATAGAAATTACTAGAACAATTGAAAGCTGAAATGAAACCCTGTGGACTGCTGGAAAAAAAAAAGGTAATTAAAATAGGGAGGGGGAAGATGCCATCTTCTGTATGCCAATTGTATTTATGAACAGTGTAAAAATAATATATAAACCAGTAGGTAATATTAAAAAAGCAGAATGCTACTGGCAAATGATTGAAATAGCCACTGATTTACAGTGACTTTAGATGTATATTGGTGGCTTTGCTGTGCACTGTAAAATGTCCCAGGGATGTACAGTATCTGTCTGTCCCAGGACTCTGATATGGCTCCATGGGAACAGCTGTTAGCGGCTTAGGTTGCAGTCTGGAAATTACCTGGTACAGGAGGGAACTATGCTCACGACATGTGCATCTGTAATACAGATGGGGGATGATTTGGGCTGGAGAACACTGATCTTCTAAGCAAGTGTAAACTATCTGCATAAAGATCCAGGGGGTGGGCTGCCCACCTGAGAGGGCTCAGCAGCATTCCCTGGCTGGGTGTACCAGTGTGGGTTAGCATTCCTGCTAGAAGTACGTGCATCCTGGAGCCCATACTTCATGCTGCCAAGTTTTTAGACAAGGCTGGTCTTTTCTCTTGTGTCTGGCAGCTTGCAGCATCCTACTGGCCTTTGTAAAATACATAGCAAAGTATGGCTAGGGGCTGATGTAGGTCAGGAAGAGAGGCTGTAGCACTACAATGTGTCTGATTCTCTCTGTGCTTTTTGGATACCTCAGGTATGAAATACATTAAATAGTGAGAGAACTGAGTTATGCTAATTGATGAATCTGCCTACAGGTCTTGCATCAGAGGATAAAGACAGTAGGAGATGTGAATAGCCAAGTTAAAAAATGGGGTTTGAACAGTATTGTCACCACAGGAGAGTCCTCATGTGCTCTGCAGTGAGTCTACAGTCACTCCTGTATCTGTGAAATACTGGTGTTATAATGCAAATAACAATTCTCTAAAGCATCTGTAATTAAAAAAGTCTCAAGGGAGTAAGTCAAGTCCATGTGATTTGAAGTCAGTTTTTGTCCACACTGACCTTCTTTACATAACATTAAATTTTTATATAATTAGAATTAAAGCCACCTTCTGTGCTTCTGTGTATTAAGTGACTGCACGTGATACATGAAGTACTGACCACCAATTTTTACCATATTCTTTTAAAACAACTGTATCTAACTCTGTCACTGGACAACCTTAGTTTTGTGCCTTCTGTCACAATGCCTCAAAACTGGAGTCTTTCATCAGTTCCTCAAATTCTTCTTCCCACATCTGTGGCTCTTGCACACAAGTGAATTCAGGGTGCTATTTGGGCAGGTAGCAGGGACACAAATTTCCTCATCACCATGTTCACAGTTCCAAGAAATGGCTCTGCCCTTGGTAGGTATCAGAGGTGGTGGTCCCAGCCCTGCTGCCATCTGTCTCCCTGGTTTTGTTAACTTCTCCCTGGAGTGTTTTCCTTCCACATGAATTTACACTTCAACTCCAGCCAGCCTAAGTTTTCCCAAAGATGCTTATAAAACTTTTGTGCATGCTTGCCTGTTATTTTTACCTCACCCCCTGTGTCATCAGTTTAGATATTGATACAATCTTGTATAACTAAAATGTCAAAACAGCAGTCTGAAAACCTAAAGTTCCCTGAAGTGCTGGACCTTCAAAATCACATTCTGTTTTTCTAAGGACATTTGCTAGTTATGATTGACAGGAAGCAATACTTATGATTTCAAATATTTTTCATATTAATAAAACAATAAAAATATGTTCTAGTTAATAAATTTTAGTTCATTCTACGCTTTCTATACTTCCCTATTTTTCCTTTAAAGCAGTCAACAACAGTTCCCAGGGTGGTCCTACAGGTCCTTTTTCTTGTCTCATGATCCCCAGTTAACACTGCTGATGTAGTTCTTCTTTTACCTCCCAACAGAGAAAGAAACTGAGAAACATACATGGCAATCTTCTGCCTGGGGTATGTTCCCTGCCCTGATCAGAACACAAGGTTTGGGCTTAGGTGCCCAAGCCTTTACACCACTATTCAGTAATCACCTTCTCAACAGACCAGGGCCTATTGTGTCTTTAAAACCTGCAAGACACCTTCCCCTGGCTGCTGCTCCAGGGGACATTCTTCCTGATTTCCTGGACACAAAGTTTCCACCCTGCTGTGTCCCCTGAGCTCACTGTATTAGATCTCCAGGACCAGCCTTTGCTTCTAGCACCTCTTTAGGTTATGAATCTAACTAAAATTAATTTCTTCTCTCTTCTTGCAGGCATTCCTCCATTGCTGTGACACTCATTACATCTCTGAAGGGTTCAAGTCAAGGAGATTTTATCGCCATTTTGTGTTTGCCTGGGATGTTGAGTACTCCTCCTTTGCTGTCAAGTTCATGCCATGAGCCATAAACCACTGGTGCCCCTTTATCTCCTCCCCATATTGTTTGCTTGTATTAACTTTATTGTTTGCCTTGTGTGTTTCACTCTCTATTTATTTTCTATGGACTCAGAGGTTTATGAGATACTTACTCTGCCCAAACTCTCTCTCCTTGTATTTTAGATTCTATATTATGGTATTCTCTTCAGGAGCCTAAGAAGCTAGCGTAAATTTCAGCACTGAACAAACATGTGCCAGAGGTTAATTCTATTTTTTTCTGGAAGTTTCTCTCTGAATGTTTCAGATACCAACCATAGATTGTAAATCACTGGCATCCTTCCCCACTCCCATCCCGTATTCAGATTGATCCAAGGCACATTAGCAAATACTTCTGGGATTTTGTTTGTGTTTTGGTAGCACATACAGGTTTGTTTCTTTTTACTCTCATTCAAATTTCTTTACCACCTTTGTCTAAACAAGATGAACAATAATGAAAGCAGCATTTCAGAATCTAATCTTGTGAGGACCAAAGCTATCTTCTGACCACCTTCTTTTTCTCCTGGCACCCATTGTTTACAGCTTTGTGGTCTACTTAAAGCAAACTTGCTCCATAGCTGAGAAGTTGGTTGATGAACAGTCAAGTCATATTTACAAGAAAGCTGCTTAACTACGGTCCCAAGCAAAGGAGGAGAAAAAGCTCTTTCCTGATTACCATGAGTTTAACTCTCTTGTATTGTAACCTCGTGAATTCTGTTATTCCCATCCCTCAGCAACTTACACTTCAGACAGCAGATGAATGGTGGAGCTTTGTTGATGGTTGTACTCGTTGCTAGGGGACAGTCTGAGCGGGGTGAATCATGCCATTTACAGTCAGCCTAAAGGAACATTTGGAAATGTTTGAGCTTAGAAAGTTCCTTCTGTAGTCTGTGTCGTTGAAAATCGAGTGCTTTGTGGCTGTGAAAACTGCTTTAGAAATAGGCATGATGATAACGGAGGCATTAAACACACTGGTGTGTTTAGTAGCTTGTGCCTATGTAGGTGTCCTAAATCACAGTTCTGGCGCTTCTTAATTATTTGATAATTATGTTCTTAGTTAAAAGCTGACCATGTGAAATGGTATCAAAACAAAATTATTGCAAATCACATTAAACTTAAATACTACAAATTTTCATCCTTGCTGTACTGTAAGAAGCATGATTTCTAAATGCGATTGCTTGTGTATGTCTGGATCTAAACTTTCTTGGATATATTCGTTGGTACTTGTTTTATCTGCTCTGGGAATGCGGCAGCTTCAGGTACCATCAGAAAAAGAGAACTTGACCTGTTGTAGGTAGGTGAGGTTTTACAAGATATATCTTTGCTGGAACACAAGGTGGGTGAATAAACGTGCTCTCACTATAAATGCTAAGGCAGAGAACGCGGAGGACGCGCACACCCAGCTGGGGCTGACAGGTGTGGCACAGAATTACCGAGGGGAAGCCCCTCCACACGCCTTTTGGGGGCTCGTAGCCAGGGTATGTGTTCTGCCCAAAGCTCTCCGCAACCCCGCGTCCAGGGCTGCTCTCGGCGGAGCTCCGGGCAAGCCTGGGCTTGATGCTGCCCGGGCAGCGGCGCTCTGCAGCCTGAGCCCCGGGGCTCGGGGGAGACTCGCGGCCGCTCAGCATCTCCCCGCGTGCTTCCCCGCGGCCCTTCGCAACACCGCATTCCCCTTGCCCCGCAGCATTTTATCAGCATTTTCCAGACTCCGTCAGCGCTCCCAGAGCATTTCAAAGCAAGTGAAGTGTTATTTCCCTCCGCCGCTCGGCTTTCGGCACCCGACCTGAGCGCGCAGCCGCTTCCCGCTCCGCCGCCAGAGGGCGCCCGGCCCCCGCCCGCCGCGGCCGAGCCGGCGGCGAGCGCCTCCCCGAGCGCGTCCCCGAGCGCATTCCCCGAGCGCGTCCCCGAGCGCCTCCCCGAGCGCGTCCCCGAGCGCGTCCCCGAGCGCATTCCCCGAGCGCACTCCCCGAGCGCCTCCCCGAGCGCACTCCCCGAGCGCATTCCCCGAGCGCGTCCCCGGCCCCTGCTCATCCTGCTGCTGCTGCTGCGGCTGCACCTCCGGCACCCGCCTCCATACTGCCCGAGCCCAAATATTTCCTGTAACACAGGCAGTCACCTTGAATAACGCGGGAGCATTTGGCAGCTAACAGCATCCCCAGGAACGTTCCCTCGATAAGAAATTTGGTTTTTATAACAGTGCTCCATGATGCGCCCTGTTTCAATTGTCTCACTCCTGGCAATACCTGGATGGGACTATGCAGCTGTTGCTTCTTTTCAGGAGTCTGTCCTACGAACGAGTTGCATCCAAGCTGTGAAAAGTGGGAAAGCATTCTTGCATCTGTATTCTGTCTCCTGTGAATAGGTCTGTATAGTTTTCAAATACTAAGTTGTTTTTCTTTTGATTCTATTGATTAACACATCTGTTGTAAGCACTGCAATAGCTGCTTTGAAAATTTATTTAGTGAAATCTTTCCATGAAACAGGAAATCATAAGGCTTCAAGAAATCAAAGCATGGTAGTCCATCTCTCTGAAGCTTTGAGAAACTATTAACCATTCTTTTTCTCTCCATGGCTGTTACACTTAAAAGCATACCTATTTCTCCATCCAACTACAACAGACAGTGTGCTTGCAAAGCTTCCTTCTTTTCAGGTCCTGAAACGACTGGACCACATCAGTAACATAGTAAAGGGTTAATTTAATTACTTGTGTCCTTCTGGTACCTTCTCTCATGAAACTGAGCAAAACAGCTTGTAAACAAGTTGCAATCACATGTACCAGGGTAGCAAGCGGGAGTTATCCCTCCTTGTCTACAGGGCTGCCTTAAATAAGGATCCTCATGAAGCAGATCATTAAACCCGATCTTTGGTGGGACAAACAGGCGTCTACAATGAACACCGGTGTCTATCACTCAGTAATAGCTTGCTTGCAAACTGCTCTGGTCCCTCAGGCACAGCAACAGATGTCTCTCCTTCAGCCGGTGCACAAACACATATGTACTCACCCCCTTACTAAAAATACGTATCAAAGGTAATTGGTTAATAATAACCAGAATTTCACATGTCTCGTCTGACTGCGCAAGATACAAATTTATTTTGTGAGTTCAGTATGGCCGAACGAGAAATAGGCAGAATGCACTAAGAAGTGGCTGATGCTATTACTGATAAATACCAGAGATAAACGACTACATCTGTGAAAAGTAGAGCACACTGTCAAACAGAAATCCTGACAGAACCAAGCCCCGCTATGTGACACCGTCCATTACACTGCTCAGCTTCATGACTGAATTATTTCTCTTCAAGTTCTGAGCCTGGGATAAATAAAGCAGCAATCATCCAGATTACCTGGCATTATTTGTTTTTCTAGCTAAAGACGGGAGAGCTTCTGCCCGTCAGGAGCACGGTGGGCGCTGTGGCAGAGGCACGGGCAGTTCCCCGGGCTGGGGCGGGCCCTGTCCCGGCGGCGGGAGCGCCACGGGCACCTGCTCCCTGTTCATTCCCAGCGGGAGCGCAACAGGCTGTGCCGCTCGCCTTGCCCCGGGTTTTCCCTCTTAGTTCTTTGAGCTGCACCGAGGGGTTTAAGCGGCGCGTCTGGAAGCGCCCCTGAGAAGCACTTTGTGGGGAATTTCGTGCTTTTTAAAGGGTAAACTTCGGAGCCGCGCGCTCCCGCTCGGCGCTGGCGCCGTTCCCAGCCGAGGAGGGCGCGGTGCCGGGCGCGGTGCCGGGCGGCTCCCGGCAGGTACAGCCGCCCCCGGCGCGGCCCCGCGGGCGAGTTTCCTGGCGAGGCCGCGCATCTCCTCGGTTACAGCGGGAAGGAGGCGCAGCCGTGAGGCCGCCCCCGCCGGGCGGGCAGCGGCCCCGGCCGCTCTGCGGGCGATGCCCCGACCCCACACCGCGGCCCGCCCCCGCGGCCGCCGCCCATTGGCCGCCGCCGGGCCCCTCCGCCCCTCCCATTGGCCGCGGCCGCTGCCCGTCACGCCGCCGCCGCCACCCGGGTCTAATTGCCGGCGCTCGGGCGCGCCCCGCCGCAGGTACCGGGGCTGCCGGAGCGGAGCGGCTGTGGGGCTGCTCGGAGCCGTCCGGCGGGAGCTCCGCGCCTTTGCTCCCGGGCATTCGCCGTGACGAGCCCCCCTAAACCCCCCTCTCTTTTCCACCCCGGCTTCTCTCCTCTTTCCCGGCGTGTCTCGCTCTTGCTTGGGGAACCCCGAGTGCATCCGCGGAGGGAGCTCGGCGGGGGAGGACCGGCCTGTTGCCGTCGGGAGGAGGGACCCCGCGTGTGCCCCCGGCGCGGGGCGGGGGAGCGATGAGCCGCGCATTGTTTGCCCTGTAGGCAGCGCCCGGCGGGCAGCGGGGCGGCGGGCCATGGGCTCCGCGCCTTTGTCTCCCGAGTGAGCCGGCCCCGAGCCCGCAGCCTCCCGGCGACATGGACGTGACCGTCTCCGAGCTCCTGGAGCTCTTCCTGCAGAGCCCCTTAGTGACCTGGGTGAGCAGAGCGGGGCAGCGGGGAGCGAGGGGGCAGCCCTGTGCTGCCGGGGGTGGCTGGGTCCGCCCGCCATCCCCCAACCCTGCTGTCTTTCCTCCGGCAGGTGAAAACCTTCGGGGACCTGGGGAGCGAGGACCAGGACAACCTCGGGGTGTACATGGACCTGGTGGATGGCGTCGTCCTGAACAAAATCATGCTGCAAATGTGAGTGGGGTCGGAGGGCGGCAGACGCGGGGCCCGGCCCGTGCCGGGGTGTCGGGGCTCCGGCCCGGAGCTCTCCTCAGGCGCGGAGGGCGGCCTGGGGCCGGAGCGATTCTCATTTCGGTTGCTCGTCGAAATTAACAAAAAACAGTGGAGTTAAAAAAAGCTCGGAACTAATCCAGTTCTATAATTCTTTAACTTCTTTTTCTAATCTTTTTGTGTGGTATTTGTGTGTTTTTACTTTTTTTTGTTTTTTTTTTTGTATTTGTTTTTTTTTCCTCCCAGTTATCTTAGTTAATGCTACAGGGGAAGATGTGTGGCAGTTCAAAGAAGGAAATGAAAGTACAGTATCATATAAAGCTTTACTGGGAGGGTTTCATCTGAACTTTGTCTGCTCTTGCGTAAACTTTGATACTAAATACATAATTTGGGAAAGCCTTTTAGTGCTACCTCTTTCCAGCGCCACTGTGAGACCATGTGTTGAGAGAACTTAGAAACTGGTTAAAAGATGGAGTGCTGAAAACACCCTAACATCGAAGTGAACCGTTGTGAAGACTTGCACTATTTTTTTTAACCACATCCTTTCCTGTTGCTGATCTACTGTACTGCATGCAGAGCCTGTTTTCTCTTTTCCCTGTATTTTATTTTAAATATTCTGAAATACACCTGAGAGAGTTTGTAGGGACAAATATTTGGCTTTCAGGGAAGGAGACTTTGGAAGTCACTCAGTTTTGGCAGTGTACTCTCTTAAGTGACAGAAATCAATTGAAGCTGGACCAGTGATTTGCAGTGTTAGTCCAAGCATTTAAATGAAGAATTCCTATTTAGAATCCTTTAAAATCTTGAGAAATAACATTAAGTCAGACAATTAGTGCCTCAACCACTCAGATTGTCAAGTTTTGTTATATTCACTGCTCTATGTGAGAAGGTAATAATTTTTTCTTTTGATTTGATGTTACTAGGAGTGAAAATTGTGCACTGGAGCTTAAATAGTGAAGCTGGGGAAAATCCATGATTCAGAACAGAACCCAGACCAGCCAGCACATGAAGATAACAAGCTAGTGGTGTAAAATGTTAGCAGGCTAGAAGCTTCTTGTAAAGAGAAGGCATAATTTCCAGCATTTTTAAAGGAATAATTACACTTTAAAAATATTATTTTCTGCAAATTAGAGCCTCAAATATGAACGTTTAGGTTCAGGCTTATAGCTTTCCGAGATGTGGGAAATTGGCTATTGTGTTTGGCACAGATGAACAACCGAACTATCAAGAAACAGCAGCTGAGTTGGCTGCAGATTTAACCAAACAACACTTTATCTAATACTTTTATATACTTAGATGTGCAATAGTCTTATTTCGAAACAAGAAAAATTAACCGAGTCATACTTAATCATGAATTTATGAAGCTATGTGGCTTTTGAATGACTGTAGCATTGTTAGGAGAGTTCTGTTAGGTGGTGTGTGCAAACTTAAATATTTTTAATTGGCCATTGAACTATGTGTAAGGAGGTAAGAGTTGTTAAAGTCGAGGGAGCAACTGAACAATGGTCTGGGGACAAGGAGAAAATGATAAGATCTCATGGAAATAAAGAAGATAAGCATAGAGTCTGGCTGAGTGCAGTGACACGAGCTGGCATTTTGTCTGATCTCTTGTGATTGTGAGAGATGCCCTGGCATGTTTACTAGTTTTAAGCTGTCAGGTAAATAAGTTGGTGGGGCTTCGGTTTTTGTTTGAGTTGTTTTCCCAACAAACATCTCTGCCAGTGGCGTTGCAGAAAGTGTCGGAGGCATGAGCACTGTGGAGCAGGAAAGTTTCATTATGCACAATCGGGCCTTTCCTCCCCCCTTTTTAGGCAGCTTTAGCAGTGCTTCTAATGCTGACTAAACAGCTTGAAACCAAAAGCTTTGTACCAAGAGCCCAAGATTGTTTAATTTAGGAAGGATTGCAATTTCATTTGTGTATCCTTGAAAGGTGCTCAGGAGAGGTGCTGACTGACCTCTACTTTTCCCTGATTTTAACTTTAGAAATTGCAGTGCAATTACTGCTAACATGTAAGTCAGACAAGTCTTGCAAGGAATGTTTCTGCCCCACAAAGCTTTCAGAGTAAAACGATAAATCTGTTTTTAAAAATTCTTGCTCATCTATTTTTTTAAGTCCTGGTTCCTGAAGATGGCTTTCAGTGCTTGGTGGAGATTTCTTCCTGCTGAAAGCCTATTAATGAGGGTCTTTGATAAATCTGGAATTGGATTTGCCCTGCTGTTATAGTGTTGATTGCTTGAAAGCACAGATGCAGGCATGCACACACATGTAGAGAGTAGGGGGTGGCAGGGTGAAAGCTGGGCTCCTGATGTGGACAGCTGCCTCATCACTTGTGTGTTATTTCACTTGTAACTTTTTTATCCCTCTTGCCTGATTACTGGAATAGAAATAACAGAGACATGCAAGCTTGCACCTAAACACCAGGTGTGATGCAGTACTTTGCTGCAAATCATGCTGTTTCTTTCAGTGAAGATTTTGAAAGCCAGATTCTTGGGAAATTCATTACTAAAAATACAACATTTCTGCCCTGCAGCAAAGCAGATTTTAAGCTTAACTCAGGGAAAAAAAGACAGGTGGATCTGTGAAGAAATCCAGATATACCTGTTGAGTAGAGATTGCTGAGTGAAAGTAAGGATTTAGCTGTTTGAGTCATGGGTGGGCTGTAGGAGTTCAGTCAGACCCTAATTTCTATTTTAATACTTCAGGTTTTCCCAAAATGCTGTCTGGCAGCTTTGGGTGGAGAAGATCCCAGCTGCTTTCTGTTGCAGTGTCAACGTTTTTTAGGTGGTGGGTTCATCTTAGTGAGGCAGCTGTGTCACCAGAGAGATATGTGACAGCTATCTACTGCTTTTCCAGGCTGCCAGGTCCCTGCTGGCTCTGTGACAGGAGGTGAAAATAGGGCTGTGCCTTAACTTCATCCTCCTCAGGAATGAGCTGCCCCCAGTAATGCCAGCCCTGAATAAAATGTGTTTTGTTCTGGCTTGCCAAATGTAGCTATGGCACAAGGGCAGAGGGGGAACCTGGCCTGGGCTTAGGCAGACTGTAGTCAGTAGGACACCGGCTGTTGGGCTCTGCTGGTGATCCCTTTGCTTACTGGTGATCTCTGAAACAAGCAAGACTGTTTTTGAGAAAGGTGGGTGTTGTTTGGTTCTCAGTAGGGGCACCTATCTGTTAAATGAGTTAAATTTAGTAGCAAGAGTCAGACAGGAGTGTTTAGTTTCCCCACTTAGATTTTTTAAAAAAGACAAATGATTTTTCAAATAACTCTGTTGTAAATGAATGGTTTCCTTTGCCTGTGGCCTGCTCAAGTGTATATCCCAACCTGATCATGCATGAAGGACAACGTTGATTTTTGCAGACTTGCAGTACTGGCTGGATGTTCTGCATACAGAAATGTTTGTTAATCTTCAAAGTGGAAATGCTGTGTTTCAAGCTTGTGTTGCTGATGGATTTATGTGTACCAGGTTAATGAGATTCTCTGCAGACATAGTTTAAAGAACTTTTTTCAGATGGCTTTTGTCACTTCCTGGTATGAAATTAGCACGTGGTGGTACTGTAATGACTGCCTTCAGTGTTACAGTTTCAGCTGTGGCATAATACCTACAAGCATAAGCAAATATCTGCCCCATTTGACTTCCCAAATAAAACTTGCTATATAAAATGATGTGGAGGTTTATGCAGGCACGTGTTTTCACATTAGCTTGTTCTAATTCTTCTAATTGAAAATATACTGCTTTTCTGTCAAAACATTTAGTAAACAGGAACATGTGTTAGGAATACTGCTGATAATGCTATTTGTGTTAAAATCCTGTTATAACAACACCTAATAATAGGTTTTTCCATTTCAGTTGCTGTCATGGTTTGTGGTACCGTTGATCTATTGTCTTTAATTTAGACCATGTGACAGGCCCAGCCACGTTGTGAGCGCTGCTACTCGTGGTTTGTAGCAGATGGCACCAATACCAGGAGATGTGTTAGAGATGTGCATCCACTTAATATAAAATTTTAGAATGTTATGTAGAAGTGCATTTTTCCAACATTTTCCAGACAATTTAGGAGTCTGCCAGCCATAGTGGCATTGTCTCACTTGATAGAGGAAGAGGTTGGATGGTGGGAGAGTAAGAGTAGCCCCAGTGTGGTGTATTTTTGTTTAGTGCCTTGCCTGCAGAGCAAAGTGCCACAGGATGCTAGGCCAGTCAGCCCCTTCTGGCATCTTGTAACCCTTGGGCCTGACTTGAGGGCTTTCCCCTTGCTCATCAAAATGGCTTGTCAAAAATTGTAGGAATGGGATTGTTGTTTTGAATTTTAAAATTTAAACAGGTTTTTTTGTTACTTTTATGAATTGGTGGCTTAGGGGATTGCATCATCATGCACTTGTGTTGGTGGCCCCATGCCTGCTGAACTTGTCACTTGATCTGTGTCTCCTGACGCTCCCTTTCCTCTCTGTTCCTAGAAGACTTGTGAGCATGTACAAACCAGACAACTTCTTTAAAATATTTAGGTATATAGTGAGGTTTGAGACTTTCTTTCTATTTGGCTTGGGTTTGTGGAGTACTTCCTTATGTCACACCTCAGCCATGCTGTCTCAGTCTTATTTAGATAACTTTTTTGATCTTGAGAAGTAGGTGGTTTTAAAAAAAAAAAAAAGAAATGTAGTTTTCATTATATTTGTGTGTGAGGGGAAGTGCAAACATCAAAGGACTGAAAAGGCCAAAGGACTGAAGTGGTGTTCAGGCATTTTTCAGGTATATCCAGATATGAATTTGTTTGGGTTACCTGGTTAGTGTTGTGAAAAAAAAATCTCTCTTTAATTTTCAATGTGATCTTTAGAGTTTCTTTCTGTAAAATTCTCAATGACTGGGTTTCACCATACAGACAGGTGCTATAATGTACAAAGTGTGGTACCAACAGCTCTGTCTTCTTTAGAGTAGGATTATCTTGAAGCACGGAAAGAAAAAACGGGATCTTGCTTGTTGAGAGGAAATTGTTCTATTTTCCTGAGAAGACAAAAAGCTCTGTGGCAGTTTAAAGTATAGGCTGTGCTGGGCTTCCACATCAGAGGGTCTTCTCTGAACTAAGATGAGGTGCTGTGAGAAGCTGGTTATGCAACATGTTCAGAAAACGTATTTTTGAGCTACATTCTATTTTCAGAAAAGCTTTTAACTCCTTTGTGATGGAGAAGTGGCAGGAGTGCCAGAGCTGCACTATGCTGCAACTTGGCTGCAGGTTAAGAGGACCCTGAGGTCAGTGGCATTAAGGGCTCTTGGAGCAATCAATTACCCTTAACGAAGATGATAGGATAAAAGCTCTGGAATTGCTCCTAAGGGTCTGGTCCTGCTAGTGCTTATGTTCTTGTAACACAGTCTCCCCTGTGCAAAAATGAGCAGATCTTGTATAGGAAGTAGTTGTTCTGTGTCTTCTGTGCCTTTGAAAACTTCATCTAGATCCCGCAGTTCCACTGCTGCAGCCACTGGAGAAATAGCTTCTGCTTTCCTGTGGCTGGTCAGTGCGTTTTGTGGATTTTTGCCCCCTTTTGTGCATTTCTGGGAAGGGCTGTGGAGTAGTGACTGCTAGCCAGTCAAAGATGTCACTTCCTGGCCATAAACCTGGGAATGCTGCCAGGCAGTGACCAGTGGTGTGGCAGTGTGCTGCCTACATGAGCTTTCACATGGAAATGAGAACTGTAGGCTTGACCCTTCTGTTTGGCCAGCTTCTCTTTGCTGAATGTTTCTTCCCTTTTAGCTTCCCAATTTGTTGCCGTGGCCTTGCCTAAAAAAGCTTTGTCCAGCTTCCTCTGAGGTACAGCATCTGCTCAGACAGTACTGAAGGCAAGGGTGCTGCCTGAGCTGAAGCCCAGGTGGCATTTATGCTTCTCCCTCACCGAGGATCCATCCTGTCTACTGTTACAAGTATGGCTTCTGCACTCCTGTATCTGAGCAGCAGTAACATGGAATACTTACTACAGATTTTACTTTAAAAGCTGGTTGCAGTTGCCTCTTTCTGTTCTTTCTTTCTTTCGTAATTTATTATAGTATAAATCTGTATGCAAAATCCTTTGCTGCTGTAAAGGCTGTGTAGTGTCTTGCTAGTTATGCCAGTATTGGTCATATGCTTAAATTCATGTATATAAATACTGTCTGATATTATCTGCTGTCAAGGTAGTTTTCTCTCATCTCTGGAATGTCTATGTATTTTTTCATACTTATTCCCATAGCACTGCTTTCACACAAGAGGTGCTGTGGAATGGTTGTGCATTTGAAAAAAAAAGTACAAGCTCTTTGACATATTTATGTAAACGTTGGCAGATATATTTTAAAAATAAATACTGGATCAGTTCCTCTTTTATTTCCTTGTCAACGCCCGAGTTCAATAATTGGCCCTGGAAAAGCTGTGAACGGCTTAATTAACAGCCAGAGCAGAGCTCTGGGAGGCAGGTGTTTGGATTGTGTAGGCGTCTGCTGATAAGAGTCATTATTAGAGGGCAAACACAAAACTTTGATCTGTGCTATTGGCAGATAAAGATTTTCATGTTCCTTTCTTTTCAACGTCTTAGAGTGTACGGAGATGATCTGAAAGTGTACATTTGCATGAAATTATTTGCAGCTTTTTTCCTGTGTCTTATTTTTTATTTTAGAAATAAATTGAATCAGGTACAATTTTGATTTGTTTCCAAAATCAAACAAAAAACTTAACGTGTGTATGAGAGGTCTGGTTAGATGATATGGGGGTAATAAGTGACATATTATTTTTTTTCCCTTCAGTTTATAATACATCTGGTCTTCACAGTTTTTACGGTAATCACTGATTAAGTATTAATACCCTCTTGTCATGAAACACCAAAGCTGAGAAAGGCATGATAGAATTTCCTAGTCTTGCCTTTATTTGTATAAGGGAAATCCCATATTATCAGAGACTGCTTTGATCTAGCTTGCACAAACTAGATATGATTTTTTTTTCAGGGAAATATTGGTAAGAAGGGAAGCTGACCTAAAATACTGTGTGGGTTGCAGTAGGGTACTGTGTGACATGCAGAAAATATTTCCAGCTTACACATAGGTACAGAGGTAATGAGCTTATTCTATCATGAATTAATGCATATGTACCCTGCATAATTGTCAGTGTATTTAATTAATAAACTTATTGAGTGTTATTGACATGTTAAGTCTTAATACTGGTTTAATTAGTAATATTTTATTTTCTTCCTTTTTAATAGAGATCCTCGACCAACCAACCAACGTGTCAACAAGCACGTAAATAATGATACCTATCTTCGGGTTCAAAACCTGACTATCTTGATCAGAAACATTAAGACTTACTATCAGGTGAGATTTCTGCTCTCTGCTCATTAATCTGTGGTGCTGTACTGTTTTAGCTAGTGCAGGAGCTGGGGACTCAAAGAAGTTTGCTACAGGAAATGGAGATGAAATTGTGTTTGTGTAAAAGTACTTTAAGCCATGCTTTTTCTTCTGAAAATGACAGTACAGTTATCTTCTCCATCTATTCCTCATGGCCAGAGGCAGCTTCCTTGCCTTCCTCTTTTTTTGTTTTTATAGAAGTTGTTGTCCTCAAAGACTGTCATAGCATTTGGAGATGTGTGTACTAAAGGGGCTTTGTGGTAGGGTTGTGTATGTGAAGGGGTTTGATGAAATGGAAGTTGTGTTTCTAGGTATAAAACTTTATAAAAACAGGAAACCTTTTCTTAAAGGGGCTGCTAGAAAATAAAATCTTGATGAAGGAATGTTTGTAAAACTAGAACAAAAATCTGTGCTTACCTTGAAGGTAGACTTCTTACACTCTGTACTTTGGTGTTCAAGCAGTTGTTTCTTCAGAACCCCTCTAAGACACAGAAGTGCAGGAATGACTGCAGAGTCTCACACTGCACTTGTTGGGTGTCATTCTTGAACTGTCAGTGTTCCTCGACTGTAAAAGTGCTCTCCTAAACCAGAGTGGTGACAGCTGAGTGCTTTTGCAGAGTTATGAGCATGTTGGCTCCTGCTGGAGAGCCATGGCATAAACTCAGGTACTCTAAATAGAATTTCTGTATGCACACTGTTGTGTATATTTGGACTTCTTAGTGAGGTGGTAACTGTTCTACTGTTTCCTTCTATACATCTTTTGCAAGACTTGAATGCTGTGCAGTATATAAACCAGGCTGAAACCACTTAGGGTTGTTAAAATGCTTCTCTGCATGTCTTAATCATATAATGAAGAAGCCAGTTGTAGGAATTGATGTCAGTGTGTTTACCCTGGACATTTCATCTTTTTTGTATATATAGAAGAGACTGTGTATTGGTTTTGTCTTCAAAATACAGAAGTGTAGAGTAGTGCCTTTTCATGCCATTCTCTTCCAAAGCTTGCCTACAACTCTTCCATGTGATTGCACTACTCTGCTCCTGAACTTGCTTAGGGAAACCTGAGAGAGAGGCACTTGTGAAAAATTACAAAGTCAGATGCACTGTGTGACTCATGTGTGCAAGTTCCAGTAGCCTGCTGGGAAAACAAAGTAACTCAGGTTTGAGATGATGTAGGGGAGGATATCATGTATTCCTGAAGTTAACTGTGTCTATGTCTCTTGAAATCTGGAGATGCTGATGAAATTTGATGTCATTCTTGAGATTTGTGATTTCTAAGGGGAAATTCCATTTGGTCGTAACTGGAGGCTGAAGTTTGGGGTTTAGTGAGTTGGTTTTTTGTTTTGTCTTGTTGTTTCTGTAACTCAGTAAATAGTTTAAATACATATGGAGTCTACAAGAGAGATTAGTCCTAACTTTCTTCTTGCCCCCACAAAATTTACTGTCTGAGAGTCTGGTCCTTAAGGTGTTGAAGCTTTCATTCATTAACTATTTTATTCTTTTTTTTTTTTCCTTCTTTCTCAAAGCTGATACTCTGACCTCTTTTATAAGTACCTGGAGCAAGACCAGAGTCAGGAAAAAAGAGAAGTGATTCAGAGTCATGTGTTATATTGCTTGTTGACCTAGCTGTTGAGCTAATCCAATAAAGCTAGCAACAACTAAAATAGGTTAAGACACAGAAATTTCAATGGGAAACAGTAGCTGAGCCTTGCAGTAGCAGTGATGTTCCTGTTGTAGTTCTGAAATTAAATACAGTGAATCTTGCTGCCTGAAGACTATATATATACTGTATGTAAAGAAAGCAGTCATGAGAGCTCATCAGTCTTTGTTGTAATTACATTTTCAGGACCAAATGCAAAGTTTAAAATAAAATAACTTTTTTTTTTTGCTTGTGGTAATAACATAAGGAACTTATTTTTCCCTGATACAATCATATCTTCAGGGCAAATCCAAGGTCTTGATGTTAATCTGAGATTCCCTTTCATGTGGTGTGTGCAGCCTTCAACTCACCATAGTCTGGGGGTAGTTGAGGCCATCTATGCTGTAATTGAGCTGTGTGTGAGATTGATGCTGAGTATAATGTTGCATCTGTACTCATGTCTCTGTTAGATGTTTGGTTCTTGTCATTTAGTATATGATTTAAGTAGGTTCTACTAGAGTTTTTTATAACATGCAACCAAATAGATGCTTTGAAATATTAAGTATTCTTAATAATTAAATATTATTAGTTAGGCTACTTCTCTCCTGAATATTAGAGATTTTTTTAAATAGTCTGAAGTTGTGGGCATTGTTTAGTGAAGTAGTATAAATACATTAGCCTAAGTTAAAGTGAGGGTAGTGTCTTACTGACTGAAAACACATTTACAGACTGTGAGGGAAAAGCTCCTGACAAACAATAGGAACACAAGTTTTCCATTTGCTCAAGAGAAACAAAAGCTCCTAAAAATACAATATTGACCTTGACATTTTACATTCCTCTTTGCTTAATGCACCAAAGTCAAGTTTATGGCATAAATGCTGAATTTGGTGGACCAGATTGTCTAGAATGAAGCAGCATTTTAGTGAATCTTTTTTGAAGGACGTTGGTAGCTATGAAAGAATCCTTGCCCTTCTCTGTACTGGGCAGGAGCAATCAAGAGTGTGACATAAATTTATGGTACTGTAAACAGTAGCTGAGGAAGGTGACATAAGTGCCTACTAAAATTAATGCTGATATTCAGAAGGTAGTTGACATTTCAGATCATGTAATTGTCCATTCTGTCGGTACCTAATATCAGATTTCTCATATATCTATATAGCTGATCTCTGCATTAAAGCGAAAATCTCATTAATACAGATCATACTACTTCAGAAAACAAGGCCAGGTCTGATCCAGAAGTACAGTTCCAAGTATTACAGTGTTGGCACTTTCCTGAGCTCATAAGCTGAGGGTTTCTGCTGGAGATAAAGCAGAAACAAGCCAGGTTATTGGTGGAATTTGGGTTTGATTTAAGCTTTAAAGATCAGCCCTATATGTGTTTCACCAGACATAACTTTGGATGGGTAAGTGCAATGAAGAGGCCTTTTTTCTGTTTGAACAACCTTCTGTTTGAATTTCCTTTAGAAATTCGCTAACTTGTTAATTTATAATTTTCTGAAAAGTTGCTGTCTTGCAACTTTGACCTGCAGGAGGCTTTATTGCTGGTGGCTACTAAGAAAAACAGTGTCAAGACTCTTAAAAGGGAGGACAACACTGGTTGCTGCTGGCTTTGGTGGTTTTTATTTATTTGTTGGCTATGTGATACTTGTTACCAGTGGGTACTGTGCAACATCTTTGCATTTTCCACTCTCTCAGCAGCTGTACCATTGCAGGTTTTATTGACTTGAGAGGGCCCCTCTTTTGAAACCGAACATATGACTCATTTTGCTGGAGGATCTTATGAGCATTCAAGATAATGTCATTAATTGCATTTAATAATGGTTACACTACTGGTTCACTGGAGAAATGGCTGATCATAAAACTTCTGGAATTGGTGCCATATCTTGGAAAAGGCTGAACACAGCAGAAAGTTTTCTTTGCTCATAGTGTGAAGTTTATGTAGCTCTTCTTGCTCTGATTGAATTCCAATGCTTGTCTTTAAACTGAAAGATGATGAAAGAATGATAGCAAATCTGAAGGGTGTTAGGTCTCCCTTTGCTGTGTTGTAGAGAATATTTAGATCCTGTAGGTGCTGCTACTTGAAGATTCCACCTAAAAGCAGCACCTGATATCTGCAATGCTTGTAATGTGCTCTTATCTGTAGAGTTTTGGGAGCAGCCTAAGACATGCTGGCAGGAAAGCTTGAACTGTCTTTATTGTGCTTCCTCTGCTCATGTATCAATCTTTGGGTTTAGTGTTTTTTTCTAAGGAACTAAAAATCACTTTGATACCAATTAATAAAAGAGGAGTTTTATGAAAGTGTCTGTTTTGAAAGCAGCTAGTTTCCTAACCTTCAAAAATGTCAGTAATCACTCCAACAGTATATCCTGCACTCTTCAGCTGAAGTTCCTTACATTTACATGAAAAACTTGAAGCTGACAGGAGAAAAGAATGCCAAGAATCCTTTGGCTATGTCTGGATGGGTATTATGGTCACATCTGGAGTATGTGGATGAGAAATGCTGGTGGAAGAAATGCTACAGCGTGGTCATGACTGTATTTTTGTTGCCTCTATTCCCTGCAGTTGTGGCCACTAAATACCTAGCAGATTACCTCGTGTTTCTAAAAGGTTCAAAATATCTATTAAAAAAAAAGTTGTACTGAGACACAATCCTGAGAAGAGTTGTGATTGTATGGCATGTGCAACTTCAGTAAGAAACTCATAAAAACCCTTGGTGTTCTCATTAAAGTAAGGGGGTGTGGGTAAAGGGGAAGCAAATCACTGAATTTTTAGAGACTATATTACTACAATTCCTATTGTCCCCACCTAAATCACTTAGCTGGGCCCAGAGATCATGGAAGGCAAGGATGCCTTACTTTTAAGGCATATTTCTTCAGACACGTGTCCTCCTTTTACTTCGCTGCTCTATATAACAAGTATAAGCAGCAGAGTTTTTATCAGGTATGTTAAAAGATGTTAGCTGCCCAACAATTGCTGAGGCTGTTTCTAACCTCTGGAATACAGATGAGTTTGTTTTTAGGTGGAGGCAAATACTGGTTTTCCCTGTGGATCAGCAAAGGTCTTGCAATACCAGCAGCTTCCAGATCAGTAAACAACCCCCACTTCTGTAGTTGAAGCACTGAGTCGGGTTTAGAGCTCTTAGCTGAACTGCAAAGAGGAATTCAGATTTGGAGCTCCAGATTTGGGCACAGCCTAGGGACTGGCAACTGTACTCAAGCTATAAATAAAGTTCTGGAAGTAGCAGTGTCCTCCTGTGTGAGCTGGAATCTTTCCCTACTAGGCAGGCTACTTCCAGTGGGCTAGTAATCTAGTCCTTAGCAAAGTAAACAGCAGAATGCAAAAAAAAATGCACATAAATGCGCTCACCCTGAAGTCAAAAAAGTATTTTTCTGTTCTTAGGGGGAAAGTTTGTACCCCCAATGCCCTACGGAACTACTTTTTGCTAGCTTTGTTAATTTGATGGGTTTAAGCTATACTGTGCCTGAGTGACTGCTTTCCTTTGACTCCTGTTCCCTAGGGAACAGTTTTGGCTTAGGGACAACCTTTCTTCATTTTGAGCTTTAAATTCTGAAATTATTAACAGTGTCAGCTTTCTCGTGAACAAGGTATCCAAAGCTTCAACAGAAACTGTTTAATTCAAATGTTTTGCTGATCTCATTCATGCCTAAGTGCAGTTCTCTCCCTTTTCTTTACAGTTGAGTGGGCTGTATTCATAGAGTTTCCAAAATTTTCTGCATTGGCAATTGTACTGTTGCACCTATCAGAGGCAGTGTGCTTGTTCTTGTGGCCTGAACTTACAGACACCCAAAGCAGCAACAATGAGCAGCCATGAAGCCTCTGTTTTTCACAAGTCTACAATAAATAAACAAGCTTCTATGACAAATAAGTTATTCGTAAGGCACAATTGTAGGGGTGGTCTGTGTTTCAGTAAGGCAGTGGGCCTTTCAGGACTTGAAATTCTGCCACTGGCACAACCTGGAGTAGAATCTTATTAGCTGTGTATTTGCTTCCGCTTCTGTTCTTCATTTGACTTGTAGTTAGTTTAAACTTGCTACAGGCATAAACTGTCTATATGTAGTTATGCAGTACTTAGCTTAATGGAGCTTTCTTGGTCTGGCAGTGACAAAAATATTTTGAGTTAGGCTTTCTCTTCTGCAGGAGAATGATCATGAGACATGGTTGGGTGTAAGACTGGTATTGTCCACAGGGAATTATGAAGACATTCGCCTGCTGGGTGCGGGGCAAGGGAACGACTGACCTTGGTGCAGCCATTCTGGGAAATGCTGAACCAGTGATGTTAGTCTTTGAATTAGTTCTTCAGCTGAAAATATCTACCACTCTGCTGCAGCGAACAAACACAAGAAGCACAAAAATCATGATAGTTTTGTGTAGGTCCTGTTATCAGGTATTTCAATGGGAAAGAGACAGTCAGATGATTCATCACTAGCAGTCAGACTGTCTGATGCTTTGTTAGTGAAAATTGTCTTGATCATTTCCAGAAGAACTAAACAAATATTTCTGCTTCAGAGTTGAAATAAGTTTCTGTAGAGGTAAGTTTTAAATGTCCCCAGGCTGGTGAGAGGTACCATTCCAAGTGACTTAGTAGTGTGCTGTTGGACACCTGATTGAGATTACTTGCTGTGATTCTAGGAAGCATTTTGGCTGATAGATTGAATTCTATCTGGAAGTTGAAGGGATGACTGATTTTAGAGACATGGTTTTTTCCCTTAAGGCTCTATGTGCATTTCAATGCAGAATGAAATAGTGACCTCAAAGAGATGGAAGAAAATGGCTTGACTTTTAAACTACTGTTTTCCTGGAGCTAGAATGTGGGAAAGGGCAGAGTAGCCTGACATACGTCTGCAGTCTTGTCTTTGTTTTTCTTCATAGGCTAGAGGGGTGTGAATATATTGTGCAGACAAATGAAGAAACTGAGCCAAGAAGAGAGGTGTAGTGTCCTAAAATACAGTGGCAGATGGAGGTGACCTGTAAAATTTTACAGTATGGAATAGCTGTTTGGTTCCCACACAGCTGCATTTATTTAACCTCTGACATGTTAATTGAGAGCAATTCTTGAGATGTCTGAACTGCAGAACACATCCATGGTATCCTTTATATGGCTTAAAAAAGAGTAATCTGAGAGTGTGTGTGACTTTCCTTAGTGAAAGCCAAGGCCTGATGTTAATCTCCTTGACTGTTGCTGTTATTACCAATGCTAAAGCCACAGAGTATTTCAGTCCCCTGCTACATATGTATTTTTAGATATTCAGTTTGAGATGTAAGTCACTGTTCAGACAGCCATGTTCAGTCCTGCTGCCTCAATTTTGGGCAAATGCTCTATTTTTGTCGGCTGAAATTTTGCAGAGGTGAATTAAGTTTTGTAGAGCCTACCAATTTTGGGTAAGTTAGAAAACGGTCATCATGCCACTTACAGCTGAAAATAGTTTTGAGGTTAGTTTTTTGCTAAAAGATAGTAAAAAAAAATTAAAGCTAAAGATTGCTTTTTTGCCTGTGTTTCTGTAATGAGTTCCATGTCATTTAGTACTTTTCATTAAAATGTCTTTAAAGAGAGAAGATGAATTCCACAAATGTATAAAGTATGATTGCTAAACAGTCCCCTAATTGCATACCAGTTCCCAAAGCAAATAACTTCTGCTCTTTAATGGCAGGTAGTAAAGAAAAGTGATTTATATTCTTATTTTATTGGCATGTTCTGCCTGTTAAAGTGTTACTTAACCTCAATAAAAGTGACACTGGATTATTGTCACATTCTGTATTGTGACACACAGGGTTCAGTCCACAGTCTTGATTTCACACAACTCTGACTCCAGATTAAGGTTTGGTGTCCAGGCTCATTCCAGGCAGTGATCTGTGGCCCTGTGGTATGGAGCAAGCAAAGGTGTCTTTTTGTGCCTGTAACTCAGCTGGCCTTGGCTTTCCACTCAGCAGCATCCTAGTTCAGCTTTTGATACAAAGCTCTGCAATGAGCTTTCACCTTTTTGTACACTGTTCTTTTTAATAGCTTATTGGACCTGTAAGCAATTCTTCCACAGTGTATTTTCATCTGAGACAGGTATTTGAGATGTCTTTTAAAGCAGTGCTTCACTGTCATTTTGAAGGAGTGTAGGGTTTCAGATTGGTGTGAGAGATCTTAGATCTAACGCAGAGTTTTATTTACTTCTAAAACTTTTGTGGCTTGTGTTGTAAAGGTCTGCTTGGGTTTGTTGACCTCCTGTACTTTTGACAAATGTGAGTTCTCTTGGGCCAAGAAATTCACATGAAGGTTGTGGAGACACCTACCCTGGTTAGGAATGATGGGATTTACCCCAGTGAGCAGTCACTGGACCTGAGAAAGTCACAAACCTGGGGACAGGAGGGAGTTTTAGTGTGCTAGTTTCTATGCTGAAGGTAACTCACAGGAAAGGGTAAATTTCCTATTTTACATAGTGTATGGACTTTACACCAATGCAATTTAAGGAAGGCATCAGCTCATGAATGCACAGAAATTAAAATGCTATCACTTCCTCATGCATGCATGCATCTCCCATTTGCACACGTGTTGGTTTTTGAAGAGAAGGATTTATAAAATGAGCAAACTCTAAGGAGCAAATAAAGCAGCAAATTAAACTGTATGCACATTATACTTCAAGTAAGCAGAATGACTTTTTGAAATAGCTGTTTAGATGGCCTATTTGAATATGAGCTGTGTGAGCTTGTGCCTCTCTGTTTTCCGTTATGGTTAAGAGACGGAGTTGAAGGAGAGTGAAGTGTTTAAATTCTGCTGGGTCCTCATATGGCCAGTAAAACTGCCTAAATAAAAATCTGCTCAGCAGACAGAAGTGGCCCCTGTGGAGCTGTCACTGTCTCTTCTCTTTCATAATTGGCATTATTAAAAATCTCTAGATGTTTATTTAATTTATTTTTTAGATTTAAATGACATAATTTGTGTGTGTTAGGTGATCAAGATAACATTGATAGACATCTGCTCCTTTGGGAGCTGGTAGGAAAGACTCATCTTAGCACAAACGAAAAGTATTGTATTAATTCCATTTCATTTTCACAGGACAGAAAAATATTTATTTAGTGGGTTGTTTATATTTTTGAACTACAGTAGGTGATGCTTTTTCTCTAAAAAATTCACCTTTATTTTCCTTACATTAAAGAACTGACTTCAAAAACGTCAAAGTTGTTTGTTGTATGTATAAGAAGCAAAAGAAGATAAGTGGAACCTTAAGAGTAGTTCTTAGGTGTCTTTTTTTCCTTTTTTTTTTAATGGTGCTCCTATCTGTAATATATCTACTAGAAAAATATTTGCAAGGGAGTGTAGCATCAAATGTGTATCCCAGAAAGACCTGTTGGTGTGCAGTATGTGTTACAGGAGGGGAGGTTGGTGCTGAGTTTGATGCCTGGGTCATTTTGGAGCAGCTCTCTTACAGTAAAGCTAAATGACTGGGGTCCCAAGGGAGGCATGAGCATTTTTTGATAGAAACTGGAAGGAGGTGAATTTCTTTTAGGATTTTTTGATACTACAGGCAGAACTACCAAGTCTGTTAAAATGTTCATTTGTCAGGATGAAGTTTCTGAAGAAACAGCATCAGTTCCAGGAACCAGTTATTCTAAAAGTAAAACACACTTCATTTGAAAAAACCCCAAAACCAACCAAGCATAAAAAAATTAAAAACTATAAGAAACCCCAAGCAAAAACAAACCAACAAAAGAAGTCCAACAAAAACTGCAGTCACCAAAAAACCCCTATAGCCAAACCCCTTCTAGTTTGACTAGTAACCTGTTTGCGTTACTTGGAGTCTCTCAAGGCTGTGTAGTTACTTCAAAGCAAAACAATTCAACTACAAGGAGTTGCCCCTTTAAGGTAGTGTCTCAAGGTCACTTCTTTAATGTTGATATTTTAAAAAGTGAAAGAAAACCCCCAACAACCAAACCAGATAAGTCCCACTCTGTCTTCTGTGTTTTCCTGAATATGCAAAAGCTGTATGTCAGTATTGAAAGTTTTCTCTTTGTTTTCAGAGTTTGTGGCAAATGCTTATCTGAACAGCATGTGGACGTATCTTTAGTTTTACATGCAGAAGGAATAATTCTGTAGTAGAGGACCACAAAAGCTGCCATTATTAGAAGCCTTGCTTACACTTCAGTGCACTGGCACTTACTCTAGCTCCCAGCTTTCAGTCATGCAGAAGAAACTAAACCAGAGTGCTCTAATTCTCAAACTTGGTTGAGCTGTCTCACATTTCTTCCAGTATGCATTTCCTTTGTAGCCTGAGCCAAAATCTTGATTGTAGAGGTGATTTTCATCCCCTTTTTTTCACTTAGCCCGTTCTTTTTTTATAAATTGCTAGATCCAAATTCTGTGCAATTGAGGGATTCAGATTTCAAATAATTTGTTGTTGCTTGAAGATTTGTCTTCCCTTAGACACAGCTGCAGTTTGGCCTTTTGTTTCCTAAAGCATTTCAGTTAACTTGCAATTGTCCTTTCTTTGTATGCCTTAGGAGCTGATTTTTAGTGACACTGACTTGATAGACTAGAGGTGCTGAGCATCTTGCATATCAGGGTCTTCAAACAGTTTTGCTTTGATATTCTTGCATATTGTGGGACCAGAGCTGTCTTGCCAGATTGTGATTTGGTTTGGTTCCTCTTGACATATTGCTAGCATATTGTAGCTTTTACCAGTGTCAAAGTATGTATCACACTTTTTCAGTGCTTAGAGGTTTTGCAGTGTTTATGGCAGCCATTTGGGTATCTGCAGAAGATACACTGGCTTGCTTTCCAAGTCTTGAGCTTAGCAGGACACCTAATTTTGGAGGCTTTGAGTGCTCTGCCAAACCTGCTGTAAGAGAGACACACTCAGATGAGAGAGCTGAGTTGGCATGAGAGAGTAAAAAGCAGTTGTTTTTCTAACCCAATAAACTGCTGTGCTCTTCTACCACACAGACTTTGCAGTCAGCACTGTCATCCATTTGTAAAGGACAGCTCATTTAAAGCTTCTTTTCAGTAGGCTTTTAAACAAGTAGAAATATAATCAGGCAGATATAGAATTATTACCAACCATATTATTATAACTCTTGAGACTCTAAAGGAATAATCTTAAATACCAAATATGTGAAAAAATCCCAACTTCAACAACAGAAAAAACCCAAGCCCGCAAGCCACTTTGATCTTACTGATACTCATGCAAGTCTCTCCCTTCAGGTTGCATAAATCTTAATTCCCCTAAGTGTTTTGTAAGTTAAGGAAGTTAATGGTGAAGAGTGATTTATTTTCAGTTAATTAAATGCCACTGAATGGTGCTTAAAGCACAAAAAAGTTCTCGATCGACTGTTTTTTCTGTAATAGGTAGTATATAATTCCCAGCTTAAAACTTGAGCAGTAACTCAAGTAAAATACTTCAACTGCTTCCACAAAGTATATTTAATATCAAAGGAGGTGAGAAGCAGATTAGCCTTCAGCACATTTCTTTTAAATAAGCTTTTCTATGTGTGATAATTTTGAATTAGTGAATCTGGGATTTTAAAACAGCTGTCTGACCAGTGTGCCAAAGGAGGTTATCAGGTCAACACTAGATTTAAGTCATTATAGTTGTAGGGGGTTTTTGTTCTGTGTGGGGTTTGTTTATTTTGTTTTTAATGTATAGTGTTGCAGTTTGAGTAGTTTGTGTAACTGGTTAAGAGGTGCTGAAAGATATATCTGCCTAAGCAGAGGCTAGGAAATACCCAGTCCTTGTTTTTTATCCCCAAAACACAGCCATATTAAAAATTAAATCTCACACATACACAAACTTCTTCTCCCCAGAAATTCATAACAAAGACTAGCTTTCTGAACTGTGGGTTTCATTGCATTTGTGTGTGTAGTTTTTGGGGTAGTTGTTAGAGTTTTTTTCTTCTTAAGAAAGAGTAAATGCACTCTGCTGGAATATGCTGTGAACTTGCAGTTGCTTCCTTGTTTATCCTCTTTGGTGCCTGTGATGGAGAGTGTTTCACTGATACAGTGTTCTTTTGTTGGGGTGTTGTCTTTGCTGAGATGATAAGGAATGGGTCCTGCCTAACCTGGTACCAAGAAACTGTGAGAGGGGCAAGCGTGCAGATCCGGAGAAATGTACCTGGAGCTCCTTTCATCTCCAGAAATAAAAATTTCTGGTACTGTCAAGTTAGTCTGAGTTACAATGAGGGGTGCTCGAGTGTAAAGAGAGATTAAACTGCAAAAATGTACTGCTTAGTATTTCATACTGGTCAGTTCAGATATGTTTGAGGTGCTTAATGTCACACTTGTTTAGTACTTCAAATATCTGTTTGATTCTACAGCAACAAAAATTACCTATGAGTACATGGGATGGATTTTGAAACTATTTTTATGCATTGTAATAACTTTGTTTTCATCGTTGTCTTTCTCCACTTTCAGCTAGGACTAGGATTTTTTTTTAAGTCCTTCTTCCCCTTTCCTGCCTTTTTAACTGTCAGATGAAAGTTTAACTTGCCCCAAATTAATTAATTTAATTAAAGATTTCTGGCCACTTGGAAGAAAAGAGATAGTTCCACAAAATGAGAAAAGGTGGTATTAAAGTACATCTGTGTGACTCAGGTAAGATAAGTTAAGAACATGAAATAAATTAAATGGAACAGTAGTCAGAGGAAAAGACCCTAGAATATTTGGACTCTAAATGTTGATAGGTTTACCTGGAAGAAGGGGAAAATCTGAGATGCAATCCCATTTGCTGGATTTGACCTTTGGAATCTTTGCTTTATTTGCCAGGTAGTTCTGCTGGTGTTGATGGTGACTTTGACTTCCTTAAAGCATGAATCTGTACAAACTGAAATGTACAGCTTCTCAAATTCCTAGACCTTGCAGCACAAGCCTTCTGTCAGATGAGTACCAGGTTCTAAGGACTGGTTTTCTGTCTGGTGGGTGTGTTGTGACTGTGCTGGGCACAAAACCTTTCCAGCTGGGCTCATGTGGGGTAGGGCACAAGACCTCAAGCAGTAGGGACCATGCCTGGAAGCAGAGACCGTTGGTATTAATTACTCCTTCTGTATGTGAAGAAGCATTCAAATGTCATGATGGAAGTGCAGTGCTTTTTGCTTGGTGTTACAGGAAGTCTCCTAGAAGGGTCTCCTTCTGGACTCCTTCTGCTAGTCTTAACTTAGAAAAGGATTTTAAAGGATTTTTAAATTTTACTAAGCTGTGATGCAAATCTTAAGACTTTATGGAAGCTGTGTGTTCATAAAAAGGCAGAATTTTGTTAACTGAGATCAGCTCACTGCACTGAGGGGGGAGGGAGGTTATTGCACTCTTAGTCAGTTTAAGCACTCCCAGTTTGTTTAATCATCATTCTCTCTGTGTAATGCAGGCCCTTTTGAGTTTCACATATTTGGCATACGCCGCTGCTGCTCTATCAGAGAAATTATGAATGAGATGAACTGGTTTCCTGACACTTGGGAAGCCATTGAAGTTTGTGCTCAACAGAACAACCATACTGAGTAATGTAATACAATATTAAATACACAGCAGCCTAAAATAATTTCTATTTGCGGAGTGGGGCCAAGCCTTTTTTGTTTATTTTTTTAGCATATCATCAAAACAACTATTAAAAGGGAAAAATAATAATTAAAAAAAATTATTGTCCTTCCAAGGAACCAGCTAGAAGGGGGTAGAGTTTAACTACTACCTCTCACCTTTTTAATGACAAGTCATTAATTTTTCTTTGATATTCAGAGCAAGTCTGTTCCAGTTCCCAAGACACAGGCTGTATGCCCTTGAGGAGTAAAGCAATTAAGAATTACAAGGAGTATTATGTATTGCAGAAATAAGCAACCTGCTGAAATAGTAACCTGCCATGTGCTCCTAAGTCTCTCTGTATGAATCAGGGCTTTAAAGTGGTGACTGATACATGAAGAATATGTCATCTTTGAGATTAACAGGACAGCTGCACTTGAGAGGAGGAACACATTTATTTTCATGTTCTGTAACACTGACCTTCCTTCATGCAAGAAGATTCAGGCTTGAGTAACCACTTAAAATGCTGCCACAGTCCTTGAGATAATATTGCTCTTCTGGAGAGACAAAGCAGGCTACTATCAGGTTTAGCTGAACATACTTCATTATACTGTAGCTCTAGTACCACAAACTCTCAATTCCTGACTGTATTAACTGCCTGGCATTCTTTCTGAGACTTCCTCCATTGCAGAAATAGGCCATTTAAGTTAGTCTTGCTTTCTTGGGTAATTAGTCTCTGTAATGATTTCTCTAGCTTTCTCTCAGTTGGATAAGTAACCCTGGCTCTTACGATGTTTAATACCCCATGGTATAGCAGTACCTCCTGGTATGGAGTAGTGTCTCATTCTTGGCCACTGGATTTTATGCAGACTGGTTTGGGAAGAGCTTGGGAAAGCAATAATTCACTTTGAAGAATTGCTGTGGATCTGTGTTTCATGTCTGTCTGGACTCAGGAATTTGAACACTTCTGTATTAACCACTGGACTGCTGTTTTCCTCAATTATATACATGTGAAGAGCAGCACACTTGATGAGGCAGATGCACTGGAAACACATCAAAGTTTATTAAAACATACATCAACAACATTTAATAAAAAAATTGCCTAGTGAAAAAAGTTAGTGTTAATTAAAGAATTTGTGATTATTAAGAGTTCAGAATCGAAAGTTCATGTTGCTTGGCTGCCAGATCTCACAAAAATAAATTCTGTGAGAGGTCCAAAGAGGGAGAGCTTATACATCTCACTCTATATAACTGAGATATTTTTAATTGATAATGAGAAGTGGTGTGTTACAAAGCAGTGGAAACCACTTTGCACTGTCTGCATTCATAAAGAGGTGCTCATTAAAAATTCACTTTTAGTCACCACCTGTTATTTGTTTAATTTGGTGCTTTACTGCAGCGCTGTATTATTTTTGTCATCCTTCTTTTCTGAAGCACATTATTCATCACTTTGAACCATATGGCCAGAAATATATTCTGAACATCTGATTTCTGTACTGACCATTCCCTGAGGAAAAAGCCTCGTGTCCATGTTTATGACCAACTACCGAACCCTCTCCTGTCATCTTTTCATGAACATTTCTTAACCTTTTGCATACTAAAGATGCAATTAGGGGATTCACAGCTGTGATGCTACAAGGCAACAAGGGGCTTGCACTTGATTAGGCAGAAAAGGCCTCTCTGCTCAAATTCATAAATAAAAAACAAGTATTATGGGAACAGGGGAGAGCTTTCTGCAGGTCCTGTGTTCTCCACTTCCCTTTCCCATGGCAGCAGGCACCTTCTGAGGGGGGTGTGTGCAGCGAGGTGTGCAGTGACCTGGTTGCTGCTTGCTGTGGTGGCCTTTGCTCTTTCCTTGCCTGGGGTGGTACCCAAGGGTCGCCCCTGGCAAAATTTCATAGAAACTTGTAAACAAGTTTGATTCTTCTGGATTGGTCTCATAAAAATCAATATGAAAGATGCCTGTGGAATTGTTTTAATTTGTTTTCCTTGTCTACTCCAAATGTTCTGTAGTGTACAAGCATAACCGGCGATAAAGAACCCCATTAAATGTGCTGCGGCCCTGCATTTCAGGACTCTGGCTTTATTGACTGTGCATATCTCCTCTGTTTGGAGATAAGATGTTGGCATGGTGCTGTCTCCCACTTATCTTTTGTGATAGCAGCGTGTCTGGTAATGCTTGCATGAGCTGTGCACTCTGAACAGGGCATGTGTGCAGTGTACTACAGTGAATTTTTCCTTTAATGGAGGGCAATGGAATGAATAGATGGCAAAGTGTCCTTTTCTTTCAGTCTGGTGTGAAATCTTGTATTTAACATGGCTAGTGGGCAGGTTTCATTCTCATTCTTCTGGCCTGAGCACATACCAAAAACCTGCCATACAACCTGGTGTAATCAGCAGTCTGCTCACAGGAGGCCCTAAGTTTGAAACAGCAGGAGTTTTGCAGCTTGGAGCTGAATGGTGTTGGCAGAGCTGTTTGAAGAAGTTTGCTTAGTTCCTGCCTGCATTGTGCTGAGCCAATTTCAAAGGGCCTGTTGCCTCTACCTCGTGAGAATGACTTCCAGTCAAAATTCACAAGGAATCATGTATCTACTAGTCTGAAATGCAGCAAATACTCTTTTTATTTTCAGTTGTGCCTGTTTTTGTACTGCTGCTTAGAAAGTAACATCAGTGAATACAAATTTAGTTTGGGGGAATTTCTGGTCTTTACTACTGTGTGTTAATGTTCAATTTAGCAGATCTGCATATTTCCACTATCAAAAGAAATTTCTTCATTTGGAGGTTTGAACTAAAATGCCGGATTTTAGCACCCTGTATTTACTGTGTATCTTCATGTTGTGGAAATACAAACTTTGTGTTATGCTGACATTTAGAGGAACAGTGGATTTGGGTATGGTAGCTGAGGTGCCTAAGTACCTAGATTTGTGTTAAGGTACTGTATTATACTTGTTGGATTTCTCTGATTGCTTTCGCCCTTTATAATTTGTGAGAGCTGTGTGTTTTCTGAGCACTGTGAAGTAAGACCATTAGTTTTGATGCCCAGCTTCAAAATGCAGACTATCACTATAGGTTTGAAGAGCACAGTTTGTTTTACTGTAACATTCTTTTGGTGAGTGACTATGCCAGTTCCCATAGGGCTCCAGTTTCTGATCAGCCATTCATCACCGAACTAATTCATGGTACTCTGAGACAAACAGGTTTGTCAGAGTAATTCGATGCCTCCACCAAAGTATGTTTAAACAATGATGCAGAGCCATTTTAATAAGTTACGTGAAAAGCTGCTACTAAACCAGAATAAGATAGTCCTTACTCCAGCATTTAACATCGTTGTCATTCCAGAGTTTGCAGTGGAGCTCACATGGCTCCTTTTCCTGTTTTATAGTGGAACTCCATGCCAAGGTTTTGTAAACACTGTCTTTGTAGATAAAAATATTGCCTGTACTACGTACTACATTTTTCTGATTGTAGTGTCTCTTAGAATTTCATTGGAAGCTGCTTCTAGGAATCAGACTTCTTCTGGACCACCAAGGAGGTTCAGGGTGCTTTGAGTGCTGCTAGGCTTAGTTCTGTTGCTCAGTAGATGTAACAGCATAAACTTCTACAAAAGCATAAGATTTTGTATAACCCATATCTTCTGAAATACTAATAATCTTTATTTCTACAAAGCAACACAGTCCAGATGTGCTGGATGGGAGGTGTTTCTGTTCTTTGCAGCCTGAGGCTTGAATTTCCCATGCCTAGAGCAGTTTTTCTGGGGATTTACCTCACCTCTTCTGCTTCCAGCTCATAAGGGTTGCACTGCTGTTGTTTTGTGATCTGGTTGATAGGGAGCTCAAAGTCACTTGATACTTTATATTGGGTTTCCCTCCATTATGTTGCTTAAATAATAAACCTGAGCTCTGCTGATGGAGGTAAGGGATATGAGCCATGTGTGAGACAGCTTGGAAATTGCTGAGAGCCATACATGCCTGCCACCTTAGTGTGCCCTTCAAGGACACTGAAAATTAAGTAGCATGATTGAAAAAATGGCACTAGTAATAAAGGAGGAGGTTGGTAGTATGCATAGTTCTGCTTTTTCTACCTATAGCCAAGGCAGCTCCTTGTGTTTAGGGGCACTTGCTGACTTTGAGTCTTTTGTGACCATTTTTTAAGGTTTTCCTCAGAAAATACAAGGTCTTGAAAGTTGCTTTTACTTTCATTTCAAAAATGAGGTTTTTGTCTGAACATGTGATAGACTGACATTCTCTCTCAGGAAAACAGTAAACATCACAGCTTAGATGGAAACTGTATTTTGTTGACAAAAAAAAAAGAAAAATCAGTGGTCAGAAGCCTAAAAACTGGCATAGTAGTGTTAGAAGTTAATCTATCCTAAATATAAGTAATAACGTAGCAGCACGTGCTTATGATTGTTTCTCTCACAGGTAGCATAAAGAAGGGATTTTCTAGGATGCTGCATTATCTGTCACATTTTTTTCTCTTATCATGGGTATTTCCAGGGTGTTGCATGCATTGAGGTGTGCTGTGACTACTGATCACTCCTGATGAAGAAAAGTATAAAATGTGGGGAAAAGTCTTCTCTTAAAACACAATCATTACTTAACTGTTTTCTGTATTAGAAGCTCACCATTGCTGCTTAACTCTGGAAGCCTGCTAGGGCTGTAGTGAAAGAACACTTAAATTGAGCTGTGTTATGAGGCTGGTGGGGGAGCATGAAGGGTAAAGCTCTGCTGAGTTAATTAATGTTAACAGTTATGAGTTATCTGCAAGATTCACAGTAGATTACACAGATTGTATTAAGCAGGGTTAATCAGTCCTTTCAGGTATTTAAAGGAGCACTGTTAAGAGCTGGCAAGACTGAAAGTTCTTCTTCAGAGTGTTTGCATGTGCAAGTATGCATGCATATGTGTGTGAATGCACAGCTTGGATTACCATTGAAAAGTAAATTTTTTCCTAGCAGCTACAACACAGGGATATTGGCTATTTCCTGTTCTGTGTATAGGTGAAATTGTGGCAGCTGTTGGAAGGGACAACATTCCTTTTATCTATTTTTGGTCATAACTCTTTTTGTGAAATAGTTCCTCTGCTGTGCAGTAAGGAGATCTTTGTTACCCTGTGATATTAACTGCTCTTTGAATTGTGGACACAGTATGGCTTCACAGTTTTTCAGCATTAATTTTTAATGGCTTTCTCTTACAAATCTGTGAAATAAAATGTGGAAGGTAAGTGGGGTTTGTAAGTGTGTAGAGGGGTAGAGGGTGAATTCATCCCAAAGAAGAATTCGATGATTGCAGATGTATAGTCTTTATATACCACAGCGCCTTGTGTTATGGTTTTCCATATTTGTTCAAAATGTGTATTCATTTTTTTAAAGCAAGTGTTATAGGAACTATCTTTTGGTGCAAATTCTCAGATTCTAGGAAAGTTGAATAACTGACCCGACTCTGAAAGACTAATCAAGCATGCGACATGTCACAGGGGTTTTTTCATCACTTCAGCAGACTTTTCTGTGTTGTGTGTTTAGGAAGCCACCTTGTTGCTGTGTGGTGTGGGTAAGACTCCTGATGCTCTTACTGCTGAGCCATGGGGACTCCAAATGATTGAATGCAGGGGACAGTCTTGCTTTTATAGCAAATCAGATGGGGCTTCCAGAAGGATTTTGCCTGTTACAGGTTTGAGCAGTTATGATAATCTCAGAGTAATGGGGAGAAATAGCAGACACATATACACAAACCCCAGTATGTGTAGATGTATACAGATACATATGTGCATATCTATTTGTTAGAGGACAGTGTTTCTGTTACTATGGGGTGCACAGAAGGCAGGGGCAACAAGTGAACTTGCCTGAGATGGGGATGGCAAAGGAGAGGGGAAGTCCCCCGGTGTCCTGGGATGGAGGATGTCCTGAGGCTGCCCCAGGTCTCCTCCTGGAGCCGCTTGCTTTGGGTGGGTGCTGAGCACTCAGCATCGAGAAGCGCCATCGCCTTTTGTCCCGGTAGCTCCAGGCCGGCAGTTTAAAAAGGGATCAGATGTCAGTGAGAGGTCTCCGTGGGGTGGGATCGAGGACGAGGCTCCTCTGTCACCTCCCTGGTGGCAACAGGTTGGGCAAATCAGGAAGGCTGTTCTTGGCAGCTTGACCTGGTAATTGCCTGTGGGTTGTGCCTGACCTGGCTTTGCCGAGGTGCAAATTACTGGCAGTAAACTCTGTGAATAGCCAAGTGTCAGCTGCAAATAACTGTGTCTCCTCTCTGTAGGTACCTGTACCCCCCTCCCAGGGACATGCAGTAATTCTTCAGATGGAAATGTTGCTTGCCTTTGAAAACAAATGAACATAGAAAATCCAGAAAGGGAATGATGAGAGCCCAGAGGCTATTTTAAGGACATGGCTTCATTTTCCTACCCTCTCATTTTATTCATTATTAGATTCCGTGGTCATCTTTCTTTTTCTCTTTTTTTTTCCTTCTGTTGTAACTGCAACTCAGTGCTAATGGTAAGACTGACTATTATCACAGTAAATGCTGGGAGTGTTTTCTTTCCCAAGGGTGCTTGGGTTACCTTGAGAAAGTCACACGAAATTTATTGCAGCTTCTCCACCTGTATAGTGCAAGAAGTGTGGATGGGTCTTGAAAATTCCCTGTGTGTTCCCTGCCTGGGGCAATCTGTTAGCTATAAAGAAACACCATTTCTTGTTTGAATATTTGTGCATGGGACAACCATCTGATCTGACTTGAAGCTTCTCCCTTTACCCAGCTTAAGAAAAAGTTGGAGACTGTTGCTACAATGGTAAAGCATCTGGTGGGGGATGTGTGGGTGTTTGTTGAACTTGTTAATATTGGGTAAATTAAACGATAGTGATAATGCAGTGACACATCGAAGTTATGGTGCTGGGTATAAATTCTGCTTCAGTGTAGGTGGAAAACTCATAACATTAACCTGCAATGATAGAGGTTTTTTAGGAGTATTTGAGAGGGGCATGCCTGAACTCCAAGGACTCTCTCTTTGCATTACTGGTGTTAAAATTTTTAGTGCCTTTGGTAACTGGTTGGTAATTGGAGTTTGCCTACAAGAAAACATCAGGTGATTGTAGCAGAAAGCACCTAACATAATCAAATGTTTAGAAAGTACAGACTCTTCTGGTTTTGTTTTAACCTACAGACCTTACCATAAAACCTTCTGTTACCTCTGCTTCCCCAGTCACCTCATTTGTCCCATAGCACCACGCTGTAGGATCAGGGATCCCTGTAGGGTGGAACAGCTTGTTCCCTGTACCCTCTCCTCTTCCAACCAGCTGAAAACTTCCCTCTTCTGTAAATCCAACATAGATTTTTGCATGGTTATCTGCAAATGCCTCAAGGACTTCTCTTTCCCAGACTGCATTCTCTGTTGCAGTTAGATAATAAGCTGATGGCGTAGTGACTGTGTGCATGCTTCCTGAAACATTAATTTGTTGTCTAATACTAGGTTATGTGTAAGCTGCCCAAACACAACTTCCAAGCTTGTTGGAAACTCATGGTTAAAAATCTTTAAAATTAGCTTTTGGAAATCAGTTGGTTTAATTTAAACTTAATTGATTTTTTTTTTCTTTCACATTTATAAACATGCTAGGCAGAAAAGGTAGGATGAGAGCTGACACACCAGTTGCTCAGTTCTCTTACAGTTATTCCTCAAGCACTGTCACAACCCTTTTCTTCACAGAAAAAAAATTATTCTGCAAATAGTGTTTCTCCTGAGTTAGAGACAAAGATTTTCATGCATTTCAAAGTGAGCTTAACGATAACCTAAATGTTTATCCCATAAAATTCCTGTTGGTCATCACTGCTTGAATACTGTCCATGTATTTACAGTATCTCAGTTTCTTGGTGTCTTTTTACTGTGTTCCTCCGGTGCCACCCACTTGGGTTTCTGAAAATGGTTTACCAGTGTAATGTGAATTAAATCTTGTTTGTTCAGGGAGTATTATCCTGGAAAGACTGAGCATGTTTGTGCTTGTTTCTGAGCCTTTAACTACCGTATATTTGAGCAGCTCTGAGGATGTTTGGATGTAGTGAAGGCAAAGCATGGCACCTTTTGCTAACAATGAATATTTTTCTCTGTGAGCTTGACCCCATGGCAGTTAAGATGGCTGAGGCAGTAGGATGCTACTCAGCATTAGTAAGAGTGGCAGGGTAAAGCAACTTGTTTCTTTTGGGGACTGAGAGGTAGATCTCAAGTATTTCATGAGTTCCTGCTTCAAACAGGATGTGAGAGTATCAGATGGGTAACAGTCAACTTGGATGTTTCAGTTTATTTTATGTGAATTTGTATCATGTGCCCAGTTAGGTGTTTACTATGTATGTTTCATATAAGCACATAAGTTTTAGAAATGCTTGTAATACGAGGAATGGCAAAAAACAGATCTTACACATAGCCTTCCTTAGAGAGGCTTTTATTGTGCTGGTGTTTGTTTCTTGATAACAAGCTGTATTTTAATATAATTGTTTTCACTCGAGTGATCAAGGGCAGTGGAGCAGAGTTTGTACCTTGGAGCTCTGCATGGCTGATGTGTTTGGTAACAGGCTTTGTGTTAAGCTTAAATATAGTTGCTCAGTTTTAGAGTTGGATGTGAAATTTTTTTATTACCCCAATAAAATATGCCCAGTGTATGGGAAAAACTGACTCACTTTTAAAACAAGTGAATGTGCTTGGTGCTGAGTTTCAGAGAATCCAGTGGTGCTGAGTGTGTTCTGATGGCCTGTGGTGTTTTTTTTTACTGTGTGTTTAGGTGAGTTATGACTGTCCTTAGAGACCACTGTAGATTAGCTGGAAGTGTGTTCAACAGATGGATTGCATTTTAGCTGGTTAGATTTGTAATGCCGAGTGACAAGCCTTTAACACAGCACATTTCATATTCCCTGTTACTGCATAAAGCACTGCAGGGCAAATCTAAGATGAAATAAAATAGAAGTCAAGAGTAATTTGTCAGGACACTACTACAAACATGTGTAGTCACTTGCACATGATTTGAAAAGAGAAGTTGAGGATAAATCAAATAGGCTTTTTATTTGCAGCAAAAGTAGGTAAATTAGTCAAAGGTGCTGCTGGCAATAAAAGCAGGAAAACACAGTGCTCCACAATTGAATTTCCTCCTCTTTGGGTCAAATCAATATTGCCACTAGGCACAACCATAGAGCTGTATGTTTTATTAACATAAGTGATTCAGCCTGGAGTTAATGAAACTAGGATAAAAAAATCTGCTGCTGTACATTTCATTGTTCAGAAGTAAATGTACACTTTTGTATTTAGTTTGATTAAAAAATAAAATTCATGTGCAGCCAATGTGTGTCAGCTTCTCCATTATTTATTCCACTGGACTAGAAGTAAAACCAATTGTGTCCTCAAATGCTTTTTACATATATGAAAGTACCTTTATTTAAATACACTTTTTTTTTCTTTTTTTTTTTGTGATGTGAACAATGTGCATTGTGAACAATTAAATCCTAAAGCAAGATGTGTTTATTAGGACTTGTTTTTCTTCCCATGTCCTCTGATATTTGGAGTGATTTTAGTTCTTTCCAGCCTGGATGAGTTGATTTAACCAGTTCATAAAGCAGTGAGAATGTACACAATGGATTATATTATAGCCACAGACTCTTATTTTCATTTCCTTCTTCCATTGCTTGTTACTATTTTTATTCTCTTGTTACTAAATTACTGATACATGGGTATATATAAGAAGTTCTTTAGTCCAGGGATGTCTCACTCTTTGTGTTGCTCACCTGGATGAGATTTTGCTCCTGGATGGAACCTCTGCGCTACTCTAATACAAATAACAAAACCTGAGCTATAACAATGAGTTGGATGGATGGTTATGCCTGGGTCCTTCTAGGTTTTTTGAGGGGTTTTAATAATCTACTATTATTCAATAATCTATTATATGCCATCCAAATCTCATATGTGTAATATTTTAAAATAAAATGTGACCTTACATGGTGTATATATATGTAATATATATTACTTGTGAGTATAGTTTTGTCATTTAGTGGGTTGTCTGCATCCTGCACAGACTGAGAACAGTTAAGACTAGGTATGATTCCTTCACATCCCCTCCCACTGAGATTCCAGTCTACGATTGTCAGAACTGATTATTTTCAGCAGATGAGGCCACAGTTATTTTAGTGGCTTTTGGATTTCCACTTGAAGGGTCTTTAGAAATGCGCTTTGTAATTTGCTGGTTTTCAGAAGAAAAAAAAAAATCCATTTAAAGACAGCTAATCCTCTAGTCCATCACATAAGGAGTACAATTGTTGCAGAGATGAGCAAAGTTCTTAAGCAAATTTTGCCATGTATATAATGTGTTGGCAGGGAAACAGTACTGAGTCACATACATGGTGTCATCAGGCGTGCTTGCATGGTAAGATGTACATGGAAAACATGTCAATAAAACACTTGTTTCACTTCCTTGTCATTTCTGTGCAACAACTTGTTTCATCTTGTCTAATCCTCTATGATACCCTGCCATACAGTTCACAGAATCTTGCTATGATTTCTTGGACACCATTAATAACTGCTCAGATAATTACGGCAAACCCCACCCCCCCACCTTTATGAAGTTTATATCTATTGGAAGACAAATATATTTTTTTGTCTAAAATTTCATTATTTCATTATTATTTTAATACAAAACTGGAGACTTAAAAAAAAAGACAAAAACAACCCTTGTGTCTCAATTAGCGGTTTAACATGTGTTTTATTTTAAAGCATGTTTACTTTTCCTTAGAATTCTGATTCTAGAAAACCTTGCATTTGATTGTCCCTTGCACTTGGAGTGCACTTTGCCTGAGAAATGCAGCTCCCAACCTGTCCTTGTGGTAGCATCCAAAGGGCCCTTAAAAGGCGTAGGGGCAAAGTTGCCACCCCATCCTGCTGCTAGGAGGCTTTGGGCTGGTGCAGATGGCCACTGACTCCTGCTGAGCCCTTCTCTAAGGATTCAGTGTTTCACCAAATGTTTCCCAGTCTGAGCATGTTTGTGAGATCAGGTCCATACTGAGGTTATGGGAGGAAGGTGTTGGCCGTGCTGCAGATTGGACTCTGCTGAGCTTTCCTGCTCTGTTGGCCTGAGTTGCAGCTAAAATGCAAGCCAAATTCCCTGGCTTGGTACTGTTTGCTTTTGCTGGTATAAATAAAGCTGCTGATGGTTTTTCCTCATGGGCATTTTAAGTAGGAAAGCACCATTTGGCTTCCAGTCAGCTGGGCAATTAGCATTTTCTAGCTAAGCAATATACTTAAATGGAATTGCTTGGCTTGAGCATTGAATTACAATGACTGTTAGACTGCCTCTCTCCTTACATAATTTATTTAGTAACTCGCTTCTTCTTTAGGATTTAGGCAGAGGTTAATTTAATTCTGCTTGAGAAGCTAGTAGTTACTCCTACATTAATGCTGTGCTGTATGGTAATGCAGGGGAAGGTTTTTGTGTAAAGCTTATGTTTGCTGGGTCTCTCAGCTGTGGAAAGGACAATTTTGCCTACTCCTTTCCTAGCAATTCAATCTTTGCAAGAGCTGTTGGCACACTTAAATTGGGACTAAAAAAGTACATCCAAGAATAGTATCTTAAGACCATTTTATTCAATGTTGTTTCACATGTATTTTTAAGAAGCAAATATGTGTTGAACTATAGTGTGGACCAAGGAGACTTTGCTCCTACAGAATTACAAGAGGCCCACTTACCCTGTTACAGATAAATAGAGTGTTAATATGTGACCATGGTGACTTCATACGGAGAGCTTCCTCTGCATCTCTTCTGAGGATCTAAGGCAAAGAGCAAACATCCGGTGTATGTGATCTTGGAGGGATAAAAAGAGGACGTAGAATATGCCTCAGCACTCCAAGAATGATTAGAAACTTTCAGATGGAGGGAATGAATGTGTTTATTCATGCATTTAGTAAGCCTAAATGCTTAATTTGGTTCTTAGAATTTTATCCTTAATCTTGTATATGTCTTGATTTTTCTTAAGGCCCTTGACTGTTAGAATCCATGTGGGGGAATTTTGGCTTTATTTTGTCTTAAGCTTCTTTTAAAAGAAGTGATTGCAAAGAGCTCACAAATGTCAAGCAAGTTCACAGCAGAGGCTTAGACACCAGAAGGCTGCTGAGAGAAACAGAGCATTTATATTTATGTTTAACCTTACTTCTAGGTAGCTCACTGATGTTTCTTGGTGTAGCAGTCCTGGAGTGCCTGGGTGCTTTCAGCAAAACTCACCTCTGGCTTAGGCAGTATCCCTCTTGTTGCTGGGGTGCCACGATTGTCCCAGCCAGCTTCAGGGAACATGAATGTGAGAGCAAGGACAGCAGTTGAGGTCTGAACACCCACTGTGACCTTCATTTGAGAAGCCCTCCCTATCAATACAGGGCCATGTAAGTGCTTGCTCAAACCTTTGTGGGCTTTGTCTACTGCATTTGGGTGTCTGGCTCAAGGAGTGTAACACTTGGCTGCTGATCCTTATATTTTGTGATCATGGTGTTGGATGTCTAACTGGAAGTATCCGTTCTTGAAACCATTGCCACTGTCAAAAGACGTGGGACAAATCTCCTCAAGCTTAATATATCCTGATCTTTGGGCAAGGAGCATTTCAGAAACCTACAGGCACTGCATTGAGGCCTGACAGGGATTTTGATCCTTAAATAACACTTCTGATACCAACATTATTTTTTAACGGAAACCTCATTAGCAACAAAAAGTAAATAAAAAAGACAAACCGTAGTCTGAGGGAGGTGATTGCTGACTTGCAGTAGCTGTCTTCTGAGTTGGTTAAGCTGTAAATCTGGCAACTCAGTTTCTAATGGTTTTAATAATCTGGGAAATGGTTACCATGTGTTGTTGTTGTAACTTTTACTGTTTTAACCAAGCTTTAATTGTGCTGTAAAAATGATTAAAAGGCTTCTCACAGGAGGAATTAGACTTTTTGCTTGTACAGTTGCTCTCCAGGGTACTTTGGATTGCTGTGGGCTATTTAAAATATTTGAAAACCCCGTTTCCTTCTCCAGCAGCTCCTGCCTGGATGTGTTGCCCCTAGCCATGCTGGTTGCCTGAGGCAGAAGGATACACACGAACCATCTCTGCCTCTGCTGCGGAGTCTCACAGCTGTTTGATTTCAAGAGTAACAGCATTCTTCACATGTAATGCAATAATATAACTTGCTGCCCCTATGGGGAAATGGGTCATTTTATCTACCATTTCTTTTTTTGTCTGGGTTTCAGCAGTGTGTCCAGGTTAACCCAATGCCCAGAGTAGCTGTATGCTGGGAGATGGTTGGGTCTATGGGGCACTTTAATTCTCAGTGCCAGTTCACAGGCTGGAAACAGCCCAGTTTCCTGCCTGAAGCCTAAGTTTGACTTCATGAGGTCTTCAAGGAGGAATGATGAGATGTGAGGGGAGCTGAGAGGCCAGGCTGAGGCACAGCATTTTACTTGTGTAAAATGTTTTTGTTGTGTAATAATCTGTGTTACTGCTGCTTCAGAGAAGGAAAACAAGAAAAGATTGATAAATGATAGAAGTTGAAGAATTCCTGATTTGCTCTTAGGTGGGGGGGATGTTAGTTCTATTTCCAGATGTGGGATTTTGGGCAATCGAGCTGACACATGGTCACATTATATCCCTGTCAGTCACTGAGAGTCAGCTGAGCTTCACTAACTTTCTGGGGCTTCAGTCTGGACAAAATCTGAGCTAAACTCATCAGTGTAGGAGCATTCCCTTGACACATTTTATCTCATGCTTGCAGCTATGTGAGTGGATGGTTCACTGGTACATTGGTGATAGTTTATTAAATTAAACAGATGATAGTTTATTAAACTGAAATAACTTCGTTTCTCTGACTTGCTTTCCTGAGCTGAAAAAGGAGAGCAGTGACATTGACCTTCCAATATGAAGTGTTGAGATCTGCTGGTGAGCTGCACTGTGTAACAGGTGTTGTCATCACAAGCACTAATCTGAAGGCAGAGGCTTTTAGAATAATACAGATGATTATATGTTTAAATATTTTACTTTAAAAATAAACGGGTCAGAGTATCACCTCTTGCTACAAATCGGAATCTTTCAATCTGAATTAGCAAATCACTCTTCCAAGCTTGGGGCCATTTCAGCTTCTATTCAGTGACTGTCAGATTCTTGCCAGAAGATACTGAGCTCAGACAGTTATGAGGGAGTTCAATCATGGTTGTGTTGGGTGGTATATTCAAATAATTTTGGAGGAGTTGCTCATGGGAATGTTAACAGCATAAAAGTTAGACGTAATGTCTTTTTGTGTCTGCCAGTTAAATGGCTAGCAATCTGATGATTACACAAAGACAACGCAAATTCCTTATGCATTCCTGCCTCAGTGCTGCTCCATGTGCTGGGTGACTGGAAGCAGAATTCTTTCTCCTCTTTTTTTGCCATGGAAATTGCTGGCTAAACCTCAATACTTCACTATATGCAAAGTCTGATTTTTTTTGTCTAAAGCCTCAGTGCCATGCTGTATTGTCATAACACATGTTGCAGTCAAGCCATGTGCTCTTACATCCAATAGATTTTGCACCTGTTTCAGTAACTGATGCAAACAAACTTTGTTCAATGTGTCTCAAATGCCCCAAATACAAAATGCATTTGGCTAATGGGTCAGCGAATGTTTGGTTACATTAGCCAAGTTTCACATTACATAAAGGACTGTAGAATTTCATTAACAGCTCCAAAAATCCTATTACCTGAGACACTGAGTTATTTCTACTTTATCCAAAACTGGAACTGTCAAGGAGTGTGCTCTGGAATGGATCAGAAGGAAGAAAATTAAATGTGTCTAAAACATTTTTTTAGAATATGCACTCTGATTGCTTATCAAAGGCTGCAGGCTCTCTGAATTACTTCCTCTTTCAATCAGGCTTAATTTTCCTCCTGTGGTATAACTTTGAAAGCAGAGAAATAACAATGGGTAGCTGGGAGGGGAAGTGTTCGGGTGAATGGGTGATTGTTTCAGGAAATGTGTTTCTCTGCTGGGCTGTTGTGCTTTTTCCCCTGGTCTGAATGCTTTGCAAGTATCAATGCCTGTGCCCTTCCAGCGGCCTAGGGGTAGTCTGGGAAGTGGAGACAAGCCGGAAAAAGGCACCTGCCAAGCATTTGGTAGAGTTGTATCTGTGAGCTTTTGTTTCCTGAATTTCAGCACAGCATTTCGGTAATACAACCTTTTCCTCCTTTTTATGGGAAATAAAAACCTGCCTGCAAAATGTTTTATCCAGTTTATCACAAGTGGGGGTGCTGGTAACTGCAAGTCAAAGCTAATAACTGTACTGCTCTGATCTTTGTTTCTGGGGTGCATAGCTGATCATATTAGTGTACACAGTCCCCTTTGCAATGTATTTATTTGAATGACTTTAAGTATTTTGCCTGCCCCAGGGCTTGTAGCCTTTCTTCTCCACAAATTCTGTGATTTCAGAGCAGCTTCAGACAGCTGCCGTTCAGATCTTGAACCTGATCCACCTCCCTTCTATCATCTCCCCCAAAATAAAATGACCCTTAAGTATGGAATGAACATAATTTAATTGTTTTACTCCTGATTAAAAACAATGCAAATAAATCCAGAACTTCATATCCAGTTTCTCTGAGCAGTGCCAGATGCCTGGTCAAGTGCTTTTCCCCACACATGCTTCCCTGGACCATCCTTAACTTTTCAGACCCATGAAATAATTTGGGCAATTATTTGAGTTACTCAAACTTCACAGAGCAGCTTAGGTACCTTTGAACCAGCGGCATTTATATGCCCTGAAACATGGCAGCAGCCTTATGTTGCACATCAGATGAATATAGGTCATGCCTGGGGTAAAGGCATGAATGATTGGTGTGCCTGGCATGGTCATGCATTTATCCTGATTAGTGCCATGGGACCCTTTAAGTTCCATATTAGCCATTGTTAGAAGAGGCAATTAGTCTATGTTAGCTGTGCAACCTGATGCTATCTTCAAATAGTGATTTCTCTCTCAAGTGGGGCTTCCTCTTGTGACCTTTGACCTGACAGTATGTTAAAAGCTTTATAATTGATGGAGCTTTGTGTTATTTGTGGTGAGATTGATATGGATTCCTTCACACTGAACATTGTCTGTTCTCTTGTTTAGGAAGTCCTTCAGCAGCTGATTGTAATGAATTTACCAAATGTTTTAATGATTGGCAAAGATCCTCTTTCTGGTGAGTAGTTCATTGGGGTCTTCATCTGTCTTGTCTGTTTTACTAAAAAACTTGATTTTTTTTTTTTGTGTGTGTGTGTTCTTAAACTATTCTGTAATTCTGTTCTTGTTTAGGTTGGAAAGCACCTTAAAGAGTCTGGCCCTTAACACTAAACTATGTCCCTAAGTACCACATCTATGTCTTTCAAATACTTCCAGGGATGGTGACTCAGCCACTTCCCTGGGCATCCTGTTCCAATCCTTGACCACTTTTGGAGTGAAGAATTTTTTTCCTAGTATCCATAAGAGTATTCTTAAGCCTCCCCTGGTGCAACTTGAGGCCATTTCCTCTTGACCTATTGCTTGTTATTGGGAAGCGGAGACTCAACCCCCACCTCACTATAACATCCTTTCGGGTAGTTGTAGAGGGCAATAAAGTCCCCAGAGCTTCCTTTTTTCCTAGGCTAAACACCCCCAGCTCTCTCAGTAGCTCCTTGTCAGACATATGGTCCAGACCCTTCCCCAGCTCTGTTGCCCTTCTCTGGACACACTCCAGCCCCTCGGTGTCTTTCTTGTTGTGAGTGGCCCAGAACTGAACACAGGATTTGAGGTGTGGCCTCACCAGGGACAAGGGCTTCTACAGGTACAGGGGAACAATCTCTGCCCTGGTCCTGCTGGCCACATTATTGCTGAAACTGGCCAGGAAGCTGTTGGCCTTCTTGGCCACCTGGGTACAGCTGGCTCATGTTCAGCTGCTGTCAAATGGCACCCCCAGGTCCTTTTCCACAGGGCCACTTTCCAGCCACCCTGCCCCCGACCTGTAGCGATGCCTGGGATTGTTGTTGATCCAAGGACAGGACAGCTACTGCTTTGAACCTCATTCCACTGGCCTCAGCCCTCCAATCCAGCCTGTCCAGATCCCTCTGCAGAGCCTTCTTACCCTTCAGCAGATCAACACCCTCACCCAGTTCGGTGTCATCTGCAAACTGACTGAGGGTGCCCTCCACCCCCTTGTCCAGATCATTGATAAAGAGATTAAAGGAGCTGACCTCAATACTGGGCACTGGGGAACCCCACTTGTGACTGGCTGCCAGCTGGATTTAACTGTTTGGACTGAAAGTTGCTCCTAAGGGACTCTGGCAATCAGTTTCCTAAAAAGGTCATAATGCAAACATGCTTTTTAATGAACTGTATGTATTTGTAGGCAAACTACAAATGTTTGACTATCTTTGAATCTCACAACTTTATGTATCTAGAATGTAACACTGAGGTATTTATATACCTGTACATATAAGTATACATGTATATTTGCATGTGATGCACATACATGTGTGTGAACTCACTGTTCTTGCCAAAGCCAGAACAGCAGCTGTTTGTTTGTTTGAAAGCTGTCTCTTCACCCCCTACTGCAAGTGACCTGGGATGTAGTCTGCTAAAAGACAAAGATGTGTTGTCTTGCAGGTGTTCTGTGTGCCTGTATAATGAGTTTAGTTCTTGCTGTATGTATGCACCAGAGTCTCATAGAATTGCCATTGAATTTTGCAATTTCAATTGCAATTGAAGGAATTGTTGCAGATGAAATGTGGGAAGAAATATAAATGAGGCTGGAGAAAAAAAAACTTATATGAAAAAACAGGAAAAAGTAAGAAAGAGAATGGACAAAAAGAAAAACATTTCTCTGACCATATTGTTTAGATAATATCTGGTTGTACAAAGTATCACATCAGAAGTAAGGTGGAAGCAAGTAAGCTCAAAGTCCAGCGCTTTTGATGAGACAAAATGAAAGCTGTTTAGCCTGAAAATTGAGTTGACTTCTTTGAAACACATTTCTGAAATGGAAAGTTGTGTTGCTGTGTTTCTTATTTGTTTTTTTCTCTTTGCGTTCCCATTCTGTCTCTGTTTGAGCCCAGTGCTAGTTCTGTGAGTGCTACTGCCAAGGACATTGTTTTTACCAAAGAAGGTAAACTGAATGAACAGCAATGAACACTGTCAGCAGTGATGGGAATGACATGGTAATCAGCATCTCCAGAACAAACAAATGGCAGAAACCTTGGCAGAAGGTTCTATTTTGCTGCTCTTAGCAGCTGTAGAGTGCATATGTACAAAAAAGCATTTATCAGAAAAGAATATTAGCAGACATTGGATCACTGAAACTCATTCACACTTCTGTGTTAAAATCAGGAGGTGAGTTGGAGTTGAGAGTGAGGAATTCACTTCTTCAGCAAGCAGAGTAAAGTCTGCAAGTATTAATTGGGCTGTACAGGCTACTGTTATGGGCAAGGAAGAAAGTCAAAATACAAGAGCGGTTTTTCTTCTTGGTCATATGGGCAATGGGCTGTTTAGCATCAAGAGTGTTACTGAATAGAAGCATCTGGGCCAGCAAAGCAGCATCTCTGCTGGCTAAGTGTCAATGGGAAAGGCTGGCTGGTTTCTTGTCACAGCCATTCCTGAGCGACAGCTGGCAGGAGACTCATAATCTGGTAAATACAGTTTTGGTTCCTGGGAAAGAGCACATTTGAAAGCTGTCCTGTATTCAGCTATAGTTTGCTGTCATTGGCCTGCTGGCTTTTGTCAGTACCTTAGATCTCTCTTTGAAGAAAGTACCTGTGTCTCTTGTAGGAAGGGCACTGGTGGCATACATGTGTTCCTGTCTTCTAGATCCTTTAGTTACAACCAGAAAACTTCGTTGTCTTTTCTGTGGTTTGGGGTTTTTTGTGAGTTTTTTTTTGTTTGTTTGTTTGTTTTGGTTTTTTAATGTGGTCTTTTATTTTCCCTATTGCTGACTTATCACTGGCTTTATTTGGCCAAAACATGAGAAGGATAAAAAAATGTAACTTGTGGATTGTAACGTCTAAAGTTGATGGAGTCTGTGTGCAGAAAAACCCCAACTTTCTCATTTAGCCATATTATATAATGATTTTTGAGAACTAGCCCCAGCTTAGACATAACAGAAGAAGGTGGTGAGCAAAAGAAGACTCCAGATGTATTTGTTTTAAATATGTTTAAGGAGGAGAATGTCTGAAAAGCTCATCTTAATCTTACTGTTGGCTAGGCATTTACTGGTAAGATATGCAGGAGAAATGGTTAGAGAAGTGGAGAACTAGAACTTCCCTCAGGAAGGAGAACCTGGCTGAGAGCTTGTGGGAAGCTCCAAGAGAGGGAACAGGAATGAGATGGCTGAGGCAAAGGTGGCAAAGCCGATGCAAAAAGCTGAATGAAGGAACAGGCTGTGATGAGCAGTGTGATGACCGGGTGATGTCTTTGTTACTGTCCTGCAAAGAGGAGTCAGAAGAAGGCAGGAGCACTTGGGAGGGGGAAAAGAAACAAAACAAAGGTGTTCTCTCTCTCAGTGAGGCAGTGATGAAACCCCAGTGTTGCCTTCCCCATCCTGTAGCTAAGTTATCTCACTGAAAGGTCCCTCTTGATCAGAGAAAGAAGAATCAATCCCACGGTCACATTCCTGGAACAAATCCAGTATTGCTTTGCACTGTTTGAGCTGGGAAGGCTCTTATTGTCTCCGCAGATCCAAGACCAGAGAGCTGTTAGATCTGATTCACTGTGTACAATTTCAGTGACTTTTTTCTTGGAACAAGCCCATGAGATGTTTTGCTATGCATACTTTTCAGAAATTTTACTTTTGCCTTCTAGAACACAGCCAAAAGGGGTGTTACAGGCATTACATTAGAAACTGAACAACGCTGAGGCTGTGAATGCTGTTCTTGCTATTTAGTTTGCATTTGGCACTCACTGGTTGGGACAACTGAGGGCTTCTGCTTCTACTCTGCTTTGAACATGAGAATGTTGGAAAAACAGAGCTGCCATCGGAAAAAATGCAGTAGCACTTGGGCTTTTGCATAGGAAAAGGCACACGTCTGCTGGGTTTATGAGCTTTACTTGCTTTAATGTCCTCTAAATAGTCTTGTTCCAGGCCATGGTAAATTTGCCTATTTCATTTGTCCATGGGCATAAAAATAGCAAAAATATTTGTTAGAAGATGAAGGCTTGACTGTTTTCTAGACTATAGGGAGCCAAAAATAAACTTGAAAGTTTAATTATGGGATTTAAAAAATTTTCCCAGAAATTTGACTTGCAGAATGATGCAGCTGATGTCGGAGGATTTATTCTCTTAACTGCACTTTGTGGTAGACGGCTACTACCATTAAATTTCCTTTTCATTTTTATCTTTCCTCAATCCTTTTTCTTGCTGAACAGCTTTTTCAATTCATTACTGCACCACAAATCCCCCTGTGCTCAATAAGAGAATCATCAGACTATTTATCATCTATGACATACATTGTTGTAATCGCTTTTACATATTATGTCTGGTTTTAACATGCCTTATAAATGGCCACTCATTCATGTGGCCACACTGGGAATATCAGAACACAGTAATGGTTGTGAACCTCTATTAAGATGCATTTTTTAATTTCTCCATTTCTAGACATTCTTGGTTTTACACAGCTAGTGAGTGTACCTGGAAACTTACGGCAGTTAATCTTCTGGAACAGTCATAATCAGAGAGGGGAGAGATGTTAACTTGTTTTCGATCAAGGATGGAAATGAGGTTTTACTTGCCTAAAATAGGCTTATTTCTATCCCTTCAAAAAAACTGCTTATTTATCTACACTTTCAAATTACATGTTAAGTTTGTGATGAGAAACCCCAAAGTCCCTGCTAACAAGTGCCTATAGAAAACTCGTTTTCCTTAAAATTGTAAAAGTCTATTCCCACTTGGGAATGCTTCATGTATGGTTTCCTTCCTCATTTTGTCTCACAGTCCTCCAGAGGCACAACAGTTCATAAAATATAAAGTTAATAACAAAACACTGCCTCAATAGTGTAAATTTAGTATTCAAGCTTTTCTCACTGAGGATGTTGCTGGAGTTGGGAAAAACAGCACTTGTGTGTTTCACCCACCCCACATTCTCTGCTCACCTCTAGCTGCCATGTGTGGCAATCCCTCTCCTGTGCTGGATGGAGTAACATCAGAGTAGAAATATGGAGAAACAGGCAGCACATGTCCACAATTGCCCTTACTTGGACCCTCTTGTTCCCATTTCCTTTGATATCTTCCCATCCCCCTCTCATTTTTTTTCATTGTTTGTGTTCTCTCTGTACCTTGATCCTCCTTTTTTTGTTGTTGCATCTCCTAATCCCTCTGCCCGCCCTTCTCCCTGAGTCCTGCCATCTGTTTTCCAGCCTCCAGCCCCATGAGAGCAGAGGGATGATCTGGCTCTGGCACAGGGAGGCTCCCAGGATGCACAAGTGATGTCTGGGCTTTCCCTTCCTTTATTTTCCAGGAAACCTGCTGGCCTTCTCTCAAGGCTGGGAGCAGATGGGCTTTCTGCAAATGCTCCAGGTGTCTGGCTGGCTCCCTTGCAGCACAAACACAGGGTCTGAGAGCAACTGCCCTGGAATTTTAAGAAAAGGAATAAAATAGAATTGTTTATTTCTTAATTAGCACTTCTCTGTTTAAGTGATAGTTTGACTCTTGTCCATTTTTCTTCTGGATATCTCTCTGCAAGGAGCTAAATGTTTGCATCCTAGGTCGTAGGAGGACAGTGTCTTGGTAAGATCAGCTAATAAGCATGAGTACACTCAGTAGAGTTTCCCAGCTGTCTGGGGAGGACTTGTGTCATCCCAGTGAGCCAGCACAGGGGAGCTGGCACATTCCTGCTTATGAGGTTCCACAAGGAACTTTACCATCTTATAAATGAAGCAGAAATGAAGCTGTTTGAAAAACATGAGAACTGTTCAGAGGGCATGATTGAATCGGGGATGGAGGTCACTTGCTTTTCTTCAGTATGCATTGCAGGGCAGAGGCGCTGTCTGGGGTGTAAAGCTTCACTGTGGTGCCCTGTAATAGTCCTAGAAGTGCTTCTGATTCATTTTGTCACCGTGGGCATTCCCACTTCCCATTGAAGTATGTGGTAGCTCAGCTCTCCTGTGGGTGAGATGAAAGGATAGAGGGGTAATTAATCCCTTCCTGGCTTGTTTTGAGGTTTAATTGAACACTCTAAAGCACTTTAGATTGTTAGAGAGGTTTTTAATACTCATACCCTATTTTTTCTAAAAATCTCCTGTAAATAGTGTTACTCTACAAGGCTTTAAAATGTTACTCAAACCTAGCTTGAGAATGAGTGATCTGGGAGTGCCTTTATGTCAACAAACTGTCTGTTACCCATGGGAAGCAACTTCTGAATGAAAGCCCAAGGAGTGGAACTCTTTAATCAAGCATGATCTTCTGAAACACTTGTGTGGCTGGTATATCTGCTCAGTGGACCTCTAAGCCTTAGAAGTGTTTCTAGTGGGTAGTACAATCTTACTTTCATTACATGATGTAGCATGTCTGCAAGCATAGAAAAATTTATTGAAAAGGAAATCTTGGAATAATCCTGACAGCTAAACTTTCACTCCAAGCTGCCAGGGGAGAGAGCAGACTGCCAAATGTTATGTTTAAAACATTAAGAAGCTAATAATTCATTATTATCTCAAGTCTTAATTTCTCACTCCTTTCTATAAACTCTAGCTTGTCCATCCCTGCCATGGCTTGCCATGTCTGCCTCCACTTCCTCATGGGAGGACTGGAGTGGGGTAAGGTCTCACTCAAAGGGCTCTCCCCAGGCAAGGTCAGTTCATGTTGGGAGGCCAGGGCTGACCATGCTAAGTTGCTTTGCTGTAATAGCCAAAGGTGTTTCACCTTTGCTGCAGCAGCACCAATGCCCATCTGTTACCTCACTAAGAAAATAGCAAAGCCTTGGTGCAGAGAGGTGTAGGGTGTGGTTTGAATGGCTTTAAGTAGCCCACGTGTCTTTAGGATGGTATAGATGCTGTCACAGTTGGGAAGTGGCCCTGGTGTTTTCCAAAATGAGTGATTTCAAGCCACTGTGCTCACCCCAAGGATAATTGGGATCTCATGGTGCACAGACTGGAATGTATGGTTAACAGATGAAGGTGCCCAGAGCACACAAGAGTTAGATCTTGTGTCTGGCATGATCTCAGAGACATGCTCAAATCACTCATTCTCCATAACTTAATGACTTGGTTTGGTGTCCCACAGGCATGCTCTGCATTTAGTACCTGGTCTGTATTGCTTTGAAGCTAATGTAGAATGAAACCCAGTGCTGAAACTAATAAGAACTCAGTTCCTTGAAAAAACTACCTTCTGACCAAACTAATAGTCTCCCAGTAGTGCCCTCAAAGAAACTGTTCATGAAGTAACAGATTTTTATTTTTTTTCTGCTGTTGGTGAAGGATTTTATGTCATTGTCTATGTTTAAGATTTGTTCTTGAGATTTGTACAGAACAGTCAGACTTTCACAGACTGAAATTAAATTTGTGTATTAAATTGTAACTTTTCAGGAAAGAGGAAGCCTTGTGTGCCACTGCATACAGGGAGAAGAGTAAGAATGATTATATGTCTTTCAAAACCAGTTTTTAAATATTCTGCAGGGGAATAAGCTTGTATTTATAGGGTAAAGTATGAACTAACATGTTTTAAAGATGAATGTTCCTGTTGAAGAGGAGTTCTGCTTGCAAAATCTTAATGGTTACAAATGCAGGACCTGGATATTGAGAATTGTAGTGTTCATGCATACAGTTTACTGATTATTTTTGTAGGGAAATTCTTGAGTCGTTATAAAGATGATCATACCTAAAAGTTGTTGAAAAATTTGTAGGTATGTTTGAAAACTGGCTTAGGACGTTTGTGTGCCCGGAAATCAGGAAACAAGTTACTTCCTAAGCTGCCTGCATGTGGCTGTGCTGCCTTGCAATGTTGTGGGAATGGCAGGAACCCCTGTGGTAATTTAGGTCAGTGCCTTTGTGCAGCTGTGGGGCTGTGGCTGCTTAACTGATGAGTCAGATTAACTCTCCTTCCCTGGCCTTGGGTCCTGCACATGCCTCTGACTTTCTGCCAGGCCAGAGCAGCCTCACAAGGGCATGCTGGTGGTGGAGGAGCACAGTTGCACTCAGTATCTATTTAGTGATAGGTGCAATTGAATAGCCAAGTAAATCAGGATATAAAATGAAAGTGTTAGTCCCACAGTTACACGCTCGGGAAGAATGCGCATGTGTAGGGATGAGAGCAAACTATTTGTGGCCTGTTTTGTTTGTTTCTTTCCTCATCTTCCCCCAGTGTGGACGGGGACAGGCTTTTCCTGAACCTAGATCTTTAAAGATGTTTTATTTTCTCATTGAAACTCCTTGCCTTCCTTTTGCACTCTTTGCCTTGCCCTCTGTCTAACTTTGGTATACATAATTTCCTTTATTTATTGTTGGATATACATCCAACAATCCACATGAATTTTGTTGAAACAAGCTTGTTCTAAGCTGCACCAGTTCCCCTTGAGGAACTTGAGGCTTTCCCTCTCCTAACCCTAGGAAATCACCAGCAGGGCTGCTGGTCACAGCAGGATTCCCTGCAACAGCACCAGGGCTGTGCCTCCTCTCCCCACGGCTCCCAGCATATGGTCAGCTCCTCAGGATCCCTTACACATCCCTCATTCTCTGCCCTCTTACCACATGGGGTTTACACTTCAAAGTGTGAACAGGCTTTGATGCAGAACAGGCAGAATTCATTTGCTAAAACATCTATCTCTCAGAGAGAATTTATATGCACAGAATGGTATTCAGCTTTGGGATGTCTGATTGGCAGCTGTTTTACAGAAGGAGAATTCTGGGCAAGTTCGTTGTGAGTAATCCTCCTTTGCTTCTGCCCATGGTGTTTTTGTTTTATTTTGGTGGGGTTTTTTGGAGGGAGGAGAACTGTTGGTGGTTTGTTGGACTTTTTTGCACCCTTGTTGATCACAGCACGAGAGACAAGCATTGGTCATGTGCGTTGAACTATTTAAAGGAATTTTTTTTTGGATGTATTAATCAGAAAAGCCTTAGAAAGTTATAGGTGAGGATAGCACATCAAGGGAAAAATGTCTTGCCAGATTTGGGATTTTAAACTAATCCATAAGAACTTCATTGTTACATAGAAAATATGGTAATGTTATAGTAGGCATATAGATATTGTTCAGGCACTTGTTTGAAGGTCTTCTCATTCTAGGCACATATTTTGGAGGGGATCACTTGCAAGTACTTATCTGTTATGCATATGTACTGATGAGATTTTTTCCTCTCTAGGTAAAAGTATGGATGAAATCAAGAAGCTGCTGTTGTTGGTTCTGGGATGTGCTGTGCAGGTGATCATTCATAGCAAATAAGATTTTTTTTTTTTATCTCTTTCTTTTTCTGGAATGAGAAAATCTACCCAAAGATTAGTGCTGTATGAACAAATCTTGAGTTCAAGACAGCTTGTGAGCTAAATTGTGAGAAACACAATAGGTGAAGGAAAGAAATGCAGGGGAGAGGAAGCACATTGTGTGATAGCAGTAGCCTCAATTTGTTGCCAGTGCTTAGTCAGACACAGGATGTGTACTTTTTAACTTGAATAACACAGTGGGATGAGATAAGTTTTGAACAGTGTTCTTGATATCAAGATTGTTATTGGTTTATTTTCTTACTGTTTTAAAATACAAAGTGGAACAGTACATGTTAGTGCCAAACAAATAATTTGACAAGTATAAACATTTCTTTAATGAATCATGATTTTATTTGCACAATATTTTGATTTAATATTTTGTGACAAAAATACCAGATTAATAGATACTTTGTACATTAGTGTGGGGCTCTTTGTGTGATACTTGTTTAAATAAATAGAGACAATGTATATGGGAAACTCTGGAGGAATGCACCGCACTTACCAGATAAAGAAATCAGTGTTCTGCTCACCAAACCTCTGAGGCAGTAAACAATGGCCTCGTTGCAGGGCCTTTGCTGATAATTGACCTTGTTTGTAGGTCTGCCTTGTGTTTTTGTCATGCCTTAGGACACTTACCCTGCTCAGCTGTGTCAGCTCAATTATGTCAGGGTAAATCTACGTATTGCGGCTCTGAACTATGTTAGTCTTGCATTGTAGCACAAAGAATCATTTTGGCTGCTGTGCATCCTCAGATCTCATTTGCTGGTCTGAGGTTCTTCCCAAGGAGGTAAACGGTTGAGACTCAGAACCAGGCCCCAGAAGGACACTGTAAATGAGTTTAAAAAAAACCCTTTTAAATACTGCTTAAGTTCTTCACAGTGCAATGTTGTTACAAGAAGGCAATAACGTTCTTAGTGCACAATCACAGATATACAGCAGATGTCTGCCTCTTCTAAAGCCTTAAGTAAAAGATTTACTAAAATCTGTTTGTCTGAAATGTCACTCATTTTTTATCCAGAATGTTTCCCTTTTTTTTTATCTAAAGCATATGTTGATTTAGTCCAACAAACAACATTGGGCGTTGATGTAAATAGTATCTAAAGTGATGCATCTCTTTTCATTGCCAAAACCAAACAAAATGCAAACAGCAGACAGGTTAAATGATGCAGTGTAAATGAAGGTTTACATTTGTGCCAGCTCTATTAATGAAGCTGTGATGATTTCCTCTGGCTGTTTCCCCACCTCTTGATCACATTGCATGCTGAACTTGGTTTTTTTTAAATCAAAACCAGCCATTTAACTTAGCTTTAATTGTACTCACTAAAATGTTTCAATAATTTAATGCACATTTTGGTTCATGTTCCATATGGAGCAGTGAAGTGTTAAACCTTCTAGTATAACATATACAGTGTAGATCTTGAACAGTTTTTTATTAGCACTGTAGGTTGAGTTTGTTTGTTTGTTTTTTTAATTTAAATAAAAAATGGAGCACTAAGTTTTATAGTATGTAGCACTGTTTCAGTGTGTGTTTTCTTTTAACAGTGTGAAAGAAAAGAAGAGTTTATTGACAGAATAAAACAACTGGATATCGAAACCCAAGCTGCCATTGTGTCACACATTCAGGAGGTAGGATTCTTAGTATTGTCTATTTTGATGTTGTATCTCTCCCTTCCTTGAATTAACAGGATTTATTGCTTAAAATATTAATGCTTAGAATTTTGTAATGGATTCATGAACTTTAAAAAAAATAATTGAATATGCTACTACACTCATAAGATGGAAATATAGGTGCTGGGGTCATTACTTGGCTCAGTGGTCTTTTAAAGAGAGGCAGCAGTAAATGCCTTGCTTGCTACTTAAAGGTTACGCAGGAGGAATTGTTGTAAGGATCCATGTGCAATATTGACAAATCTTGTGTGACTTAGAAGCTGCAGAGCCCCATGCACCAATGGTGTAAGCACTTAGTCCCCAAGCCCTGTGGTAGGTGACACAGCCTGCCCAGTGACTTGCTTCAGACAGGGGCCTCTGAGCTAGATGGTCTTGAAGAGCCAAACTGGATGTATATTCTCTTTAAAAAGGTGTTTGATCCAATGAAAAGCATTCTTGGATTTCTCAGGCTTCAGAAGAAGGAATGGATATGGATAGGTTTACCAAAGAGTACAGGAGGTCTCTTAGTTTGGAGAGCCAAGTGGAAGTGTCCCTCACTGGGAATGGGTGCTGCCTGTGCCCAGGTGTCATTGCATGCAGGTATAGAAAGCCTGGTACACTCAAATTTGGGGACCAAATAGGGAAAGTGTTAAGACAGGTACTTTTTTCTTAATGTTAAAAAGTAGTTTATTTTTCAGAAAGAAAAAAAATCATGATGAGCTAAACACATGGTTATAACAAAAGCTGGAACAGTCATTAATTGAACTGAGAGACTTGCCTGATGTTTCTGCTAAATCCATCAGAGTAAATCAATTTTGGTAGGGTAACAGTTGAAAGATACACTGCTAGCAGCAACCAGAGGTATTTCTGCAGCTGTTACTGCTCCTCCCATCTGTATCAGCTGCACACTTCTAATATTCATTGAAATCAGGGACTCTTTTTAGTAATGTTCAGTGTGGGATTAGTCCCTTCTCTGTGGGAATCACCTCAGGGTCAGTAAGACAGCTGCACACTTCTAATATGCAAGTGTGTATGCTATTGATCATGATATTTATTTGATCACTTTTAAAAATCAGACTTAATAATTATAAAAAATGTAAATACCAAAAATTTCTGGGTATTGTTACAGTTAAAGTAGTTGCATTTATTATTTGCAGCCTGGGTTTGGTAAAATGGATATGGTTTTAAATTTATGGATAGAAGAAACAGCTGCATATACAGTGGACAAATTTTCAACTCAACCTGTGGAAATACATACTTTTTTGTTCCTATTCCTAGGTGACTCACAATCAGGAGAATGTCTTTGACTTGCAGTGGCTGGAGCTCCCAGATATGGCCCCAGAAGAACTAGAGTCTCTCTCCAGGAATATGGTTTTCCACCTCAGGAGGCTCATTGATGAGAGAGATGAATGCACAGAAGTATGAGGACACATCTCTCCCATATAGAGCTCATATGACAAGCAGCAGATGTGGGCTCCATTCCTTCTCTTGTCTCTTGTTTGTCTTGTTTCTGTTTCTTCTGCAACTTCCTACTACACCTCTGAAAATCTGTAGAAAGAATTTGACTTTTCCATTGATTCCGTACTAAGATGTGGTGAAATGATTGGTGAAGAGGAGTTGAGCAGTCTCTTCATGAGGCAGAGACGAAATGTCTCTGCATGTCTGTCCAGTCATTCAGGCAGTGCTTGCTCATCTCTCTGTTGGCATCTAGCCTCCTGGGCTCCATTGTCGTCTCTAGTTTTTTGATTGATCAATTCCTTTCCCTTCAGATCTCTGGAGAAAACTTCTCCCTTTCTTTAGCCTGTTAATCTTCTGTCATGCCTTTGACTGCAATTGTGTTCATTAAAAACTAGTAAAACATAGTTGTTATGGGGTTTTATGAATTCTTCAAGGAAAGCAGACTATTTATTTTGAGCATTGGAAGGGGAATGTTTTACTCTTTGGAGCATAGTAGAGATTCCTTTCCACTTCTGTGTAACCTTTCACTACTGGCTGTCACTTGAATTCTGTATCGTGCCGGACTAATCATTTCCTAAATCTAAAAATAATTTTTGAGTATTTTTAAAACAATGTATAAATACACTATTTATCTCTTGGCACTACATAGTCTTCTGTATTTCCAGGTCATTGTAGATCTCACTCAAGAGAGAGATTATCTGCAATCTCAGCAACCACCAAGCCCTCTGAAAGTACCAAGTCCAGATTCTTCGCCAAACCCTGCCAACCCTCTTTCTAATGAAGAAAAGCAGCACCTTGCAGTTGAGCTGGCAGACACAAAGGCTAAATTGAGAAGGATCCGTCAGGAGCTGTAAGTCACCATTATTTTGTGCTTCTAGAGAGACTTGCATATTAAGTCTTGTACATCTTGAAAATGCAGGAGCCTGTTGGCTCCAATACACTGACTTCCATAGGAGCTCTAAGAATCACACCTTTAAAACCACAGCAGTAGGAAGCTAGTAGTATGTTCCATCTTATCTTCTTTCACAGTTGGCCTTTAAATGTAGACTGATGGCTACTTCCATTCTTCTTTTTGTCTCATCTCTCTCCTCCCCCCTTCAGAATACCAACTGCTAGCTCTGCTTTTTAACTTGAAGTGGAAGCTATCTGTGACAGCAGGTGCACCAATGAGATTTAAACACAGGAACTTAATATAAAAATAGAGTTGCAAATTTGGATCCATGATATGCGTATGGTATCATGAGAAAATGATGAAGCTGTCATAACAAAGAATATGCTGGGAGATTTTTCTCTTCTTTTACAGATTCCTGGCAGTGTCCATATAATCAACATTGTTTCAGGAAAGAAAAAAAAAATACTAAGATTTTTCTAATCCTTTTCAGGGAAGAGAAGTCTGAGCAGCTTGCAGATTCTAAACATGAAGTTGAGCAGCTCACCCTAGAGCTGCAAAAAATAAAGCAAGAGGTGAGATGGGCTTGTTTTCCTGTGACAGTCTTCCCTATTTAAAAAAAAATCCTGTTTCAGTGTGAGGCTAAAATTACTACTATGCCTGTTTTATAATGAAGAGATCATCGTAGTCCAGCAAGCTGTTTAAAGATTATGGTTGTGGCATAGAAGTGCTATGCTTCCCACTTAGCTGTTGAGAGCAGTCTCATCTGTTCAGCTTGCAAATAGCTTAGTAGTGCCTGAAGCTTATACAGCATCAGGCATTAGTAATGTCAGAGGTCCAACAGGCTGAAGAACCTCTCTGTCTTGTAGAGAGCTGCCTACTAGGAGAATTCTTACTCCTTAACCAGGGGAATATTATATGTCTATGTTTACAATCAGTAAGTAAATACAAAAAGTCAAGTTTAAAGTATGTGCTTAAAAGCATTAACTTACATTTTTCTCCCTGCTCACCTGTCACAGAACATGCACCTTGCCTCAGACGCTCGCTCTGCCCGAGCGTACAGAGATGAGCTCGATTCTCTGAGAGAGAGGGCAAACCGTGTGGAGAGACTCGAGATGGAACTGGTTCGGTGCAAAGAGAAACTTCATGATGTGGAATTTTACAAAGCCCGCATGGAGGCAAGTGAAAATTAGGAGAAAGATTTGCTGAATAATCCTTAATGTTTGGCTTTTGTTATGTTACTAGTTTATGTGTCATTTCTCATTGAGCTGACCACAGCAGAACGTCAGAGCAAGTAGTTTCATAACATACAGCATAGCTATTGACTGAGCACCATTAAAACTTCTTTCAGTAGAGGAAGTACTTGGTGCACACAAAAAAAATGCCCATTATTTTCAAAGAGCTCTGCTTAGTTCAGCATTATGTGGCTAAACAGGACAGATCTTTTCTGGATGTTTTTTCTAGAGTCCAGATCTTTAATTTAAAGATGACCTCAGATGAAAAATTCTAGCCAACCCTTTTAGCAACTGTTACTTGTAGTAGAAAGGAGAAAAAATTTGGATCCTCCATAGTGTCATGAGGGGGGTAGGTCAATAAGAAGTGTGTGGCTTTTTTCCAGTAGTAATGTCAGTTACTCAGCTTAGTCACCTGCAGCTATGTCCATCTTGGAATTATTAATTGAATTAGGTTGAAAAGACCTTGGAGATTGTCTGGCTGAACTCATTGGCCCAGCATGGCTGATGTTAAATTTAGGTAGGCCTGATCTTACTTTCTGTTCTTTCAGTTCTTTGAGGAATTCACACCAAAACTCCCAACAATCCCGCATACATAACACTTTGGCCAAAGTCAAATAAATAACCAGATTGCTGAACAAATGGAGGTTTGGTAATTGACAGCCTCACTATCATTAGATAAAATTCCATGTCTGAGGTAGAAGAGTGATGTTGCCAGGCCTCTGGCTGAGAGCACAGACCTTATTTTTCTGCTCTATAAACTCTACTTTGTAGGTGATTTTTTCCCCCTTTCTTTAACCTAAGGGGGCAGCTATGCTTCTTATGAATGGGTTCACTAAAATGGATGGTTATTAAATGTAGTAATAAACTACAAAAGCCTGTCTTGCCTCCCAGTAATTCCCAGTTTGCATTAGGAAGTACAAAGCTCTGCCTCTCTCTGTTTTCCTCCCTCAAGCTGGCAAATCAGTCATGCTCTACCCTGGCACACTGGCTATCAGTGAGCCATATTGGCATTCCCCTTTCTGACTGTGCACTGGAGGTGCTTAGCTTTACCTGCTGCTCAGTTAATTTACCTGGAGCTTGGAGAGGAGGTTTTGTGTCCCCTTCATATGAGATCAAGGGAGTAGCCTCCTTGCTTCTCCCAGAGCCAGCAGTTTCCTGCACTGCTGTCTTGCATGTCCTGCACTGCTAATCTTGCTTAACATAACATTTGGTTAAGAGACCTTCAAGTTAGTTTCAAATTTCTTCTATCTCTCCTCACTCTCTCTTCCATCCTGTCAGTTTTTGGTGGAACTGCAGAGTGTCAGAGATGAGTATCGCTCCCTGCCACACTGTCAGGGTTTAACCCCAGCCAGCAGCCAAGCCCCTCACAGCCACACTCCCCACCAGTGAGATTAGAGAGCAAATTGAAAGGGTAAAAGCTGGAAAACTCATGGGTTGAGATAAAGACAGTTTGATAGGAAAAGCAAAAGCCACATGTACAAGCAAAGCACAACAAGGAGTTAATTCATGGCTTCCCTTGGGCAGGCAGGTGTTCAGCCACCTCCAGGAGAGCAGGGCCCCATCACAGGTAATGGTGACTTGGAGAGTGGAACACCATCACTCCAAACGTCCTCCTCTTCCTCCTTCTTCCCATTTTGTATGCTGAACATGATGAATATGGTCTGGAATATCCCCTTGGTCAGTTTGGGTCACCTGTTCTGGCTGTGTCTCCTCCCAGCTTCCCATGCAGCGCCCACTTCGTCCTCTCCAGCACGGCAGCACAGAAAGCAGAGAAGGCCTTGGCTCTGTGTGAACCCTACTCAGCAATAATAAAACCATCTCTGCTTTATCAACGCTCTGTTCAGCCAAATCCAAAACACAGCCCCATACCAGCCATTTGGCCTACTCCAGCCAAAACCAGCACAAATACAGTAGTGGGACAAGGAATATTTCCCATCAATTTGGCACATGTCTAATTTGGAGCTATAGTGTGGCCTTAGAAAAAGTCAGTATTGTAGGAGCTGAGCTTTCCTAATGGGCAACAGGATTGCACAGCTGTCTGCAGGGTGCTGGTGTGGTTTAGAATAGCCAGCGAGTTTCACATTCTCACCACTCCCTCTCCCATCATTGATCAAGTTTTGGCACAGCCATGGACTGACAGCATTGAGCATCAGGCAAACTCCATTGGTCTCAGGCTGGTGCATTCAGAGCATTCCACAGGGCCCTATTCTGGGTTTTTATGGTCATAGAGTAGCACAAAGGCTGTGCATACTAACCAGTATCCAGCTTTCTATGGGGCCTCAGTTTTCTGTCAAATCTGACTCAAGTCCTCTGCCTCACTGAAAGAATTAATGTCTGGGGTTAGTATAGTCTCTGCTTAGATTTGTTCAGGAATGTAACATGGTAGAGATTTTTACCTCTAAACAGTACAGTGATTATTTATTTCATGGCATTTTCCAGTTACCAATAGTTTGCGAAGCTCTAACACTTAAGACCTGAACAAATCATCCAGAGCATGCAGTGAAAATGTAGGTGTGTTCAGCATCAGCCACTTTTCTGTGGTAATGTGATACCTTAAGGCTCATAGGGTCTTGACAGGGTTGTTAATAAAGCAGTGCCAGATTGGTAGGTGAGAAGAAGAGGATTTAATGTTGTGCATCAATGCAGAAAGCTATTAAATGAGCCCTTAAAATATTTTCCTTCCTGGTATTGCAGGAGTGCAAAAGGTTCAAATCTGTATGTCAGTATGTAACACATATGTAACACATTTAGGGCTTGTGTGGAGTTTTCCTTCTCTGTATGTCTTGACAAACTTTTCAAGAGTGACGTTTTAGTTGGACCATTGTATAAGGAACATGAACGTCCTCTGGAGCCTTCCTGCTGGGGTGGCTTAACAAGATCACAACCAGCAATGTGAAGGAGCAGCCCAGTGCAGGGCTTCCTCCACAGAGGTGCTTCTCTGCTTCTCTTCTATGACTCATCTCCACTGAACCTTTTGCTGTTCCATGAGATGAGATTATTTTCTAAGGCCAAGGATTGTGCTTTGCTCAGTTTTCCTCCTCACCATAATCAAATTTCTATGCAGGATGACAGCAGGAATATCTTGTCAATTAAAAAAAAAAATAAAAACAAAAGCATCTCTTGTATGTTGTCATATGAGTGTTCAATGTTTGATTGTCACAAGATGTTAACTGTGTTATGGCTCAGTAGCAACAGCTTCTGAACTGCCTGAAGGCAAGGGTTTGAGCTGGGTCTGGATGCATGTGCAAATTCTCTTTTCAGATTTAAACAATCTCATTGCTGCTTTAGTTTCCGAAAATGTTTCCCAGTGGCAACATGCCCTGATTGTTATCAACCACTTATCCCCAGAGTTGTAACCATCTGAATGCACAGTGCACATTCTTTAAGCTGTTTCAAGTTACAGTTAATAGGGCATCAAACCACTATATGTAATTCATTTTAGAAACTGCAAAATGTTTTGTGTATTTGTGTATTAAACAACAACAAAAAAAATCCACAGCAAATTATTTTTGTTGCTGATTTTAAAATAAACTTATAATGTTGGTGAATTTGTTAATTCAATTAAAAATGAACTTTAATTCCAGTGGAATCAGCACCACTCCATGACCACCACCTGCTGACTGTCTAACAAGTGTGATTTGTAGCCAGATAGATTTTTAGGTCAGTTGTGTTATTCCAGCAACTTCTGGGAGACGTTAGTGCTGACATGTTTTACTTAGGACAGCTTTGCTTTCCAGGCCTAGAGATGTAACCTCTACAAAGCTCCCATGGACTAATTATTTAAATTATATGAACTTTTCAATATTGAGACAACCTCAGATCATGGTGATTGAGAATGAGCAATGTCTACCTCGTCACAGCAGGCATTTCCACCTAGTTATTAATTTAATATTTCATCAGAACTGCTTTGAACTGGCATGACTACCCATCCTGGGTGCTCAGTGGAAAGTACTTCAGTTTTCCATATATTGCAGCTCCCACTGGAGTGTGGTTTGTACCAGAGCCTGCATATTTGTATGTACTTGGCACACAGTTTGACTCTTGATGAGACACTAAAATAACTAGTTCTTGCTTGGTAGGCAGTTTTAAGGATAGTTATGATGTCATGTCTTTGAGGTCAGACACCACTTTAGTTCTTAGGGCTGTGGTCCAGATTGAGTGTGGTGATCTAGCAAAGTAAACTCTTGGCACATTGTTATTTCATTACAGATATTCTGGCAGCTTCCATAACACCTAGCAGTTTTTATGCCATGTACTTCTGTCATCTATTTAGTGTCAGCCTTTTAAGTCTGTCCACCTTGAAGTGACCCTGTTAGATCAGACTTGGCCCAAAATGCAGTAACCTAGTGTTTCAGTATTATTGTTATTTTAGTTACTTGCATACTCAGACATTTTAATTGAAGATGAACCACTTCATAAACACTGACATATTTCTCCTTTTAATGCTGCTATAAGTAGGGAATTTTTTTCTCTCATGATTTGCAAGTTGGTAGCTGACCCACCGAGAGATCAAGGGCAGTATGGTGCTGCATAAGGTAGACTTTCCATATTATACCATGTACAGTCAAGCTGCAATAAATTATGATTATGAAAGGCTTTTAAATGATGACCCCCTGTAGTATCAAAAGGCGAGGGGGGGAGTGGCTATCATCAGACAGTCTTAACTCATTCTTTACATCTATCTTCCTTGTTTTTCTTTTTCTTTGTCCTTTTTCTCTTTATTGTTTGTTTTTTAAATAAGTGAGCCAAATAAGGCTTCTTATGGCTGATTCCACCCCAAAAAATGAGAAGCCAGTTGCTGATTAAGCTATGAGAGTGATTTGCTCATGCCTGGTGATCTTTTAGGAATCTCCTTGGTTTGGATGTTTGTGGCCTGAGAGACCAGACATGAACACTGTGTCAGCAGAGACATCACATTTGAAATCAATTATCCAGGAATAAAATTGTCAAGTATTTTGTCGTGTTTGCACATTTTTCTGGTTTTGCATATTTAATTGGAAGAGCAAAATGGATGGGGAGAGAAGGGAGGAAATCAGAGAACGACAAAATTTCTGTAGAGAATCAATCTGCTTCTTGTCCAATTGTAGCTCATCTGGGGAAAATTCCTTACTGTGTCCATTTAATCTTTGAAATGCTGATGCATTCCTGCCATAGAACATTTGCCTTGGACTCAAGATTTATCTGACAATCAACAAAAGTAAAAGCTAGCAGTGAGGTATTATGGCTTAAACTGAGACATATTTGATGAATGTGTTTATAACATGACCAACATTTCATGGCCAGATTTCGTGCTTTGGATATTTCATGTTTCCAGAATAAGATACTTGAATGCAGAGAGTTTAATTTGTTATTTGCAAGGAACAGTTGCAGTGCAGTATAATTAACCTGTTTCTAATGCTGTGGCTACAGCAAAGTAATAAATTAAACTTCTACTCAGTAAAACCAGATCCAAAAGCTCTAATGAGTAAGCGACGTGGCTTGTGCAGTTCATGCTCATGTGTTTAGTGGGGAATTGGCAGGAGTGTTAGGTGATAAGTAGAAAACAACTTCTATTGTTCAAGTGAATTAAAATTCTGTTCATGAGAGAGAGAGAAACTTTATTAAACAGACATTTGCACGAGTGTACTGAAAAAGGAATGTGGATCTTGACTGTATTGATACTATTCCCCATCCCTTGAAAGTAAATAATCTGTTTTGGAGCTGGGAAAAAAAGGGACTATGATGAATTGGCAAAGGAATTGGAATTGAACAGTTGGTCTTCTGTATGTATCTCTTGATTTAGCCTTGTATAAAGCAAAAGAATTTCTGTTAAACTTGTAAAATTCAGGGAAAAAACCCTAAGAAATATTATATTTACTTGCATAATAATTCAAAGATAATAAAACATAGCATCATTAAAATATTAAGTAAAAGTCTTTCTATGTAACAAACATGTTAGATTTCCTTCTTGTTTTTTGTAGTGTCACTTTATGAAAATCACTTGGTCTACGAAAAGTCAATAAGAAATTAACACTGTTACTTTTTTTTCCTAGGAATTAAGAGAGGACAACATTGTACTGATTGAAACAAAGGCCATGCTAGAAGAACAGCTAACCATGGCAAGAGCTCGTGGTGATAAGCTGCATGAATTAGAGAAGGAAAACTTGCAATTGAAATCCAAACTTCATGATGTGGAGCTGGTATGCACTTTCTTTTTTATTATGCTAATTTTTTAAACTTTTGTTTTTATCCTTAGATTACAAAATCAAGTCCCAGAAATTGGTGGAGACAGGCAAATCAATAGTGCTTTTGAAGAAGTTTTTAGATTGAACTTGCTGTACATGAATTCTTGAGATAGTGTAATGTTAACAGTGTAAATATTGCCAATGCTTCTTTGTACAAGACTTGAGTTTTATTTTATGCAGAAGGTATATCACAATTTTAAAATACAGATTGTTTTCATTCATTTTGTTAATAGAGATACTAAAATCTGTTCAAATAGAAATCTCCTAGATATAGGAAATTAAATCTACTCTAGTAAATAGTCTTTCTTGTTGGAAACAAAATCTTCAGCAATTACAGAGTCTTTAAGAATCAATTACCACCGTGAAAGACACAAAATTCTAAAATTTCTTGATTTTGAAATCAGAGATATGGTTTATTGCTTCATAAATAAAAAAAAAGGTAGTAAGTGGGACACTATTGTCTACAAACAAAAAGCAACATTTGACTTCATAAACCCACTAGAAATAATAAATACTCTTTTGTCTCTTGTATTTTACATAACATATTCCAACAAAATTTGAATTCTGACTCGATCTTCTCGAGTGGCCCGGCTAGCTCAGTGATGAGGTTTCTCTTCACTCGAGTTTCGAGCCAGCATATGTTTGTGGGGTTCACTGATTTTCTTCAAGAATTCAAGTCTATAGAGCGAGTAAAGAAATCAGGGGGGGACTCTCTCTCTGGTTTGCATTCCACAGTTTATTTCTGTGAAGGGGAATCCAAAGGACGAGAGACAAAGGATTTGGGGTCTGGGGGGTTTCTTTTAACAGGGTTTTTCGGAGGGTGGGAACATCAGAGAAAGAACCAATTATTTTTCTCAGTTAATACATCTTACAAACTTTCTACAAATCAAGGTTACACACACCAAGATAAGAAATAACAGACACCAACTTCTTCAAATGCCCACAAAGGTGTAGGAGTATTCTCCACAGAGGGGCAGAGGGGGAGAGAGGGGGGGGGCTTGGTTTCCTGGCAACACAGGGGGGAAAGAAAGGGAAGGTAAGCATGCCCTCTCAGCTTCCATAGCTCAGAGGCATTCTGGGACAGGAAAAACAAAGTTAGAAACTTCCGTGTTGGAAAGAAGGGTCTCTCTTCTCCCAACCCCGTGCTTTCCTGGGCTAAAGAAACTTCAAGCAGCTGGAAATGCCAGCACGGTCTTCTCTTTACTCTATCCGGCCTCTCGCCATGGGGCTGAGGAGAGAAACTTCAGTAACCATGGTAACTTGACGCCAGGTAAACAATTAGGAGAAAGAGAAGCTGGGGGGGGGGGGGGGGGGGGGAAATCACAACTATAAGATGAGAAAAATACATTTCAAGCTATCAACTACAACAGAATTCTTGTGGGTTTATCTATTCAGGGTTTTCAGCAGGTTCTGTTGAAAATAAAAATGTGGAAGATGTTGTATGGGATGACATCTCAACCTATGTCAGTGACAAGGAGTGTCCCTCAGGGATCCATACTGGGCCCAGTGTTACTTAATATCTTTATTTATGACATTGTCAAAGGGATCAAGTGCGCTGTACCTGGATTTGCAGGTGACACCAAGCAGAGTGGTGTGGTGGACACACCTGAAGGATGAGATGGCCATCCAGAGGGACCAGGAAAAACTTGAGCAGTGGGGTCATGGGAATCTCATGTGGTTGAACAAGTGCAAGGGGCTGCACCTGGGTCAGGGCAACCCCCGGTATCAACACAGGCTGGGGATGAACAGATCAGAGCAGCCCTGCTGAGAAGGACTTTGGGGTGCTGGTGGATGAGAGGTTGGACATGACCCAGCAATGTGCACTCACAGCCCAGAGAGCCAAATGTGTCCTGGGCTGCATCCAAAGCAGCGTGGGCAGCAGGGGAGGGAAGGGATTCTGCGCCTCTGCTCTGCTCTGGTGAGACCCCACCTGCAGTGCTGTATCCAGCTCAGAGGCCCTTAGCACAGGAAGGACATTGACCTCTTGGAGTGAGTCCAGGGGATGTCTCCACAGTGATCAGAGGGATGGGGCACCTCTCCTATGAGCAAAGGCTGAGAGAATTGGGAATTTCCAGCCCAGGGAAGAGGGGTCTCCAGGGTGACCTAATTGCTGCCTTGCAGTACCTGGGAGCCTAAAAGAAAGATGGTGGGAGACTTTTTACAAGGGCATGTGGTGATAGGACAAGGAGGAATGGCTTCAAACTAAAAGAGAGTAGGTTTAGATTACATAGTAGGAAGAAGAAATTCTTTACTGTGAGGTGTTTATGCACTGAAAGAGCTTTCCCACAGAAGTTGTGGGTGCCTCATCCTGAAAAGTGTTCAAGGCCAGGTTGGACAGGGCTTTAAAGGAGCAATGTGGTCTAGTGAGAAGTGTCCCTTCCCGTGGCAAGAACTGCATATTCTTTAGTGTCCCATCCCAAACCATTTTATGATTTTATGATTCAGGATATTATAAAGGTCATGTCATGTTCAGGTTTTCCAAAGTTGCTGGAGATTTTGCATGCTTTTCTGAGTGACTTGATGAATTTCTGGGTTATGAAAAGTTGAGGACCACTGAGGCAGCGTTTCAGCTCCCACAAAATCAAAGTGGTTCAAATAGTCACAAGAAGCAGCAATAGATTCATTCTCCAGATCTGTTTTCAGGAGTCAGAATTCGATTTTCAAGGCAGGTGTTGCTTGCTGATCCATATGACTGCACATACACATCAAAGTTCAATGTGATGAGTTGAAGCTCTGCAGAATTCAAGGTTCTATCTGAAGAATTTCCAGTGTGTCAGAGCATGATGCTACATGTTTTTGAACAGCTTAGCTCTGGAGACATCTTGAAGCCAGTCTGTCATACTAGTCCAGGCTTGTAGTGGCCCTGTCATCATCCAGTGAGTTCTCACTGCCATCCCCCTCTCTCCAAGTGTATCATGGACCAGAGCTGGGGCTAAACAGTGCCAGCTGGGCTTTGCTTTCTGTGGTTTATATAGGTAGCCCACAGCAAAAATTTAATGCTGAAGATGTATTTCACCATAAAACTGCAGTGCTTAAGGAGATTCTTCTACCTTGAACATACATTGTGCTTGTAGCAGCTCAGCCTAGAATCTTACAAATGAGCTGAACACGCTTTCATTCACATGTGTCTTGCACAGGACCGGGACACAGACAAGAAGAGAATTGAAGAGCTGCTGGAGGAGAACATGGTCTTGGAGATTGCACAGAAACAGAGCATGAACGAGTCTGCACACCTAGGCTGGGAACTAGAACAACTGTCTAAAAGCACTGATCTTGCAGATAGTGAGTACCAGCTGGGGTAGCTGTGGTGTTTGTGGTCTGTTTCAGAATAAACAGATTGGTTGACTGAGATGGGAACAGAAGCTGAATCCGAGATTGGAAAGCTTTCCTCATTCAGCCACTTGACTTTGACCTTGATTTTCTTGAACTTCTAAAATATATTCCTCTTTCTTTCACTTTCTTTTGAAGCATCAAAATGTTTTGCTTTTGTTTTGTTCATCACTGAGAGAGTGACTTTTAAGTATTACACTTTAATAAAAATTTAAGAAAAAAAAAGGCTTTGTAAATTACACAGCAGAAATGTCACATTGAATATTTCTGACTGAATGGTTGGGTGGAGTCGGTGATCTTTAGTATTCTTTAGTACAGTTAATACAGACAATTAGCTGGTCTTTAAGTCCCAGGAAGTAATGCATGCTGAAGTCATTTATTTTTACTAGATACTGAAAAATGTGTGCAGTTAAAATAACTGGCTGATTTTTTTTTTCTTTGAGTGGTTGATTTGATTTCCATAACTATCACAAACATAACTAATTCTTTCTTCACTGGACAGGTCTTAGCATTAGTTTCTGTGTTTAACATTTATTCTGTCTATCATACCAGCCTAAATAACTATCCTAAGTGGAACTTGGGAAATATAAGCTATTTCCTCTAATTTAACATGCAGCTTTTATTGAGTATTCACCTTATTTTGCTAAGACTTGAATGTTTGGCTTTGTGTACCAGGAACAGTATTGAACTTGAAGACAAAAGAATAAATTAGAGTAAGCAGATGTTTTCAGTGAAAGTGTCTAGAATAGCTTTGCTTTTTTAAACAGCTGTATGTATGGCTGACACCAATTCTGAAATCTTCTTGCTGTCTAGGATCCAAGTTCTCTTCACTAAGATTAATAGCTAGTTAATTGTTACTTTTAAAAAAGCAATCTTGCAAAGCAGGTTGTGTTAGCCTGAGAAATGAATGTCGCTCTGTTATTCCGTCTGTGTTACCAAGGATATTGCTCGTTGTGTTAGTGGGGAGAAAACACAGTTCTCTCAAAACTTAGAAATTTTGATCAAGAGTATTTCAGAAAAATATAAAAATACCTAAATGTTATGTCCTGTTTAAAATACCAAGTTTTGTTCCTTCCTGATCTGCTTTCACTGTTCATGTAATAGAAGGAAGAATGCTAGTTACCTTTTATTTACTAATTTCTATCAAACATAACTGTCAAAATTTGCTTGAGTGATTTATCATTGCACTGATGTTTAGAATTTTAGCACTGGAACTTCAGGAATTCTTTTATTAACCAAAGAAAAAGAGTGAGGAACTGAGATTGTCCATAAACTTCTATTCAGTAGGAAAAAAAATAGTAAAGGAGGCTGGAATTTTTTTTTTTTTAAGGTGATTTAACTTTGGACTTTTATTTCATGGGCATGCTGTTCTGATTTTACAGTACTTCTCTGTAAGAAGTTTTATTTCAATCCATGTTGCTGTTCTGAATGCAGCTTGTTTGTACAAATAGAGTCAGACTGCAAAACTCTTTTGGAAAATCTCTTGTTCCTGGATATCAAGTTGAGTCTGCAAGGGTGGCAGAGAGAAGATTTAACCAGCTAGTTTGATATATTTTGTTAAAAATACTTGTCCCCATGCTTATTTTTAAAATTAATTTCGGGGGACTCCACTTCAGAACGGAACTCAACTGGAGTAGTTTAGTTAATGTTAACTATTTGAGTCTTCACTTGACCAAAGCCCTCCAGGTGATGCCCCATAAAAGAGGCAAACAGGGTTTTTCCAATCTCGGAAAGTTGCCAGCTTAAAATACTCAGTTTCCTGTAGTGTTTATTTAGAAACAGTTATTAATTTTCTTAGATTTAAACACAATGTTAAAGTCAATTTCATACGAAATGTGGTTTTGAGGTGATGGGTAGCAATTATTTCATGTGAACAAGAAGGTTGCTCTTGCAATTATCCAAATTCTGGGCAGAGAGATCAATAGAGCAGTGAGACTTGGGTGATGGATTTTGAGGCTGAGAGGTAGTGACACTTTTGATCTACAAGCATTGAGTAAAATAACATCTCTGTTGTAAAACTTCAATAAATTTTATTAGTTCTGAGATTTTAACTTCAGACACTTCTCAGATCAGCATTCTGATGGGTGTCCTGTGCCTAGTAGTAAATTATTCTCTGTGATTCAGCATACTCTTGATGAAGAAGCTGCAAAGATAAGCACTGGAATGATCTTTTTTTAAGAATTTTTTCTATGACTAAATGTGATTCAATACCTGAGTTTTCACTAGCTCTTGGAAGTGCACTACCTTGCTGTTTTAGCAAACACTTAGCAGGGGTTTACTTTCTGCCTTAATTTCTTTCCTATGATGAAAGTATGAGATGGTATCAATATATATATTGTTATTAACAGTAGACGTGCTCCCAGCATGACTAAATTTAAGAAGAGTTAAGAAAGTCAGCAACTTTTGAGATGGCTGGCTGTTCAGATAGTACTCTATTTATTAAAGGTATCAATATGTGAAAATGGGTTCTGTTTTTAACCAAGTATTTACTTGGTTAAAAACAGCAGTCCAGCTGAAATTGTAAGACTGACAGCAAAAAAAAAAAAAAAAAAAATTACCAGCAGTCCAGCTGAAATTGTAAGACTGACAGCAATAGTCTTCATCCAAGTGGATCTATGTTTGTGAGTTGATTAATGCCACCTTCTGCTTCTCATGTTTCAACAGCCAGAAAGTCCTTTGTGTTTGAGTTGAATGAATGTGCTTCAAGTCGAATACTGAAGCTAGAGAAGGATAATCAGAGCCTGCAGAACACAATCCAAGAGCTGAGAGATGCCTCCTTGACCTCCAGAGAGAGCAGCCTGAAGTTTGTGGAACTGGAAAAGGAAAATCAGCAGCTTAGCAAAAAGGTAATTTGCTCACAGGGACAAATGGAGCTCTTAGTTTTTTTAAACACAGTGCACAAAGGGCTGCTCAGCATTCCTGAATGATGAGAGTTTTCAGGGAGTTCACCCGTGATCCCCATAAGATTGACCATGATTTTGGCCCTGTGTATTTAATTGCATTCTAAAGCAGTTAAATTCTAAGAATTTTATTTAATGCCTTCTACTTCACTGCCTGCTTGTGTGCATCATTATAAGAAAAAGTGACTGTTCCAGTTAAATAAAAACTAGTTTTCAGTGCCTGTTTGCCCCTGTCAGATTGTACTGTTGATTGTGTCCCTTTTCGTTGTCTCACAACAGTCACTACTGGGAAAAGTCACGTTGAACTATTTTTGTTTTTTGAAAGTTTAATAATTTTTACATGTAAGTCAAATTACACAGGTGAATTCAGGTTAGTATTTTCTGAATGTCTTTCTTGCTGTCCAGAGCCCTGGACCTGATTTTTCTTTTTTTTTTTTTTTTTCTTCTTGTCTGTTATAAATTCTCTAGTGTGTTTCTCTCTCTCTCTGCAAAGGTATCAGTTCTTTCAGTCTTTGTAACAAACATGTAGGTCATCACTTTATAAATATACTTACATGTACATGTGTGTTGTACTCTGTTATTAACTGGGATTTCGTTTAGCTGAAATGCCAGCTCAGTGCTTGTCCTTGTGAAACACACTGCTCAGTTCACCTCCAACTACCAGCCTTATTTTTGTCTGACTAGTTACTTGAATCCTCAGTTCTGATGAATTGATCCAAGTGCTGCTGGGAAAAAAAGGACGCTTCCTATTCTGAAGTATTTTCATGTTGGATATTTTCACATTCCTTCTATTCATAAACTATCCAGAATACAAGGCTCATATCTCCTTTTCCTGTTACTGCTGTAACCTGTGTGAGACATTGATGCCATCAGAAATTATTTCAGTTCTGTTTGGCTTGCCTGTGAACTATCTGAACCCCTTAAAGGACAAGAGGAGAAAGCACCTAGATATGAAATGCTGCTTGTGGATTCCTAGATTATAACAAGCCCATTTGTCTACCAGGGAGAGCAGTATCTAGCACTGGATCATTCCATCTCCTGGAGAGATGAATTTGCTAAGTCGAGATCAGTTCTGCTTCTTTTCCTTCTTTTGTGAACAAGGAGAACTGCAAAGATTTAGTTCACTCTAATATTCCTTCCACTTCTATTTATGACCTGTTGTGTATAAGTCTTTCAATCCAGCTCTAATTTACATGCCTAAAATTGGAGATGGAGGCATAGAAAGCACTCAGCAGATACCTGTGGTGTACAGCAATTTAAGTCACTTGAACAACTGTGGTCAACCTCTGGCTTTGCCCCAGGCAGATTCCTGTGGGCACCTCCTGTTAAGGCACTGTACTGGTGCCAACAGTTGTGATTCCCCTCAATTAGAATACAGCAAAGTGTGCCAGGGGAAATAATAGGCAAAGTCTCTGATTTGTTGCAAAATGTTTACTACAGTGGGCAGGGAAGAGTGCAAGAGCTCTGGAGGAGTGTTCAAGTCAAGCACATGTAAGTCAGAGGACAAGAGATAAAGAAGTATTTTTCTCAAATGTTTTGTATCTTTGGGCTTCTTTTGGGTAACTTTCCTGAGATATTCATAATAAAATATTGTCTCCTTAAAGTCATTTAACTGAGCTGAGATTTCATCCACTGACACTTTCAAAAATTGTTGTTTGAATATGCTTGTTAATCTGCTTGATCCAGTGCTTGATGGGATCATGTAGCCGAGACAGGATTATTCAGGTAGTTCAAGAGATGTTATAAAGGAAAAGTTGTGTACATATTTTTTTTTTCCTTCCTTACAAGGTTTTCAGAGGAGCTAGTAGTAAAAATCCTCTTTTCAGGCACACTCAAGTAGTAGCAGTCCAAGCCTGTCTGTTGTCTCTGCCTTTCTGACTTACTGAAAAGAGCTGTAAACAGTACTGTCTTTCTTGCCTCCAGTTTTCTGGGAAATGCAGATGAAGATCAGCTGAGCTACTGAGTTTGTTGCAGCTTTCTCTGAACAGCTCCTTTGAGACCAATGAACCTCCACTCCACTTGGTTACATTTCTGACTGCTGAGCCCTCCTTATCTCCAATCTGGGCAGCCCCTGCCTGTTTAAACACTTCCTGTAATGAGGGGCATGTTGACATAGGCAGAGCCCAGCCTCCAGCTATTTCCCACTTGTAAGAATTAGGTTTAATACCCCTTTCATTGACATTTTCACTGTTGGCAGACTTGATAATAATGAAACAAAAATGAGCTGATACTTGTGCAGAGCTGTAGCTGCTCACAGTACTTTGCAAGCTTAAAAAGTAATTATTTCCTGACTTGGGGAGTATAGTTCCCAGAACCTCTTGGTTCTAAGTACTGAAGAGCTACAGCTTTTCTATTCTTCATGCATTACAAGTACAACTTTCAAAATGAATAAATAAGAAAACTTTGCTTCTTGTAGGACTGGAGTCTTAGTCACACATCTTTCAAATGCTGTATTGTCACCTGCTGGGGAGAAGAACACAAGGAGTGGGAGCATAAACTTGATCACTCCAGTGCTTTAGTGTTTTTCCTCTGTTCCTATTTTAGGTTGATGTTTTGGTCTTTTTTAGTGTTGTTGCTCACTGAAGTGTCTTAATAACTTTGTCTGCATTCACTGGTAGAGTAAGACCGTAAGTGATGGAGAGGCTAGGAGGAGGAGGCAAGTTCCTTAGGAAGGGGAGCACCAGAAACTTAATCACTGTGGACAGGAGCATAACAGGGCATTCAGCAGTCAGTGAACTAAATGTTTCTTACTGCTGTGCCTTACATGCTCTGATCTTAAAAGGCATGAAGGAAGAGTCTTAGCACTGTGAGAAAAACAAGAAGTCCATTTCCTCCTCTGAGACTGGTAACTGCAGGAGAGAGGGATTTAATCTTTCAGTCATAGTCCCCATCTCATTTCTCTCTGGTCTTCAAAATGACTTAAAGTGCAAACAGTCCTTTTGTCTAGCTGTGGTTGATGTGTTTTGGTGTGTTCTCTTCACACAGATTGAGAAGTTGCAAAATCAAATTGAAAAAGAGAAGCAAAGCAATCAAGATTTGGAAACCTTGAGTGAGGAGCTGATAAAAGATAAAGAGCAGCTACAGGTTGTCATGGAGACTCTAAAAGCCGACAAAGACAGACAGGTGTGAACTTCTCAAATGTAATATGACAACATGTGCTCAGTAATGGTAATTCAGTGATGCCATTTAGAGCATCTGGTTCTCTCAGGGAGACAAAGCAATTTGAGAGCTATTAAGTGCAGGTTGAACTTGTTCAAATCTAGGTTAAAAGCTTCTTCAAGTGTAAAAGCCCAGCATGTTTTGCTGATTCCTGCTCTTGTTACCATAGGGGAATCTTCAGGCTATTATATGAACAGACATTCCCCCTTGAGCAAAAAAAGCCCTTGGACCTTACTAAATGGAATACCAACTGGTTTTAGGATGTGTAAATAAATCCCTATTTTGTTGCTGGAGATTGGTCTTCCACCACCTCTATGGTGTGACTGGTTTGTTTGAGGTTCTTTAGCCACCCAGCCTTTTTGCTGTATTTAAAAGAGATGCTGAGAAAGTACTTATGCCTTCTGGATTGACATTTTAATTGCCCTTCAGCTTTTATCACTGTACTGCAGTTCATGTGCAATGCCTGAAAACTCTTCTTACAGGTTTTGTGCAAGTATAATCTATACTAATTTGACAAATTAAAAAAAATACGGACATAGATCATTAGAGACCGGTCTGAATATTCTCAGCCTGCATTAAAATTTACTCTAAGCTTTTGTGAGGTGAAAATTAAATACCAAAATGTCTTATTTGTGTAGTTCTTTTCATCTAATAGGATTTTTACCCAGACTTCTCCCTGGGAAACTGTACTTTACCAACAAAGTCTTACATTTTAGTTAGAGCAAATACAGAATCTTTGTGGTAGGAATTAATACATGGTTTGAAGGCAGGGCAGGAAGTAAAAACAGAAATATTTCCAGATGTTAAAAAAGAGCAGTTTGTGATTCTTTTCAGGTATAGTCCCTTTTGATTTGTGTGGATGTTGTCTGGTATAAGAATCAAATGCTAATTGCAGTCTAAATTACAATTGCATGAGCTGAAATTTGACCAGTGGGGTGAGTGTACTGTCCTTACAGGAAGTGTCTTTAATGACATCTGTAACTGCTCTACATTTTCAAGTATTCTGAGGTTCCTGGCACCTTACCAGAGATAATTTCAGTCTTCAGGTTCCAAAGATGAAGGTAAACCTAGATAGAAAGATACCCTCTATTAAAAATTATTCATAACAAAGCATCTTCTCTAAGATGTTCTCTGAAGGTCTTCTGTCTGCTTTCTCCTTCTGCCCCAGCCTTCTTGGATGGTAGCAGGAATGTAGCACAGTTTTTAATTCATTAAAATCATGAGTTACCAGAGGTAAAAACTTTTTTCCAATAGTTTGGGTTCTTGGTTGTAGTCAGTAACTTGCTGAGAATTTTTTCTTGGATTAAATGGATATGATTTTGTTAACAATCATCTCTCTGCTTTAGTACTAATTTGTACTACACTTGTAAGGTAAATTAATAACATTTGCACAACTGTTTATGTAGATAAAGGACCTTAAACAAGAAAATGATCACCTTAATCAAGTTGTCTTATCTCTGAGACAAAGATCGCAAGTGAGCAGCGAGGCAAGAGTGAAAGATATTGAGAAAGAGAATAAAATCCTTCATGAAACAGTAACTGAGACGAGCAGCAAACTGAGCAAGCTGGAATTTGAGAAGAAACAATTGCAAAAGGATTTTGACCAGGTTAGAGAAAAAGTGGAGAGAGTAGAAGAAATGGAAAAAGAGCTCCACCGGCTGGAGAGGGAGAATGAACAGCTCACAAAAAAGGCAGCAGTGATGAAAATAGTGACAGAAAAAGTGGAAGTTCTTGAGCAAGAGAATGGCAATCTGGAAGTGGAAAATAGGAAACTAAGAAAGTCCTTGGACACATTACAAAATATTTCCATCCGGCTTGGTGACCTGGAAAGGGACAACAAGCAATTGGATGAAGAAAATTTGGAGCTTAGAAGAGTAGTAGAGACCATGAGATTTACCAGCACAAAAATGGCACAAATAGAAGCAGAAAATAAAGATTTGGAGAGGGAGAAGGAGGACTTAAGAAAAAATGTGGAAATGTTAAAAGCAATGAACAAGAAATCAGAGAGGTTGGAGCTAAGCTATCAGAGTATCAGTTCTGAAAACCAGAGACTTCAGCAAATTGTGGAGAACAGCAGTAAAAAAATCCAGGAATTAGAAAAAGAAGTTCAGGGAATGGAGAGTGAAAATCAGGTCCTTCTGAGGAACCTTGAAGAGCTAAAGGTTTCTGCCAAACAGCTAGAGAGGTTAGAAAAGGAAAACAAAGCCCTAGAACAAGGAATGTCTCAGCTAGAAAAAGACAAAAAAATGCTAGAGAAGGAAACAAAACGGCTTTGGCAGCAAGTGGAGCTGAAAGATGCTATTTTGGATGACAGTACAGTAAAGCTGGCAATTGTTGAGAAGGAAAACAAGACACTAGAAAAGGAAATTGCTCGATTCAGAGATTCATCTAGTAAACTGAAGGAGTTTGAAAAGGACAATAAAGACCTCCTAAAGCAAGTTACAATTGATAAGAGAACACTAGCTACACTGAGAGAGGTAAGCAAAATAATTCTCCTGGGTTGTATGCTGCTATATTTTTTTCAGCTCAGTGAATTACTAAAGGGATATATCTGGCCCACAGGAGATTTTCACAGCCTTAACAACATTCCCTGGAAAGTGTTGCCTTGGAAAGTGGAACATGCCAAGAACTGCACTTGGTGCAGTTTTGCCGTATTCCACACTGTATCCACAATAGAGTCTCAAAATAATGTCTTTTTTTTCATGTAGAATAACATTTTAAAACAGCTCTTATGTGGTGCCTGTTAACCAAAGACTTTGACACTTTGTCTGTGACCGAGCTCCAGGAGGGGAGATAGACTCTCAGGTCTAGGAATTTCTAACACTTGCTGAGGACACATTGACATCCCTGTTCTGAAAGAGACAAAACCATGCCAAATGACCAACCTAAAGCAGCTGCACCAAGATGTTGCTTTACAGCTACCTTACAGCATCTTTCCCCAATGCTTCCCTGCTGCATGAGAACATGCCAAGCAGCAGTGAGCTCTCCCTGCAGTGAGCATTAGGACATTGGCAATCTGAGGATGTGTGTGCTGGAATCCGACACTCCTGTAAGTGGCCTATGAGCAGATCCAGATTATTGCAACTTGCTCTCATTGCCTGTCCCAGCTGCTGTTGTCCTGCTAGAGACAGGATTTCCTGTACAGGAGCATGAAAAGGAAAAAGGATTGTGCTGCAGTACCTCAGTGAAATAGATAAGTTTAGCAAAGTTAATACAGTCAGCAATCATTTTACTTCAAGGTTTAGTTTTATTTCTGTTTTTGAAGCATTAGTGTAATTTTGAGGAGGAGAAATAAAGTCTGCCAGAAACACTTGACATAGTTCCAAGTTATTTCCTATCCAACTTTCCTTAAAAATTAATAAAACAATATAATTTCTGAGAAGGCTCCTTTATAATCTTTCTATTCTCAGACTTTTGTGGATTTCCAGTGGTGCAGACCCATACAGTAGCCCATCTTCTTTTCCTTAGTTGCTTTCTATAGATCCTGCATAGGAAGTTCATGGATGTTAAAGGCACCTCTTTACAGAACGTTTGACTGGCACTGGCCTTAAACATATGCTTTTTACCTTGCCATGCAAATGAATTCTTGGCTAAATTTGTGATGTTAGAGAACTATTGAATACCTACAGTTTAACAAAGTATTTTTATAAAATTTTATTCTTGCTTCTGCTTGATATTCAGAATAATTGTTGAAGTTCTTCAGTAGCTTTTTTGTTCTTCATGTGTTGTTTAAGAAAACTTTTAGTAGAAATACAAGAAATGTAGATCTCTATGATTCATTTGTATTTCAGAGAATTTTGAATGGTAGGGATCTTCACATCTAGCTGTGCACCAAAAATAATTTGTCCTTTTTAGAAATACAGGCTGGCACTATGTTTCTCCAGGCCATTTTCATACAAACTACTTTACTGGCATAACAGCAAAGCATTGTCCCAATATACCTTCTGGTACAATGCTGCCAAGTCTTCTTGTATAACTTCATTGCTGGGTTCTGCTTTAGTTTCTTCCCAAAGAAACCTAAATGAAACCAGGCTACATCAGTAGATACCAGAATAAGTGATCAAGCTCTTGCATCCGGAGCTGTCCTGTCTCTTATGCTACAATGTAGTTACACTTTTGAAATTTTGGGCTGTAATTTACCATATGTCAGAAACTCAGTGCATTATTCACTATTGACCCTGTTACCAAGTCCCTTGGTAATAACATCATAGCCATTATACCTCAGTTGACTTCCATACTGAAGTCCTGATGCTCCTCTGTGTGTACCAGTGCTGGCAGGGCTCTTTGTCCTAGCTGAGAGGTGGGAACTCCCTCTGCTGGTGTCCCCTGCCCTGCACACATCTCTGTGGCACAGAAATCGGGTGGTGTCTCCTGGCCCACACATTCCCTCCTTTGGCAGGCAGGCACAAAGCCAGTGTTGGCAGAAGTAGTTCAGTACAGAGAGTGAGACAAAGGCCAAAAGAAGCATTCTGCAGATTTATTTCAAGTGACCTATAAATAAAACCAATCAGTTTAATTCTGCACTCGGCTGTCACTGATGAAAAATTTTAGCTGACCTAGTTGAAGCTAGGATTTTATCCAATGAATTTTTCAGTACTCTGACAAAAAAATGTATAGTGATGGATAATTACCACCCTTTGCAAGGCAACTAATCATGTTAATGCTGTTTCAGGATTTGGTCCTGGAGAAGCTGAAGAGTCAAAAGTTGTCTAGTGAGCTGGACAAACTGAGCCAGGAGCTGGAGAAGATGGGATTGAACAAAGAGCTGCTGCTGGAGGATGATAATGGCAATGATGACACGTAAGAAAACTTGGCTCTTCTAGTCATTCTTTTGACTCACCCTAACTGAAGCCCTTTGCCTTTCTTTTGGGTTCTCATCTGCCTCCTTGCCATTACCCTTAACAGTTTTAGACATAAACCACATTTTTCTGAGGTAAGCTTGGCAGCATACTGTAAGTTTTGCAAAACATTTTTTGGGTGGATGGAAGAAAGGCCACTTTCTCTGTCCATGCTAGCAGTGTTACTACAGTTCCTCTGTACTCCCCAGCAGAGTAGCTGGGTATCTATTTCAGTGTGTATTTCCCTCCATGTTCTCTTTAACAAGTGAAAATATGTCTATTAAACAGTGTCTGTCATTACTTCATGTAATTGCTGATCCAGATACCTGTTAATATAAACACAGATGTTGCCTAAAATATATCTAAAATATATGGCAAGGAATTCCTGTGTAAGTCCTGTAGTAATGAACACAGAAAATCCCAACAACCTGTCTGTATATTGGCTCCTTGGTAAGACCTACTTAGAGAAACATACCCATCTTGTAGGAGTCTTTAAACTGTGCATGTTCCTCCCTGTCAAGAATGTACAAAAGAGCCATAAGAAGAGTTTTCTGTAGTGTAATTATGGGAAAAAGAGAGAAACTTATTTTCTTTCAAGTTATGGAACTCTTTGGTATTTCTGTAGAACTGTGCTGGTGTTAACCTCTATTAAAAATGATTGGCTTTTTCATAAGTGAATTCCCCAGCTATAATATATCAGTAGCAATCTGCAGCAGTAGAAGAAATCATTTTCCTGAAGAAGCAAGCATGTATAATTTAACATGTGGTGTTAAATTCCCAGAGATTGGGAACGGGTGAAGGTGAAGTCTGCTATTTAGATGGTAGTTCTTATCCTAGTGGCAGACATTGGAAAGCTATTATCATATTTTTCAGAAAATACAAGGTTCTAGAAAGCAAAACTGAATCAGCACTAAAATCAGCTCTAGCTGTGAAAGAGGAGAAGATTGCAGTGCTGGAAGCTCAAGTGAAAGACTTCCTGAACTTGAACCAGCAGTTACAGAATGATCTAAATATGGTAAGAGCTTAAGTGAATTTTAATTTTTCACATTGCAGTTCTGCACATTCACATTTGGGATTTTTTTGGTTTGAGGTTTGATTTTTTTATTTTTTTTTAAGAACAGGTTCTCTCTGCCCTTCCCTATACACATCCTTTCCAAGAACCTTTTTTTCACTGGACTGCCTTTTTTTGTCCCTTTCTATATATTGACACAAAATTAATAAAAAAATTTTGGGCTGGGGCACATCAGGAGGGGTTTTCTTGGATAATTGCTCTTTTTAGATCTGTTTTCCCTTTTTTTTTTGTTGGCATGGCTATATTTTTCTGCTTTGTTTAGTGGAAACATAGGCTGAGGAAGACTGCAGTTGAAACATCACACCTAAGAACAGCCTGTTAGTTAGGTGTCAGTGAGCTGGAGTCTAAAGGCACCTGACTGGAGGCCAAGAGAAGTGGATTCTTCCACCTGTGTCATTACTGTGATGTAGTGTAATGGTTGTTGCCTCTCTTAAAGTCTGTACAGTGCAAGAGAGGAGTGACACATCCCACCATTATTAATGCATTATTCCAGTTCCTTCAGTGTTGAAGGTTGTTGCTTGTTGACTGTGTAGGTGAAGAAGGACTTTGATGCACTTCAGCAGACCCAGCAGGATGGGCAGTATGCTCAGAAGTCACTGAAGAATTCAGCAGAGAAGCTCATTCCCAACCAGCAAATGAATGAGAAATTGGAAAAAGGGCACCAAGATGCTACCACAGAGCTGCTTAAACTGAAGGACAGGGCCATTGAACTGGAAAGGAATGTAAGACTTCTCCTATTTCCTCTTAGCTCATAGGCTTCTCTTGTGCTCTTGAGTTGGTTAGTGGAAACTGGATTTTTGAGCTTAAAGTAATCTGGGAGGTTTTCTGGTGCACCCAAGTCTACCAGATTCCTTGGGTGTCTCTTGGGACTGCATGGGACTTAAGTGCTTCATGTGTCTTGTGTCCATCTTGTTGCATCTTTGTAGAGATTAATGTGTGTAACATCTCTCCTACCTTTATTTAATGTTTGGAAGAGGGTTTTTTTATGCCTTTGTTGCAGAATGATCATCACTAATTGGTTGTCATCTTTGATAGTACTCCAGATGATCAGGACAGCTGTTTCTGTTCTTCCTGTCACCCCTTCAATGCCATATCTCTTTCAGAATGCAGCTCTGCATACTGAGAAGCAGCTGCTTAAGGAACAGCTAAAGCATTTGGAAACACAGAATGTCTCATTCAACAATCAGATCCTGACACTACAAAAGCAAAATATCTTCCTTCAGGAGCATAACACTGCCCTGCAGACACAGACAGCCAAACTCCAGGTCAGGACATCCTTTTGCCTCTGTGCCAGGAGGTTGGATTTGATTATAGTAGTGTGGAGAAGATGGCAGCTAATAATGAAATGTTTGTGTTGGTAGGCTGATGTAACGATGGAAAGATGAGGCCCAGGAGGTGGAGCTTAGTTTGAGGTCTGAATTGAAGTGAAATTGTCTGGTATCTGCCTTCAGCAAGAAGGTGGTTATTTAGAGAGAACTAATTAAAACTAATACAGCAAAATCCAGATGTGTTATTCCAGAAGTGACACTTGTGAAATAAAAAAGGTTTGCTGTTTGCTTTTTTGTGTTAATGCTATGCCTGTGAAAGAGCTCAGCAGAAATAGAAAAAGGACACAAGTCATGCTCCCCATTGTAGCAAAGAGTTCCAATCATAGTTTTCGACATTCCAGACAAAATGTCAAAATTGCCAGTGGAAAAGATACTCTTAAAAATTACTTGACTTTCTTAAAATAAGCTTATTTTTTTTAAAGAGACCAGTTTTAAAGAACAACATTGGATTAGCTTTATTTTTCTTGTGTGACTTTCACTTTTCAAGCTTTGTCTCTTACATATTCAGAGATGGGGTTTTTTTGTTCTCATTAATTATTTCCTATCCATAATTGACTTATATTAGCAACATTTAAAATCAGTGCACCATCTCTCTACTGAAACCAGACCTGTACTGCTCACACACACAGTGGTGCAGTTAATGTTTTTGAGATTGGGTGAACTTGAGTATCATCACTTGTATACAAATATGGGATAACTTTTGACCTTTGATAAAAGGTCAATTTGATGATTGTCAGAGGTGCAGTTGAGTCAAGAGTATTCCAGATCATCTTGGTCTTTGGGCTCAAGAGCTTCTGGTAGAGCAGTGTTTTTTCACTTTGGAGCTTATTGTGAAAATTTTCATACTACTGATAGCATAGCTTTATGTGGTGCATACCACCAGCAGTAATTCCAAAATGATTCCAAATTGTACACAGGTGTCTTAAGTCAACAAGGCAATGGAGGCATTCATGACTAGCTTTATATGGATGTAAGCTGCTACAAAATGTTCGTTGTATATACCAGTAGATATGAATAAGTAACACTTACTTTTTACATGTGGAACTTTAGGTAGAAAATTCAACTCTCAGCTCCCAGAGTGCTTCGCTGACAGCCCAGAATGCTTTACTCCAAAATCAGCAGACAGCCAAGGAGAGTGAGAATGAAAATCTACTGAAACAGAAGGAGCAGCTGAAAGCTGAGTATGACTCATTGCTTCAGGACCATGAACACCTTACTTCACTGCATGAACGGCAGTCTGTGGAGTATGAAAGGCTAATAAATCAGCACAGCTGCCTGAAAACATTACACAAAACCCTGGATCTGGAGCACAAAGGTCTGCGTGAGAGGTATGCTCACTGCTCAAAGGTATATTGTAGCCAGAATCTGCATATGTTACAATTTTAGCCTTAAATGTTGTTTCCAATTACAGATAGAAATTACAAAATTATTGCCCTGAAAAAGTGCCTCGTCATTCCTGTTGTCATTAGGACATTAGATGAAAATATTTGCAAAGCTCTAGATTTTAGATCTCTAAAGGTGGCAGAACAGAGGTGAGGTTGGAGATATTCAGCAAACATGGGCTTGGATCTCAGGGATACTTTGTCAGAAGTAGCTTAAATGCTTCTACTGCATTTAAGGACTTGTGCTATATTAGCATACAGCCTTAAAAACGTTCTCCAGTTCTACTGTGTGGAGTCTCCTAACCATAAAGTCTGCAAGTCACCTATATGTGAGTAGTGTGTATCTTAAAAAATTTCAACCATTGAACCTTGTGGTATCTGTGTCATGTCAAAGGAGGCTCTCTGAAGGAAGCTATATTGACCTAACTATGAGATAATGATGTATTGTTAATTTTCTTGTAGTTCTCATAATTAACGCTTTTGCTTCAGGCCGTTCAGTTGAATTAGGAAATCAGTAAACTGTTAATTGTTTAGTCAGTGTCATTACCTGACAATTGTGCATATATTGAACAATATACATAATGTACTACTACAGAAATGCTGCTCTGCCTACTTCTCAAACTTCTTATATTTTTCAGTGATTTTCCTCAAAACACTTGTATTTAGGTTTCACTTCTATGCAATATCATCAGTTGGGTTCAGAGCAACTCAGTGGTGATCTTTGATTAGTGGACTGAAAATTGGTGCTAAACTTTTCTTTTCCAAAGACTAAGGAGCTGGCAAAGAAAATGTGCAGTAGATTTTTATAAAGTACAGAAGTAAACTATTGTGATTAAAGTATCCACTGGGGCTGTGACAGGACAGCTGCTTGGCTGTCAACTAAATGAGCTGTAAGTGATTACACAGACACTGTTCCTGCTTACCAAGTCTTTCTCAGACTGATTAATGGTTCTCATTGATTCAGGCTTTGCTTGAGATTACTACACTGCACTGTGTTAAGGCAGTTTGCTGTGTTCTTTTTTTGCTTGATGAGTACCAAACACTAAGCAGCTCTAGCCTAAGGAAGAAGTGTTTTTCAAATAATAGGTTAACTATAGAGATAAGTGCTCAGGTCACCACTGTAATCATTACCAGTTTGGACTCTCTGAGATCTGACTCCTAGTGAGAGGTGTTGCAGGGGAGCAGATGGTGGCCTATTCAAAACAGGTTGAGTTTGGCAGGTCTACGTGTGCAGATCAGTCTTAAAAGATACTTACCAAGGTGATTTGTCCAAGGACTCCATTTGGCTGTCAGGAAAAAAAAATACAAGCTACTTTTTTTTAGTGTGTGTTTTGTTCTCCCTCCATCATGTGCTGCTGAGAGAGCAGAAGGGAGAAACAGTAGCATAAGAAAAATTTTCTTACGCCTCTTCTTTTTAATTAAGGTAATTAACTGCTCAGATGAAATATTCCACTTTTGAATTCAGCTAGAATGCACCACCTGCTAAATTTTTCCCAGAGCAGCTCCATGCAGCCAAGAAGTTTTCTTGTGTGGTGTTTAGGAGATGGGTTTTGCATATCACAGCTCCAAGGTGATAGTTTTTCTTCAGCAGGTAACAGTATTGTAATCATAGTTCTGTTGCTTAAGGCAGGATTGCACTGCACACAAACCTATGACTGCAGCTTTTCTAGAAAAATCCACAGCAACTTTCATTAGCTTGTGCACGTCCAACAACATGTACAGCCAAGGTCCCAAAGGTTTGTGTAGTCCATTCTTCTGCATTCTAACCACAGAATATTTTCTGCACCTGAGCAAACTTCATTAAACTTCTTTTGGTTCTGTCTGCACAGTATTAACACTGCAGTGGGGATTTAATAATGGGTTGTGTGTAACTGCAGTGAAATGGTCTGTCATAGCCTGGCAAACCATGGATGTGTGGGTTTGGCTTAGCAAGAAGAGGAAAGTTAGTATTTTAGGGTCATTTACCTTAATAGCAGTTTTTTAACTTTGAGGTGTCTGGCTGACCGACTCCGAGCGCAGAAAGGCTGGCCTCTTCTGTATTTTTAAAATTTCTTTAGATATTGCATGTTACTAAGGGAAGGTAGTAACTTTGTAGCTACAGTTGATTAACAGATCCCTAGGCATTCCTTTGTGGCTTAGTCTGGAGAAGTCTAATCCTACAGAGACACTGGTAAAAAAATCCCTGCTGTGTAGGGTTACATATTGCAGGGAGTTGTATTATTATGTTACCGCTGCCTGGTAATTATTTTTCTGGGTTCCTTTTGCCACACTTTTATATCATAGCTGAGTATTTTCAAAGTCATCTCAGATATACCTACCTATAGTATTTCTCCTCAAAAAGCTTCAGAAAGTATAAAAGCCAAAAGGAGTAAAGGGAACTACGTTTGTTCAATCCTAGAAATGGATTGTATCAGAGCCAAAATGGATTCTATATGCATGTATAAGGAAAATATTTTTAAAGTCCTTCTGTCTAAGAGCCTGGTGCTTTAAAAAGTGAAATGAACATGAGTGTTGAATAGTCCTACAGGAAGAGGAACCTGGTCCCTGTGGTAGAGCTTGTCAGGTTGCACAGATTGTGCTCAAATTGTAGACTCCAGGCTGAATCTCTACTACAAGAAGATTTTTGTTTGAGGATTTCATTAGGACTCCGGACATGAACAATCATTTCCATTTTTACAGATAGTCTCCTCTTTCTTACCTTTCACCTAACAGCTAGGGGAGCAGCTGTGGTTTACCTCAGGCTCAGTGTGGCAGCCTGTGGTGCTGGGCCTGGCTGGTAACACTGGACCAGTATTCTGCTTCTCTCTAAGGAACCCTCTTTAAAGCATAGAGGGCTTGGATAAAAATGAACAGAGTAGCCCTATCATACAGAGACAGCAAAAGAATTTACAGTGCAATTTCTGCAGAGACAGCCATGGTAATCTCTGCCAAAGGACTGACTGGAGTTTGTCTTCTCAGACTCTTCATTGGCACACAGACTGTCTAAAATACTTCTTGGAGCTGGATGTGAAGCCTTCCTCTGCTTTCAGGTTCTTCCATTTATTGTATGGACATTGAATTTGAAATGTCCCAGAGCTGAATGGAGCAAGAAAACAAATAAATAAGGTTAATTAAACTCCAGTGCTTTTACTGGGAATGAATAGCATAAAGCAGCTTTTGTATGGGAGACAGGTACTTTCCTGTGTGGCCCCTCAATGGACTGGAATTTGGGACAGGCTGTAATTTGACCCTGGGGTGAATGGAATGGTAGCCTGAAAGAAAAATAAGTTGGCATGAGTCAATGTATTTGGTACTGTCTGCTGGTTTTGGTTTTGTTTTGAAGTTTTCATGACTGCAGAGTAACTGTGCTCTGCATTCATCTCTGCTGGCATGAGAGTCACTGTAAGATGATGCTTGTTCTCTTTAGCTTTTTTAAGCAATGCTACATCTTCCACCTAGATTCTGTTTTAAAATTGCTCAGAAGAATATTTCTCCATTATTGACACAGATATATCTGATGGTTTGGGGCAGTACCCTTTTATTACAGGGACCAAAAAATGTGCTGATGACTTTTGACATTGACTGCACCAGTGGCTCCAGTGGCCTCTGCTGGTGTGTATGGGCACAGATTTTGACAGAAGCCACTAGAGGAAAAAAATATCTAGAAACAGCTATGGTTATATAGGGTATGCTATTCCTCTTTTTGCAGATACAACAGTTTAACGAAACACAAAGCAGAATTGGAAGAGTTGGAATTAGTTTTAAAAACTGAGAGAGAAGTTTTGCAACAAGAGAGAAGATCAAATGCAATAACCACTGGGGAAAATCAGAAGCTGAGGGAGGAACTGGACAGGTATGGTTCCATTGCTAAATTGTTATATAAATCAATTAAAAGTCAATTATGCAAAACATTAATGTGTTGCTTTATGTCTGAAGTACCTTCATATAATGTGTCTATTCTTTTTTCTCTATTTTGGTATCATTAATTTGGTAATTTTAACTTGTTAAAGATGGTCAGCTTCATTAATATTGTCAACCAATACTGTTATTTGGTGCTTCAGACCTGGGACCTTTGCTTCCAGAATAAGCTCCCAAAATAAGCTTCCATATGTGTTTGGTTCAGTTCACAAGCATTTTTTGCAATGAATTGTTCCCAGGCACTTGCCTTTAGGCAGGTCTACAAATGCCCAACCCCCTAAATTATACTGTTTTATTTTCCCTTGAGGAGCACTGGTTTTTGGTTTTTACACAATATGATTTTAGCTCTAGGAGTTACCATTGTTTATTTTCTGTTGCCCAGAGAAAACTGTCATTCCTGTTATTAAAAGCAAACTTAGAGACTCTGGATCAGTGCTAGTTGTTAACTTATGGCAGAGACCCTTTTGGGAGCCACACCCAAAAAACCTCCCTGTAGCCTTGTTCATATTTCAAATGTGTTTTGATAATCTGTTTGTTACAATTAAGGGGCAAGACCATGTCAAGTTAAAGCAATGTCAGGTTGTATCATATTTAAAAATTACATTTTATGTTGAGCTACAATTGTACAAGTGTAATTTAGAACAGTGCAGAGTCTCTCAAGTTGGCTTTTCCTAATTCATTTTGTTAGAGACAAGGATAATGCATAATGTTGATTGCAGGGCTGGCAGAGAGCCAGGCTTATCTGTCAGCAGATACAGAACTTAATCTGTTTATAGTTATTTAATGTTATGTCTTCAATATTTGTAGACATTTTTAGATTTACCTAAAAGTGTAAAAGAATGCCACAGTATCTTCTTACAGCACTACAGTGTTTCACACTTCAGGACACTTAAATGCTCATATTTCATGCATCAGGATAAAAAAATAACATGTGAGTTTTATTTGTGCCAAATAGAGCTGCCTTTGTATCCAAATGCTCTTAAATATATTGTGCCTCAGAAATTTGTGGTGTGTTTCTTATGTGTTGAAGAAATAGCAGTTTTATTTTTCATGTATTTTCCTTTCAGTTCTTTTGTAGATTTGAAACTTTTTTTAAATGTTACTACTACTTCTTAATAAAATTTTATTAAATGCTTAGAATAAAAATGTCCTTACTTTCTGTAAGTTACTTTTAGTAAGTTACTTTTTGGTACTATATTTGATTTAGTGAGAGCTGCAAACTGATGGTGTGATCTTTGAATGTGAGGTCATTTCTGTGAAGTGTCCTTCATAAGCCTGCTGTCTTCTTGGTGTTTAGGGTGAATTTCTTGCACAACCAACTAAAAGCAGAGTATGAAGGGCTGCATTCACACACTAAAGAGCTGAAAACTTCCTTGAACAACTCTCAGCTGGAGTTGAATCGTTGGCAAGCTCGGTATGATGAGCTGAAAGAACAGCACCAATCCATGGATATCTCTCTGACCAAGCTGGATAACCACTGTGAGGTGAGTAGCTGTTGATACCCAGCTACTGCTGCTTTCGGGTTAGGGAGCTGCCATTCATTGTGTGAAGCTTTCGATATGCTGTATATAGAAAGTGAAACTATATCAACACCCCCGTATAGTCTGAAGTGAATAAGTTAGTATCTTAAGTTGCCATGCTATTGTGTTATTTTGATTATGGTGCACTCCAGGGATGCACAGGAAAGATTAATTTGTCTTGTTTAATAGCTCCTGTCCCGTCTAAAGGGAAATCTGGAAGAAGAAAACCATCATCTCCTGAGTCAGATTCAGATGCTGAGCCAGCAGAATCAGATGTTACTGGAGCAGAACATGGAGAGCAAGGAGCAGTATCATGAAGAACAGAAACAGTACATGTAAGAAAAAAGAGATTTGAATTGTGAAACCTAAAAAAGTAATCTAGACAAATATAGAATACAAATCATCATCAGGACTAGAAGAGCAGGCAGTGGAATGGTATGTCTTCTTGATATCTGTTGGAAAAGGGGATGTTTGGTAGGAGAGAAGTGTAATGGGAGAAAACACAAAATGTTTCCATGTTGCCTTACTGCAAAGGTTTGTTCACGAAACACCTGAGCAAGCACAGCTCTTTTCAAATAATACAGATGAAGCTATGTGGAAAATTCAGTTAGAAAAGATGGAATGCTAAACCCAGTGGTACTTCTCAAAGAAGAAGATTTTGGAAAACAGCTGAGTTGCAACAAAAATTTAGTCTTACGAGAGTCATTTTATATTTACATTCCTGAGGAATAGCAGATATTCATACTTCTTGGTTTTTTATTTGTATTTCAAGATATATGTTGCTTTTAAGGATACAGACATTAACATATGTTGCCGTGTCCTTCATGCACAGGTTGACATGCTGAAGTGAGTTACCTTATTTAAAGACACTCTGAGTTTACAAAGAATCTTGTTTTCATGCAGTGAATTTCTTATAGGTATGAAAGAAGGAAGAAAAATGTTCCTAATCCCAAGAATTTTAGTTCGAGAACATCAGGATGGTGTGGGAGTTACTGAGTTGAGTTTTATAGCAGTACTGCTATATGGTTGAAGTGTTAGAAAATGTTTGCTGAAATAGGCTGAATACAGTTCAGATGTACTCTAATTTGTTTATCCTGGTTGTCTGACTGTTCTATGACGGAAGTTCATTTGCCTTACTACTTGAATAAAAATAAGATTTGCCAACTTCCACTGTACAGGTTAACAAAATAAACAGTAAAAAAATTTAGTTAGTCATAACATCCACCAAACAAATGCTGCCTGAGATACTAATTAGTAATCTTGCATCACCATCTACTGTTGTTCTTTCACCTTTCATGCTTTATTGCACAAAAATCACCCATCAGCATGGTTGGTAGGCTTTTGCATTTGACCTCGCCAAACACTGTGAATCCTGAAGGTTCAGGATAATAAGATATTTCAGTCTCTTTCTTCTCTTGGTGGCTTTTGGTCTTCAGTTTTTTGATTATACTTAATTTCACACAGATGACTCAGAATATGCTTTTCCCCCTCACAGTGATAAATTGAATGCCTTAAGAAGACATAAGGAAAAACTTGAAGAGAAGATAATGGATCAGTACAAATTCTATGATCCTGCTCCAAAAAAGTAAGTTCCACATGGGTTTAGCTCTGCTCTACAGATTGGTGAGGGCAAGAAAGGGCTTTCCATAATTGGGGATAACAGAAATTTCGTCTGAAGTAAGAGTAACATCATCTCCACTTGTCTGTTCCCTCTCACTCTGCAAGATATTCCCTGAAGCAGCAGGTTGTGTTAACATAGAGCATAGGGCCTCATTTGGGGCCCTCTGTATTAATACAAGAATCTGAAACTCCCAAAATTAATTGGGAAAGAACCACTTTGCTCCCAGTATGGTGACTAAGCAGCACTAGGAACTTTCAGAGCTGCTTTTTCAAAGCAAGAGATAACCAGTCTGTTGGAGAGAAGGGACCTAAAAATTATATTAAGAACAACAAAAAAGAGCCAAGTTAATTCCACCATACATCATTCTGACTGGTAACCTTAGCAAAGAGGCTTAAAAGCAACTTTTGTTTCTTTCCTCCTCAGTCTGTTCCTGTAGTGGAGTTTTTCACACTGTAAGAATGTCTTATATGGTCCATATGTGTAGTTTAGATTTCTAGCAGAGGGAACAGTTGTCTTTCTCACATTTTTCATGCTGAAGAAATATTTCTGTAAAAGTAATTTTGACTTTAGAGGAGAAATGGATTTCAAGTGCTGTGAAATTCATGGTGCGTTTTTTGAACACATTCTTGGCAGTAAACAAATAATGAGATAGGATGGCTTGATGACTTCAGCACAGCTGTAAAGTTCTATGGGGAGTATTTCTTGTAGCATTTTCTGAATTCCATTCACAAAACCTGCTTTATCAGGAAAAACCCCTGGATTGGAGCCAGAGCCTTAGTCAAATTAATCAAGCCAAAAAAGGAGACTCCTAGGGAGCGATTGAAACCAGCAGCAGAAAGCTCCACATGGCATTCTGAATCCCCAGAGACGGTAAACTCTCCATCTGCCTCCCAAAAATTGAAACATCAACACGAGGCTCAGGATAACACCTCTCAAGGGTCAAACCCTGTGGAAGAAAGAGAGAACCCTGGGGGTTCTTCAAACAAAGGTAAGGAATACCAAGCCTAAACCCATGAGCTGAATTTTTTAAAAAAATAATTAATATATAGGATATGTTAATGGCCAATCACGTTATATTTTGTGTCCTCTTTTTTCGTTTGTTTGTTTGTTTTGGGTTTTTTTAATTTTGCTTTTATTTTAGTTGTTTGGTTTTGTGGTTTTTTGTGGTTTTTTTTAGTACAATAAAATTTTTAGTCTGCATAAAACCCTAAACTAGAAATTTGAGTAAACTCTAGAAGTTACCGGGTTTTGTTTACTTTCTTCCTTTTATCTACTACTTCTCCCTTCAGCTTCTGTTTGCCCCAGATGTATTGCATGTTACTGAATAAGTTGATTCTAATACTTCATTTACTGGGGTTTTGCAGCAAAGCAGTTTAAAGTTGGATCATGGAATAGTGTGTGGTTCAGGCTCTTTGAGGGGTATGAGCTGGCTGACAGCCACTGCCAGCAGGTGGTGCACGTGCAGAACAAATAAACCATTTATTGTAAATAACCATTTTATCATAATCTGGTGATTTTGGAGGTCAACCATGTTTTGATTTAGAATTAAATTAGGAATTTTTTCATGTAAAATGATATAATTATTTTTTTTAACACTAAGGATATATAAGGAAGATGGAATGATTTTCTGTTAAGTTAGTTTATACAGTAAATTAGGTGGTCCTAATTATGGGAATTTTAAAAGGAAGTTCCTCAAAATAAATACTGTTCATCCTTATTAAAGGTAATATAAACATCCTAAGGTCTGTTTGCTCTATTGAGATTTTTTTTGTCAGCTTCTATATATAGATTGTTATACTCCAGGAATACTTTCCAAGAAGCAATTTTGAAATTGATACTTGAATAATTCTTGTCTTCCAGCTGTGGGGGGTGGGAAACAGGAGGGGAGCAGCTAAGAAAAGAACTCTTGTTTGAAATACTGCAAGTACCTGTCTTGTCTGAAGGTTTTGGTTTGATTTCTCTATCCTAATTCTTTGAGGTCATTTATTCACTTAAAGTACAAATAGATGTTTTATGGAATTAGATCATCCATATGGTTCTGGGTGTTTAACATGCATCGTAAATTCAACATGGGAAGTTGGGCTTGGGTTGCCACAGAAGAAGGCCCTTGTAGAATTCCAGAGACAACAAAAAGTCTATGGAGCTTCATTCATTTTGATGTTACATGAAACACATTTATGTGGAGATGAGGCTCACCAGTATTAAAGCCTAGAAGATTTTCTCTAGGAAATTTGTGTGTTATCTCTGAGTAACATGTACATCAATTTAATTTTATATTGTAAAGCAAAAATGTTTTGAATGATCTAACAGTAATTTCTTAGTGGACTTGCTTAAATACTGTGTGTATGTGTTAATCTATGCCTTAATCTGAGTCAGATCAGCTGTGTTTAGCTATACATTCATCAGTCCTCCGTTATAGGTGTTGGTCATTGTTTAGCCTTTTCTGTTTTTACCAGTTGTGTAGTCTTTAATCTGTGTTAAGACATTTTAAGTTTATGAATAAGGCCTTTTTTTTACTTTTTTCTTCTTCTTCTTCTTTTTGGGATACCTGGGTGATAACAATTTAGCTGCACAGCGCAGAAAGATTGCCTTTATGAGAAGCAAAAGCAAGGATAAAGAAAAGTCTCCTAAGTCTCCATCGAATCATCAGTCTTTCTCTAATCGGCTCCGGTTCTGGTCTTCTTCCGACATCCCATCCTCTCCTAATGAAACTCTTTCTTTCCCGGAACTGGGAGTTTTCTAACACCTTCTCTGTAGTATTTATCTTAATTTATTTCTGACAAATATTAAAAAAAATAAAAAATAAAAAAAAATCCCACATGCCATAAAAGAACATGCACATTAATAGAAACACTCAACATGTCTATACAATACTCTAAATACAAGCAAAGATTAGTGAATGTGGACTTAAGTTTTCCTGTAGAAGATGAATCACTATTGCACACTGTGGATCATTTCTTCAATGCAGCACACTTTAGGGGACCTCATGGCATACAGTTTGCGTATGTATATTGGCTGTGGTGCATGTTGTAAGTAAGTGAAGTTGCTATTCGCTTCAATATTTTCTTGCAATCATGTACTTGCATTGTGTCCAGTTAAAGTTTCAAACTGATTTGCTGTTGCTATGCTTCCTACAGTGTGGTAGGCCTACTAAAATACAAATACAGTCTCAAACTCCAGAGATTTTTTCCAATAGCCTTTGCTACTAAACGATTAAAAAAGGCAGGATTTTGAACACCCTTTTCTGCTTTTAAAAAGTCTAGCTTTAAATATAGAATAGAAGCTACTGGAAAAATTATTCTCAGCTAAGTGTCTTGATGCTCACGTTCAAACCTGATATTTAGCAAGGTTTTGTACTTCCATTTAAGAAAACTCATCTTGAATAGAGCTGACATTTCAATTTCCTCTGCTTCAGTTTCAACAGATTTTTTTGGAAGAAGAATGTAGATTTGTTCTCTAAAGACTGGGAATAAGCTTCATTAATCCATTGCCCAGAATTCTTGTTGCCTAATAGTCATGACCTGGTGGCTTCAGAAATGAATGTGCATGTCCAGTCCCCACCCTGTCAGAGAACTGGATGCAGAACAGGCAGTGTGCTACCTGGGGGCTCAGCAGAGAGGCCAGAAGATCTCCTTTCCCTTCTCACTCTCAGAACTGTCCCCAGTGGCACAACCAGGGACTCTGGCAAAACAGCCTGGTTTTTTGTTGCCCATTTGGGGATCTGTGGAGAATGTTAGTCTCCAGGGCAATTAATATTTTTGGCATCCATGGAAGGTGTTAAGTGTATCATGAAGTCAATTAGAAAAACAGATTTGCATGTGAAGCTTTAGTCAGTAGTTGCCCCTGCAGGCATGACATAAGTTTCAATTCTAAGAGCAACTGCTGGCCCAGTCTGTGGAGCCCATGCAGACCCTAGGGAGAAAACATTGTTCCTGAATGAAGTCAGATTCCAGGGGCCACCTAAGATGACAGCACATTGGTCCATTTCTCTAACACAACTTCACAGCTGCTCTGCGCTTTGAACTGTCTGTCCATTGTCTCTGCAAGTTGTTTATTTCAACTGCTGCACTCTGCCGCATTTTCAACATTTAGTTTCTGTTACTTAATCAAATATTCCATAGAAATATGTAGAATCTAGAACTTTGCATCTCATTAAGTGTGTTTTCTGCAGTAAATTCTTTAAATTTTGTTCTATATGCGCCTTAAAGCACTACATTGACATTACAATAAATTAATTAACCTGCTTCATCAGCAGAAAAGAATTTTTCAGATTCTTAACCCAAGTAATATTCTAGCAGACAGTTTTTGTTGTTCTCCTGCAGAGATCCCAGGAACTCCACTTAAAAATCATTGTACCAGGACATCTTAAGAGCAAAGTTTCAACCTTGTAAAGACTGAGCTCTTACCACAGCAAAGATATAAACCTGAAAGGAGTTAGCTTAGTGCACAGATCATGAAAGATAATTTTCAAATCAGTATTATTTTTCTTTGAGTAAGAGCATGACTACTGTCACTCTTTCCCTATTCTGTTTTATAACTGAAGTAAGTTCTTATAAAATGCACCTATGAGGAATAATGTTATGGGAATTTCACACCTCACTTATCTTTTCTGGATTCATGTCTTTGCTCCTTTTCTTCCTCCTTTCACAGTAATTGTTGCATGTATAATATCAACCCTCCCACCAGCACTAAGCAGCCCTTGTCACTCCCACACGTTACAGAGAGCACACATGATTGACAAGCTGGTGGCAGAAATTTCCTATCCACTACTGCACTGTTTATGGAAAAGCTTGCCAAACTAGCGCCTCTGTTGTGCAGTTTCTTTGTGCCTGTTTGTCATGTTTGTATGGGCAGATAAATACAAATCCCTTAATGCTATTTTTCATTGAGTCTTATTCATTTGCCTCTCTTCCTACCAGTGCTAATGGACCTAAAGCAAAAAAGGAATTCCCATCATGGAGGCAGCAATGATAATGTTGAAATCTCAGCAGACTCTGCAACAAAACCAAGCTGTGTGGAAATGGGTCCCAGGACTTACTCAACCTCAGCTATTCACATGCACACTTCCACCCCCATTTCCCGGCTCCAGAGCAGGCCAAAAGGTGTGTGGTGCCTTTGATACACCAGCTGGTAGTGCCAGGCAGGCTGCTTTATAGCTCCTGCAGTGTTGCTAGTGGCATTCAAGTACAAAACCAGAGCACTAATATTTTCACTCCTACTTTATCTGCTGAATGGTTTAATTGATGAGATGCAGGGTTTACTCACTCTTGTAATGTCATCAACTTGACAGAGCACATTTGAGTGTCAGTTCTTCAGTGGTTCCCTGCCCAGTGTTTAGAAGATGAGTCTATAAAACCCTCTTGACCACCTCAGTCTTCTACACTGCTAGAATACATGGAGATTGACCTGAAGGATTAACCTTTCTGTGTTCAATTGGCCTTTTAAATTTTATGTTGTTTTCCAGGCTATAATTCAGAAGATAATCTATGTGAACAGTCCCCGGAGGTTGAGTTTGCAAGCACCAGACGGCACGGTAAGCTTGTAGCCTGTGTGCAGCCTGCTCTAAACATCTGCATTAAGACTTGTTTCATTGCATCCACACGAACCGTCCTGGAGTGTTTTAGTTACCTTATTGTAACAGAATGAGGTATACTAACGCAGCACCATTTTGGGAATGGGATTCTAACTGCTTCTGGTTTTCTACTGAAGCTTTTAATGAATGTTTTGCCAAAATTTGTTTTGCCAAAATAATGCTGATTTTGAGGCAAGTTGCCTTCCTGTACCAATAGACCGTTTAATGTATGTCCACACAGCAACAGATTTGTTGCTGATTTTTTTGGAGAATGTTTAATTCCTTCCTTAAGGGAGTGAATCAGCAGTAAGAGAAATTTGGTGTGGGGCTTGTGGATGCACAGTGGGAACACTGTTGAAGCAGCAGCGCTCCCTGCTTAGACATCGCGGAATGCTTAATTTACAAGTGGCTACCAGCTCCTTCCAAAGAAAACTGAAAAAGAGACAGCAACTAATTGTTGAGCTTTTTCAGTATCTGCATTACTTTACAGTTACTGTAAAAACCCAGAACATATTTCTTTGTGCAAAAAATGAGATAAACAAGATGAATCCTAAACAGCTTGAAAAATGAAGATGTTTTCTGCTATGTACAGATTTTGGCATCCTGTGTGTGTTATGTTGTTAATGTTTTCAAAGTGACATAGTTGCACAGGTCCTATTTTCAGAAGGGAGGCTGTAGCCAAGTCTTTAAGAGAATCAGAGGAACTTCAGACCTGTTTGTTCAATGCTTGATTTGTGTTTTTCAGTGTCCAGGCCAAACAGTTTAGAGAGCAGTAGGAACGCTTCCAGCAGCAGTTCACCTCTCAATTTGAAAGGTAAAGCTTTTACAGCTGAGCTATGATAAACAGGAAGTGAAATTCCGTGAAACTGTGTGTAAAATGCCATTTTCCTTCCAATTAATTTTGAAGACTTGTTTTGAAATGGTAGTGATTATGCAATCTGGACATGACTGTCTTGGGAATCAAAACTGCTGGCAAGAAGTGCTTTTCTAAGATTGATTCTGGCAAGGGGTGGCTTATAAGGCAGACAGTCGAATTTTGCTTCAGTCTGACTGGCATCTTATTGTGGGAAATATCAGGCCACTCTTAGACTCTCTAAGACATCTCTGGTTCTTACTCCGCACACAGCTTGTGTATGGAATCGGTGGGCTCTGGAGATTTGCTTTTGCAGGTCGTGCATCCTTGAAGGATGCCAACAGAACTGGAAGATATCCAGAGGATAAAGTGGAAGAATCCGCTTTCTGCTTTCCCACTGGCAGGTTCTAGCTCTCAGGTCACGCAGCCAAGATGGGGAGATCTTTCAATGACACACAGGTTGTAAAGAGGCAGCTCAATATTATCTTAGTAATATAAGGTTTATTAGCTCCCAGTGCTATTTTTATTCTTTGGTCAAGTAGTTGTGTTTGTTTAAGATATTTGCTTTATATTTGTTTAAGATATTTATATTGCTGTAAGATATTTAGTTGTCCTGATTTTTCAAAGCTCTGATTGCTTTGAGCTCTGTAGGAGAAAAAAGGAGGGTAAACAATGCTGCCCAGTCTGTGTGAAATGGCCCTGGATGATAAAGTTACTGCCTGAGTGTGAAATCTACCGAAATTATGTCAGAGCAGTGTCATTAATGGTATTTATGCTTCTCCTCAGGTTCCTTAGACCATATCCATGGTAGAACTGAGAGCCTCAGCAGTGAAGATATGGTGCCAAGCAGAGAGGCACCAGTATTGCTCCGAGACACACATTCCCTTCACTCTGCTGCTGCTTTCTTAAGCACTGGCAGCAGGCATGAGTCCTGCTCCCACAGGAATGGTTTGATGTCCTGTGATATACCTCAGAAGAGCAATCCATCTCAGTCTCACACAGGCAGGCAGCGGTCTGCCTCACCTGGCAGTGAGATGGTAACTTTGGAAGAGTTCTTGGAAGAGAGCAACAGGCTGTCTCTACCAAGTGTAAGTAAATAGAGCTAGATAGTCCACTTCAGATGTCAAAAAACTGTTCACAGCTGATTTAGGAGGTGAAGGCATAAACAAGATGATCCTTTTTCATATATGTGTGTACTATCAAATCTTGCAAAACAAATTATACAATTTCAATAACTAAGGTAAAATTAGCTTTTCTGTAGCACTCTGCTAATTTATTTTGGTTTATCAGCTATGGCGAGTCAGATAATTCACTGCAAGTACTGTGTATTGGACTGCTGGGGTTTCTTTGCTAGCGAATGACTGTGGTCAAGGTTTTGTATCATCAGTTCTCAGCTCCAGGTATTTTTATTTATAAACTGGGAAGTTTTCTGTGTAATTTTTTGTGTGTGTGTCTGTGCAGTAATGAATGAAACCTAGGAGAGTTTTCAATTGAAGTGCAAAATATGCAGTTCATAAAACCATCTCATGATCTGAAAATATCGGTGCATTTGAGTATTTTTCTTGCAAAAGGAAGTTTTTGATACATTCACCATGTTTGTGTATTGACTGATACTGCCCTATTGGTTCAATGACTGCAAGAATATGTTGCTCATTGAAGTGCTTTTTTCAGGAACTAAATGTTTGTTTTCAAGATAGCATTTATCTTTCACTGCTCAGACATGCTGTACAATAGTGAGGCAGTGCACTATGGAACAGGTTAATATCTTAAAAACAGTTAAGTGTTTGACAGTGTAAGTGAACAGAAATTTCTGTTTTATGAATGCCTTGGTAAAAGTATCAAAATTAGCAGAGCTGTGCCATTTCATGGCATCAGTGAATTCTGGTCCTTGAATTTTCACAGTAATGTTTAAATATGCCTCCTACTCCCTCATTACCCTAAATACAATTCTTAGCTTTTAGAGATGTTTAAAATTATTACTTTTGTGTGTCTGTAACTACCTGACCATGTCCATTTTCATTCTTTCTGTCATCCTGTTCCTTTTCAGCATCGGCGCAGTTTAAATGAGAGTGAAATGATTTCATTACACCAATTTCTGTTAGAAGCTGATGCACTCTATCCCCCTTGGTACTTCCCATGTTCTTCCATTCATCAGGAACATTCGCAGTCACTCGAATCGGTCCTCAGTGTTTCATATCCCGACATCGTGAGGCACAGAACAGGCAGGGGAAATAGGAGATCTGCTTCATTCTATATCCCCAGGGTATCCGTTGTTCTTACTATGAAGGCAACAGCTCCTGACTTACCACAGCTTTTGCTAGCATATTAATACCTATAGAAGCATACTATAACTCCTAGTTGTTACTTTTAAGGCTGGCAGATCACTTGCATTGATTGCTCATAAAGTATTTGCAGTATATGTTCATACATGTGTGTTTTCAGAGGACTTGGCATTCTGTAATGTTGATGTGCATAATAGCTGTTTAAACAAAGTTAAAAGTAACCTTAACACTTTAACACTTAGTTGAGCTTAGAAATTTTCACACTGCACTATTACCATTGATGTTGTTTGCTAATGGAAAACGGGTTTTTTGACTGGAAGAAATATTTGGAACACTAGTGAAATAAGTATATTAAGTTTTAAACATGCTCCCTACAGAAGAGTTAAGAAGTAAATTTCATGAGCTTTTTCAGCATGTTGTTTGTAATGACAGCACGTCCCTTAACTGTTCTGAGCATGCCTTTTACTAATAGTACAATGGCAGCTGATCAAACATTGCCATTTTTGGATTGCATGGATCATCCCTATGAAATACTCATTGTGTATTTTCTTTTACTGCCAGGTTAATTGTCTGACTTAAAATTTGCAAGTTCATTGTAGGCAAACAATTTTTCTAACAATTTTTTTGTACGTTTCATTGTATTGTACACGCAGCTTTGAATGTACATAGCATATTGAGTGGGAGAGGTGAAGGGAATCAGTGGAGAAAGAATTAAACTTTTTTGTAATGCTAGCACATCTCCCCAAGGTATTGACTTCTGTTACATTCCTGAAATTACAGTAGAGAGTTATCCAGATGAACTGAATATGACAGACATGATTGATATCTGCTGATACTAATGGCATCAATACATAGATGTTAAAGTGACAGTGGCTGAAAGGAAGCAAAAGAGCTGCTGTCCAGGTTGCAATCAAAATTATTTAAAAATTATGACAATTAACCTGGCAAACAAGGCTGTCACAATCTAATTACAATAAGCACATTATTTCTTGAATTGGATTTATACCCATTTTAAACATTCATCTCTTCTGTTTCCACTATGTAATGTCTATGATTGTGTTTGGATTAAATTAAGTGAAGATTTTGTGAATACAGAGTTCTGCATGTTCTTTAAACAAAATATGTTGTCATTAATGTGACGTGCATATTTTCTCACACCAGGACACCTCCACTAACAGAGATGACTTGCTCAGCGATTATTTTAGGAAAGCAAATGAGCCTTCAGCTACTGGGAACTTGCTTCAGCCATCCAGAAATGAGGCTTCCAAGATGCCCACTAGTCTTGTTGCTCCAACTGTGAAGATGGCCGTGGCTGGTGAAGAAGGAAGAACGGCTAAGCCTGACAATTACATGAAGCCAAACCTCAGACAAGTTGAACCTGATGCTCTGGCAAACCCCCAAGGGTCCCTTAAGTTTCCCCACACACCACAGCACCAGTCTGCCAGCGGGGTGCGGCAGATGGCACAGCCCCAGCAGCCTGGAACCTTGAGTAGGAGGAGTACTTCACTGAGCAGGGCATTTAGCTTGGCCTCTGCAGACCTTCTCAGGGCTGCTGGCCCAGAGGCCTACAGGCAGGAGAGCCCTCAGAAGTCAGGAGCAGAGCTACATGGGGGCAAGGACACTGTCTGTCAGAGCACCAGGGCTTCTGTGCCAACGAGCTCCCAGGCACCCTTAAGAGAGAGGCCACAGTCTGCAAAGGTGGCAGGTTCCATGCAAGGTGTCGATTCCCGCTGTCGGCAGCTCGATGCAAGGCGCCTTTCCCTGATCCCACCAAAAGATGAGAGGCCACTCTCCTTCCATCAGTTCTCTGCCTCACCCACTGCATCCACCAGCACTCTGAATGTCCAGCAGCAAGAGCGTGTGAACCCTGGACAACACTATGGATGCTCATCAGCATCCCATACTCCCTCAAAAGTCAAACCCAGGTCAGCACCTCGTACTGAGGAGGTGGCCACGGTGGCCTCTGCCAGAGCTGTTTGCACCAGCACTGAGGGAAATACTTCCCCAGGGCAAGGCCAGGGTGATGCCCTGATTACCAAGTGCCAGGGTAAGATGTCAGAAAGCAGCTCTGGGGCTGTAGAGGAGCCTGTGAGAGGAAGCAGTTCCAACAGCACTCCTGGGTCTCCTGACCCCCAGGGGGATCAGCAGACAGTTTGGTATGAGTATGGCTGTGTGTAACCCACAGGTGTAGCTGTAATAGGTGTTTGGTATGGCTGATGTCCAGGTACCATTTATCTAGACACTGTCAGGTCTTAAAAGGCATCACCTGCAAGCTGCTCTGAGCATTCTCTGGGTACTGTTTCCTACTTGGACAGTGCGATTAAGAGAATCAAGGAGCAAAACCCCAGTCCTTCTGACACTGTTGTGCCTAAAACAAAGTGGAAGCCTGACCTAATCTCACAGCAATCTTAGCACCTGATTCTCACAGGTTCTGAGCACTCCACAGTCCAGCAGTTTAGCAGGGTCCTCTGTCATTGCTGCACTATGCACCCTTTTTGCATGCATTAAAGAAAAGTTTCACAGGTCCTGTGTGTGCTAAATTCAGCCCCACCATTCATAAATTACCATACTGAAAAGCCGATCTTCTCCCCCAAAGACAGAACCAAATATGTGACTTAAGTAGCATAGAGATGAAGAGCAAAAGTGCATGGCTTTAGCCATGGATCTGGTGTAATATTTTTCTAGCCACAGACACAACTTCTAGAAGGTATTGTATAGACTTCAAGGGTCACATCTCGACCTTTCCCATTTGGACTGTGTAAACACAGAAGCCAGCATAATTACCCCACTGCCTTCACTACAGCTGCAGCTCAGTGGATGCTTGACTCTGCAGAGTGGTGCTGCCTTTTGAAACTTGCTTTATCTTTTATACAAACACTGGAACTAATGCAGCCTTTCAGGGGAGATGCCATTTCAATTGCAAGGGTGGCATCTCATGTACAAAAGTGTCTTGTAAGTATGTATATAAGAAGCTCAAGTACTGTATAAGAATGCAGTGTAAATTGTATTATTACATCCTTGTGTGCGTGACAGCCCACATCCTGTGTGGCCTTTTGTCTCTTAGAAATCCTTGTTTGTCTCCAAGAACTTTTCTCAGTATAGAAAGCAAAATAATTTTGTACACATGGGAAAGAAATATACTTTTAAAAAAATCTATTTATGTGCAAAGAGGTTTCTTGTATGTTTCTGTCCAGAGTGTCATCAGCTGCTTATGTATATATGATCAAATGTGTATCTTTAATTCCATGTTTGTAAAGGTGTTCTTCTTGCAATAGACTAAATCCTTAGAAAAAATACTTGTTTTGCTGATTCTGATTTAATTTAGTAAAAGATAAAACTGATTCATTTGATGATGTTTTTGTTATCTAATATGTAGCAATCCCATTCTGAAAACTACAGAATTGTTTATAATAAAGATTAAAATAAAATAGATTGATATTGTTCTTTTTGTCCTTGGAAAAATAAAAACCCCCAAAAATGTGATTTGCAGGGCTGGAGATCTGTCTATAACAGCTCTTTAGAGCCTTAATATTTGTGTCTGTGTGGTGAGGTTGTATTTGTTTTTATAACATAGAAGGTGTACCAGAAGTCTTTTTGTTTAATTGTAACCTTCTTACTGAAAACTACGGGAGGATTGAAAATGAAAAATAAGTGACTTACAGTTCACTCTATAATTGGACCATTAGATTTTTATGCTTCTCCAACCACTTCAGAAAAGGGGAAACATGCTGTCAATTTTGACCGAGCTTGTATCTTGTATAATCTATTTTGAACTTAATTCTCAGGACGCCTTAATAAAGTAAGAAATTATTCATCTTTCAACATGGAGAGAATGGCGAAAAAAACCTTTCTGCCTTCTCTACTATTTTAATTGAAACTATAGTTTTGCAACAAATTTAAAATTATGGGTGCTATATGGCAATTTTAGAACATAATGGATGTTCGTAGTAAACTGAAATTCTTCTTCCAGAAATTTTATCTTAAAGTGGATTTTTGGAGGACATGTGCAGGCTGGGCTGCTGAGGAAGCAATCTTACAACTTTTAACTTAAACTTGTTAGTTACTGTAGATCTGCTTTTGCTATAAATGCCTGCCCAGTGGCACACCTTAGCTGTCAGTTTCTGAGTTATTTACGATTACTTACCTTCTCAGTTTTAGTGAGTTTGAATTAAAAAAAGTCCTAAATACATCTGTAGTACCATTCGGTTGTGGGATAATTCTAAATACAGAGGTTATACCATGGAACAGCTCTTGAAGCACACAGTCTGTGCCGCTCCGGCCTTTCTGGGGCTGTTGAGGAAGGTTTTGGAGCAGGTGCCTGCCCTGGCAGGCGCGGTTATTTTGGGGTCTGCTCCGTTCATGGGGGCTCTCAGCTCCGGCCTGGCAGGCGCGGTTATTTTGGGGTCTGCTCCGTTCATGGGGGCTCTCAGCTCCGGCCTGGCAGGCGCGGTTATTTTGGGATCTGCTCCGTTCATGGGGGCTCTCAGCTCCGGCCTGGCAGGCGCGGTTATTTTGCCGTGTGCTCCGTTCATGGGGGCTCTCAGCTCCGGCCTGGCAGGCGCGGTGCCCCCCGGGCCGCGCTCCCGCCGTGCCTGGGGCACGGAGCGGGCTGGGCGGGAAAGGCCTGCCCTCAGCTCCGCCTGCCGCGCTTGGTCTGCCTGAGGCGCCCAGAGGCAGCAGCAGCATGGAACAGGCATTCGGGTGCCTGAGGGGGAGAAAGCAATTGTGTTTGGAGAGACAGGGATCAGCAAATCCTCCCAGATTTGTGCAGGTGGAGGTGCCGTGAGGTGGCGGGAGCTGTGGGGAGGGGTGTTCCTGTGAGGGTAAAGGACGGCGCAGAGCTGCCCGACCCTTTCACGATGCCTTCCAAGCAGTGAAGGTGAAAGAGCAGCTGTTTCAATTCGCAGCTTGTGCGGGAGGGGCTCAGCGAGCTGGCTGAGGCTGCCGCTGCCCCCTGGACACTGGGGAAAAGGGATCTCCAGGAGCCGCAGGCTTCGGCACTCTGCCTTCTCCCAGCTCTGCTCGGGCTGTAGGATGCTGATATTTCCTGGCTGGAGGAAAGGGCGTGTTCTCTGAAGGTTACTAATTATGTGCTAAGTGGTGCTGCGAATGGTTCTGGAGTCAACGCTCCAAGCCGTTCGGTGGCTCATTAATTCTCTAGAAGGAGTTTTCTATTAAAGGACGGGTTTCTGAAGGGGATCCATCCCGAGCAGGCGGCTAAGTTGCCAATAGTTTTCCAAGAAAGCCGAAGGGCTGTGACTTTGGCAACACCCGCTGCCTGCAGTGTGCTCAGACTCTGAGGTCAGTGAAGCTGTTTGACCCAAGGAAACATATGATGGTGTGTGTTTGAAGTAAAATAAATGGCTGCTGTGGGGGCTGCGTGCTCTGCAGTGATAAATCCTTAGCAAGAAATCTGAGGTCCTTTACAGAGACTGTGTGTCACAGAAACCTTTTTCCCGTTAGTCTTCTGCTGTTCTCAAACTTGGGACCTGATTGTGAAATGAGCAGACCTTTTCTGATTTCAGTTAATTGAGTTCAGAACTTAAAACCACCCGAAGAAGAATTTGAAAAAATAGAATTTATTTTTTTTCTTTCTATAATGAGGGAAGTTCTAAGTGTTAAGGACATTGTAAAAATAACTAGCACTCAGCTTAGGAAAACCGCATCAGCATGCGGTTGGAAATTATTTCTCATTGTCCAAGAATTTGGGGACATATTAGCTCAGCCACAGGTAAATTACTTTTAAGACAAAACATAGAAGACATTTACCAAGAAATTGCTAGTTCATGTGAAAGTATTACAGCCTGAATATTAAATTGATGTACAAGGAACACCACAATTTCTTTTTCTTTTTTTTTTTTTTTTTTTTTTTTCTGGTTAAACATCAACTCAGGTGTCCAGAGAGCATTTCATTATGGTTTTGCATTTTTAGATGATGGGGGCCGTGGAGTGTGGAATCAGCTGTAGATTTCACAAAAAAAAAAAAAAAAATTCATCTTAAAATTTGCTTCTCTGCCCATCACAATCATGTGATTGTTCAAGACAAGGTGGAAAATTTGTGAATATTTCTGCAAATTGCCAGTACTGGGCAGAATTAACCTGATGTAACAGTGCAGAGTGAAATAATTCAGTTACTGGAAAAAACAAATGAAGTTATTGTTGTGAAGGGTTGCTAGACTGGAGAATTAGACTGGGCCATCAAGGTCTTTCATGAAAGCTGGTGCTAGCAGCTGCCATATGAACTAGGAGAGAATGGCATCAGCTGGAAAAGGGTGAAAAAAAATATGATTTAAGAGAGTACTGACAGGAGTTTAAAGTTACTGGAAGACACTATGGCAAGTTTTGCAAAACTAAATGGTGTTTTTCCAGTTACAAGATTTTTTTCAAAAGTATGAAGAGAACAGTAGAAAATAGATGGCTGCTGTTCAATAGCTTCTCCAATAGGAAAGTCCTTAAAAGGCTAACCTGTGTCCTAAAGACAGAAATGTGAGTTGGTGAAGTGTGACAGAAAGCTGAGGTTAGTTCAGATTAGAAGGATTGTGAAGAATCCCATTAAAGAGTAACATGGATGAGTAAGGAGCCCCAGTGGAAGAAAACTTGTGCTTCTCTCAGTTGAAACACGGAAGACACAGTTTATTTACTGACTCCTGTCTGGGGTTAGGATGTTACAGTAGGGAATCAAAACTGGTTTTCTCCTGAGAACAGGACAATAAAAATGTGGTTATTCCATAGAAACTAGGAATGTAAAACATGTCCAAAACAAAACACAGAATGCCATGGAAACTGTCATCTCATCATTCCCAGATGTTCTAATCAGCTCTAGTTAAAATACTTGAACATTTTTATCCAAAGATTATCATAACTGAGGATTATGTAGCTCTGATGGTGAGAACATGCCAAAGTCTGTGATGTATGTGTTGCATACCAGAATGAAAAAGAGCAGCAGATCTGAGCATTGACACCAGCCTGTGACAAGCTTAATTGCAAAAGGGGAAACAAAAGCAGCCCAGCTCCCTCTGCAGTGATTGTCACCCTATGGTGTGATCTGAAACTGCTAAAGGAGAGAGTACTTAGGAAAGGGAAAATGAAGCTGTTGGTGAGATTGCACTAGGCTCTTGTGAAATTTAATAGATTAATAAATATCATAGTGATATAATGGTTTTATGATGTAAGAGGGTTCATAGGAGAGCTAAACAGCCTCTGCTTCATCAGATAAAAGTGTAAGAGCCTCCTGCTTCCTCTGCAACATCACATGCTGGCTGTCTTTGGATTCCACATTTGGAACAGTGAGCACCTTCTCCACGTAAAACACCCTGAAATTTACAAGTCAAAGATCACCTCACTTTTTGCAGTTGTTGAGTGGTCTGGAAGTGCATGGTGCACTAATGGCAAGAAAAGCAGTTTGTGTTTGGGAACACACTAAGAAGAACATGAGAGTTTGAGAAGGATATTCCAGATGGATAAGCACAACTTGCCAGTGGACTGCTAAAGCATCTCTAGAGACTTGCATTTGAGGGAATAGGGAGTTTTCTTCAAGATTTGGGAAAGTATATCTGAAGAACTGAGGTGAGTGTTTCATAGGGTTACTACTGTGATTGTTTTACCATTTGGCAAGGTATTTTGAAGATTATGGGATTTAGAAGTCTATGTTCCCTTGCCATTTTAAGTATTTCTGACCAAAATTATCCCATTGTTGTTAAACCCATGAAAAATTCCTTCCTTGCACCTTTGCAAGAGATTTTTTTTTCTCTAGCTATGCAAAACTGGGACTTACATTTGTGTGTACTGTGAGCCCACAAAATACTTAATCCACAGATAAGAGTGTCTTAGAGCTGCTGGGGATGTTCCGCTGCAGTATCTCAGTCTTCTACAGGATGGAAAACTCCCAATCAGTTTGAGTGCCTCTGTAAGACACTTATGGCTATTTATAAGTGAAAATAGAAGAAATCATGCAGACCAGGGAAATTTATGTGACAGAAAAATCTTGGGAACGTTTTTTACACCTGCAATCCTCTGAACAAGGACTGCTTGTTCACTGGAGAGTAAAAGCCTGTCAGAGTTCAAGGAGCATCTGGATGATGCTCATAGTCATGTGACTGTTAGATAGTCCTGCAAGGAGCAGGGTGTTGGACTCAATAATCCTTATGAGTCTCTTCCAGTCCAGTGTATTCTATGATTCTGTGGAAAGGCAGATGGAGAAAACAGGTAGGCACAAACTGTATGGGATAGACCTTGTATCAATTTAGTTGGGATTTAACTAAAATTAAGCTAAAATTGGTAACATTCAATTAGCTCAGTCTCTTGAGCTTGCTCACAGCTTTTTTGGTCCTTCAGTAAATGATGTAAAGGGCTAGAATGCTTTAGGAAGCTGTATTGACAGCATCATGTAAGCATGTACAGTTTATGTACTCTGTTTCCATCATACCTCCCAGCTTTCTGATACAGTTGTTCCTTCTCCATGCAGAGTAGTTTTAGCTCAGAGCACTACAGGTTTAAAACAGTATCCAGTGAGGGAACCATTGTGTACACTCCAGAATGCAGCTTCACTGGCAAGAGGGTCTCTGCTATTGCTGTTTTTTCTTGTGTTTCCACACAGTAGCATCTTGCTCCTGGATAGTTGAGGCTTAAAGGAGATGGGTTTATTATGTATGTTTGATGGGGAACAGTTTATTTTTAGTGTTTTGGTGTGTTCTTGAAACTCCTTCCAACAACAACCACATGGTGTGCTGGTAGAAAATTCTTTGCATGAGGTGTTTGAAGAAGCCTTCTTGCCAGATCCTGTCCTTCAGCTCAGATAGTGCCATCAGCTACTACAGTCTGGTCAAGCCCATTTCACCTTCAGCAACTTTCCTTCCTTTGTGACTTCTCCTTGCCAGCACTAGACATCTTTCTGCTCTTCAGCCCAGAGTATTATCTTTATTCTCTATAGGAACTAGCTAAAACTTAAAAATACTCATAGGATGATGCATTTAAGAACATCCATATCACTTTTTGCATATTGAGGCAGTATTGTTTCTATTTAGTCTTCAGTATTTTCAACAGTACAAGTTTCCACATCATTGTCATTGTTTTAGAATTTCCTTCCTTGCTTATTTTGGCTTCTTTAATTGAAAAAAACTTGGAATTCCTGAAGCCTAGTTCTATTACCTGCATTTAGCTCCTGTGAACACAGATCCTTTTCCTTGTTTATTTAACCAGCCATATCAATGGTAACAGAATCCCATTTGGCAGATCTTGAATTCCCACCCTGCCCTATATGAGCATGTGCTTGTTCTATTCTTACATAATCAGGCAAATGAATGAAAATAGATACCAACAAGACTTTATTGTATCAAATTTCATCCACATGAATTTTTGTAACTAAAATCAGAAGAAATGTTCCCTTCCCATGTTAAACTCTCAAATTATATCTGTTTAACAGGGTTTATTTGGAAAAGGAAAATATACTTAGAAGGGAATCTAAAACTGAATGTGAGAAGCAAAAAGTGAACTCAGTGACCCCTGTCTATTGTTTTTAGTATGATGGCTGTAGCAATGTTTTACGGCAAACACCATTATCTGAGAACTATGAACATTCATACTTTGATAGAAGACTGGGAACTATTTTGTCCTTGAAGTATTGGTTCAAAGGCATTGAGGCCCCATCTTCCTCACTGCATTTGGGCACTGGTGTATGGACTACCTTATAACTACAGCTCTTCTCAAACAAGTCTCTGCTACCAGGGGGAAGAGGAGCAACACAGGAGGTCAGGTTCACATGGCTGTCCCTCTTGATGAACTCCACTTACCTGTGATCAGCCTTCTTTTCCATAGTTGAATGGAAGTTCATGAATACATTTATAGTATACCAACACACCCACAATCATCCATGGGTCCTTGCAACCAAAGCCTGTGTCTCTAGGGGCACCATAACTGGGGAAAGAATTAATGCCTCTGTTCTGTAGATAACAAGAGCAGAGGTATTTTAGTCTGGGTTCTGGAGTAGATGTAATGGCTACCAATAATTTCACTACCCTTGACACCGAGATTTTGAAAAAACTTTTTTATTCATTCTCATAGGCTTGGCATAGAAATTTCTACATTCTCCATTTCCTTTGTGTCCACGACTGCGCTATTCAGTGTTGTCAAAAGAAACGGGCAGAGCTCCTGGATAGCTGTGTGATGCTCATATCATCTCACTCTTCACTCCTCTGTAAGAGTGAGGCCTTTCTGCCTTTCTAGGGAAAGGGGAGAACTGGGTGCTTGCAGCTGTACCACAGAGCACTCTAGGACAGGCCAGCTGATCCTCTACAGGTCCATGATCCTCTGCAGATGACGAGTGGTAATCCACATGTAGCCACCATACTTGGTATTACTTGGTTGCCAAGTTCACCGACATGAAGCCCATTTCTAGTGTGCAAAGTGAGGTCTCTGTGTTGGATATTTGCAGTCTAGGTGGGAAAGATTGTTAAATTGCATTTTCAGTGTAAATGAAACATGTTTCCTGCCTCAGGAAGGAATTAGAGAGGCATATGTTACCTGGCAAAAAACCCCAACCCTGTGGGGATGGCTTGCTGTTCCTATCTAGCTTATTGAGTCCTTGCTGCCCTTCCAGGTTCCTCCCTCTACTGAGGTGGGCAAAAATAGGACATTTTGAGTGATTTTGGATTTAAATTTTGAAGGGGCTTGAAAAACACCAGCATAGCGAGGACAGAGAGAATTTCCTGCTGGTAACACGTCCCTGTGAAAAACCTGTTGCCCTTCTAACTTGTGTGAAGGGTTAAAAATAACACATGGTGCAGTGCAGATGGGGATAAGAGCAGAAACAAAGGAAGATAGGAGGAAATCAGCTAGATAAAGCAAGATGCCTGGCTGCAGTGAAACCTCTCATACAAGTAAAGCCTTTTTTTGCACAGCCACCCCTCTGGACAGTGTAAGAGCTGACCCTGCAGGGACTCCAGGGTGGTACCAGCAAGAACATTAGCAAGTTCTCATTACTCAGCTATACAAAATGGGAATGTGTCTGTGGCTTATCACTACAAAATAGAGAATTTACTTGTTTTCCTCTTTTCCTCACCAAAATGAGTGCTTGAAAGGGTTTCAATCAAATTTCATAGGAAAGTTGACCCTCATAGGCAAAGCATAGATCACGTACTTGGAATCAATGCCAACACTGCCAGAAAGGGCCTCTGCTGGAATATGCTTAAGGAGGGTTGCTGATGTGTGGATGCTAGCTTTGGAGCAGGCTGTAGGCCCATGGCCTGACAGGCCTGCCTGAGAAGCTAGCCTGGGAAATTCATGGGAGGATTCAAAACAATCCTCAAAGACACAAAACAGCCTGCAGGTGCTGTTTGTCTGTTCCCGTGTTTTCCTTACAGGAGAAGGTCAGGGGGTGGTGAACCCCACTGACCAATGATGGTAATGTAGCACTATACTAACCAATAAGAGTTTCCTTTCTGTACTCTTCACGAACTAGTCTATATAACATAGCTGTAAACAATAAACTAGAGATTCTCTCCTGTTCTGACTCCTTTGAGAGTCCGTGTTGTTCTTTCCGCCGTTCCCAATTAGAACGACACTGATGACTGGAAGTGAGACCACTGTGAACAGAGTGAACAGAGACTTGGAAAACATGATCTACAAAAACACTGGAAAAGTGGAGTTGCTGCAAAAATCTAAGAGGAACAGCATGCTTAATCCTCAGACATTTAAATGATCAATATTGAGAAAGGTAGCAATAGTCTGTTTTCATGTACATTCACAGAAGGGCAATAAAAAGATAAATTAATTGGAAACATGGAGGGTAATGATTTTTATATTAGTGCAAGCTTCTTAAGAATAACACTAGTCATGGAATGGAGACATTGCAAGAGATGAGGCAGAATCTTCCTTAATGGCAATTTACGAGAATCATAAGTTCTAGAGGAGCTAGTCTAGCTTTCCTCAATGGGTAAGGAGATGGTCTCAATGGCCTCCTTCCTGCTGCATTTCCACGGCATCTGTGACATTCATAACACCAGTTTAGCTCCATTCTTTTTCAATCTTATTGCTTCTGGTTTTGACATATGTTAGCCAAGAGAGACTAATTTCAATAGTTACTTAATCATCACACACTTTAAAATTATTTGACCAAAGTGAGCAAAAAGCTAGAATTGCTACTTGCAGTGAGTAATAGCTGTTTGTCAGCTTTAATAGCTACTGTATAATTCGTGAAGATAAAAGGCTACCAAAAATGTTATTCCTTTTCATTTTGAGAAGAATTAATGTGGCCAACATGCAGTGGCTGAGTGTGTGTGATGGAGGTGGCAACACATGGCTCTGCCTCCTTGGAAGTGATGAGGACAGGTCAACAAGACCTTAAATCCCCTTATTTTAGTTACTTGCTTTACAGCATCTGCATGCTGAGACAAGCAAAATAGAATGTCTGGATGAAAAAGAAACAAACACAGGATTTTTCTGGAGTTTATTTTCCTCTGTAATTTTCTGAGAGAGAGGTTTGTGGAAGTCAGTGTTTCTGCTCCACTTATAAGGCATATTTTACCAGCTGCATGGGTCAGGTGCTGCCTTTTAACCTGCTTTGATAGACCTGTGTTGTATTTGATGAGCAAGGTTCAGGCTGTGCCTTCTGGATATTCTGTCCACCTGTATCCAACACTGGTGTAACACATCTTTGAGCAGGTACACACATCAGCATGACAAGACAACTGCAGCTAAGGTGGGAACCAGGAAAGAGATACAGCCCGCACTGTTACCTCTGCAAGTATCTCTGCTTTTCCTGGCACCCAAAGGGTAATCACTGACTGTGGTTCTTCTCAGGGCTTGTTCCCTGTCTGCAGCCTGGACCCTGCAGAAGGTGCAATGCTTTCCCTGCAGCCACCAGTGAGAACTGGGTACCACATGGTCTCTGCCCTAGACAGTCTCTCTAGGAAGGCAAGTAGCCCAGTATAATGCCCTGCTGCTTTTTACTGAAGAATAGTGCACATACTTCTAAGGAAGTTACTGCACTTCATTTTCTTACTAGCATCTTTCATAAATTCTTCAAAAAAAGCCTCACAGTATCCAAGGATACATAATTTTGGATGAAGAGGTATTGAAAAAAATGTTTTATATCACTTCCTGGAGGTCCCAATCTGGTGATTTTCTTAATATGTGTATTCTTATGTATGTATTTAAAAATAAATAATAAAGATTAAATGACTACAAAATTAAAAAAAAATTAAACCACAAACAAACATCAACAATAAAAATTAATCAGAAGTGAGAGTATTTCCAGTAGTCCTAATAAATTTGACACCAACCATTCATATTTCTTAATACTGCAGAGGGTATTCAGCCTCTGGCCTCTCTTCCAGGAGACTGTGTTCAGCCAGGTGTGCTGCCTGACCTTTGACATCCTCCAAGCAGCACGGTTAGCCTGCAAAGGACAGTTCTCTGCTTGTGGCAGCCTTTCATGACCATATCCAAGAATTTCCTTTTTTTTTTTTTTTTTTTTTTTTTTTTTTTTTTTTTTTCTTTTCTGCATGCCTCCTCAGAAATTCAGAGACATTTCTTAACCCTGCAGATAATTTTAGATCTCTGACCTGCCAGAGGCCCTGGCAAAGAAAGGGCTCTGCCGTTTGGTAGCCTGTTGTACCTGAAGAGCCCTTTGCCTGTGTTTGGAATGAGGAGTTATTTTTGATAATGTTTCTGATGTTAGCCATGGGTTCTCCTGGAGCATTTCCAGGTTTTCTAAATGTTCTTTTGTCTTCTCCCTGTTTTAGTTTGTTTTATTTTTTCTATTTTTTTTCCTGTGCTTATATCACTCTGCTTTCCACCAGGTTGGAAATGGAGAACACATCTTGGAGTTCCCTGCACAAGATTCCTGTTTCCAGTCTCACTCTCCGGCTGTCTTCAGAGCACTGTTGCCCATTGCAGAGCAGAAGGGAGCGCTGGTTGGGTGCTGCTCTGGCCATGTAGTGCCACTGGTGTCCCTACAGCTGCATGGCAGAGCACTGCATCAGGTGAGTTATGCACCAGTTTAGAGCCCGACTTGGTAACAGTTTTTGTTTCCAGCTTCAATGGTGTAATTTGTATTTATCTTTGTTTTTAAAAGTAATATGTTTCAGTTTGAGTGAGACAGTTTAATGCATATCCCACAGTGTAGCTTTCACTCCTGTGGGAGTAGGGGTAGTGGTGTGAGTTAGCAGGAGGTCAGCTTTTTCATCTGCTACACCCTTCCTGAATGACCTCTGGCAAGCCCTTCAGTCTGTTTATGCCCCAGTCTGTCAGGCTGTGCAGAAGAGAGGAAGCACTGCCCCCCTCACAGCCCTTGCTCTTTCACAGTGAGAGAAGATACTTCTTTGTGCAGAGATCTCCTTCTGCCTGTGTTTGGATGTAATGGTCTGATCATGAGCTCTAGAAACAACTGACTGTAACTGATACTAATAACAACACTAACACTCTGTGTACTTTTCAATACGCCTGCATGAGGCAACATCTGTGTGTGTTTAGATAAGCTGGAAGCAGCTGGATTTGGCCTCTGCACCGGCTGCTGTGATCACAGTGCAGGTTCTCTGCTGGTCAGTGTGTGTGCCGGTGGGGATGGCTGGGAACACCACTGCATGCACTTTGCAATCTCTATACTCAGTGCCTGCTTTTGGCACTCTCATCTCTCACTTATGAGTGAGTGGGTGAGGGAGGAGAGGGCTGGGCGGGGCTGACTCCTTCACCGATGAACCATAAGGAGCACAGGAGCTGAAACACAATCTCCTCCTCCTTTCCTGCACTGTTTCACGGACAGCGTTGCTCACAGCTGGGAGGAGGACAGCCTCACCAGCAGCCTGAGAAGGAGTGAGGAGAAGGGAAGTTTTGTGCTCTTCACATTGGAGGCAAAACTTCTTTGCATAAACTCTGCTAACGGGTGAGTTTGATTTTTATCTATTCATTCTTGAAAGCAAGTTAGTTTTCTGTCACTGAGCAGGTCTCACCCCTGGAGAGGTGGTAAGTCAGTTTTCTAGCTGAGTTGTTAAAGCAAAACTGCAAGGTGCTCCAAGGACTCAACCAAAGCAATGTGTCCAAAAAATTCACAACTTGAAAATTAATTTCCTTGGCAAAGTTCCTGCTGGCAGGAACTTTGAATAAAGGTTTTCTCAAAAACACTTTCTTGAGTTCCAGTTAGACACAAGGAGAGCTGAATGTTCAAGTTGTACTGATGAAAGGAAATTGTTAAGAAAAACTGAGAAACTGTTTGTTGTTTGCAGCAAGGAATCAGAGCAGTTGCCTGTAGATAAGTTCCTGGAGTCATTTTCAGAGAACTTACTAGTATTGTGTAAATTGAATAGATAGTAGATATTTTGAAGGACTAGTAAATGACTTAAATACTTTATTTCCCCTGAGAACACAAACTAAAGCAACATCTAACATGAAACTGCTAAACCACACACCTTTGATGTATGGGTGCTCTGTGTACACCTATATAGTTTTGTCTTTGTATCTCAAGTGTATGTCATTACTATACTTTCCAAACACTAAGCCGCTTTTCTTGCTGCTATTCAGAATCTGGCTTGGAAAACTTGAAATGTGAGGATTTGTTTAGAGAAATGAAATCCATCAGGTGAGAAATTAATCTTTTTTTTCAATAGAATAAAAACCTTTTGTTCATTATTGTGACTTGTCCTTATTGAGAACGCTTTTCCTGTTCTTGTCAGTCTTTGTAAAGAAACAATAATAAAAGCAATTCACTGAGTGATGCTTTCTTCTTTTGTGTGTTGCATGGGGAGGGAAGCTGAGAAATAGAGAATTTAGAAGAATATAACAGCTTGTCCTGTCCTTTTCTGTTCAAAACAAGTGCAGATATTTATTAATAAAAATATAAGGAAACTTTACAGTAAAGTAAGTAAAAATGGCTGCATGTAGGCTCATAAGACGTGACAGTGTCACTGTGAGCATTATGGGACTTTCTGAGCAGTCTGTTAGTCAGTACCCACTGTGACTTTTTCCACATTAGCACCCTGTATTCACTCGGGTCCCAGAAGAGCATAGTGTCTAACCACTTCTTCTTTCAAGTTTTCTTTAATCAAGAAGCCAGTAAAAGGTAGTCAGTCCTGTGTATTTAACACCCACTCTTTCATTTCTTCTTTGAGGAAACAAAATTTTCTACTGTCCTTGCCCCATCCTTCCTGTCTCCCCATCTTACTGCTGCTATGTTGTTCCCCCATATCAGGCTGTTCCTGCATATGCACTTGTAAAGGCTTTCTGTTGGATGAGTAAAGAGGCCTAAGAGTGCTGTTTCCAGCTTATTTTACACTCGGTGCTTTACAGCTGTAGGTAAGATGATAACATGGAAAGTACATCCCCAAAGTTTTAGAGGCCTTTACAGGGTCTAGGAAGAATACTGTAAGAAAATGCTGAGTTTATAGGATCAGACAAGTTATTCTGTGACAGCAGAGGTGAAAAGGTCTATATCACAGCATTGTGATTTGAATATCACAGTTTTAAATGAAGAAAGATTTGGTGGTTCCAATAACTCATTAAAAATCTTATGTCATTTGAGACCTTAAGTGAGAGGCATTTATTTCACTTTGTGGTTAGTGGACAAAAATTTACCCCTTTGTTCTGGATCTGAGGACTGTAAGCAATCTTGCAGCATCAGGAAAAGAGGGAAGTGGGATATGGAGAGAGGGGAGAGAGGGGAGGAAAGTGAGTCTCTGCAAAGCTAGGTACACACAGGTGTCATTGTACTGGATGTCATTGATTAGGGTGAGCCTGAGGCTGCTTGTGAAGCCAGACAGACAGGAAGCTTAGCTGTGGCCAAGCAGAGTTGAACAGGGCCAGGTGTTCAAAGATGGGAACATTAATGTAAATTTTCCTCAGCTAACCAGCCTTGTGGATGGTGTCACTCAGATTAACCAGCTGATGCTCTAAATGCAAGTTTTCTAGGCATTGCAGTGAACAGTGCATGGAGAAGAAAATTTCTTGCCTTCCAGTTTTTCTAGTCCTGACCTGAGGGTGCCCTGGGGCTTCACTTCTGAGGGCTGCATTGTGTCAGTGTGGTGGTAAATAAAGAAAGTCATGTCCACTCATAAGAATATTTTCACAACTTAGTAATTATTTTTAAGGGAAGAACTGTGGAAAGAGAAGTCCAGACGTGGCAGCCTTGTGAGACTCATTACCTTATAATTAGCTGATCGTCTTCTCTAATGCTTGTTTTTCCTATAAAGCTTATTCTGAGTGGCTTTTATTGCTTGTTATGCATTATTCTGCCAGCTGAAGCATTTCTAGAACTGCTGACCCTGACAGCTGGTGGCAATTGTTTATGAAAAGACACAGAACAGCTTGAATGTTTAGAAGAAACTGACCAATAATTTTAACTAAAGGTATTAGTAAGCAACAGCAGCTAAGAAAAACGTTGCAGTTTACTCTCTAAGGGGTACATCCACTGTAGTACTTTTTCACCATTAGAAGCACCATTCTGAACTCTGTTAATAGCGTAGGAAAATAAAAGCTTTTTAGGCATTTTTAATCTGGAAGCTGTAGCTAATTTATCTGAAAAAAAGTAGATAATAGGTTAAGAACCTTGTTAGAGGGAGAGTAAGAAACAGGCTCTCCTGAAAGTATATACCCTGTTCTTCTCCATGGAGCCCTCTTGCCAGAAATTGTTTCTGTGGCAACAAACTTCTTTCCAGCTGGGTTGTCTTGGAGTTCGATCTGGGATTGCTTAGGCTCAGATCTGTCACCATGCCAGAATCAAATAGAAATGCAAAACTGATCTGACCTACATGTAACAGAGAGGACACTGCTGCTGGTACTGTTGCTACACGGGAGCTGTCCTGACATTCTCCACTCAGAAATTGCTGCAGACAACTATTGCTGCTAGGATGAGCCTGCACTTCTGTTTCTGAATATCGTTGCTTTATTCAGCAAGGTTTCAAGCTTCATTCTGTTATGTTGTGTCCTATGGGCCAGCAGTAAAAGACACAAAGCTTTGAAGGGAGGTTGAGTTGCCAACAGAAGAAAGGGAGATAAATAACAAATGAGTTACAAAAGCAAATGTAATTGAACTATCAAAGTTCAGTCGCTTTAATGACACCTGAATGAAATACTAAAATTTCAGTAGGGAAGAATAAAAATGTTTCAGAGATCTCTTGGTTTGGCTTTCTTGTAACTCAATATTTTAGTAACCATTAGAATGCTACCATTTTATATCTGGAAACATTTAATCTTCCATCTGCCAAGGAAGGAGAGTTTTTACTCTGTGATGGATAATGATTTAGTGTCTACTCATATCTAATTAGAGGGTGTAATTGGTTTATCTTCCATATTTAAGAACTGTTCAGATATAGCTTTCAAAACAGCAATTGTTTTTTAAGCTTATAAGAGGCTTAAAATAAAATCCCTAAGTCTAGCTTATCAGAACATTATTATTTGGAATTTGAACTTATATCCAAATTTCAGAGCTAGTTTTACACCTCCACCCCAAAGCAGGACCTGGATTTATGAACAGCTCTCAATTTGGAATCTCACATCTCCTGTGCCAGCTTTTCCATCTCAAGAGCTCATCAGAACTCCCCTGTAACAAGTGTTTGATTCTCCCTTTTCTCTAGTCAGAAGCATGTTTGGAAGTGTGAATGGTTTACAGCAAGGTTGTTGCTTTTGCTGTGAATTTCTTCTATACCATTAAAGAAGGGGAGTTTTGCATTTCTGTGAGGTCATGCCTCTCCAACTATTTTTCTCAGTTTTCACATTGAACCTCTTTTATCCAGAAATGGAAAATCAGGAAATGGAAATGTAAGCAAACCTGCAGTTACAGATGCCAACACTTTAAATAAAGTGATTAATCCACTGGGAACAAGGTTGTTGGAGTCCTGTACCGTCAAGTGAAAAAAAAAGGACTGACATTTTCAATAGTCATTTAGGGAGCAAGAACAGCAATGAGGGAAAGAGCATAGAGGAAAACCTTCTGCAAGGCACACTGCTTCTCGTGAGAACACTGAGAAATAACAATGGAAGAACATTTCTTCCATGTGAATATTGACTCAGTTTTACAGGAAACTTGGTTAATCTCCAGAAGGGAAACTGAAAAAAAGGATGACTTTTAATTAATGATAGCAATAAGGAATAGTTTAATAGAACTATGTTTCTACCAATCAGATGGGGACTATTTGAAGATGTGCACAAATACATATGCATTATGCACCCCATACACCACTCCTCCAATTCTGTATCCAAGAAAGAAATACAGAACAAGAGCCAAAAAAGTCTCAATTGAACCTAAAAGGAAATGAGCATAGCTAAACAGAAGTGTGTGGAAGGGCAGATGGTGTGCTAGACTAGAAAGAATTGGATCTAGAACAGAAACATTTCTGAAGTGCACAATGGTGATCCGTGTAAGCCGGAAACACAAACACAGTACAAAGGCACAAAAGATTTTAGAGTTTTGGATGGCAACAGTGCACACAGTGTTAGGTGCTTCAGTTGAACAGACTCCTATCCCATGGATAATTTATTCTCTCTGATTAAGATAGATCCAAACAGACAAAAAATCAAAGTCAAAAAAAAATGAGAAATGGAAGGGAAAACTCTTCAAATATTACAAACAGTTTTTCACTTTACCATGTCTTAAAACTTTTGCAATACAAAATGAATCATATACTGAATCACATATGCAGAAAATGGCATTTTAAAAAGAGATTACATTACTGAATGTATCATTATTTGCTGATACATGAAATAATGAAAATGCTAACTTTCTCCTTAAACAGGAGATCTGCTCAATCTTTTTAGACATGCCAGAGATTCAACCACATTTCAGTTAGACCTAGCAAGCAAAATTTTTCTCTCAGACAGCCTTTGCTGGTTGTCAAGTGTTATTAGTCAAACATTGGCTATAGGTGTCCCAAGCTTGTCAGCAGCACTGCGGAATAAGTCCTGTCCATTGAGCTATCAGTAAACAAGAAGAAAAAATTGTGTAGATGAGTGTTTGGTCGCTTTCCAAATGACTTTTAGTTAATGAGATAGTTCTGTTTAGAGGGTATGATGTGCTGATCCTTGGGTTCGAAGTGGCATTGCAAAAGATGTAAGCAGAAAGATAATTTGGTCCCTGGTTCGTTCTCTAACTTGTCATTTTTTAAACAAGTTTTCCCTTGAGTGAAACTGGGGAAGCTTGGCAGAAGGGACTGCCTTGCATGTACCCTGGCATTCCGTACCCTTTCTGCGTGAGCATGTGGATACAGGGAGCAAGTTGTTCTCAATACACTCCTTGGCTCCAGAGCCATGAACATCTGGCTGAAGGTAGAGGCTCACAGAGAGTGCTTAGCTCAGCCTTGGTGCGCACTGCCCAGGATGAGGTGCGCTGCACAGGACGGGGTTCTGGCAGTGTGCTACTGCCCACAGTATGTAAATGGATGATAGCTCATGCTCAGGCAGCAGAGAAATCTGTGTGTGACTCCCATGGCTCCCTCTGGGTAGCCACTCTGTGAAGCAGGGGCTGTGTGTCAGTCCTGGGGTTACAGGAACATTTGTAATCCGAGAAAGGCAAAAGTCATTGAAATACAAGACAGATATGAGTTAAACCTGAAGTCACTGACTTCAATGCAAGATATCTGGCATTGCCTGATATCACTGTGCTGTTGTCAGAGGGGTCTGCAGCATCAAAAGAGGCAATAATACAGAGTTCAGGAAAATGAATCAGAAGGATGATTTTCCCCAAGGCTGTAGATAGTAAAATGAATCAGAATTAATTTAACTCAGAAGGGTGAAGTTCCTATTTCTCAATCCTAGGCTACAACACAATTGTTCCAGTTGTTCCAGTTAGTAATATTGTATGTTGATCATGGCTTATGTGGCTCCTAATAAGCAAGACCTGTGTAATCTTGGCATTTCTTGTATTGCCCTGTTCAATGAGGATCAGTGTACAAGTTTGGAATTATAAGCAGTTCTTTTGTCTATGACTGATCATTACTTGCCTGCTGCTTCTTCAGTAGAGACAGGATGGGTTTTTTTGGCTTTTGTGTCAAGGAGGATTGTGGAGGAGAGGGACATTGACTTGGTTGAGGTTTTAGTTCAGGGGAAAGGAAGATTTGGAGATTTTTCTCTGAATAACAGAGTTTTAAGATGTCTGCAGGAAGTGGTGTGATGTGTATTTCCCCACCCGCCATTCTGTATTCCAGCAAGTCATACACAAAGCATCAACATGTGTCCAGTGGGTAGGAACTAGTCACAGTAACGCAGCAGTGAAATACTTGGAGGGTCATGTCGTCTACTTGGTTGATCTTTAACAGCAGGAAGTGAGGGGCAAACGAAGGTCATTTTTTAATGCTTTGAGGCAGCTATGGCATGACTAATTTCAGCTGTGATTCAGCTCCCCGATACTACTTGGACTTCTTGCCTGAAATTACACATTGCATGAACTTCTTATTACCATAAATAGGGATTTTCCAAAGTATTTTTTTTTTCAGCACTTTCTTGTACTCAACCAGTTGCTCAAACCTCATATGAGGTAAAAAGGCCCTAATCTTAGATAAAGAATAAGGAGTAGTGTGAGATAGAATGAGTAATGTGAGGTAACAGGCAGATGTATTTGCCAAGCTGCTGTCCATGATATCTGGGAAGCTGTGGCAGTTAGAAGTCCCAGATGACAGGAAAAATGGAAACATTGTACCCATCTTTTAAAATTATAGAAATGCGGACCCTGGGTCCTACCCACCTGTTAGCATCACCTCTGTGCCTGGGGAAGATCATGGAACAGATCCTTCTAGGCACTCTGCTGGGGCACATCAAGGACAGGAAGGTGATTTGGCACAGCCAGCAGAGCTTTACCAAGGGCAAGTCCTGCCTCATCAGCCTATGGCCTTCTGTGATGGAGTGACTGCATCAGTGGGTAAGGAAAGGGTCACAGATGTCATTTATCTGGGCTCCTGTAGAGCCTTTGACATTGTCCCCCTCAACATCCTTCTCTCTAAATCGGAAAGAAATGGATTTGGTGGGAGGATTCTTAGGCAAATAAGAAAATGGTGGAACAGTTGTATGCAGAGGGTCATGGTAAATGGTACAGAGTCCAAATGGACCTCAGTGACAAGTGGTGTCCCTCAGGGATCTGTACTGGGACCAGTGATATTCAGCATTTTCATTAATGACACAGATGAAGGAATTGAGTGCAGCCTCAGCAGATTTGTAGATGAGACCAAAGAGAGGAGGGACACACCTAAAGGATGGGATGCCATCCAGAGGGACCTGGCCAAGCTCATGGGAATCTCATGAGGTAACAAGATCAAGTGGAAGGCACTGCACCCGGGTTGGGGCAATCCCTGGTTTCAACACAGGCTGAGGGATGAATAGATTAGAGCTCAGCTGGGGAAGACCTGAGGGTGCTGGTGGATGAGAGGCTGGACATGCTTGGACCCCAGAGAGCCAAATGTGTCCTGGGCTGCATCCAAAGCAGCGTGGGCAGCAGGGCAAGGGAGGGGATTCTGCCCCTCCACTTCCCACCTGCAGTGCTGCATCCAGCTCTGGGGTCCTCAGCGCAGGAAGGACATTGACCTACTGGAGTGAGTCCAGGGGATGTCTCCACAGTGATCAGAGGGATGGGGCACCTCTCCTATGAGCAAAGGCTGAGAGAATTGGGATTTTCCAGCCCAGAAAAGAGGGGTCTCCAGGGTGACCTAATTGCTGCCTTGCAGTACCTGGGAGCCTAAAAGAAAGATGGTGGGAGACTTTTTACAAGGGCATGTGGTGATAGGACAAGGAGGAATGGCTTCAAACTAAAATATTTATATTAGATGTTAGAAGGAAATTCTTTACTGTGAGGGTATTGAGGCACTGGCGCAGATTGCCCAGATAAGCTGTGGATGCCCCATCCCTAAAAGTGTTCAAGGCCAAGCTGGATGGGGCTTTGAGCATCCTGGTCTGGTGGAAGGTGTTCCTGCCCGTGGTTGGAACAAGATGATTTTTAAGGTTCCTTCCACCCCAAACCATTCTATGATTCTATGATATAGGACTAACTGTGCTAATTATCCCACCTGCCTCCCTTGCTCTTCATCTCCAGTTGTCTTTTATATGTGCAGGCATAACAAAGACATCCAAAGTCATAAAAACCTGAAATAGAAAGGTATAGAAACAGACCATGGAGTTCCCAGAATATCAAAAGATGAAACAAATTGAATGATTTACTCAAGACTGTAAAAAATTGCATGTCCCTGTTAGGAAAAAATGGGCATTGATGACTAATTAGTCTTTTGTTTATGTAGATTCTGAAAAAAACGTTGCCGACTTCCTTCTTTGACAATAGGTTTATAAGACGAGTCATCTGATAATGACTAAAGTTATTTGTAATTTACAGTACAGTTTTACAGTTCCCTTCAACTGAAACAGACAAACAGAGCAATAATTATTGTACTCAGAGGTTCACATTAGAAAAACCCACTTGCAATTTACAAACACTGAATGGATTGTGTATAGATGTAAATTACTTTAGTTTAGAAGCTCAATTTGACTCCTCTTTTTCACAAAATAAAGTGTTATGTCTGTTTTACCCCAATTTGTCATAATTTCTTAAACATTACCAGCAATAATTTACAAATTGCAGTAATTAAATCTCCTGGAGTGCAGGTAGTTTTTAAAAATATCTGTTAGCCTTTGCTGATCTATTCTCCTCTATGCCCCCATCCTATTGTTAAAAAATATTTTGTTAGATGCTGGTTAAAAAATTCTAGTTCTAAAGATTGGAATGAAAAATAACAGGAAATATTTAAACTATCTTTATATAAATAAAAATATTTATATACCATATAAACACATGTTATATAAATTCTATATTATAAAAATAAATATATATATTTGTGTTTGTACTTCATATGTCTTTCTTTTCCTTTACTTATCTTGTGTTAATAGAAATATCTCTCATTACCTTTCATGGCTCTTTCTACCTGATACCCCTCTAGAATCAGAATGGTCTGGTTTGGAAGGGTCCTTTAAAGACCATCTAGTCCAACTCTCCTGCAATGAGCAGGGGCATCTTCAACTAGACCAGGCTGCTCAGAGCTCCATCAAACCTGATCCTGAATGTTTCCAGGGATGGGGCATCCATCACCTCTCTGGGCAACCTGGGCTGGTGTTTTATCACCCTCATCATAAAAATATTAATCCTTGTATGTAGTCTGACTCCACCCTCTTGTAGTTTAAAACCATTGTCCCTTATCCTGTTGCTAGAAGTCCTATTAAAAAGTGTGTCCTCATGTGTCCTGGGGTGACTGTGATGCTAAATTGTATCCCCATTTTTCTGCCTAGCCCAGAAATAGGTTTTGTAATTTGGTATTGTTCATTTTTGTGCTGTGTGGTGTTTTGCCTGTTAAATAAACAGTTTTTTCCCACTTCTCTTGGAGAAATCTCTTCCCAAACCGGTTGTGGGGGAAGGGGTCATGTGGGTTTGCTTCCTGGAGAGAGGCCCATTGGAGGTTTTCTCCCAGATTTGCCCTAAACCAGGACACCATGTTTCTTTTAAGTTCCCTTTAGGTACTGAAAGGCGGCAACAAGGTCTTCTGAGAGCCTTCTCTTCTCCAGACTGAACTGCTCCAACTTTCTTATCCTTTCCTCATAGGACAGGTGCTCCACCCCTCTTGTCATTTCTGTGAGCTTCCTCCTCTGGACCTGCTCCAACAGGTCCATCTTTTACATCATAATTCTTCTGATTAAACCCAAATATCATTGTGACATTTCTTCATCTTCAGTGGTGCACCCAAATTTCTACTTTCTACTTTTTTTTCCCCTCAAACTTACTCTGAGGGTATTATCCCTTTCCTGCCCTTTTTATGTGGTTCAACCTGTCCCTAGTCTCTTCTGCTGCTCATCGCTTCCCTGTGTTCTTATCTGACCTTATGCTTCCAGGCTTTGTGAAACAGGATCAAACAATCTGACAAACCTGCAGGTGTTGAAGGAAGCTTAGCATGTGAATTTAAGGGCTGGTGTTTGTGTAGATAATGACCTGAATCAAATCCTAAACTGAAACCACCCTGGGTTTCTGATTCCGGACAGTTCAAGTCCTGCAATGGCAGCCGAGTGACTCAGGCCTGTCTGCACTGTATGACAGGTGCAAGGAGAGATTAAATAGCAAGAGACCATGCAGGCACACGAGCATGCTACACTCCCGGTTAATGGAAGTGGGTGCTTTGTGGATGAGACAAGCTGGGTGCACAGTGGCTGCAAATTCCAGCAAGGAAGTCCTTTGGTACAGTGCCATTTGTCTCTGCCAAAAAAACATGTAGGCCTAGTTTCAGACAGATTTCATAAAATGAAAATTGTAGCAGTGTTCACTGAAACTGAAAAGTGCCACCTGTGCTCCATGCTGCTACTTGGTCCAAGGCGCAGAGGCTGTTGGTGCCAGTGGCTCTGGCTGCTTCCTGTGCCATTGCCAGCAGGCAGCTCTTAACACTGAGCTGCCACATGGTTCATAGTGCAGGGCAAGTCATGTGTTTGTCAACAACTGAGGCACAAAGGATTTGGGAAAGAAAAGAACTGATGTTGAACTCTCCAGTGAGTAATAAAGTTGGGTTGTTTAAATCATGAAAAGTAAGGCTTTCTGAAGCTCTGGGATCCTTGGCTTTATTTTTAATCCAGGAATAAGAGAATTGTTTGGAGCTCATGTAGATGGAGATAGTCTCTAATTTATTGCCAAGACTTAGGCTTAGATGTGTATCATCTAAAAGATGTGGGCATATAGGAGAGAGAAGTTTTGCCTGGAAATGACTGCAGGCTCGTGATACTGAAGGTGTTACATAAACTATGATGAAAAAAAAAGTTACACGGCTGCTATATCCATATTAAAACTGTCTAAAAGAAATGTCTGTGTGTTCTTGTTCATAACTGCTTTCAGCTTTATGATTGTCTGCACCCCAGATGTTTTTCATAGAGCAACTGTTTAAATTTTTCTCCTCCCTCTATCCAGACAGGGCCAAAAAGTAATGGGGGAGCTCTTTGTCTTTTTTCTTCTATACCCTGCATCACCTTTCCTCCATTTTCCACTTTTTCAGACAGCTTGTAGAATATTGTGCCACGTGTTCTTAACAGAGTGGGCTCTTCCATAACCATTTGTTTAAACCTTCTAGTGCAGTCTCTTGATACTAGGTTTGTTCAAAAAAATCCTACAGTTTCACTCCCTGGATGGTGCAGAGCTATATTTAGTGTACCTGGTGCTGGGGAAAAGTTAAACTGTCTCTGGATTTCCATTTGGCTGCTGAGGCTGTCCCTAGCCAGGCATGAGTGCTCAAAGGGTACAAAGGCAGCCCAGAGCCCACACACCGAGGGAAGGAAACTGAAACAAGGGAAGAATTTCATGGCTCACTGTTGCCACTGACCAGAGCAGCAGTATAAGACAGAAGTTGCAGAAGAATCTGGATCGCTCTTTTTCATCCCCATCTTTGAAACTGGGGAGGGTTTTTTAGCACAAAGCAAAGAGATTTGTTACAGCCAGCCTTCTCTTCCTGGCCCTTCAAAGAGCTCACTCCAGCATTTACTCCAGAAGCAGGAAATGTTGCTGAAATCATAAGTGTATATTATATTAGCATAATATTATATCAATAAGACTTTTGATGCCTCCTTCACATGCTGCATTCTGGAAAGATTTTTAAACTAAGCATAAATGATTACTTACTAAAGAGAATCATATTCTCTGTACGTAAACATAAGTTGATAAAAACATTTAGAATTCTTAGAGGAAAAAAATATTTTTTAAAAACACTGTGGCTGTAGAGTACATCTGCTTTTCCTCATACTGTGATCCATAGTGACTCACTGGGTAGCACTGAATGAAACTCAGTGCTAGACATATAAAGATAATTATGAATTTTCAAAACTGTCAACAGCTTTTGAATTACTGTTTGGCCTTACTGACAGGAGCTGGACACTGGCTGGGCACTTTGCTGGTTGATATGATGATAGCTCTCAGATTTTAGGCATTTTAGAGAATAACTGAAGTGTGCCAATCATCCTGTGCAGACAAACCCTTACATGTAAAAGTCACCAAATCATTATACAAAAATGCTATGAAACACAAACTCAGGCCTGGAGGTGGGCTGGGGCAAGAAGATTATCAAACCTGCCTCAGCACTGCCCTTGTTCTCAGGTGGAAGAGATATGTGATGGTTATGAAGCCTTGGAGAACCCAGATGTTTTTACAGGGGAGCTAATGGCCCCTAGCTGTCAGTGTTTGGGAAAATTTGTACATAATTTTAGTGATTGATTTCTGCTGTACATGTCAGCACTGCTAACATTGTCACATTTATTCCAGGGGAGGGTTATGACAATCTCCTGGAGCAAACTTCAAACTGAGCCACAGGTACCTGCTAAATGCTTTAGCAGCATTTCTCCTGCTGAGCTTAATATATGAGTTGTAACTATCGTGACACTCACAGTGGAGAGTGTGAGACTCTTAAACTCCAAAGGAGCTGCTTGAGACTGAGAGATGGAGGAGAACAGAGGGCTAGACTTGAGCAGTTTTTCACACAAGTTGCGTTGGACAGTGGAGTTAAAAGTTTTGAGGGAGATGAACTTATCTTGGCCTGTTGTTTCATGACTGAGAATTTCTGAGCTCCTAAGGATATTTCCACCAAAACCAGGGCTGATGCTCTCTCTGTTGGAAAGAAAAAGTAAAGCGATGAAAACACCATCCCAATTCTTATTTGTATGTGTTTGCCGTGAATTCTGTGGGGCTGTGGTGATTGAAGCTAAAAAATGAAATTCTCTGAAGGTCTGATCGCTTATTTCAGCCAGGCAATTATTTTCTGGCTTAAAGCAAGTGATTTTGTTTTCAGTTTCTACAGGAGTAAAGCCTATCACTATTAAATAAAAAACCAAAACCAAAGCATGTATTAAAAAATTATTTGACAGTAACATCCTCAAATGCTAAAGCTGGCAGTAATTTTACTGTAGTGTAGTTATGTTTTTGTAAGGGTTGCCTTGGAAGAAATTTTATCTTCCTAGATGGGACAGAAGACAATGACAAAAATGCAAATTAACATTGCAAACAGCAATGAAAAGCAGCAAGGCTTTATCTTATCTGTCTTTTGAATCCATAGCATCTGAAGCTGTGAAAAGAGTACACAAATTGTTAACCTTACAAAGGTATACCAAACATCCCTGAATTTTCTGAGGAGAGATTGAAAGAAATAGTCCTGCTGTTCTGCACCACCAGGTTAAAAATGCATTCCCTTCACACTAGGCACAGTTTGCCCTGCTGATCTCCAATGCTGAGCATGCTAAATGCGTATTTCATTGTTTAGTTGAGGGTTTCATCACTGTGAGCTGGATCCAGGCTTGATCTAGTAGAACTGAGTGCTAACCCATCATCAACAGTGTTTTTTGTGTATTAAATAACAATAGTATAGTTCAGTACAGCATAGCAATGGCTTCTATGGGTATGTGTTTGGATTATACCAGATTCTTCAGGTGAAAACCATTACATTCATACTCAGTGAAGATGAAAAGGAAAGATACAAATGCATAAGTCATAAATGTGTGGGTCTGGGAGTTGATGGCAAATAAGGAATTTTTAATAGCATATCCTGTAGAACTGACATCATGGCGATGCACTGTACCAGAGTTTCACTCTGTCCCTCCAACAGAGGAAGACAGCTTGCTTTCAGGATTGTTTTTACAAGTAACTGTAAGAAAAATTGCTAAAAATTCCCATTTTTTTATCATCCTGCTGAATTGAACGGCATATTACATGGTATCTTGTATATAAACAGAAATTCAGGAAATAGAAATTAATATTCAAGAGTTTTGTTCACCCTACATCCTCTAAGGAAGTCTGTGTGGACTGCTGGTTTACCAGAGACACCTTTTTCATCACAGACAAATCTGATTACTGCTTTTCTGACCCATCTGTAAACCAGAGATGATATTTCTTCCATTTAAATACCTCCAAAGCTAAAACAACAAATATTTGTAATTTGCTTTGTGATTCTGGATCACATAATTTTCTGGCACTTTTCTGTTATATATGAGGAGTTACGTGAATCTCGATTTCCCAGACAGGATTTATCAAAGACTCAGGGCTAGGAAAAGGCAGTTTTCTGAAAAGTGTACTATATATTTAACAATTGTATCCCTTCTAAAGATTTCCTTGTGTTTTAACTTCAGGTTATTAACATCCTGCAGCAAGTCATCACTTCAGCCTAAAGATTTGTGGAAGAAATAAACTCTACATGAAAACTGAATGTAATTAAGTGTTACATTCGGGACCCTGATGAGTGATACACAGCGAGAAGTAGAAGATGGCAAATTTCACAGAGAATGTGACTGAGAAGTGCAATATTAATCATGATATCCACGAGACATTATCCCCTGTGGTGTACATATTTGTGTTTATATTAGGCTTGCCAGCTAACTGCCTGTCACTGTACTATGGGTATTTACAGATCAAAGCTAAAAATGAATTAGGTATCTACCTTTGCAATTTGACTATAGCAGACCTGCTGTACATATTTTCTTTGCCTTTTTGGCTTCAGTATGCTTTACAGCATGACAACTGGACCTATGATGAGCTGCTGTGCAAAGTTTGTGGCATCATCCTGTATGAGAATATCTACATCAGCGTGGGCTTCCTGTGCTGCATCTCCATCGATCGCTACCTGGCTGTAGTGCATCCCTTTCGGTTTCAGCGCTTTCGGACCATGAAGGCTGCTGCCATTGTGAGCATCATTATCTGGGCCAAAGAAATTATGACATGCTGCTTTGTCTTCACACACGGGGAGATCAGTATGGATGCTGAGAGCCACTTGGTGTGCTTTGAGCATTACCCCATCAAGAAATGGGAGCACAATGTCAATTACTACCGCTTCTCTGCTGGCTTCCTTTTCCCCTTCTTTCTGCTGGCCTTTTCCTACTGTGGGATTTTACGAGTTGTCCACAAGAGTCCCGGCACCCAAAAGAAGAAGAAAATCCAAATTAAAAGACTGGTTTCAAGCACTGTTTGCATATTTTTAGTCTGTTTTGGACCATACCACATCCTACTCGTGGTTCGTAGCTTGTTGGAGAACAACTGCTCATTTGCTGAGAAAATATTTAATGTTTATCATATTTCTCTCCTGTTAACTACTTTTAACTGTGTTGCTGACCCAGTATTGTACTGTTTTTCCAGTGAAAGCACTTACCAGAACTTTGTCAAGATGAGAGACTCTTGTCTAACGTGTTTAGGCCATCAGAGTACTGAGACGAAGGAATCCTATCCACTGAACACTACTGAACCTCCCAACAGAACACAGCATGAGCAACAGCCAGGGTTATTACAAATACCTCTTGATGGTGCTGGAATGAAGGACTGCTTCACAACTAGTGTAGACAGCCTATAGCATTAATCAAAACGACCTTAATCCTACATCTGCAGCTATGGTCATATTTATGTATCTGTCTGAATTATTCATGTACTACAACAGTGTGACCTCCCAAAAGCTTATGAGCAATGCTGGAGAGTGAAGCTGTTTCTGGAGGTGCTTGGACCCTGGCAATAGTGAGGAAAGTATGTGCTAGGTCAGTTCAGTTATAATCACACATCTGTTGTTGCGCTACCGCTTAAAACCTGCTTGTCTTGATGACTGCATTGTCTGGAATAAGCCAGTACTCATGGTGTGTAGTTCTGGTGAACTCATCTTTAGCTGCCTTCCGTTTGCCCCTGTAGCATCTAGAGCAAGGAATTCTCTACAAACTGTTATCATCTGTTGAAAAGGTATGAGACAGAAAAAATTAAATGTCCCCATATATACTTTTAAAAAGAAACCACCCAAAAAACCACTTCTGCAACATCTCTGTAACTCTCCAAAATAACAACTTCTGCCAGTTTCAAAGCCTGCAGAGACCATGCCAGAACCAGATTCCTAAAACAATCAGTCCATAGTGCGAGTCATTATGGCAGAACATGCACAAAGGGCTCAGCACCTGCTGAGACCTTCAGGCTATTATTTGACTGTTGAATCTCAGACTGTTAAACCTCATTGTAAGGCTCCGAGAGACTTCTGGAAGTATGAGACTCTGGGCTCCAAGGGGTGTCAGTAACTTGGTTTGTTGACTTGGAAGAGAACAAGAGGTTGGTAGTACCTGAGGCACTTTGATTCCATGTTCTTCTCTGAGTCACTATGTTCAAGAATATTTATTACATCTAAATTCTACTCCACCCTCCTAAGGTTTTGATTGTGTCCTTTGCAGTTTGTGTATCTTGTGTAGCACAGGCCATGCAGGCAATTAAATAACAAAGCATTTGTCAGGGAAACTGTTGAATGAATCCTGTTTAAGCTCTGTTTTTGCCCACAGATAAGAGTTTAGGGTTTGGTCATTGTCCAGTAAATACGGTATCAGATATGATGTATGAATGATCTGTGTCCTGGTTTAGACAGAAACAAAATATAGGAGTAAGTGGAGAATAATGACTTTTAAAGACGTGGGAGTTGTGCTCCACAGTATTGTTCCTACCACCACCTCCTCTCTAGGTTTTTTTGGGTTTTTGTTGCGCTAATGAATCCTGTGTGATTCTTCTTTGTGATCTGCTCATCACACCTTCTTGTACCTGTAGCTGCTACACCATGAATATTGCCTTGTCCTTTCAATTCTCTTGTTTCAGACCTTCCTCTGAACACTTCTGTCTCTGCAATCTGTAGCTAATAACTTCCAGCAGTATAATCAGTTTTGTTTCTTTGGTTTGCTTTTGAGTCAAAAGATCGTCTAAACACATGGTCTACTCCTGTTATCTGAATATGTCATAGTAACATATTGCTTGCCATCAGATTCCAAAAGGAATATATTCTAACAGTTTTCTGGAAACCACCTGGAGAATGCAATATTAGATATAATTAGTGGATGTGTTTAATAAAGAATGCTTTTATAATTTTTTTTTAATATTTTTTCACACTATGCTTGAAATAACTATCTTTTAGCTTTGGTCCACAGTTTCTATTTGTGTGACTACAGATCCTCTCCTCCTTCCTCTTGCAGAAAGGATTCATGTCCCCAGTCCCAAGAAGGGATTAGGTTTGCTTATGTTAACATTTGGTTTGTTTAATTATTTTACATTCTTTATACTTTGACCACTCAGCCGGATTAATTACTTTACAGCTGCATTTTTTTCTCCTGACTATTAGCACAGTTTAGCTTTATTTTCTCCTAATCTTTCATCTCATCTGCTGTGTGTTCCAAGGGGCTCATAAGGCAGGGACTCCCTCCTGACTGCTATAGTGCTGAGCCCGTACATTGTTGAGCACCGACTCCTCGGGCCCCCATGTCAGGCTGCAAGACCCACGTGGTTTGTTCTAGGATAAATATTTGTTGTTGTGTTTTTGCATTGCTTCTTTACAGTTCCCCGTGCTGTTTAAACTAGACAACTGGAATGCAGAGCATGCTGTACTACATGGAATTGTCATCTGAGGGATTAAGGCTCATTTGAGTTGGGTCTTTGATGTGGTCAGCTTTGGTCAGCTGCTGCACTTTAAAATCAGATGGAAACTTGTGTAACACAGCGCAGCGTTCTGCTACAGTTCTCAGCACTTAACCTGCTAACCTGCAACAGAAAGGAGGGATTTTTTTCTCTTTTCCCGTTTTTTTTCCTTGAGGCCAACATTTTACCAGTTCTTTCTGTACTGTAACTGTTTGGCTTAGGCTGCAGAACTGTAACCAATATAGCAGGAAGGTAAGTCCCACTCAGAGCTTTTTCTTCCATCTCAGTCAAAACACGTTCACTCAAGAGTCCTGCAAAGGTTGCTAGAGGCCTGCTACATGTGCTATTGAAGTAAATGCCATGCTTGGGAATACACACTAGAAGATATTTTAAGAGCATGCAATAGAGAAAAAGAGAAATAAATTATTAAATCTTGTATTTCTTTATGAAATCTGGTTGTTAAGACTTTGTTTTGGAAGAAAAAAGAACAAAAGCTTATTAAATGAAAATTTTTGGACAAAAGTTAGTGCTAGGAAATATACATTGCACCTGTTAGTGTAATATGTCAGTATCACAGACAGAATAAAATCAGCTGCTTCTTTTAAGTTGATGCCAATTTCATTCTGTGAGTTCTGTGCAGCAGTGAACATATGCCGTGCTGTGGGGTTACTGGCTTTGGCAAAACGTTCAAGCATTCATATGAAATATTTTACTTAATATTTATAATTTGAAGAGTTTGAAGACTTCTAAAAGAGATATTTGCCAATTGTAAAACTTCCAAAATACTTTTCTAGATCATCCTTTGCGAAGGTTTTAGATAAAACAAACTTTTTTAAAAATGACTGACCTAGAAAATAAAACTGGGGTTTTTTGTGAACCTGAATGTATAGCAGAAATCTGGCATTAAGATTTCTTTCTGTCATGTGTTCAACTGCTGTATGTCTTTGAAGGCTTTGTATCCTCAGGGACTTCAGAAGGTTAATGTTCAAAATATGCTGGTGTCTGTGGTATGAAATTATTTTTCTCCTTCTGAAAAAGTTGTTTGTCTTGCCTTGAAGAAGGGAAATAAAACTCACCTGCCAGGAAGAGATATAAAGTGTTGCTCACTGCTGGAAGTCCAGCTGAAGGCAACTTCCATTCCATGACAGGTAAAGCACCAGTGCTCTAGAGCTGGTGTCAAATGTACCCGCCCCTCTCTGCTGCCAGGGCTGACAGCCAGCACAACTTCAGTCCTGACACTCACCTGGAGTTAAGGTAAAATCACAGCTTTAAATGACAAAAGCTGGTTCACAGCCATTTATTGTGTACTGCTTCAGTGTTAGTAATCCTATGGGATAGAATTTAATGTTAGTTCACTTGGTCTTGTCAGGAGCTGAATTTCTACAACAGGAGTTCATGTAAAAATTTATTGACATAATTTTATTTCATACTGAATGCAAATTTTATTCATATCTAATCATACTTCAATTTATAATAATTTTAATCATTAGTTTTGTATTTAATTAATTTCTTTGTAACAACAGGATTACTCTGAAATGTCTACAACTTTCCTCTATTATCCATAAAGTGGCAAAATATATATGTGGCAAATTACTAATATGACAGGAGTTAATGGCACAGCCGACCCTTTACACAGAACATCTGCAATGCTGCCTTTATTTTAATTAGCTCAGTTAAAATTTTCTCCTTATCTCCTCACACTTCCACAAACTATCCCTCACCATAAGAACACAGTGTTAGAGGGGCTACAGGAGGTGTGCAGTGGAGCTCTCACTACTGTGACACTGCAGTTTTGTTTTGAATCTTACCTCTCTACTGTAGCTGTTCTCCTCACCACAAGTATTTTTAAATTCAAGTTGCTACGGGAGTTACTTCCTGTTGAAGTTATGAGGTTAGTAAAACAAGAACGGCAGTGCAATAATATCTCACTGTAATTTCATGCTTTCTTTGTAAAATCCAGATCACTTCTTATTATATAATATCATTTAATATTCATTTTCCATTATAAAATTACAGAAAAGAAAGGTAGACCAAGTGAATTACATCCTCTTGTTTCACAGAGATATTGCAAGGGTAACAATGAAAGGCTGTGCGTGGTCAAGACACCAGAGATGAAAAGTCATATTTTTCTCATCTTTTGCACCTTGTGAGAGCCTCAAGAATAAGGAAATGACATGGGAGCAACTCTTGATGCAGAAATCTTTTGGGGCAGTCACTGCTGTGCTTCCTGCAGCAGCTTTTCAATCATAAGTGAATGGGTGTTGTAGAAGGGCAGCCCATCCACTTCCATCTCTAGACTGGCAGTTTTGCCACTACGGACCCCGAGCTGCACAAGTGTTTTCAGAAGCTTTTCTTCCTTGAAAAACAAAGAAACAGAGTATAATTAAAATTCTGAATCAGATAAGAGCAGTCATCAAGATTTTTATTTTAATTCTGGGAGAGACTGACCATATCCTCCATATTTATTTTGCCATCAACTTGCAAGTACTATCTTGTCCCAAAGATGTTTAGCATCTGGAGCTCAGGGAGTGTCAGATGGTTTATAATCTTGACTGCTATTTAATCACTGAATATTATTTTTCTCCACACTGCTTCAAACAGACTATTAGTGTCGATTCAGAAACATCATTTTTTTGCCCATTTTCAAGTTCCTACATTGCTCAAATGAGAATCAGAGGAACCTCCACCTAAAGTATCTCAAAAATTCATCTGTGGTTTCCCCAGCAAGGCAGCTGGCTGCAGCTGCATTTTTATAGAAAAAGAACATAAGGGAAAGAGGATGCACCAGGAAGAAAAGGTTACAGAGAGCACACTCACTTTCCTTTCCTGCAGCTTCTCTGATCTCTCTGTGCCTTTAGCCCTCTCTTCCCTTTTCATTATTGATTTTATGAGAGTTCTGGTTGCTTAGGGATGGAGTGGGGAGAAAACAACCTCGGAAATTGTGCTTCCTTGGCATGCTCTGAACTAGCATATGCTTTGTTTAGAACTACAGTTATTTTCTTGCTTAACTAATACAAGCAGATAACAAAGCATGTTCCAAGTTGAGCTGTAAAAGTACACAGAGGGAACAAAATCCTTCTTTGTGAGCTACAGGCCAGTTAGCATTATGGGATGAAAAGTTGGGATCAAGTGAGCTCTGAAAAAACACAGGGAACAGTGCAATTTCAAGATTTTTTTTTAAGTGGATGCATGTCTGGCATAAACTGCTCTGCTTTTCATTTGTTATGAAATGTATACAGTAAAATTTCCTATTTTTTAGCATTTATTATAGTGAGAATTTATTCCTTGAATTCTGTTTATAAAAATCTGAGAAAACCAAAAACCTGGTCACTTTTTAGCTTCCCCTATGCCAACCCTGTGATAGGTTATATAAGACCTTGAAACACTCACCTATCTATCTTTTCCTCCCTTTCTTTACTAGGAATGCCCTTTCTGGTCTTTGTCTACTGTGTTATTTCCATTTCCATGGAAATTGCTACTGCAATAATCCTACCAGTGTCCTCCAAAGAGTTCTCTAGGTTTTAACACTTCTTGTTTGACATTACCACACAATAACCTCTAGCAAAGTCCTTTATCTTTATTTATTATTTCATAATGTTACAATTCTTTTCATCATTCATTTGTAGGAACACGAATGATGAAAAAAATTATAACATTAAAATATCTAATTTTCTCTTATCAAATCTTAGAACTTTTTCTAGGATCATTTCTAAACCACAAAGAATACAGTAGCTGTAGATCCCAATTGAGACACAATATGGTTGAATTTTACCTAATAGAGTACATGGCCAAAAGATAACCATTTCTGAATGAAGCAAAGCAAGCCCTGCATGATCAATTGAGTTTAATTTTGTTACCTGCACTCTGAATGCACTTTCTAAAGATCTGTCTTTTATTTCCTGGTAAAACATCCTAATTCTTAGCTGCAACAAAATTAAATGTGGCTCTGGCTTTCTACTAAAGGAAAAATATGCATATTTACATGGTGTCAGCAGTGACACAGCTATTTAAGGAAATTATCTGGATACATTAGTAGCATAAAATTTGCTACTTTATAATTTATAAAATTATAAATACACATCAGTTTAAATTGTATGAATGATCACATACATAAATGCAAATATATACTGCCAATCTTTCTGCATGACACTGGTTTCTCTTAGTACTGAGGGTATTTAAATGCAAAAAGGCTAAGGAGATCTCTCCTGTCACAAAAGAGACACCTAAATTGGTTACACAAAATATAACCTTTAATATGAATAGTTTCTGCTACATATTTACATATTAGAGCTCTCTGATCTGCTTATACCAGGTAAAAAAGTTTGCTTCCTTAATACTACATCACTGTGCCTGATAAACCATAGCCTATCATCAAATGCTCATTTCCATTTGTAATAAGAAAATACAATGTATAGCATACTTCCTCAGCTGTACAGTGCTGCAATTGGACCACAGCTCTCTCTTTAGTAAATAATTATTTTGGGATTGGGGTAACTGGAAAAAAAGAATCAAATTAATAGAAAAATATCTCTTTTGCTTGTTCTTTATTCAAAGGGGAAAACCTCCTTATGAATGACAAAGCTAATAAAGCACACTAAAAACATGTCACACCATTATATATTTATAATTCATATTCTTATAGGTAATAATTTTTCAAATAATACTATACAGTTAATATGTTGCCATTAAGAAAGAGCTCAGTAAACGAAAAAAACGCTTGCTATATTAACCTGTTTGTGAGATGTAGTGAAATGCAGAGTTGACTGTAGGATGTTTAGCATTAGCTACATTTGGATATGTATGAATGAATTAATTTCATTACAGTCACTTTGGTGTAAAAGTACTACGAATATCTGAAAAACCAAGCCAATATCATACTCAAAGTAAAGTAAAATCTTAAGCAAAGATTGTTTAGGTCCAGTTGTTTCTTATTCCTGCAGTTCTCACCATGGAAGAAATGCTTTGCAGCATCTCTTCCTGAGATGTGTGTAAAGGCTCATCCACGAACTCAGAACAATCTTAGTTTGCTGTTCAGTGGGAAGGGAGAGCTCTGCAGTTCTGGGGTTTGGCAGTGCAATCCTGACACTGCTGGAACACCAGCGTGCATGGAAATAATGCTGGTGTTTCAGGGGAAGTGTTCACTTAGTAATTATGACCTACAGCATTCATGGAAGTGCCACTTTTTAAGCAAAAATAAAGCACATTATAAGAAAGCTGTCTGGTGCTAAGGGACTCCTTCAAACGTTCTCTTTCCAATTACAATCACAAATATAAACATTGAGATGGATCTTTGTGGTGTTGCTCTTTACCTCACTAGGGTAATTATTATAGCATTAAATGAAGCTGAATTTTGCAGAAAGTAGCCGTATAAACATAAATGGTCTGATTTTTTTTAAACTAATGGAGTATGTGAATACTAATGTATTCAATCTTCTGCACTGTTCACTGTTGTGTGATTTATAATTAAAGATATCATATTTTCTTGTCAGACATTGTGTCATTTTCTCTCCTCCACGAAACTGTTTCCATTAATTTTACCTCGATAGATTTTAGAATTGCACTTTCAGTAGCCCATTATTGGATCATTAATATTCCCATCTTAGTAAAGCTTAGTAAAACAAAAACAAGAAAGTTTTCCTGTACACAGTATAACACTTAATTACAGTATCTCATTACCAGGAATTTTGATCATAGTAATTTTAGGATGCATTAATTTAAAGGTCAAAAACCAGGAGATGCAACTGGAAAAAACATTGAAAACTGAAAAGGAAAAGAATTAATCCATTTTATAAAGACTGCTGAAAAGGGCCATGTAAGTTTTGTTAAGCTGTATGGCTACACCAAGTGTTGTGATCAGTTTCACTTTTATGACCTTTGGATGAAAAACTAAGGTAGGAAAAAAAAATAGTGAGATCTGCTCTAAAATACTTAAAAGGTGCTTTGTTGGAATTTCATGCAGAATGTCCTGTCATCCCAGGAGAAAAACTTTGTTTTGGGCAGTAACTATGCTAGATGGATTGCATTTTGCTTAGCATTTTTGGAGGTCACACACTTAATAGGTTTGTAGAGGTACTCTGCTAATAAAGCTGAATTTTGAAGTTTCTAGTTTATTGCAAAGTTTTGGACAAATCTTATTTAATCATTAAGCGTGTGTGTATATATAGACTTTTTTTTTTTTTTAACCACTGCCAAGATAAAAATAGAGGCACGTGCTCAGTAGGATGAGCACAGATCAGTCATTTCTCACCCCTCTCAGTTATTTTACTTTTTCTCAGTCTGAAACCTTTGCATTCCCAGAATATCACACTGTACAGAGCTGCATTAGTCAAAACACATTTAAAAATATTCATGTACGAGTTTTTTTCCAACTTTAATTTAGAAACATTCAAAACTAATTGTAGAAAGGTTCCAGCAAACAAGAATAGGTGGAAAGATCAGAAGTAAGGTACAAAGATCAGAAGTATGGAGTGGCTACAGCATAAGAACTGTGACTTTTGATTTTGGAAGCAGACATCTAAAGGACACTACCACAGAGGGTTAGAAAATCCTCAATGACGTTAAGGAAGCAAACAGGGAGTTTCAATCACTGTATCTCAATAAAAAGGATTTCTTGCTTTGCCCATAAAATTGTAGCACTGTCTTCTACTTGAAGCCACAAGACATGAATACATTCATATTGGAGGATTTTAATTTGCAATCTCGAATCCTTTGTGGAAAAGTCTAAGGACAGCGTGGCTGCTCCTTCACAAGGAATCCCTAGAAGTCCCCAAAGACCTTATGAAGGTGAGGTATTGAACCTGACCAGGCAGGATTCAGCAGCTGGTGGTCACTTCCATCTCCCTGTCCCAAGCAAGTCCCTGCTGCAGGAATTACCTTGGTGATGGATGGCAGTGCCGACAGCCAGAGCCTCCTGTTCTGGGTGCGCGGGGGGCCGAGCGCCCTGCGCAGGTAGCGCTCGTGGATCTCGCAGCAGCGCAGCACATACAGAGCGCAGGCCATGGCGTAACCACCCCAGTTAGAGACCCCTGCAAAGAGCAGCACCGTGAGACCAGACTGCACTGATGGGCTGCTCAGTGCCCAGTGTGCCAGAGAAACTGGGTAAGGAACAGAGAAACCCGAACCCAAGCGCAATATGGACCATCCAGTTCACAAGCTGGTCCTTGCTGAATATCTCCCTCTCACTGCGAATTTTATTTCATGCTGGTGTAAAAGAGAATTTTAACTATAACATTCAACTTTTGTTGAACATCAAGAACATTGAGAACATACATTTGTCCTTGAGTGATCATTGAAAGAACTTTTCTCTCTGTAAAGGAGCAATATGACTAATTTATGCCTGATAGGGGCACACTCTAAAGAGAAGTATGTCAATGATACTGAAAATTCGTATGTGCACAGACATTTTAATTCCCACACAGATCACTTCTGCAGTTTCCTTATTAATATTTGTTATTGAGTAACCTGGTCTAGGGAAAGGTTTCCTGCCCATGGCAGGGGGACTAGGAACTAGATGATCTTCAAGGTCCATTCCAACCCAAACCATTCCAGTATTCTATGGCTCTACAATTTTATATAATGTGTGATTTTTCAAGAATACTCAGGATTTGCCCAACTCTTCCCAATTAAGTGCACTTCGTTCATGGAACATTCTCAATTTTCAGTCAGTTCTTCTGAAGCAACAGGCACTTAACTCTTCAGAAAATGTATAACAGAGATAGAGAAGTTTGCTGAGGATGACTTGGAAAGGGCCAATAAAAATTACTTGGAAAGACAAATGTTTCCTTGTCAGTTCTATTCTCAAACATCAGCTACTCCCCCACCCCACCAAAAATCCCTTACCAGCTACAACAGTAAAATCAGCTTCAACATCACAAGCTATAACATCTCCATTTTTTATGTGCTTCTTTACAGCATCTTTTACTTTGCCCATGCCTAGTTCATTTCCTCCATCTCCAACACCTTTATAAAAGGGAAAAAGACAAAATGAGTATGAACACAGCATAAAATTTACAATCCCTATAGAAAACATCTAGTTTCTTCCCCACAGTTGCTGTGATAGTTCATAGCTCCATATGAGATGGTTTATCCTTTTTCATCCACAGCATCTAAAAACAGAAGACTGTGAATGAAATAGCTGAAAGCATCATCTATTACATTCCAACCTCTAAACTTGTACATGCAATGTACACTTTACATTGCCTGAAGGCAAAAGAAATCAAAAATATCATGTAGTTGTGAATTGCAGACAGAATCAAGACAGTAAACTTTGCTTATGGAAGGCCTTACATGAGGTGTTTATTATGTGTTATCACAAGTACATCAGCAAAAAGAAAGAAGATAGAAAATTAAAGCCAAATCTTTTTCGCAACCTGAGAAATCAGCCAACAATTTTACAATAAAGCAAGCATAGAAAACTTTGGCTTATTACAAGATTTAATTAAAAAAACAGAATAGAAATAAGAATTATTGCAGAAAGACAAGAAAAAAAAATAGAAAAAAAGGATTTGGACAGAGGCAAGCCTGACTGCACTCCCCATCTGTTTGATACAGATCACTGACAGGTGACAGTACACAAGGAGCCCAGCCCTGTATAATATTACTGTTTTCATTTTCCATAGCCACATCCCAAAAAAATAGCTTGTCTTTATTATTTTAAATTTTCTTTTATACTGGATCTGGGACCTTGATTTTTGTTGCACTAATAGAAATACTGTGTATTTGTCTTAGTGATTTTAGTGGAATCAGTGGGATCTATGCAATTTCAGGAAAAATCTAGGCAACCTGATATTTGGGACATAAAATTGTCAGATGTCATTTAGATATCTGGAGATGAGGGTAACATAAACTAGCAGTTTACATCAAAGCTGGATAGTACCTCTAGTCTCTTATCAATAGATAAAAAACATATTAAAATTATTTATTATTTATAATTATTAATAATTTATTATTATTATTTAGTTGGAAATTAAAATTTTTCTGTCTTCTGTTAGTCTGAATGGCATCTTTTTCAATCTGAAGATTTTACAGAGAAATCCTAGCCCATGTCTGTGAAACAGAACAGTGAAGAGCTCCAAGTCCTGACTGTGATGTATCAGATTTGAATTTGAAATGTGACTGTGCTCTAATGCATAGCATGTGTCACAGAAGAGAAATTACAATATTTATAATTTACACTTCAAACCCTGAAAACTGGTAAATTTAACACTTTTAGTAACTGCATAAATATCTCATGTGTTGGTAGCAAATTTCTTCTTTAAATGAAATGGAAAGTTATTTTTCAGTAGCATTTTTTCATGATTCCTTAAGTCTATCCAGTCAAGTGGGGCATAACTGAGTGACACATAGCTTACATAAAAAGATTTGCCATGGAACAGCTACTCTTTTTTATCTGCTTTAATAATCTGCTCACATTTCACCATTATGAGTTAATGGTGCTTTCAAAAATCTCTTTATTGGTAGTGCCTTTCAAACAGGTATTGATATAATCCTGGTGCTTTTATCCTCATATATAAATACGGAAGTTCTACTGCTTTGTAAGAATCACACACAATATTCTGATTTTTCTTATACTCAAAATTTTTGCTGTTAATATTCTTTAAAAAGGCAAAGATGAGTTCTTGTCCCATGAATAAAACCAACAGTTTCTCTAACTGAAATATATCCATTGCTCAGGGTATCTTCTATCAGCCCTGCTTTGCTTTTCCTGTCTTTGCTGGAGTCCTGTCACCAGCATGCCTGCACAATTAGTAGATCTGTTGCTGTGGATAGGTCCCTGTTTGTGTGACACTGGGAGGAAAAGAACACCCCACTGAAAAGCCTCCTGTCCCATCTGTTCTCTTCTTCCTCTCCACATTGCCAGACAACTGTATTTTACTGTAGATCTCCAGAGTGAAATTCACCTGTGCAAACGCAGCCATCCACTCATGAGCCAGTCAGATACACTGCTTTTAAAGTCAGCAGAAACACTCCCTTCACACATTCAGTTCATCTCACCCCAAGGCAGACATCTCAAATATAGATGTCTGAAAATAGGCAAGATGAATCCTCTCCTAAAGGCCCAATTTCTTTCCAGGCAAAGGAAAAATAGTTCTGCTGGATCTTCCAAGCAAGTTCCCACTGACTGCATTGTTTTCTGAACCTACATTCATGAAATATGCAGGAGACGTCAGTCTTCTGTGCTAAAAATCTTTTGTATGAAAGGAAAATGTGTGACCCCATTTTTTCATGCAGTACTTTGGAAAGCTTTTAATTAGCTCCTATATAAATAGCATATAGCTATGTCAATTGTATGACAGCTGAAAAAAACAATATGTGGTTCCAGTAACATCTCTTAATCTTTTATTTCAGTCTTATGTGAAAATTGAGTCCCTCCCAAACTCAGCCTTTCATGTCTTCTTGTTCTGTGAATTCCTTGAGGCTGCTTCTCACTCCCTGAGTTTTTAGGATGTCAGTACCCATACAATTGCAGGCACTGGTCGTGCTTTGTCTGTGGTCAAACTATCAGATCAGATTTTTTTAAAAAAACACAGACCTCGTTTTAAATGCAACACTTGACAGAAATTAATCAGCATGTAACAAATGTTCTAACATTTCCCCTCTCCACCTACTGACACAGTGCTTCTTGCCACGGAGCACACTATATAAAGAACTTCTGTAGGCTGAAAACTTGATCTTTCTGCTATTCTAGCCTATAAGGTTATTCAAGTACTCCACCCTAATTCTGTACAATATTTGCATTTGTTTTGGAACTAGTCATATGCCTCTAAATTCCTACTGACCATAAAGAAAGTTGATGACAGCCCCACCAGAAAAAAACCTGTAGCATCTGTAGCAACACATTGCTATCAGTAACGGGAGACAAAACACAAAGGCCACAGTGGCCAAGTTAAACTATACTCTGCAGAAACACACTGAAAAAATCCAACATCTAACCCAAGAAATTGCTACCTAAACAAAATAACAGACACAAAAAATTAGTGTGATAAGCAAAACAAGAAATGTTAACTAGGTAACAGACAATGTAAGAAAAAATTACATTGTTTTCCTATAAATACTCAGTTCTCCAGAGCAGAATGTCCACACACACAAATGCCACGGGAGATCAGAGCAGATCCCTTCACTGTCCTTTGAAGCCCCTGACTTGTAAAACCATTTTCAATGCAGAAATCTCTTTAAAGTTCACAGCACTGAGACATACTGAATCTGAATAACTGCTTTTCTTCTTTTTCACAAGCCTGTGGTATTTTTTATTAATGACATTTCATAGTATATTTCAATATTCAGAGAATGCTGGAAACAAACTACATTCTGCTCAGTAGATTCAAATTCTCAGCTGGCAGAACATTCCAAACTCCAGCAAATGAATAATATACTTTGAGCTGCTGTGGGAGATATTTGAAGAGATTGGTTATTTTTACTAAAGGAATCAGGTTGTGATGTTATGTAAGTAGCTGGAGAGATCAAATTCTTGTATCAACAATCTGAAATCAGGGACAGGCATTGAAACTAAGAGCTGCAGATAAAGCTCTTGGGCATTTTGCTAGACATCTTTACAAAACACAGCTTTTCCTATACTTATTCAGTCAATCTTTGTCCTCTGTTGAGATTGCCAAGACAGTGCCATCTAGAGTGTTTCCTTTTCAAGGTTGGTACATCTTATGAATAGGAAAAAAGCGAATTAAATCTAAATACAAAGTACTGCAAATTTTACAATAATAAAATGTATCAGTGGAGTCCTCTGCTACACAGCTTTTAAATTATACCAATACAGAGAAATCAGACTATGCATTATCGCTACAGCAGCTCTCTAAATTCTGTGAAAACATTTGAAAAACAACAAAACTGAGAAGCCAAAGTTCCCATGCTTTTGGTAATGCTTAGGAGCGAGTCCACAGCACTATAAGAAGAAAGAAAGCTAAATCAGCAGATGTGTTCTGATGTGACAAAAATCAGTCTGGTATGGGTACTTATCGCTAATTTGATTTTGTTATTTACATTGCGTATATATCTCCAAAACTCTCATTTGGGCCACACATGGTAGCAGGAAGCATTTGATTATACAAGGATGTTGTACAATGGTCCATGGCATATTTTTTCAAAACCAGATCCAAATAAGTTTTCAAGAACAAAAAGTTTACTGCCTAAAGAGAGGAGCAGTATGTTGACAAAAGCATTCTCATTAGACGTATTAGCAAAGGCCAGTTGCTTTGGTGGGAAGGACAAGGCATTCTTTTAAAGATTCTTACAGTGCACACATATTTTGTTGGAGAAGGCACAATTTTAATAGATGCAAATATGTAATCCCTGCTTAAAGGAATGTACTGCTAATGACAATATAAACATAGATTCTATCCAGACTGCTGTTTTAACTTAGGTGTAACGATTATAAAACCAATACTTTAATAAGTAGCATTCCTATACAACAACAATTTATGTTCTATGTTGCCTTCAACACGAAATACAGAATGAAGTTACTATCAAAAATGCCACTTAGAGTGCATGCACATAGACTTATGTATAGCTAATACATCTGGGCTTGCTTTTTTGCCCTTAAAAATATTTGAAATAATTTTCTTTTTCCTTGGCTGTGAGAATCCTTCAATAGAAACTTGAAATTTTTCTCTAGCAACGGTGTTTTGAAATCCAGTCACAACAAACAGCTGCAGCCTCAAAGCAGCTGCTCAGCACCTGCCTCCTGCTCCCCTTCACTACCAGTAAGAGCTCCTGCTCTGTGTTTCTCTTGCTTCTGAGAATATCACACAAACTCACACTTACCTGTTGTTGTGACTCCTGGAATGGTTTGTGCAGCTAAAAATAGCTCATCTATAGGATCCACGAGATGTTTAATGTTAACTTTTCTGGCATTGTAATAATTGCCATCAGCTGCCATCCCAGCACGCTCTATTGCTACCAGGTGATCAAATCTGGTTAGAGGTGAGTGAAAAAACAGAGGGGAGAAGAGGGGAGAAAATTACTCAAAGCTGTAATTTTTGCGTGAAAAATTCTTCTGTTGGCTGCTTGTGCTTGGTTCTACTTTTTGACCATTTGGGATTAAAGGTAAAACTTGGATACTGTTTTGTTATTTCTGAATGTAGTTGTATATGGGTTTTTCTTCCAAAGGTTAGTTCAGGTTCTCTTTAATAGCTTTAGTGTAGCTCCCCCAAACCACATTTGCTACCAAGAAATGGAGAAGTTCCTGCAATCCTCCTAGCCAGCAATCCTTTGGGCCAACCATCTGGCCTGGCTCTGTTTCACACTAAAGCAGACGGTATCTTGTAAAATATTAGTCTTTGTAAGTGTATTCAAAGAAAACAAAAGAATGGGAAATTAATGATCATCTAAATCCTTGTTACTATCAATATATTCTCTGTTTAAGGTACACAGCTTGGCAAATCATCAGTTTCTAGTTAGGCAATGTTTGGGTCTTTAGATTTGGGGGATTTATTTGCTAAGTCTATGGCTGTCTTGCTGGTTATGAAAGTAGACAGATGCACTGCAGCTGTCCCACATTTTAAGTAGAACTATAGTACTGAGTTCTGCCACTGTATGTTAGAATTATTTTGCTTCTGTTTCTCTGACTTTACTCTCAAGAGGTTACTAATTCTGCTGAATTACTTAATGTTCTTGTGGGTGGGTATCTACAGTGATTTCAGAGACCTTTAGCAGGTTAGTTGTCTATTTAAAAAAAAAATACTTCAGCTTTTTGGGACTAAGGGACCAATTTAAATATAATCTGCCTGTACTTTTATTAAGCATAGCTATAAAAGACATTTTAAAAACAACACATAAAAAATGAAGACAGTGTCATACATACTATTACAGTACCCACTAACCTGTGGAAAGAAATGGGAATTCAGTAAGTTAATGAAGCAATTACCAGGGTGAAAGACTTTTTCACTAAAGAATGCAAACTGAGGGCAACTACATTAAAAGACTTTACAAGGAAAGATCAATAAAAACAAGCAATGCATGCCTACTTCAAGGAAATTTAAGTTGAATGCTAAGTAATGAAATGAGCATACACCTACCTAGCAAATTCTCCAGTGCATTAACCCTAATCACACCATTACAAACATATGACATTTTATTAAGTCAGATAAGGTTGCCTAGCTGTCAGACTAGAGCTAAAGCTCTAGAAAATGCACACTTTCCACAGCTCTTTTCCTAGCTCTTTCACTGACTTTCATATAATAGTTTCTGATTTTCTCACTGATTTAAAAATTGGTAATATAATATATAGTGTTTGCATATATATATTTATAGAATAACAGCTGAAAATATTTTAGAAAGTTTTTGAAGGAAAAGAACTATTAATATCTGAAGAATTGTTTCCTTTTTGTACTCCAGAAGTGCATAATTGCAGAATAATGTGAAATTATGTACTCTGTATGCTCCAATAACAGTGTTTCGCTTCAAAGTCTGTTCTGTGCATTCAAAGTCTTAAGGATTTACTTGCAGCCATTGTGTCTTCTTAGACCATGATCCTTATTTTATTATAATTTTGCACAGTAGTGGTGTGACCCATTCTCAAAAACTGAGTACACATACCTAGGTCTTCCAGGATCCCCATTCTCACACAAAAACATTAAAGCTGAATCAGCACTTTCCCTTTGATAACTCAGTAGAGGGATGGGTTTCTCTAGGATTCCTACAGGAAAGCAAAATAAAATCCAGATACTACATACTTTTTTTTTTTAATGTATCTTTGAGTAACTTAAAATAAATAAGAAAACAAAATTGCTAGAACTATAAGAATTCAGTGTCTTTACACAGTTCTTGATGAGCCCCCCATATCCTTTAATTTAAACTTTAATTCAAACTTGTTTAGATGTAAATGCTGTTAAACGGGACCTTGAGGTGGAAAACAGGACTACAAGAATAAGAACAGACATCCAGAATTTATGGCAAGCAACTCATCCAGAATCAATACCCATATATGTACACATTAGCTTGATGCCAGCTAGGTTAACAAAATGCCATCATGGCAATGATGAGCAGAGCTAAGAGGATGAATTCTGATTCATTCGCTGGGAAAAAAAAAAAGTCCTGTACTAAGTGACAGATTAAAACTGAAGCAAACCTTGGCTCAAATTAGCAAGATAAAAACTGAAAAACCCATGTCTCTTACCTAGTTGAACAGCTTCTTCAATAATCTTTTTATTCAGATCCATAGCTCTCTGATCTGTAACTATGGCAACCTGTTTCTCCAAGGCCTGCAGCATAGCTGCAATGGCAAGGGCTCCCGGGGGGCCGTCGTTCTCCTCGGGCGGCTGGTGGCTGAAGTGGGTGGGAAATCCCGTGGTTATCAGCACGGACCCCGCGTGGGACATGGCCAGGCAGGCCCTCAGCAGCTCGCCCTGGCGCTGCAGGTGCAGGATACCCCGCTCTCCTAGACAAGTGGTTTTAAAGAGAGCAGTACATGTCAATGTATCGTTCTCCTTTTGAATTTTCCCTCTGCGTGAAAGTACATACTTTAGTGACATAAAATGGGTTAAAAGAAAAAGAGAGAAAAACCTCTGGTCAAGGCAGGAATTGGGGTAATTTCCTCAGGAAACCTAAGAAGATGTAGGATATGAGTAATGAAGATAATGGGCTGTGCTTCCAGGTTAAGAATGTTCGCTTTTAAAAATTATTATCCCTAACGTTTCTAGGTTTAAGTGTAAATAGCTTTTTCTGAGAACTAATTGCATATTGTTTCCTTTCCTTTGGCCCTCTGTTTCCCATTGAGAGTCCTGCTAGACCATGTTTAGCTACTGAAGCTAGATTGCAACTCTAGCATCCCAGACCTTATAGAAGTTCTGATGCAGACTTCAGACGTGTAAGCTAGTCCTTTGTGTCTGTTTAACTCCATTCCCTTTGGAAAGAGCTAATTCCCAAATGAATTCCACTTAATGAAATGATTAACCTCAGAAGTGAGGTTTCAGAGACATTTAAAGTTACCTGGGGACCTCATAAACTCAATTAATACAGCGGTATCCAGGTGACTACTAGACGTTCTTGTAACACTTCATGTAGCAGAGAACCACATTACCAGACCTTGAGAAATAGGTGAACATTAACAGAAGACTCTCCTCATGGGTCAGGCCCTACATAGGCAACACTATTATCTGTGTATGGCTTTCATTGTTCAAATGCTTCCTATCCCATGTTCCTTCCCTGTCACTTGGAAAAAAGTTCACAACTCAGTTCTTTCAATTTGTTAGCACTCAAGAAAACCATGAGTACCAGCATGATGGGTGTATAGAGGTAAGTCCTCATGGTTGTTTTTCGATCTCCTTGTATCTTCATCCTTTTTTGCTCCCCCCACCCCTACATTTTCATCTTTTTGTCCTCAATTTCCCCTTTGGCATTTCTTCTGCTCCTTCTAAATAACACACAGGCAATACATAGGTAATGGACAGAGAAAAAAGTTCAGAGAACTTAAAGTTAAGAGAAGCAGAATACAAATCTCAGAGATGTGGGGTATATTAACTGAGACAAAGTACTGTACTCTCCTTTAGCAATAAAAGGAGCTAACTTTTAAGTTAGGTCCTGTATTTTTGCAGAGCGTGGCATTGTGCCAAGCCAGCTCCAGAGAGTGGGAAAGGAGAGGCCTTGTGAGTAAAAATAAACAGACCTAAATGTATGCACACAGCCCAAACCCGGAGCTTGGGAGTGCTGGGCGTAAGCTGTTTTCCACTACTGCCTACAGAGGATTTCAGAAAATTTATGGCACACTGAGCTCAGACTTTACAGCAGCCAGAGGGGACTAACTCAGCGTGTATTTTAGGAATGGTTGCACTACTCAGTTTGCCTTTACTTCCCTCTCTTCCTTGCACACACAGGCACCCCCACTGCTCAATCTTCTGTGACCTGGTCACTTTGGTCCATCATACAACACCTCAGTGATGGATATATCAGCAGAAATTAATATAATCCCACCCATCAGAGAGTGGTGTTTGAAAAACACATGCAACTACTAGAATTTTCTGGTAGGACCACAGTAGTCATGAATATATGTAAAGAAATGTGCTATTTACTCCATAGTGAATACCCATGTAGCTGTTAGCAGCAAGCTGAGGTGCCTGTACTTCACATACCAATTTCAGTTTTACTCAGTAGCAGTTCTTATTCCCTGCAGACTATGCAGTCTGCTTCTGTGTCCTTTGGGAGCATACAGCCATGAAGATCAGATATTCCATTACCCACAATGAATGATTTTGGCCAGACTCTGATATTAGCTACAGTAACAGTAAATACAAGACCTAGTTATATAAACTCACTGTATTCCATAAAGAATTCTTAAAATCACCTTCAGATTCTTACTGTGTTCTTGAATTTAAAATATCCAAAAAGGCAGGATAGGTGGTATCTACCCCATAATGAATCCATTAAAGGGAGACAGTTTTGTTTATACCTGGATCTATTCCAATTAGGGTCTCTAGAGTCCTTATCTTTTGGGCTGCTTCTGCCGACACAATACTGAAATGCAGAGGATCTTGAGAGATGCAGTGGACCTGTGGGACTCCTCCTAAGGATCTGACATTATCATTCTTTAGGTCAGTAATGAACATGCAGCCAGGAGAATGAGTAAAAGCTAATGGAGCTCCTAAAATGAACGAAAAAACTTCAGTTAAATGTTATTGTTGCAATGTAACAAATTAGAAGGATGATAAAATTTCAAAAAGCTACTTTATATGACAACAGAGTCCCTGCCTGATGACACTTTAAAAAAACAGGTGATATTTTAAGTTATACTGGAGCAATTAATACACTTTGAGAAAGAAATGTATACATGTACATCTGAAAATGTTTTCACTTCTAGAAAGCTCATGTGGGTAGTTAAGATCAGTTTTTTCCACAATGCCCTCTTTGGTCTAAACTTGAGGTAACCTAAGAATGGAACTCTGGTACCCTCCCAAAAAGTCTGTTGTAATGGTGTGTGTCTTCCCAAGTCACCATGACCTGTGATGGGGCCCTGCTCTGCTGGAGATGGCTGAACACCTGCCTGCCCATGGGAGGCAGTGAATTCATTCCCTATTTTGCTGTTTGCATGCATGGCTTTTGCTTTCCCTATGCCTTTATCTCAACCCATGAGTTTTCCAGTTTTTGCCCTTCCAATTCTCTCCCTGATCCTGCTGGGGTTAAACCACGACAATTTAAACTGGCAAGGAGTAATGACAAAAGGGGACCAGTAAGCATTAGAAAGGAAATACGAGTAGCTACTAAAACCCTGGAGAAAAATAAGTTTCTTTAGACTTGACAGCATAGTAGCTCCCTAAGCTGATAATACTGCCTATCTTTATACTAACTCCAGAAGTCCAAATCTAGGCAATACTTGATTTGGCAAAACTGGTACCTTGTTGGATAAATCATAACTGGTATATTTAAACAACAAAACATTCTTTGTTAGGAGGGTGAAAATGGAGAAGATTTTTTTTACTAAGTACACATCTGCTTGGTTTGAGCTACATCTGTTGGGATGCTATGGCTAGCAATTTAAAACACCTGGGGAACATGGCTGTTGAGGTTTACCTCGTCAAACCCTGTGAGCAGACAGTTTTTGTGACAAGCTAGCAGATCCATCTAAAGTATGGGTACTGGTGGTTTGGCAGATTTTAAACTTTCTAGCTGAGAAAGTAGCACAACAAAATATAAACTATCCAAAAATTTCCTGGAATGCACTAATGACAACTGGTTTTAATACAGAAAATGGAGAAATAAACAAAAGTGAAAGTCTGTTCCAGGCAAGGGCAGAATAGACTTGTGCAACAGATTGGAGAGACATTGGCAAATATTTTCTCTCTTTTCCCTACAACAAGGATGCGTGAGGAAGATGAATAGGTTTGCTGAAGCATCCAGGAGAGAGCAGGATTTTCAGTATGGATTTGGGACTGGAGAAAAGAGATTGCATGTAAAAAAGAGAAAGAAGACTCCTCTTAGAGCTGAACCTACTAGAGCAGGTGTTGAGTTCATATAAACATCTATAAGAGACACAAGGATCCTGCAAGGAGAGAAGGACAAAGCAGATGACCTCCCAGGAGTCTCCCACAAATATTGCCTATGATTATTAAGCTTCTTTTTCAGTAAGAATGAAAATACAGTATTTAATTTCCATACTAGTGACTTAGGGAAGTATGTAATATTGTTACTATGGTTTTGTTGTATTTTCTTGCCCTTTGTGCTCATGTCTGCATAAATGACTGCACACAGTGCAGAACCACTGTGCAAAAGAAAAAGTTTCATTTATGTAAAGTGTGTTACATTTACTTAATTTTGGAGCAAACTAAAAACTCTACATTCTCCATGAGACACTTAAGAACACTTTTCCATGTCAATCAATTTGCTAGCTCTTGACAACATTTTGGAAAGATTTCTGGCTTCTCTTTTTTTCCTTCTTTTTTTTTTTTTTTTCTTTTTCTTATACTATTGCTTTACTTCAAAGCAGTACAAAATAATATTTTAAAAAGAAGAAGCTTAAAAATTAATGCCTTTAAACTTCTTGTTTCTTATAATGCTTAAAAAGATGTTTTGATGTTGCCAGAGCTGTAGAATTAAACATTTAAAATACACAAAAGCGGTGAAATTTCAGTAAGAATTTTCTTTAAAGTACACCTGTATTTCACAACAAAAACTCTCCTGCCAAAGGCTTTTTTTTTGTTTGGGGTGTTTTTTATCTTGCTAATCAGCCAATTCAATCTCCTTTTTGAAAAAATAAAATGAGAGAGAAAAGAGATTGAGGGATAATTTAAAGAGTCTTTAAGCAGCACATACTGCAGTTGATAATTGCTTCTACTCCTGTTACTCCACAGGCCCAAAACACTGGAATATCACCAGGGTGAAAGTGAACTGGATCTCCATAGTCTGGTTTAGAGAGATCTTGTATTCCCAGCAGACCTGGAATTGATCAAAAATGAAATCATGAGTGATTCTAATTAAGTAGTAATGCTGCAAAGCTGGGGGATGGACCCCAAACATCATTCAATGACATTGAATTAAGAGTTTGAGACTGTCAAGTCCCCCTAAAGTGGAACAATGAGTTTGTCTTTGAGTGCATATCCTCAGAGCCTGAGCTGACTTGATAACCTTTTTTTTGTACTCAATAATAACAGTAAAAATGTATTTATCTTATTTCTGCAACAAAATGCAAGTTAGATATCTATGCTGAGTTCCCAAGATAATATAAATCTTCTGGATCAACAGAAGAATTCTATTTGTAGCACTGGCAAACAAGAATAAATGATTGCAATGCAAAATGAGTTCTTTCTAGAACGCATTTTCTACTGCATTAACTTCCTACATTTTTTAGCTAGAGAAATGATCTTTTCCTCTCTTTCTTAGATAAATACATCTCACTCTTAGCTGCCTTTCACTAAATTGTCTTTTGCTTTATTCTAACACCTACTTGTAATAATCTGGGTCATTCTAAGCACTTGCTATCTTCCTGTTGTTTTATATTCTGCAGATGCTTTAATATACCACTCTCCTTTCTGAAATTAATTTATATAATCTGTATATATGATAATTTACTATTTTGTAATGACTTATTACTAGTTTGTCAGGCTTAAGTACTCAGATATGTTACTCAAGTACATTACTGGAGTGTTGTGTTAACCAATGACATCTCCTTCCACGCCCTGCAATGTGAGCCTTCCGTGTATAGAGCCCATGATTACCAAACTTCTGATAGCAGGGGGGAAATTACTGCAATCTATCTTCATATTACAGGTGTTTGTTTGGTTTGGTTCTTTTTTCAAACAATCTCCTGGTTTTTTTTCATTTTTGTTCAAACTAGATTTAAAAACAAATCTTATCATATTTCTATTCATTTTGTCTTAAGTGTTGTGCTCATTGTATGTTATTTCAGTATTTTTAAAAATAATGCAGTATTTACTTCCACATTCAACCACTAAGACACAAAATGCATCCACACATACTTCTTCCCATGCTGTCAGTCACTGCTATCCTGTCACTGGAATCTCTGACAGCAAGAAAGTATTCACATATAAATGAAACTGCACACATTTCAGAAAAATGTGATTATACTTTTTACCAAAACCACCCCTGCCAGATAACTTATCTACATCTGACAACTAACTTTTGTCTAAGAAATCTGTGTGTTCAGCTCACGAAAAACCTTCTTTTTTCTTTTTTTTCTTTCTTCCTTTTTCCTTTTATATTCAGATTTGTGACCATTAGAAAGGATTAAAACAGATTTAGTGGTGCAGGTATTTCAGTTCTTCCACTTCCCATGCTTTCCCCCTTCACTTTTATACCCAGTCAGCTGCATGCAGAATGAGAAATGAAAAGCACTGACCAGGGTCACCTATGTGAATTGGTGCTCCATGGGCTTCTTTTAATTCAGACGTTGCTAGCACAGCTGCTTCCAACTTGCTTTCAGGAATAGGTCTCATTGTGACTACTAAGTTGCAGTGAAACATAGAAATGCTGTAGCAAGGGACAGATGTCTGGCAGTTCAAAAGAATCCAGTGTTAGCAGGAATATTGAATAATACTTCCAAAATGTTAGAATTAATAAATCTAAATCTTTGTGCTGTACTTGACTTTAGAAAGACTGCATTCTAACATTAATTTTAAATCCTTTTGAAAAAAAATCTTAGGATCCTGTATTTTTTTCCTTTAAGATTCCATCATTTAGCTCCATCATACAGATCACTAAAATTTTCAACTTAATGCATTCCTTGTTTCAGTGCACACAGCTAGATGAGCTCAGTGTATGTTGAATATTGTACAAAAATATGTGTTCCCTCTACAGTAGGTGAAGATCTAAAAGGAAACTATGGCACAGCTGCAAATCTACTTAGACTGAATCTACCCTCTGTACTTGAATACAGTGCCCTGTAACACACCAGGGTCAGCAACTGCTGATGGCAGTACCCACTTGTATGGAAGCTGCATGACAGTTCCATACATGCCTCTACAAAGGCTCTATTATATTCATCATCCTCATCAACTGGGAGGCTGAGGCACCTTTTCTATTTAGAAATAAAGCAGGTCAGCTTTTTAGGAAAAAAATGTCAGATATCTGAGTTGCAGCTGAACATAAACAAGACATCCAGAGAGCTAGGGCTGTCTAGGAAACGTTCATTTAAAGCCTTTATAATGATAATAATAATCACACCTGTCACTGAAGAAACACACTGTGCAGTTCTTTGCAGCATTAATGTGCTATAAATTATAACATTTTCCTAATTCTGAAATGCTAGAAGCAGATACATAGTTGTATTATTTTCTTCTTTAAGCTTGGTAGAAGGACTCACATATGAGATACGTTTGCACCTTCATTTTGACCAGGAGCATAGCATAGACTGTGTAACAATAAGACTGAAAACAACAATAACCTTTCTCCAGTAGCACAGCATCTGAACTAAATGAAAAAAGGCATGAAGATTTGTACTTCAATGGTCTTAGTATTAAGGGGTTTATTTACTGGAGCCAGAATTATTCTAAGACTTCTGATACCATTAAAATGTACACCACAAACTTTTTGAGCACAGTCATAATTTTCGGGGCTCAAGTCTTTGGGAACATCTGGCCCAGAGGCCTGGGTTTGTAGTAAATGTGCAGTTTAAAGGCTCTACTGTCACAGGGAAAATACAGAATGTGGCCATCACACAGAAGAAACTCCTACTGTCATGGTTTATAAAAGGAATATTCCAACTGCAAGCAGGAGCTGGTATGGAGAGCAGGACACATGTAAAGACATGAACAGTGCATGGATGATTGGGTGAAACAGAAAGGGCAAACCAGAATAGAATCCAAATGAAATGACTGTCACAGGAAATGGGGAATGCCTTGTCATGAAAAATGAATAAAAAAATAGATTTGCCTTATACTGAGCTGAGGCTTGAAATATTTTACCCTGTATCTTCATGTGCTCAGCAGAAGCATATGCCTTCAGTTACTGTGTAGGTAGAGGGAAAAAAGTTCTGCTTTGAACAATAGGTATATGCACCTAACATGAACATGGGGAAAACTCACAGCCAAAAATTACAACCAAGATTATGTGTGTGTGCATATACTTACTTTGTACATGCTTACATTACATTTTTGCTCAACGTTTCTGATAGGAATGCCAGCTTTCTGGACTGCTTTTTCAAAAGAGAAGCTGCAGCCTAAATAAAAAGTCACCATGTCCTTGAGTTGTTCAGAATACTCCTTAAGGCTTTTCAGTGATCCAGTACAAGCTCCATGCTCATATCTTCTGTACTGTAGGCAGTCAGTTCTAGTGAAACAGGAAGTTATCACAGCTTTGTCACATTTTTTGAAAACAAGGTGAATTGGTTGAATTGACATAATCCCAGTGTGAAACCATGAGATACAGACTGTTTTATCCATTTTGTTCTTTCTGACTAATAATGAAACAAACACAGGCAAACCCCCCAGAACATCTTATTCTACACAAAACCAAGCTGGCAGACAGAGTGTTAGAGATTTTTTAGGTGTTATAGCTAAAGGCCCCTTATGTGTGTCTTGTCTCAGGCTTTCAAAAATTAGGAAGCTGGTTTAAACCTTGTTTTTAGTGTTTGCCACAGGAGTACATCTTTCAAATGTCAGAGACTCTACAAGTGTTGTGCAGACACCATGGCCATGTTTCTAGTGAATAAATATAAAACCCTATTATTGAACTCTGCAGGGTCAGGCTGCAAAATATTTAAAAATTACACAAAATTTCACCTTTGGATTAGAGAAATACTTGTAATACTGACAATTATCATAACATGTGGCTCAAGAAAATCAGGTTGTTATATGGGGTTTTCACTCAAAGGTATAATTCCAAGAAGATAACGTTCAAAATATTCAAGTGTAACCAGGCTGTTTCCTCAAATCCTCCTGATCACCACCAGAATTCATTTCAGAATACTGGCCAGCTGGGTTGCTCTGTAGTTACCTGATATCAGAATCAGTACTCAGGGAAGGACATTTCCAGTCACCTGGTTGACTTCTGTATAGCAGTGGCAGGGGTCCATCGTTTGCATGGCAGAACTTCTCAAAGTCATCAGCCAGGGACTTGTGCAAAATCACAACATTGGCCTGTTTATAGCCTTAAATTGTGGAAGATAAGAATGGCTGGTTACCAATTCAGCTTTTTGTTTGTGTAAAAATAACTTTTCTATGTGAATTTCTTTAGATGTATAAAAAATAAAACTTGTAAAACTTACCTGAAGGAAATTTTTGATTCAGAACTCTGTAGTTAGATCAAACTTCCTGAAATGTTTTAAAAATCATAGCTAGGCCTACTCTATATGTGAATTCATTCACAGCTAAAACAGTTGGCAGACATGGGTAGTAGCAGAATATGAAGACACCGTAATTAATAAATATTTCTATTAATTTATATATAAACATAATTTCTTGTCTAACTGGGGACATTACCCTTCCAAAAGAAAATACATTTTTGCAAATGTTAACTCAGAGCCAAAGAAAGGCTGTCACATACTACACTTTCACAATTATTTTTCACCACACCAAGATATAAATCAAGCCAAGAGTAAACTCCTGGTATCTTGATGTTTGTAGCACATCCTTTAAAATTTCTAGGCTAGGGAATTTTAGTGTGGGCTGCAATTAAACAGCTCAAGAATAAACTCTTGACTGTCCACTGAATCTCAGTAATTTTTAATCAAAATTTTAATTTAATTTCTAATTAAAAAAACTAAAATAAACAGAACTGCTACAATTTCTTCACTTGAAAACAGCTTTGATTTAAAAGGCTGTTGACTACTACTATGAAATAGCTTCTGAATACATTAACATTTTTGCAATGAGAACCACTGAAGAATGGTCCCATTCATTTATTCAGCAAAAATTAATTTTCTTAACAGTAGTAGTTAATACCAAGCCCATTTAAACTTTCCTGCACAGAAATATCAACTGTTCAAATAATGGGGGGAGATTTGGAGTACAACTGGTCTGGGGTGTATAAATAGCAATTAACAATAGCAATTAACAATCCCTAAATTCTGTACCAATACTCTCTTGAAGAGTTATTACTGTCTGATATCAGGCAGGCGAGTAGGAGGCTGCACAGAAGCACTCACTTTCTTAAATACTGCAGTAGTCTGTCATCAAAGAGTCAATAATTTAGTTGAAATCAATGAGCTGCCTTCAAAGGCTGTAGAAAATGAGCCAAATCTTACTCTTGACCAAAGCTAACAAAGAAATCCAAAGAGAATTCTATTCCTGATGGAAAAATGCAAAGCAAAGGCTGAGGTAAGCATGTATTTCCATACTGAGTTTGTCCACAAACTGCTCTCTTGGGAGTAGTCAGCACAAAAATTCATTTTATAACTAGCGAAAGTTACTAAATATAGAAAGAGATTTTTGCTAAATACAGAAAAATATTTTTGCTAAATAAACATACTACATTTACCACTGAATAAAACACTAAATTCAGCTTCCCTTCAATTTTGTTCCCTGCCATCCATGAGAAATCCACAGGCACTTTCTGCTTTGCTGGTTATATTAATGAGTTCTTAAAATTATGAGTTTAGTCAGGGCGTTCAACTGACAACACTGAGTTTTACATACTAGTTATAGTTGATAGGCTGAATCTTCAGGCAAGTACTTGATGAACTCAGGAAGCTTCATTATAACACTTTGAGAACTTTTATTGCTCCTCCTGGTAACTATCCTTACTTTTTGTATACATGAAAGCCATATCTCCTGATTCATTGCATTATGGAGCCATCACTACAAATGTATTCACAAGCAATGGTAGTGGAGCTGGATGCACTGACCAACCCAGGCATCAATTCATCACACCCATGTCCCAGTTCAGAGAAGTTTAGAAAGAGCTTTTAATTTCTATGGTGAATGACAATGAGGACAGTAAGAAAGGATTGCATAACAACAATGTAGGACAGTTTTTTACAATGGTTCTTTTTCTATAATGAAACTGCTTGTTCATGAACTTGTTTTTTATGTCAATAATACTTCTAAAAATGTTAGAACTAATACATTTAAAACTACTGCAGCAATAAATTCACTTAAAAATTCAGCTGGGGCAAACTCCAAATTATGAACATTGTAAAATGTCTTCCATTAGTATTTTTCAACTTAGGAACTGATAGAAAATAAAACCACAATTTCAAGACTCACTATGGTTTTATAAAATGGCCTTTAACATTTTTTTATAGTAGTTCTACTCCTGTACACACAACTTTGTTGATCAGCTATTTGCCATGGTATTTTTGTTTACATTATTTTTTAAAGTTGATCAGAACAATTACAAATTTCTCTGCTTCTGTAAAAGTCCAGCTATGGGAGGCAAGACAGAAATCAATCTTCCAGAATGTATTCAAGTTATCTGAGTATAAAACTAATTTTTCCCTCCCCCTTATAATTCCCAGTCTTGCTCACCCAGTAATCTTCACCTTCTGCAACAAATGAAGCAGAAAACCACTCCTGTAACTATATATCTCCAACTCCTCCCCAAAGCATATCGGATGTGCTAAGTAAAGCAAGGTTTCTGTGAAGAGCATAGCAGGTCATCTTACAAATGTGAGAAAAACATGCAAGAACACCCAGATTTGGTTAGAGATTTTTCAAGTATTTTCTGCATCCATCATTTCTCAATGACAGTTGGAAGCTGAGGGATGCACTGCAAACACTGAAAACAAAGTCCATGTACATTATTCAGGTAGGATGGTGTATTTAGTCTGCTATATCTTTACAATTTAAAAAACAGAGTCAGATGCTTACAATATGATTTCAAAAACACCCAAGAACATAAAATTTTCTTCTGTTTTACTTTGGTGCTTTAGATGTTTCTTCAATACTTTACAAACAAAAAACCCACACAGTTATGAATCTAAAATGGAATCACTTTGCAGAGAGAGCTGTTAGGTTTACTTACCTTCCGCCATTCCAGAAGTATTACTAATACTGAGTCTGTTGCATCGAATTATTCTTCTTAGCACATGAGGAAGAAGAGATTTCAAGCCTCCTGTCAAAAGCATCTCTTCATCCTTAACAAAAAGATAATTATAAATTTAAACACAAAGCATCATTTTTCCCCCAACCCCCCCTTCCCCCCCCCCCCCCCCCGCCATTTTAAATTCTGATTTTCTGGAGAACTTAGCTTTCATTTTCTCATCGTGTTCCAGCACAGTTAATATCACTGGGAAATTCTATATTGTAACTCAAAAGAGAGATCAAATTCAAAGGTTGATTTCACTGACATTCTATGACTATATGCAAACTGAATTTTTCAACAAATTAGCTGGAGACATGCACTTTAACATTTGGGATAAAAGGCAAAATTTTTCTGCCCTATAATGTAAGAAAGATTTCTTTCCTCCCTGATGAATATTAATTTTCTAGAGTTTTCAGTTTTCCAAAAGTAATTGTAACTTTAAAATTCCAATAGCACAAATGGATTAACCTAGCAGGGTATAATCTATAATATTACTTCTCTGATCAAAATACTTTTAGACAAATAGCAAGGCAATATTGTGGTAAAGGGAGAACTATATTCAGAAAATGTCACTGTAATACATTTCACCTGTATTATGGTTTTCAAATATTAATTATGCTGAAGTGAATACTCCTGTGGCTATTCTTCCTCTGGGAAGGCACACATAGAGATGTTTAAGTCACTTGTTGTCCAAACTGGAGCAGGTACAGAAATAAGTTTCCTAATTACAATCACTATCTATCTCTTTTTACTTCTTTTGAAGATTTAAAATGTCATTTTTCTACAATCTAGACAAAGTTCACACAAAGCTTTTCTCTCAACCTCAACTACTAATAACTAAAAAGAGTCTATTACATCGCTATTAGGAAAAAGCAAGAGTGACTAAAATAATAACTTGGCTGTATATGATTTTAACCTTGGTCACTTTTAGGTAAAGAAACTGATCTATCCTCCAATTAATTAAATTACCAACCTCCAAGTTTTTCTTTAATTCAGAGCAAGCCATTCTTGTTGCCATTCAAAAGAAGTAACAAATATGAGAGAAGCTGTGCTGCTCTTTATAAAAGATGCTGCTAAATTAATATATAATGAGATGTTACACCCTTCTAGCAAAAGTTAACTTTTCTGTTAAGGGTCCACGGTTTTTGTTCTGTAACTATGATAGTACAAAGTTTCACTCTCACCACTGGAGAGCTGAGTAGAATAGTGTGAAAATTTGTACCTCTGAGCAATCATTCTGTAATTAACTTGAAGAGCAGTGATATGTTTTGACTGAAATGATACTTTTCTCCTAGTCTGTCCAAAATGTTTCCCAGTTTGCAGAGCTCTGAAAGGTTAAGTTGGGTGCACTGAAATTTAGAGCAAACTTTGCATCTATTGTTAATTCTGAAATCTTTATATAGCATTGTCAGCCAAAAGAAAACAGTCTTTTTTCTGAACTCCAATTTACTACTTTCTAGCTCTTCTTTGCTGCTTTTGTATTACCCTTCTGTATGCTGTACAAAAATAGTCTTCATTACAAAATCATGAACAATTCCAAGCACACTCTTTAAAGATAACCAGAAGCTGGATACAGAGATGTTGCTGAGCACTAATTCAGGCCTATAAGTATCAATTTAAGATACACTATTCAGAATGTAAAGAGAATTTCTAACATCAGTCTGGAATGATTAATTCAAGAGATTTCAAACTCTTAAATACAATGATCCTAATAAAACATTCCAGATACATTCCAGATGTGCTCATTAGATTCTTTCAGATATTTTTTCTTTATTTCTGAGGATCTTTAAAACCATCTAAATCATCTGTAGGATTGATGGCCTGTTACTGATGATCTACTACTTGGACTTGAAAGACAGTCTGAAGTTTAGAAAACTAGTCTGGAACAAAAGCTGTCTTTAGCTAGGTATTTTGTCACAAATGCCCTGTTCTGATTGTCCTCTAGTAAAGTGTGTGCCCAGCAGCAGAAATGAAAGCAACTATGAGATTTTATCAGCAAACATTTAGGTCCCTAAATGTTTTTGGTTCATATGACAGCAAGTGGCTAACAAGCTACAGGACTATGAATATCAGTAATGGGGAGGTGTCAGCTGTAGCTACCATACGGAAGCACTTGGGCCTGTCACTCCTACTTTTGAATAAATGTATACTATTGATGATGACTGGTTAGAAAGTGAATAATTTAAACATTAACTTTGTATAAGTACAGTGAGACAAGACTCACCTTCCTGTGGTGATTTTATATAGTAACAGGAAAAATTCAATTTGATTGAATAGTTTTAACTTTAGATCACTATATTTGCTGTACAATATCTGTAATAGATTGTTCTGTTATTTTGTTTATTAATTACTAAATTAGGATAGACAATAAAACCAGTGAGATGCTCACAGTAAAACCCAGCTTTTGCTATATGATTTGCCCAAAAATAGTTGGAAATGTAGTGCATTTTTTCTCTAAGCTAGGAGGTATAGTCAGGTTTAGATTCCCCAACCATCTCTAGAACTTCCTGAAAAATCCTTGAAGCTATCATGACCATGGCATGTTTGGAATGACTGGGGAAAAGCGTGGATGTAATTAGGATCTTAAAGCATCTTTTTCATTTTTTTCCATCAGGATGCCTAATGAAGTGTACAAACTAACTTCACAGGGGCCTTGAGCAGCACTCTAAGTAAACAGTTTGAGACTGGTTAATCAGTTAGTAGGATCTGTGCCTTGGCAGAGGTTTCTTAATTCCTTTACTTTGTTCTGAGAGTTTCAGATGATAGTATGGGTTGCCTCACCAGGGTATGTTGGATCATGACACAAGTAAAGACAACATGCAGGGTGTTAAAAAGGCCTTAAGAGAAGAGGCTGACAGAGCTTATAGGATGGCTGTTGTGCCTGAGGGCAGCCTATGTGGTGTCTCCCAAAAGAGCTCCTAAGATCTGGCTTTCCAGTGTGCTGTCTTTAATAGAATGAACATCTAAAGCAGGCCAGATAGAATCCTGTGTAAACAGCATTTGAAAATCAGGCCATTGACTGGCTGCATAATGATAAATTTCATACTTAAAGCACCAAAGTCTGAGAACAGACCTCGTTCTAAGTCATGCTGCTCACATCAGATTCTCTGACTTTCAACACCAACAACCAATATAGTAAATCTTCATAGCACTGAGGCATCAAATTTGTTCTTGATGAACATTTTCTTAAACATCTGTTTCCACATTAGAAGCACAATAAATACTTTTCTTTTTAGAATTTTCATGAAGGTTCAATGTATTTCGTGTGTATCTTGAGTTTTACATACTGAACTTAAATGGATCACTATTAAAATACATCACTGTCTGAGACATTAAGATGGCACTTACCCACTATTGGTTTGTGGTCACTACCGCATCATGAGCTGCACTTCCAGATCTTGACAAGGACGATGAAACTTGAAAGCTGAAAAGAGATGAAAATTATGTAAGGAGCCGTGTGATCAGGCAGCAATGACAGTTTAGCTTATGCCAGATCAGTAGTTCAGAATAATGAATCAATTTGCCAGAAACACTATTGTATTGAAATGATATTATATTATAAAGATACATATAAATATTCAAGAAAAATTAATATTTTTAAATGAACCTCTCTTTGCATCAAAGTGGCAGTCAGGAAATACAGTTTGGTAAAAGTACAGTACAGTTTTGGGAAAAGTTCTAAATGGATCTTGGGTCTGGCTTTAATAAGTAACATAAATTTGTTAGTTATCTTCATTCAGTAAATACTTGAGCAGCACCACTTCAGTTGAATTAAGCAGATACACACTATCTGATTAATTTGACCCAGATGATTTTCAAAATATCTCATTACCAAGACAATAACAATTTTCAAGAAAGCCAGATTTTGAGGGTGAATTTTTTTTATTAGAAATTGTGATCCCCAGTTGCCATATGAAGATCTAAGTCATTAACCATTTCTACCTGCTGTTCTCAGAGCACTAGTTGAACACAAGTGACTGAGTGCAATGCTGTGCTGATCCTTGCTGAGGTGACTGGAACTAAGCCTCATCTTTGTAACTGATTGTAAAGAATATGCTCGACTTCCCCCAAACTCCACAACTCAGGCAAGGAAAAAAGCATGTTGAGAGGAAGACACAAAACAAGAAGAATGTAGTTCCAGACAAGATTTAATAAAGAGATTGCCCTGCATTTCAGATGACTTGCACAATGGACAGAGTAGCCTCTTTGCATCTTCCAGGCTATTCCTTATTTTCTTCCTCTTTGTCTACAGTGTGCCTTTCTCTGCATCTTTTCCTCCCTGAGTTCAGACCCCTATGTCCATAACTTCAAGCTGGGGTGACTCAACTTGGTGACTTGGTAGCACTTACTCCCTTGGTTTGTCTGACTGCATCCTCTGGCAGTACAGGAATTTGGATGCCTTCTCACCTCTCACTAGCTCTTTTTAATTTATATGCTTGATGCATCTCTCAGTTGTACCTTAACCTCTCAATTTTTAATCTTAAATGAGATTTTTCTGTTCCTAGTGTGAGACAAATTAGTCTAATATCAGAAATCATAACACACAATAACTTCAAAAATGTTTTCCCAGACTTGTAAGATTTAGACCTCTCTGACCCCACCTATACTCATAGGTGAATATATATCTATATTTATATATCCCTTTTAATACTACAGACAGGCTTGGCTTAAGCAGTTTTTCTAATTATTTCCTTCTTAATTTCTGACAGTGGAACCACAAATCAGCCTTAAAAAGTTTTATATCTTACAAGCCACAGTTTATGAAGTGTTTTGTACAATCTGCAGAACATAAGCTCTTTATGGAAAAAGAAGGAAAAGCAGTAAGTGGAACATTTTATATTACCTTAGAGCTTTCAAAATGAAAAAGTGAATCTGTAAATTTCACAGATATTTAAATACGAACATAGATTCTTTACAGGCCCACATTGTAAATTATTCATTACCCAAGAAAATGGAAAAATGTCATTTAAGTGTCAGAGAGATTACACTTTGAGATGCAGTGGGTGGGTCCATACTGCTGTGCTAAACCACACCAGATAAAAACGAATCAAGAAATTATGTAATAACACAAAGGATTAAAACATTCTTCAGAAGTGTCAGTGTGACTACTGTGCCTTCACACATATCAAGTGAATTAATGAAAGAGAAGTAAAAAAAATAGCACTTCTGTGGTTTCAAAAATGAAACACATGAGAATACACAGCCTGTAAAAAGTATGGGTGGTAAGGGTAATAAACAGGTTTGAACACTGCAAAGTAGTTAACACCAATTTCTGGTGCTACGAATTACAGGTCTGTTTTCTCCAGTGGCACTGATAGACCAATAAGAATATGGTTTAATGCAGTGTAATCTAGAGACTTGCTTGCAAGGAGCCCAAAGACTCTTACGAAATACAATTTTGCATTGCTTATATCACTTTTGTCCTATTTTCAGTTTAAAGTTTGATAATAAGAATGGGTGGTGCCATGTACGGGATCATGGGCCAAAAAAGTGCAAGGGTCACTACTTGAAACTGCTGGGCAGGGTTTTTTAGATATTGTCATGCAGATACCTTACCCAAAGCTACTGCTGCACAAACAGGAACAGCAGGGTAACCTGAAACATGAGCCAGCCCATGGGCTGCCTTTACCAATACATAATGGAAAGTAATCTAAACTAATTATAATCTAACAACCTCTTTGTGTACTATGCCTTGCCCTAGTATGAACGTGGTTACAGAGGCTTGTTAACATAAACACACTTTAAATGACCTGTTGTTTAATCATCAAGCTGATTTGAAATTCTGCCAGCAGATTTCTGTGAAAAGCACAAGCTCCTCTGAAAATTTAGTTCATTTGATTTTCCAACAGGGTCTCTCAGTTACACTTGTGATCTTTTTTTGAAGAATCAATTAATGATCCTTTTTCTTCCCATCTGCTATGAATCATTTCAAAGCACAGAAGATCTTTGTATATCATTCCAAAAGGGGAGTGTGTTGTGTATTTTCAGACAGTAGTTCATCCAGCAAATTATTATTTAACTTTACATTTGAAATATAGGGTATTTGTGTTTGAAGCTTATGCACCTTTAGATGAGGGCTGCAAATAGAAATTTAAATTAGCTTCCATTACTGTTCTGTCTGCTGCTTAAAGCAGTCAGCCTATACTTGAGATCCTACAGATTATGTCAGGATGAGAAATTCATGATAGAATCAATGTGTCTTTGATGCAATCTTGTTTATTTGCAAAAAAGGTACACAACATCTAGTTTCTCTCAGTATATTAAGAACAAATAACAGAAAGCAATTACCAGTTTCAAAGCAGCCATTTCAGACAGCACTGTGTGCTGCTGCAACCACTGCTTTGGTATTAATTTACATTCAGCTTCTGCTCTGGGACAAAATAAATTGTTTCTGGTGGAGAAATATGGGCAGAGACTAGAGAATAGTTCACATCAGGCCCTGCCCTTGCATGAGCACAACCTATGCAAGATCCCAGTTGTTCGGGCCTTTTTATCCTGCACAGGATGAGCCCTCATGATCTCACACACCCTTCCAACCCCTTGGGTCATATCCCAATACCCGCATTCCTGCCTCATCTCCTTACAAATACGTGACCAACAAGTTTTAGAACAGCCACCTCATTTACATGCACTTTTGGCAAGACACAGTATACATCTATACATTGACTAAGAAATTAATCAAGATTTAAAACTGCTACATTCATGCATTGGACTTTGCTGACATACATACTCACCAGCAGCAAGAAGAGACTGAAAATGATCCACCAGAGGTTGTTCTCATATAAGATGACAAGAGATGCTTATTCAATTTCAAGAAATTGAAAAAAACCATGAGGGCATGAGGATGGTATTTAAATATTGTTTCCCAATCTACGCTGAGCTACAGATCTTTATAATTGCTCCACAAATCTTTGGGCTGGGTCCAGATACTAGTTCTCTTAGCTTTTTCTTGCACCAAGACAGCTCAAGAATGCAGGGGAACTTTGCTTAAGGCCACCAGTGTCAGCCTCTCCCACGCCCCTGTGGCAGCACTGGCCAGCTAACACTGCACACAGCAGCCAAGGTGATGGGCATTGGCTAGACAAAAACTCCTGAAGTGAGGGAAATTTTTCTTTCCAGTCCTATTTAGAAGGAAAGAAAGAGGAAGTCCATAGGACAAAGTACAGTGACTTTTACTGCTCTGTTGGCAAGGCAGCAGCCAGAGGTGCTTGTTTTGATAAGAACTTATGTCACCACCTAGGTTACACCCAGTCACATCATGCATGGTCACAGGGCTGACAGGGTGCTCATTCCTACCAAGGAATTCCATCTGAAGGTAAGCAAGTAAGTGATGTTCTGCTACCTACACATCATAAAAATAGAACCCAATAAAGGTGCCATGCTCCTGCTATCAAGTCTATCAGGATACCTCCAGGATTACACCATTCCTTTTGTGCTCACATGTCTGCCAGCTGGTACTGTCACTGCACCCACCACTGCTCACCAAGCAATTCTCCTCAGCAATGGTCACTAAAGAAATTATTCCATCCCATGTGTTACATGAAGTAAGTGTCCTTGAGATGTGGGTGTCTCAGTAGGCTGTGTGTGGGGAACTTCCAGTGAATTGTACCTGTCCAAACTACCAAAAGCAAACATCTCTGCCTCCACACATACCTGTGATGAAGAGATATTAACTTTCATTGTTCCACTGCTTCCTTCAACTCCTAGACCAAGAAGTACTGGGAACAGCTCAAAAGGCCAGAACGTCATTTCCCTGACAAACCTTCAGGCTTAAGTAGTACTATATGGATAACCAGATGAATCTGTGGCAGAACCTCCAAGAATACCTCACTGCAAATTTCAGGAGTAAGTATAGGTAAATTGCTGTTAGCAGCCATACTGTGTGATAGCAAATGGTCTGCATTTGGACTGCTATTTTGTCTTGGAGCATGTACATTGCCCCTGTAATAAATGTTAACTTGCATCAAGGATATCTGGACAACTTTGTTCTACACCATCCATTCTAACTTGAAAGGTTCCAAGTTATGGACAAATCATGGCTGCATTACTATGCTTTCATTAATGCAAACTTGACAACTGTGATATTATGTCATGACTATAGTTGTATTGATGATCTGGAAACTGCCCTCAATTGTCTATTTGGTGTAGCCAGGCACCTGCAGACACATTTGTCCTCTATCTGCAAGAGCTCAGGGCGTGTTTGACCAACAGTTAGTAGATAAGGATGATGAGAAGGAAGAGCAACAAATGGTGCTATCAGTAATTAGACATATACACTAAGGCTGACAATACCATAGTCCTTTTGGAGAAGAGAGTGCTGCTTGTCCCTAGTGAAGATGCTCAAGCTCTAAAAATCACAGATGTTATATACTTATTTGGTAGACTGCATCACAGACCCCATAAATAATCAACAATAATTGTCACCATCCCTGAACTTCTGAACAAGAACTTGTAGAATGAATGAGTTATAATCCTGAACAGTCAAAGGCACTTTGTGGTGGGCCTGAATGAAGACCTCTACATAATTCTGTACTCTTCTTCCCCTGCCTATACAAAGTACAAAACTTTACAGCATGTGAACTTTTGAGGACCTCAGCTGCACAGTGAAGTGAGTGATGGAAGACCTGGATGATGTGGCAGTTCAACCAAGCTACACAGACCTGATTGTCCAGACATTTGCAGGAATCAGGAATTAACTAATTTTATAGGCAAGTGGTAATCATGCTGACCACGGGAAGAGACTTTCTGCAAGTGGTATGTTGGTGCTGCAGATTGCCAACAGTTGCCCTCACCATTTCTGAACTCAAAACAATCATTCAAGACCAGTAAATGATGTAATTGCACTGGGCAACTGTCCTCATCCAGTACAGCAACCCTTGGAAAAGCAGAGAATATTACACCAAAGCCAGAAGCTGCCATAGTACCTACTGCATAGAAGAAAGGTGGGATTGAACTGAAGCATTTTGTTCTGAAAAGAAAATTCCCACTTACCTTACTTTTAGGGGTCTGAAAGGATACAGGCCCTTATTGAGTTTCCTGGGCAGTCTGATCCCACAGCATGTGGGTGTTTCTGACGCACTCAGTCATGGCACCCTTGGGGCATCACCACTGGTGGCAGCAGCACCAGGGCTGAGCAGCAAAGGGAGCAGCCAGGAGCTCTGCTCTGCTGTTGGTCCCAGCACAGGCCACATGAAAGAACTTCACATCTAAGTTCCTGGTGACAGTTTAGATCAGGTATTGGTTGACTAAACGCTCTCACTCTGTAGCTATTCAGTGCCTTACACAATTATCTACAATTCACCACTGTGCCCAGTGCAGTTACAGTGGGCAGACTGAACTCAAACCACTGTGCTCATGAGCAGTATTAGCAAAGAGCTCAAGATGCTGAAAAATGCAGTTATCTTTCTAACTCAGAGTTAATCCTGAACTTCTACTGCTTTTCCCTATGTTCCATGAATAGAGTAAGATCTGTACACATATCACCCTCAAACCTTTTATCACCATTTCTTTAAAAAAGCAGTTTGGTGTTAAAAGAGATGACTCATAATGCTGCAGCATCAGTTGGCTGGCTTGAAAGGGATGCTCATGTCATAATTCTGATTTTCATTACCAAAGAATATGAAGGTAAGGGCTGAAAATGTTTTACACTTGTATCACCTCATTTTATATTTTAGAGATATAAATAAGCTATAGTGATTGGTATCTTGGTGTGCTCTAATTCAAAAATTGAGCCTATATTTTGTAGAGAAGAAACACAAAACAAAAGTTCAAGCTTTTACTATTTTTTTTTTTTTAGAGTTTTGTTCCCAGATATGGTAGATGTAAATATGCCTAAAACCTTACCACAGAGCTTACAGTTTAAGGACTCAAACCTCTAGTACTTCTATGAATATAAGCAAAAGAGATAAGCAGATAATTAGTCTCATTAAGCTCAAGGACAGATGAAGTACTTAAACATTTGCTGTGCTGTACTTCAGCTGCACACGTTTGCATACAAACCATATCCTATATGCAGAGCTATGTAAAAAAAGATGTGACAGAAAAGTTAGCATAAAGACAGAAAAATATATTAAGCAGTACACTTGCATTTTATAAACACATATATGAAACAAGCTAACAACCTTGATATAAGTTACAACTAGTACTAATGAACCATACAGTTCAGAAATAAGGTTTAGCTCTGGTTTTGTCTGCTTAGCAACCATTGATCATTTGTTCTGATTTCTGTATACATGCCAGACAGGAAATTGTAACAACGTACCTTAAAATTCCATATCCCTCATTTGGAATTTGATAGGACAAAGGGTTATATCTTCAAACTGAAAGAGGGTCAAGTTAGGTTAGATATTGAGAAGAAATTCTTTCCTGAGAAGGTAGTGAAGCACTGACCTAGGCTACCCATCTCTGGAAGTGCTTAAGGCCTGTTTCGAGGGGACTTTGAGAAAACTTGGTCTAGTGGAAAGTGTCCCTGCCCATGGCAGAGGGACTGGAACTAGATGATTTTCCAGGTCCCTTCCAACCCAAACCATTCTCTGATATTCCTATTTAGGAGGCACTTTTAAAGAGTAACCATTTTTGTTCTTGGACTTTTTTTTCACATTACTTATTATATATCCTAACTGTGAGGAATGTGCTAAGTTTTGGTTTATTTTGTTTTCAAATGAGAAAAGACTCTTGGCTTGTTTGATCATTAGTTTTTGATCTGGATCAATTTTCCTCCTTCTCTGAAATGGATTTTCAATTTACATTACATGATAGATACTAAACAGTTTACTGTACTATACAGTACAGTAAAGATACACATAAAGTGCAAATAATTCAAAATATTATTAAAACAGTGTTCTTCAGAATATAAAATTAAAGCTACATCTAGTCCAGTATCCTGACTTGTGATCAATAATGCATACCTTAAGGAAGAGTTCAAAAGCAGAGAAAACATTCACAAAACCTAGCTGGTTTATCCTTCCAGCATTTCATAACCTCTGGTTAAGAAACTTTGGAGCTAAGGGACATTTCTTTGTTTGTAGAAGGTATGTAAAAACTGATATCCAAGTGGACTTTATCTCATATAACTGCAGCAATGTACCAGTTTTGCATTGGTTAACTTTTAATGAAGAGGGAAGAGCAGCGTATTATATGGATTTCACCAGCTAACTCCTAAATTACTTTACTTTGAAAACTGTCTAAATGCAACTGCTAAGAATTTTGCATGGACTATTTCACTAGGATTTCACTTTCAAAGCCAAAATATTTAGAAGTAACAAAACTGTCTTTGTATTAGAATGCAACCTACAAACACAGGCATTCCTTTAATTCTAATTCCATAAATACATTTCCTCTTGAGACAAGCATCTTACATGAGTGTTCCAGCAATTTTCAGCAGTATCTCCTCCCAAAAAAGGGTCAGACTACACGGTATATGCAGTGACAAAAGACAAGACAAATTAAAAGCAGCTTGCATTAATGTAGTCCAAGTCTAAAGATACAATTAAAATAAAGCATTCACATTTGAAAAACAACTCTGAAAGGCTGTGGGGTTTGTCTCCAAAAGATTAGTCAAATGTGTGGGATTTTGATTGTGGGGGAAAGGGAGCAATGAGTTTGGTTCAAACCTAGGCCTATTTAGGTAGCTTCTCTTTTAATATAATTAGTACAAAGACACATTTTTGGGACCAACTAGAATTTTGAAGATGGAGCATATATAGGAACAGCATTTCTGGACAGAAAAAAATAAATCTACAGAATGGATAATTGTTCAGATACTTGGAAATATAGCCAAACAAAAATCATATAGAGCAAGGTGTATTTTATGATATATTGCTGTATTGTAACTACCATTTATTATTTTTAATAATATGGAAATATAGAAGAACATTATTATTTGAATACAGGACCAAGGTGTTTCTCATTACAGATTGAAGAGAGGATTTTAATCATTTAAAAGGAAGATGAACAGGCATCAGTTACTAGAAACTGCTGTGATTTCCAGTCAGACTGATGAAGCAGTAGGAGACTGCTATTAAAAAAATAGTCACTACTACTAAAACATTTGAAGAGCTGATGGTACCTAATGACTTTCAAACTCCATTCTCTACTGACAGATTTCCCTAATGGAAATTTCTTTTATATTCCCATAATACTGCCTTTATTAACAGAGTTTGACATAGAAAGCTTGCTATACAAGGCTGATTTTGAATCTATTAAGCACTTAAAACTGCAGATATATGAAATATACAATCATTGTGTCCATGGGAAAATTGTCAGAAGTAATGCAAGCTCACCAGAGCATTAAAATGTAAGACTGGAAAGAAGTGAGAATTTTTGGTAGACATCAAAGATATAGTTTACCAGAAGGTATATAAAAGAATATGAAACCATATATAAAAACAAGCAAATTTGTGTCCTTTGCATCAAACAATAAATATGCTTTCTCTCCCCCCATTTAGTGGAAAGTTTAAAAAGCAAGCATTCTGAGTAAATCCAGTTTCAGTTTGGCTAAAATATTACACAATATTTTCCACTCCTTTTGAAGAAGGAAAATATTGTGATCTGTATTTGGTTTCAAGATCTAGACAAAAGTATATATATATATATATAAATAATATGTATGCATTAATTTCATGGTTGACTACATAAAGCAAACTGTTCCAAATTAAACAGTTATTTCAAGACTGAAAAAAATTAACAAAATAGAAGCCTAAAATGTGTAACTTATAGTTGATAGAATGATCAGTATGTGACTTTTCCATGGTTACTAAGTGTACAAAAGAAAATATGTGAAATAAAGTGCATTAAGTGGGCATTGTTTAGGATATAAACTATGTATATTAAAAATAGCTAAGAATATTAACAGAAATGCATCTAACTTCAGTGACCTTGGGTTCACAAGCTCTGCATCTCAAATGTCGTTCTTAAAAATAAACAGGAATAGAGAGGATACCACACCTAGAGATGGCTGATTTTTTTTTTTACCTGATAGACACATACTTCTGATGGACAACCAATTTCTGACCTTTATAGTATTTATCAGCTTCATTGAAAAAATCGAAGTTTTCCCAGTTTACAGTTGTCTTCTAAGGGCTTTCATCAGAGCACATTAATAAGAAACTTTGTGGGTCCGCTTTTTGTTCTGAGTCTGCATCTTGCTCAGCATGAAGTCTGTATCTTGTCCAGCTAAAGCAAGGGCTCTTCAATATTATTGCATTGTGATGTAATCTCTTATCTGCACTGAACACTTGTCCTCCTGGTAAAGCTGTATGTTTTCAATTAGAGATTGAAACTTTTGCTGAAAATAGCCTCAATACTACCTATAAAATAACACTTAGAATTAATTCATTAGGTCTTTTAGTAATAAAGCAGAATACACTCGTAGCTTCTTTCAAACAACTTATGAATATTGGGGGTAGTTTGACAGCTGGAATATTTATTGCATAAATATGTTGAGTTAATAAGTAGATGTAAGACAAGCAAATATTCAGGAAAGACAAGAGGTAAGTTTCTCCAAAGTACATAGATGAGGATTAGCAATGAACATTCTAGAAACAAGGGATGGTATGATTATTAATAAAATGGACAGGCAGATTTTCTTTAAATGTTTTGGTTTTATGGTTATTATAGAAAAGGCTCTGGTTTAATAAGAGTATATGACTTCTATATTAGTCACATTTAAGAATCCAAACAGGAATAAAGTTTACAAAACCAAACAGAACAATCATATCAATAAGGCCAAACCAGATTAAATTGTAGCCCAAATCTTCAACTCCCTAAGAGGATGCACTGTGAAGCTTCAACATAGAGGGGTAAAAGCAATAATAGGAAGAGACAAGTGATGATGTGAGAGATGTTTAACGTCACCTTCAGCTGTGACAACAACATTCTTAACTCTGTAATTGAAGGCAAATGGATGTTGCTACTACCGTAGCAGAGGCAGGGAGTGTGGGGAAGGCTGATCTCCTGGGGTGTGTGGGTGGTGTGAAGGCTTTTACTTCTGCAGACAAAGAGAGGCAGTGGAAAGATTAGGAAACTGTTGTCTTAGAGGAGGCATGATTACTTTTACATGGCATATCCAAAGCCAGAAAGGGTACATAAAAGGCTACAGAAAACACGAGTATGGTCTGCCTTGAGACACAAGATTAAATAAGGGATTAACACTTGCTGTTTGTCGAAGCAGTAAGACTCTGATGATTTCCTCGGAAATCCTCTCCATCTCCTCCTTATATATTCATCAAAGGATAGCGTTCAGGGACTGCAGTGGGCTCCTGTCCAAACTCAAATGATTTATAATTTTGTTGTTTTGGTACTTGTTATCCAGAAGTAATTGTTTTATCTTACGCATAAACCAAACCAGTACCTCCACTAATCACAGTTTTCTAAAGAAAAATACTGTCACACAGTGGAACAGTTTAATCAATTTGTAATCTAAAGAAGCAGGAAAATAATGGCAAGCAACCTTACAACTCACTACTGCCAAAACAAAATTATTGGGCGGGAAGATATTAAAAGGCCACACCACATTATAGATAGATGTTTCTGTGCTGGTGTGAGAGACTGGAAGGACTGCTGGCTCAAAACCTTGTGTGTGTGTGTGTGGAAGAGGCAGGTCAGGCCTTTCCCTGGCGAGGCAGTGCCCTGCCCCATACACCCCCTGGGCCTGTGTCCCAGCCCCAAAGGCACCACCAGTCCCTGACACAGCGGAGGCAGCGCTCCACACCTGCCCCTGCAGCTCCCAACCCAGCTCCCGAGTGGCCAAATGACCACAGGCCCCACCTTGGGAAGCGCCCAGGAAGGCCAAGGGATATTTAAAGCCAAACATGAGACAAGCACATCTCCTCCTCTTGGAATTTCATTTAGTTGAACACTGTTGGAACCCAGGAATTGGTAGCTGTATTTGTTCTTTTCAGTATCTTTTCTCTCTTTCTTCTGATTGTCTTTTGTTAGAATTCTGAATAACTTAAAATTGAATGGGCTTTGAGTTTTCTAAGTTGAATGGGTGAAGTTAATACTTTGAGAAGTGGTTTATGTTGACTGAATGCTGCTCTAAACCTTTTGCCAAAGTTCTTTGATTTTCTAGAGTTGCCAGTAAAGTCTTTTTTGTTGATCTCTTGAGAATATCTTGTCAGTATTTCTCCCATGAATCTAACTCAAAGTACATGAACAACCGTAAGCCCTATTAAAAGTCCCATCACCCAAGTTGTTTGGGGCCTTACAACTGGTTTTGGCTGGGGGTAGAGTTAATTTTCTCCGCAGTGGCTGGTATGGGGCTGTGTTTTGGACTTAGCTGAACACTGTGATGACAATAGAGATGTTTCTGCTATTGCTGAGCAGGGCATACACAGAGCTAAGGCTTTTTTCACTCTTTCTACTGCCATGCTGGTGAGATTAGATGTGCATGGGAGGCTGTGGGGAGACACAGCCAGGGACAAGTGACCCAAACTGAAGTGATATTCCAGACATACGGCATCATGTTCAGTGTGTAAAGTGGGTGAAAGGAGGAGGAAGGGGGGATACATTTGGAATGACAGATTTCATCTTCCCAAGTCGCCATTACCTGTGATGAGGATCTGCTCTTGGGGAGATAGCTGAACACCTGCCTGCCCATGGGAGGCAGTGAATTGATTCCTTCTTTTGCTTTGCTTGTGTGTGTGGCTTCTGCTTTCTCTATTAAACTGTCTTTATCTCAATGAATGAGTTTTCCAGTTTTTACCTTTCCAATTCTCTCCCCAGTCCTGCTGCTGGAGCAGTGAGTGAGCATGCGGTTCGGCTTGGCTGGGGTTAAATCAAGGCAGTTACTCAGAGAACAAATTATTTAATCAAAGTCATACACTAACTTCTCTGCATATTACAAGTAATTCTAAGAATCTGTGGCATTTGCCTCGTCTGACTTCCAGACTGAAGATGCATCTCACTAGAACTGCAGGAAGGCAACACTGAGTTGAATGGGAAGCAAATAATTTACAACAGTTTCTGTAATCAGTGTTGGGTCTGGAATAGGAATAGGGATAGGAATGTGTTCTTTTAAAAATGGAGAAAGATGTGTTACTAGCATGTCTTTATTAAAGCTCAAAATGCTCAGGGGTGAGGGGGTTGAAATACCTCAGAGTTAATGGAGTTATTTACTATGTCAGCAATCTGCATTGCTGTCATATTCCCCATCAATACATTAAGAAGCAGTCACAACAGAAAAGTAAGCTTGAATGTGACATGTTGTAAGAAGGAGGATGCCAAACCTTACTCTTAGCCAGGCTCAATAAATGACAGCCAAAGGAAAATTGCTTAATGGGGCACTTATTTGCATAGAAGTCTTAACACTTCAGAGAAAAAGTAAATCCCAAGGAATTTACAAAAGAAGTGTAAAATGCCTTTTGACCAACTGGAGTTTGACATCCTCTTCAAAGACTGTCACAGCAAACACTTTGCATTAAAAAAGAAAAAAGATGTATTAAAACTGAGTGTTCTAACACTTAGATAATCTAGGTTTCCCCTAGAAGTTCTCTACTTAAGAAAAATGAAAGAAATGAGGTTGTGCATGGATTATTGAAAACTCAAAGAACTCCAAGCGCCTGGTGCATAACCTCTACAGCAGATTATCTACAGTAAATATTTTACTGGATATTTTTAGGTGGTGAAGCTACTGCATCATATTCTGGGTCTGCCTAAGAAACAGAGACAAATGCAACAAAATTATGGAGGAAATAAAAAGTAACAATTCTTCACTTTCTTTTGTAACTAAATCATTGTGGGTCATCAGACGAAATTAGCAAATGGCAAAGACAAAGCAAACAAATGGAGCTCTTTATTCAGGGACTGCATGTTAAACCACAGACTGTCATGACACTTCAGAGCCGTTCCTGGCCAGCATTGGAAACAGCAATGCTGAGCTAGAGATACCCTAGTTTTCATTCTGTATCTAAATAAATCAGTATGGGATAAAAAATTTTAGAAAAACCATAATGAAATTACAGAATTGCTTCAATACCAGTTACCCGTTAGGTCTAGTCCAAATTTACACAATTTACAGTGCCAGTGTCAATTATGCAGGTAAAGTTAAAAATCTCCATCTTTTGGATGTATTGAAAATTTGTAATTCACTACCATAATTTTTGCTACTTGATTTTTCACAGTAGTATTTTATATCCAGGCCATGTTCATGGAAACGTATTTATCTACTGGTTTTCTAATACATTATAGCTTCTTTTTGTTCTTTAAGGGTAATCTTTCTAATCTTTCATCAAAACATTTAACTGGTCCTTTTAAAGTGGTTTTTAGTTGTAATGCTGCTTATATTAAATCATATTTTATTATATTATAAAATATTATAATACTCTATATTAAGAAGTGCTTTCCAGTCACCTGATACAGTACTTGAAGCTAATGGGAGTTTTTGTAATTTTTTCTGAGGAGCTCTTCCTTCCTTTCAAACTCCAGGAGATACACCAAATGAGTTCATCTTAATTTATCCATTTGTTTCCAGATTTTCTCTTCTGTTATTTCAATTCATGGAGACATCTTATCTTTGTAAATTTAAAACAATAGGTTCAAATCAATAATCATACAACTTTTCTCAAGATAAAGGGAAAGGAACCTCTGTAATATTGATCACTTTGTTAAATCTTTTTGCTCTGTGGTAATTTAACAGATGCAATACATTTAAATACATCTTTAGAAGAAAACTTGTGAAAATAAATTTATTCTTTTTCATTTAAGCTTTTCAAAAATTGTCCTTCCCCCTTCATTTTATATGGTGCTTCTTTTCACTCATTTTCTGCAGTCTCTCTTTAAGAACTACAATGCATAGTTTTAAGTTCTGCCATTTAAACATTTTTTTTCTCATGTTTTTGCTTCCTTCTCTGGGGTAGGAAAACAGATCCATAACTTCTGCAACTATCAGAACATACTCATGGTCTTCATAATGAGTTAAAAGTTTTAATTTCATCACCACTAGCTTTCAGATCACCTTGATTAACTTCTTTCTTAAGTTCCCTTCTCTAAAGTTGACAGTGAATTTTCAAAATAGTGAGAATTTGCATGCAGCTCCTTTAAAATGGACTTTAAATTTACTCAGTGAGTATTACTGAGGTTTAATGACAATAATATATAGAACACTCCTCTGTGTTCCCTCCAACATCTAAAAAAAACATTCAAACGATTGTGAGTGAGAATTAGGATCCAAAAGTCAATTCTTTCTATTAAGCAGAAATTCCATTTCTGCCTACATTAAGCAGCTTTAGCAGTTCAAACAGTGAAATAAACCCCAATTTCTGTTTCAATGACTAGTGCTGCTTTCTTTCCCCTATGGACAGCATTCATTCATTTTCCTTTTCCTCATCAGAAACTGAGCAACATGACAATTATTTTTAATTTTTTTTGTCTCTTTTATAACCATGTAGGCTTTTAGTAATTAAACTTTTGAAAGGCTGCCTGTAATAATAGTAGTTGCAACTGCAGAGTGACTGAAGAAAAAAAATAAACAAATGACTTTTTATTGAAGAAATTAATACTAACCGTAACAGGACCCTAGAAGCAGTAACACTTTCATGCACTCTTTCAAGAAATGATCCACTTCCTGACAGAGTTGTACCACTTCCGTTAAGAGAATTATTAAGACTGGGATGCTTAGCATAATTTCTCCTTTCATGGTAAAAACATTAAGTGGTTTTAGAGAGATAAAACTGTTGCCCAGAGCAGTTCATAAAAAATACTTTAAACATTAAATATACCTACCCAGTCTACTTTTCTGACAGCTATCAAGCACAGAATGTTCAATTAAAGATTCAGATTAAATAAAAGATAAAAATCACAGAGAATATATGCAAACTAAAAGACAGTAGAAAAAAAACCGGAAACTTAGAACTAGTATTGTACTAAAATCTCACACAAAAGCTGTTTCATGTCATGTTTGTCTTTCACTGTGAGTCCTTCCCTAAATTCATTTTGTGGTTTCCAAAATTTGATCCTTTTTTTTCCCCTGCTGTGCAAATGCTCTCCATGGATTGCTTAAGGGGAACATTTTCTATCATCTGGCTTTTCGAAATTTTTCCTTTGAAAATAACACCTATTTCTGTAACAATTCAATGACCATAAGAAAGCACCAAACACCTTCAACTTTAGCTCCATAGAAACTAAAATTTCCATAAGAAGCTTTTCTTCAGAAAGAAAGGAAATCAAATACCTCAAAACAGTGAGGCCCTGGCACCCTGGAAGTATGCAGCTCTAGCACTCACGTTCTTCTTTTTTTCTCTCATTTCCTCTCAGAAGTCTGTACACTAAACACTTTGATTTCACCTCAGCCCTCAAACCAGCTTGGCACGCCACCTCTTTTAGAACCAAAAAGAAAATGTTGTGACACTTTTTCTTTAATGAAGTTCAATAATATCGTTCCATGTGGGAATTTCCCACAGCATTTTTTTCCTCCCTCTTTTCACAATTAGGAATGGCAAGTAAATACACATATTTTTGAACAGTTGTGTTGTGGGGTAGAAAAGGGACATCTATCTTTAGAACTGTGTTACTCCATATTCCCAAACTCGCAGCACATGCTCAGCCCAAACACTGAACTGTTTACTGACTGACCTGTCAGGTTGTTCTTATCATGCACATGAATATGAAAATGCTGCTTAAAAAAACAAAATAATTTACACTATGGAGTATGAGTGGCTCTGCACTGCCCCGTAGCTTTTAATCATTTAAACATCAAATATTTTTCATTTTAATACCAGAGGGGTAATTTATTATATGTACATCATGCAAACAGTAGGTTTTTTCAGTGTTGCAGCATACACACAAATGTATTTAAATGCAAGTAACACTTTCAGTCAGTTAAACTGCATTTCTAAAAGCACCCTTTACATACCAAGGGTGGTTTTACTTCTCCAAACTAACAAGAAATCTCTTACAGGCCAGTCTGTACTTCCTCTGGGTCTAAGCCCATTACTCTTCCTGGACTTTCTCATGCTGCTTTGGCTGCAGGCTCGAGCCAAATTTCCTCCCTCATCTGACCTTGTGACAGTCTGTGTAGTGATTTAAACAGGACAAAGGCCCAATCTGAATGCTGGCGTCTGACTATCCATACTTCTGACTGCCAGCATGCTTCCAGGAATGGTTGGGTCCCTGACCAGTATTCTTCCAGGCAATGCCTTTGTACAAGCTGGAGGCTAGAATAGCTCAGTAATGGTATGCTGTCTCAACAAATCCAAGAGGCAGTGCAAAAAAAAAAGGCCACTGTTTTGAAGGGGAAAGAATTTAGCTGCACCATGCTATGTCATGTCACTTCCCCGACACCTAGAGAATGAGAACTAATTGCTTTTATTCTCTGGTAAAGATGTAGCTTGTATATTTCCACCTACCTGTAATTCCAACCTACCCTTTAGGCTGACAGAACTCTGTCCTTTAACAGCCACCCACAAAGCCATGTGATACTGCTGTGTGATTGAGGCAAAGTAACCAGTCCACTATGCCTGGACCATTCTGCTGAAGGTAGATCTGCTCTTATGTCAAGTACACAACCAAGTCTAACCCTCCACTGCTTCCAAAGTTCAGTTGAAAGGAAAACTTGTGCACAGTCTTGTACTCATGGACTACTGACAGGAGGTTTAGGATTTCAGTGCAAGTATAGCTCTTTTGTCTGTCAAAAGGTGGGATTCTTTCCAATCATTCAGTAGGGCTGCTTTGCTGTTTCTGGATATGACACAAGAATCCCACTACAAAAACATTTCAACACTGGAAAAACTGTTATGTAAAAAAATATTTTTTTTTTTTTTCATGGAATGACCATATTGCAGGTAAATCAGGGTATCCCTCAGTGATAATAAAGAACTTTCAGTTCATGCAGTAGTTCTTTGCAAGGCCAGTCACATCTCAAACTGAAATGTACACAGTAATCACTGTTTTATTATGTGCATTGTCAGCATGGTTCAGTATTCTTGGTTTGGTATTTTAGGGTTATTGCCTCATTTTTTAAAGCTGTTTTAGCTGAAATTTGAAAGGAGAAATTTTCAGCCTGAGGCAAATAAGCAGATACAACCTGTTAAGCTACGAACATCTGAAACCAAGACTATTAACAACTATTGGATTCAATGTCAGCCCCCCTTACATTGTGTGATGGTAAATAGAATCAGATTTCAGCTTCTCTCCTCTGAGGCTGCCGGGGCAGTTAGTCCAAGTGTAGGCTAGTAGAGCCACTGGATGAAATATAGCACAGGTCTCTTTAAAATCTGGTATCTGGGACATAGAATAATCAGAAGTTGTTGTTATGCCTTGTAATGAAGAAATAAATCTCACAGTCCCCACTAGATGTACAGAGGAGCCATTAGTTACAAAGATGAAAAAACTTAACAATTAATTTAATCAGTTTAAAATTAATTAATTTAATCAGTTTTTAATTATACTGATAAAATATTTACTTGCTCTGCAATAGTGATGCTTTGAAAAACAAGTGACAAAAGTTAGGGAATCAATTATTATCCAGTTTGAAAACATATCCCATGTTCAGACTTTCTATATTTATAGTCTTGATATAATAATGTTGGAAAGGCAGTAATTGGATGGACATTTTTGGTGGTTATATGTGTACCATGTGCTACAGGGACGTACCTCAACAGAACAGCTGCAGTGCTTAGTGAGAAACACCTTCAAAAGTTTTACCAAAAACACTATGAAACCCTTAGGTAGTAATAATTTCTGGGATGACAACTGCAAAGGCATCCTAAACCTGAGGTCTAGTATATAAGCAATTATGAAGCGGAAAATCTCACCAACTTTAAATAGCAGAACTCAATCTCTCCACAGGAAACTGTAGAAATGCATACATGCACATGCATTTTTTACATATATGCGTGCAAACACACCAATATTTAATACTGGAATGTGAATAATGGATTAACATAAGAAATTTATTTCACTGATCTTTGATGTAACTTAATTAGACTCTGTGTAAACGCTGCTGAGACACGGCATTGTGAGTTAGCAGCTTGTGTGTAAGGATAGAACAGTGCATTCAAGAGCAACAAGTCAGAAATTACTGTAAATAAGAAACGGAGAGAAAAGTCATTTGCATTATCTGTCTCACGGAAATGAGGACGGCTTTAGAAATACCAGATTGCCTCCAAAACATAACAGACTGAGAGGCTTAACTGATTTGAACACATCCGATGTTTTTTGAACCCTATCTCCCTCAACAACGCCACTAAACTGTGAGAACAGTGTCACCCTCGCAGCTAAAGGGACCAGATGAACGCGCCCCAGGCAGGGCAATGTGAACCGGGCACATGGATGTACCTACCCAGCAACTTCGCTCACTCCCACCTTATGACAAGCAAGCGCTTGCCAGGCACCTCCTGAGCTGCCATAACCCTCCAGGCCGTGCGCCTTTCCAGCGATCACCAAGGCTAGTTGAACTTCAGTACGTGCGGCCTTTTCCACCTCCCAAGAGGCGGCTCCGCTCGCCGCCCCCTCCACGGCCTGGCCAAAGGCGAAAGCGGCATCAGGGGGGACTCGGGGCCCCTGTGCGCACCGGGGCTCCGCCACCCGCGCCCCCGTGTTGTGAGGCCCCAGAGCCCGGTGACCCGAGCGGGTGGAGCACGGCCGCGGGCTGCAGGCGGACATACCGATGTGCCGCAGCTCTCCGGCCCGCCCGCGCCGCCGCTGCGAGTTCGCTCGCACCGCCCGCGCCTCCCGTGCGGGGAGGCGGGAGCTCAGCGGGCGGGCGGCCGGAGCCCTGCGTGAATCCCTCCGTCCCCGGCTGTGCCTCGCTGCTCCCTGCCCCGCCGCATCTCCCCGCGGGGATAGCCCGCTTCCCATCCCGCTGCCGCGTGCCCCGCGCTAGGCTGGAGCCCGACACCCCCCGGCCGCCACTGCGAGTGGGTCAGCCCACGGCTGCTCCCCCCTTCGAGTACGGTGGAACGAGCCCGTAATGCGAGGAAGGGCGCCATAGCCGCTCCCTCAGGTGATTGCCAGCTCCAGCGGTCAATCAGAGCCTTTCCTTCCCTCTCGGCAGCCCAGCGCCCGCCCTCCCGCGGGGGTCGGGGGGCAGCGGGAGAGGCGGGCGGGAATGTTTACAAACAACATCGGGGAGTAGAGGGGCCGGGGGGGAAGACGGGAGGCGGAGCCGGCGGTTGGCGCAGCCGCCGAGCCAATGGGGGCGCGCGGCGCTCGGCGGAAGGGCGGGGGCGGCGCGCGGGGAACGTTCTCTGCCCGACGGCCGCCGGGGCGCGCGCGGCCAATGAGCGCCCGGCCCGGGGAGGGAGGGGGCGGGAGCGCCTGAGTAGGAGCCGCTCCCCGCGGCGCTCCCACCGCCTCCCCCCGTGGCGTTCAGCCTATCCCGGTCGCGCTCGGCCCCGCTCCGCTTCGCTCCCCGCTGTCGGGCGGGGAGGGCGGCCGGAGCCCGGGGGAGGGGAGGCGCAAGGACATGGGCTGGTTCTGAGCGCCGGGGGAGGGAAGCCGTCGTGCGTGTGCCTCCCTAGATTTTAATAACTGTTTGTTGTTGGGTGGTGTAGGTTTGGGTTTTTCTCTCCCTCCCCCGTTTTCCAACAAGGCGGAGAGGAGAGCTGCGGCTCGCAGCGCGCCTGCATGGCTCCCCTGCCCCGGAGCGCCCCTGGAAAATAGAACCCGTCTGGGGCCAGGTGACATCCCCCCGCCGCCACGCTCACGGGAGCGGCAGGGGCGGACGAGCCACCCCTGCGGACATGGAGGGACCCTCGGGGGAAGCGGAGCTGCCGCTCCTCACGGTGAAGCACGAGCTGAGGAACGGTGAGCGGGCGGGCCCGGGGGTCGCGCGGGGGCGGAGGGGCCCGGGCGGCCCGGGCTGGGGAAAACGCTGCTGAGAGGGGAGCTCCGAGAGAGTTAGCTGGGACCAGTAGGGAAATCTCAGTAGCGGGGGGAAAAAGAGGATGAGCTGGAAGGGCAGGAGAGTGTACGATGGGGGCGGGGAGGGGGCCTTCTCTTATTTTTGAAAAAAAGTAGTTCACTTCGACTTCTGCTCCATGCCTGGTTCGCCTGTCCCACTTCCCGGTGGTGTCTGGCGCTTTTGAAGGATTTATAGTGTAGCCAGGCTCTCTTATAATTTTTTTTTTTTTTTTGTAAAGTATTTGTTTGACCGACTTCTAGGGCTATGCTGGGGGGGGGGGGGGGGGCGGGTTCCAGTCCTAAATGAAGTCGTTTTATGTGACAACTTTTCTCTGACCTCGGTGAAATCCCGGAATTGTAGGGAGGGGAATGTGCCAACACGCAACCGCAGAGTTTTTTGGCTTTTCAATCTATGAATCTTCTTGTAGCTCGGTAGTTACTTGACGACCCTCAGGAGTAGTAGTTCAACGTGTGAAATATGTATGACCTTTAAAGATACAACAGAAATGCTCCGTTGTTAATTATTGTGTTGGGGAAGAGGTTTGTTTATTTTTAAAATAGGGATTCTCTGCCTCTCAGAAGTTTCCAGGCAACTTGAACACTGCAGTAAATCTAAATTTTAATGTTAATTTAGAAATGCGTGTAAAACATGATCAGAATGTATATTCTCTGTATTGATTGACAATGAAGGTGCTGTTAAGCCGTGTCCTTCGTTCCTTTTCTGTCATCATCTTTTTCTCCATGATAAAGTGAGAGTAAGCATAAGATGCCATTCACTGCAAAAGTTTGAGAGAGTTGCTCACCGGGTTAATGGAGCTGACATTCTCGAATGGGCCGATGTGAAGGGCAGGTGGTGGTGCTGGGTCTCCTCGGTCGCGTTCTGCCTCTTGCCCCGCTGTCCCTCGGTCCTGGGGTCGGGGGAGGTGCCCCAAAGGAACACCTCTTACCCTGAAGATGAAGAGCTATCACCCTGCTTGGCAGGCGGAGGAGGAAAAAATGAAAAAAAAAAGAATATAAAAAAAAGAAAAAAGGCGGTCTCTTGGTAGTTACAGAAACCGAAGAGTTTGTAGTTTTCTTCTTTCAAGAAGCAAAAGAGCTGCTGGAAAACGTAGTTGTCTCGATAGGTGTTGCTGCATTTAAGTGTGGAAGAGGAAAAGGTAAGGGGAAGTGGGACACATTTATTCAATATATTTACATAACTATGTCTAGATTTCTTTTATAAAGGTTGAGGACATGTGTCTCTGAGGGATTGTTATTTAAAGATAGTTTGAGGAATAAACACATTTGTAAAAGCTAGACAAAGAACTGTCTAATGTAGCATAATAAGCATAATTTTAATCCTGATCATGTAGCTGTATGAAGTACCAATTCTCACTTTTATTTTAAAAGTTCTCAAACTTGGTTGTTTTTTTAAGCTTCTGAAATTCAGTTTAGTAGGAATAAGTTGCTTCTCCCTTCCTTGTTCTCTACTCCATATTCAGTGTTTAGGAAACTGCTTTCTGAAAAATGCTTTCTAGCAATGACTTGTCTATTTCTGGAGCACTAGGGTGGAGGAGGGAGCTGCTCTGTCATGTACTCCTGGGAGACTCCTACTCCTGAAGGTGTCAATAGTGTCATTCCTATGCAAGATGTATGGAGTCTGTTTCAGAACTTGTCTATACAATGCACGGAGATAGAATAATTTGAGGAGAAAAGTTGCAGTCAGCTTCTGTTGATACAGAATAAAAAGCTATAGGATGCTTTGGGTGTTCAGAGGGTTTTTTTGTACTGGGTCTGGTTGTGTGGATGCTTAGCTGCTGGCTAGGGTCAACCCACCACATCTTTAAAGCATGCAGCATGATTATTTAATTTTGTGTCATTTTGGGAAAGAGTGAGAGGACAGGCAAGAACTAGAATTTGGAGCCACCGGATCTTTGTCATTTCTAAATATGTTCTGTATCTTTAATATCCTTTATTGTGCGATTTGTTTAGATTCCAGTGTTCCCCTCATCTCTGTGTTCTTTCTTTGATGGTGCTAGCTCTGTGACTAATTGAATAATTTAGAATTACATATTGAAAATAGCTGTCAGTTGGCAGATGAAAAAGAAGTCAGTCTCCAGAGTGCTTTGAAAGAATTTACTATTGTAGTAGAAATACTGGCTTCGTTGAAAATCATATTGTGGAAGCTGTTACTTGAACCTCACGGTTACAAGCTCACTAATTCAAATCAATCAGCTAAACCCACAGTTACACTTGCATTTACAATTATTTGGTCTTGGGATTGCTCTAAAAGTATTAAATGAGTTAGGGACAGGCATTTATTATGGTCAAGTGAGTAAGTGAACATACTTCAGAATCTGAATTTAAGATGAAATGAGAATCCTAAAGAGTGAAGCAGATGAGTGTTGTTAGCTCCAAGCAAATATGGAGGCATATGGAAATGCTTTAAGTTAGAGTGTGTGCAGCGCTGTTGCTACATAGATCAGCTGATTGTTAACCCTATCATACCATGGTTTGACTTCTTTTAAACTTTGACTTTGAAATTACAATGCTGGCTTTCATACGTAGGGTCAGATTTAATTTTAGGTTTATATCTCATAGTCTTAGAGCCCTGAAATTCCTCTGTTGTATGACCAAAAAGTAATTGCTGGATAAACATCACTTGATAGGCATGTAGATTGGGTCTGTGATAGGGAAGGAACACTTGAGTGGCTCTGTATGGTATCATGTGATGTGCTGTATTACAAATACTGAGCCCTGCTCTGTGTGCATATATGTGATGTTCTGCAGATAAGACAGAGCAGTGAGTTTTAGGACACTTGTCATTTAATAAAAATATTCTCCTAATATATTTATCCTTTTTTTTCCTTTTGCTAACACCGAAACATTTTTGTTCTTGATAGAAGGCTTAAAATTCAGCCACTTCAGAATAGTTACTGTCTTTCTTGTCTCACTTTGGGAAGGAAAATTTATGTTTTTGGGAAAGTGGAATCGCATTTCAGGAAGTAGAAGCAAAAATATGCCAAAATTGAAATAGAAGTGGTGACTGTCTCTGATTCTCACTGAAGCTCTCCAGTGAAAATCATAAGAAAATTACATTTTCTTTAGCATTTATTTCTGGAAACTTTTAAAGGGAAATGTTTTATTTTTTGAAGGCTAACTTTCAGAGTTAATGCAACTTTTAATCTTTTGCAGACCTTAGAAAATATATATTATTTACACTGAAAAAAGAATTGTTGCATCTTAATGTTTCTGTTGCTTAGTAATGAACTGAACAATGGCAAACAAAGCCTATCAGAGGAAACATTTTACATGCTAGAGAAGGATATGGAAGGAGAAGAAAAGGCTTTTGATGTCAGAAGATAAGAAAGAAATAGAACAGTTAAGAGTGAGATTTCCTCCCCACCTCCTCTCTGAGGAGGAAAAAAAGGATTAAAAGGATCCTATACCTTAAGTGTGTGTGAGTTACTGCATAGGAGGTTGCCCATCTTGTGGCATGCATGTGAACTCCCTCCTTTGACCAGGGAGAGACAGACATTACCAAAACTGGGATCTTGAAGGGAATTTGAGACATCCTGTGAATGTATGGGCATGGGCTCTATATATATTGTTTGTTTTGCTTTACAGCATTATTATTTTCCTTTTAGCAAGTCTGTTTTGAGGAGGATACTGGATTTGTTTTAATGTTACCACAATCTTTGGGCTAAAGAACTTGCTCTAGTTTGCAGTTTGCCAGACATACATGAGAAAAGTCATGTATAGCCCAGAAATTCATGTAGCAACAGCCTGCAGAACTCCAAAGACAGAAGAATTTGGAACCTCCCCTTGAGTCAATCTTAAAATTCAGTATGAAACTATAAAAGGCTTCAGAAAATAAATATGTGGATTAGCAAAAGGGTTTGATAATGCAAATTCTTAGTTATACCTTTTTGAATGAGAACTTAAATTAGAATGGTTTTATTTGTGACCTGCAAGGTTCATGTTACATTCTAGGGAATTGTGAAAATTCCTATGACTAAAAAACATGATGAATCATGCACTAAATAGTGAATTCAGCCTTCCCTGTGGAGATGCATCTGGCACCTGTAGAGTATTTTATTTTTTCTATTTTTTAGAGGAAACTTTATGAGGCGTAAAAGATACTTTTAAAATAGAATTTTCTGTAGGCAGATTTTTGTTTTTACTTATTTACGGTATATGGATATAATATGTTATAAGATTGCATACTAAACAATACATATATGATATAATAAAATAGTATATAATATATATAATATATAATTTTGTATATTCTTTAGGGATCAGGAGCTACTAATAGTTTATTATTTCAAAGCTTGGATTGCTTTTGCTTCTATATTTCTCTTCTGAGCAGTAAAATATATGTTTTCTGGGATTGTGGGATCTACAAAGAGTATTTAAAGTTTATTTATCATCTTCAATACCACTTCAGTCTCTGGATTTTACTCTTTACACAGGCAATATTTTCTAAAAATACTTTGTAGTCTAGGAATTTGTTATTTATCTTCTGGTAGCTTTGATTATGAAGAAGGTTGGCTATTGATCCTTCCTGGGTTTTGTTTGTGGCTTTTTGTTTGTTTTTGTTGAGTGGGATTTTTTTGTTTGCTTTGGAATCTAACAAACCTGGCTAAAATGATCTGTAGAAGGGTCTGGTACAACTGATCATTTTGCTGTCATTGTTTCAGTGATGTTCTGTAAAACATCTAATATAAATGAGGATTAATAGTTGCAGTCTTCACTGTCAGCCTGTTCATTAGCTCTGATCCAGTGTATTCTAAATGTGATGGTCTAAAAGCTCATGCTTGATTCCACAAGACTTAGGAGTCTTACATGACATGTTAATATATCTTATATCTTATATCTATATCAGAAGGCTGTTCAAAGAACACTTGCCAGAATTCCTTAACCATATGACAAGGCCTGGGTATCTGAGGATATATTTTCCCAATATATTTTTCACATAAATATTTCTGTTGTATCCCCATCATTGCATAATTTGGTTTCTTATGGTAAACATGCCCTCTGTCTCCTCCTCCCCCACTGAATCCCAACAATGAGGTGCAAGTTCTACTGAGATTTCTTTGCTCCTGACTCAGTCTGTAGATAGGTAGATGACCTCGTTTGTGAAAGACTCGCATTACATGCAGTCAGGTTATTTGGGTTTGTGTTTTGTTTTGGGATCTATTGTGACTGTTTTCTCTTCTCATTTTTCTTGAGATCTGCAAATATTTTGTGCTGGCATGGACAGATGTTTATAAAAACTTTACCTGGGAGAGAATAATTCTTAAGTTTTCCAGTTAATGTCTGCATAAACAAATATGTAAATACCTTCCATCAACATATAAGTTATCAGTTGCTTTTTTTGTTGTTGTTGATTAATTTGTATTCTGTTACTTTTGATGCTGTGTCCAAGGTGCCTGTGACTGAATTTTTATAAATGTTTTCATTTATTACTAATGATAGAGAAAACTGAAACTGATTCATGTCTTCTACTTAGATATAATTTTTTATTTGAGAAGATATGCACAATCTTTAAAAATCTGTTTCAACTCTGTGCAGCATTAGATTATCTATAGCAATTTTATTCATTAGCATCTTGTCTAATTACATTTTGTTTGGGGTTTTTGTTGGTTTTGGTTTTGTTTGTTCAGGTTTTTCTTTTTGCAATTATGTGAGGTATAGTGTTGCTACACATTAAGTTTCTAGCTGACCATGGAGGTGCCTCTGGGTTCAATCTTGGTGACCTCATAGTGATTCAGCTCACAGTAATGATGAAACTCATAGTGAAGTCACCTCAGTAAGAGAAAAAGCTAATTTGCTAAATGCAAATCTTAACTTGGAGCATTTTCCAATTCAGACTACTGTGAGTTTGCATCGTTAATCTCAGATGTCTGGATTTTTACACTTTCTTCAGCTTCCTATATGCAAGTAATGTTTTTGGTGGGATAGTCTTCTATCTGATATTTTCATGATGGTATGACAGTTTCTTATTATGTATTCCACAGCATTTTATGCTTCTGAATTTCCACATACTGTTTTCCATCAGTATACATGTATGCTATTACACATAAATGTATATGGATACATACTATATCAGCTAGTGCTTCAGAGATCTTTGTCATCTTTGGCTGTGTAAAGTTTGGTTTCCAAGCCTTCTAGAACAAAATCAGCAGCTTTATGAGAGCTTGATTTTTTTCCAAATTTTTTTCAAGATTTTGAATTTTTTTCCTCAGCTCAGGTGGTCTTACCCTTAAGCATCTAATATTCTAGAGAATCAGCAATTACCAGCCCAGTTACCTTAACTGTGATGCCCTAGAGTTCAGAGCAACATGAACTGCGTTTTCTTTTCTTTCACTTGAGTTCAGAATTCTGTGTATGTTTCATTTTTGCTCTACATTCTTTCTTTTGCCTTAGAAACATATTCTTAAGATGTTACATTTTTTAAATTCCATTTTAAGACAGTACCCTGAGCTGATTAAATGGTACTCTAGTTCCGTGACCTGATACTAGGTGCTGATGGTCTCTCAGATTTCAAGGACTTCAGGATACTTTTATTTCCTTCAGAAATAGTTCTAAGTTGCTGTAACCAGTAACAAAGTAGAACTCCATATAGCAGATAAACAGTATAATATGCATTTTCTTCAGTGTCTAACAAATAGTAGTTGTGTAGTTTCTATTGCATGGTGTCAGGTTTTTTCTCCCCCTGAAAGGTGTGTGCTCCCCCTCTCCACTTTGAGTAAGGCATACACATACAAGTTTTAAAGCAACATCTGTTCTTTGATGCTGTGACTTAAGTATATCTGTGAGGTGAGTCGGGATGAGCCATTCTCTGAAGTAACAGGTTAAGATCAAGTTGATACTGATACTAGACACTGCAACCTAATACTTGGAATATTGGAGAATGTCTTCTGTTTCATTTTCTTTCTTGTTTTCTCTGTTCTTAAAATTGCTTGGTGAACCTGGAGGTTCATTGTTCTGCTTAATAATACTGAAGAATTGGTCTTGTGTTGCAGAGAATAGCAGAGACAAGTTTCAACTTTCACAGAGCTTGATCTAGTTCAGTAGAGGAAACACTAGCTTTATTCGTCTGCTTCAAGACCAGCATGCAGTAGAGTCCAGAAACAGAGGACAGAGCACATTTTAACTTGGAAACAAACACTGTTGAAATGTTATTTCTTGAGATCCTAGAAGTGCAATTAAAAGCTTATATAATCATTGCACAGTACCAGCTTGCACAGTTCTTACTTCAGTCTTAGCCATCTCAAAGTTCAGGTGTAGTGCAGGTGTCTCTTACATCCCTTGGAGATCCTTCATCAAGGAGAAATGTTATTCTGGATAAACAGGCTGCCCTATTTCCAGGGGACTGAGAATGACAGCACTGTTCTTTGTGCACTGGTGTCCCTGCATGTAGAGGGAGGCTCATCTTTGCAGTGGTAGTATTTCTGGATATTTCCTTTCTTTCTACCTTCAGAGGGGATGATTGTGACTAGAATCTCTATTTCCTCTTTGTTTTTATGGATGCTATGATGTCCTGGCCTTTCCATTCACTGTTTGTTTCTGAGTTGATGTGTTATCTCTTGCTATTACCCTCAGCTGCAAACTCTCGTTAACCGTTTTGGTGCAATGCTGACTGGTGTGGACTACAGTAGGACATTAGTAAATGCAGGATTCTTCTAATTGTGCCCATATTCAGAGAGCTAATCTCCCAGGGGATTTGTTTGCTTGTTTGTTTGGTTTTTTTCCATTATGTACAACTATCCCTTTTGAGTGTCATGTTATTTGTGGAGAAGTGCTAATCTTATTTACTTGGGCAGTACTTCTTTTCCTATCCAAACTTTGTTCCATTCCTTGGTGCTCTTCTTCAGTTCATGTGTCCGGAAGAAAAAGTGAATTGAGAAGTAAATTTTCTGTTTCTGAAACTGCTTTCTGTGCACCAATGTAGATCCCATTGCGATTTTTACAGATAGACTGTGCAGTTTGCACAGGCAATTGTTGGGTTGGGTTGGGTTCTGATACCATTTCCAGTGCGGTGATGTCTGCGAGGTGTGAGAAGCCTTTTACTGTTCTGTCAGTCCTAGCAGTACTAGCGGTCTCATTGCAATCCTTTAAAACATCTCAGTCTTGAAGCAGTTTTGTAAGTGCAGAGAGCATCCCTGGTGAAAGGTCCTCCAGAAATGGTCATTCAGGTTCCTGGGAGTGAGTGGTGAATAGAACAATTGATCTTTTGAGATTTATGCTTCTGAAAGCAAAGTTGAAGGAAATTTTGGAATGACAACTTTCATCCTGTTGAAATGGCACTTTATCTCTGCTAGAGTGTCAAAGTGCTGCACCTGCTTTCAGCAGATAAAGACTGCTCTAGGGGTGTCATTAGAAAATGGCAGAAACAAGCTCTTTAGCTTGCTTTTCTTGTGGTATGACTTCAGCGATGGACTGAGCACTGCAGCTGAGGCTCTTGGAGAAAAACCATTGCCATGTGGCAACATTGGGAGGAGCACTTTCTGGGAATTGTTAATCTTTTCTTATAGTTTTGAAGGTTGTTATTATTTTTTAATTAAGGATAATTTTACTTATTTCTTTATAGGGTGTAACTGTGAGAGAGTTTGTCTCAAGTGTCCTATCATACTTGTGCGTGTTATGCAGCATCCTTTAGCTATCTTGTGGGATGGCTTTTTTCCCCAGTATAATGTAAAAAGAATGAGATGGGTCTTATTTTGCAGTTATCATATGCTTATTTGTGGTTTAATTTTCTCCTCTTACTATAAAAATAATATTCCAGCAACCTCCAAGACTTTTTTTTTTTTTTTTTTAAGGATAAGGCCATTAAGCATCCTGAGTGGAAGTAAAAATGGAATTAAGTGGAGAGTGCAAAATTACAGCTCACATTGAAACAAGTACATGATTCAAACTAGATAGCACTCAACTTTTTATTGTGCAGCCTCATGAAAGTGGAAAAGGTTTTACTAATGTTATTGAATGTGAGCTTATGGTACTGTTTAGATTAACGGATTGAGTTTTAAGACTTTTAGGATCTCTTTTTAGGACGACAGCCGGCACTGCAAATCTTCAGCATGTTACTGGAGATGCAGCATTTCTCTGGGTTCCACTCTTCCTATTCAGTTACAAGAATATTGGAGGATTAAGTGACTGTTTTACTTTCTAGAAGGGTGTTTAACTGAAAAGCCTTCTGCTGACATTCTTAAAGGATGTGAGATAGTAAAACCTTTCTGGAGTACTCCATTGTGGAAGATCCAAATCAGGGGAACTTGAAGTGAAAACTTTCTTCCCACCCCAATTTCAGCACTTATTTAGCTGGTGTCCAGAGAAGTTGTGTGTCCTGAATCTCTTTAGTGATGTCCACTCCTTCATTAAAAAATGGATACTCTAGCCCTGGTCTCTTTAGAATAGTCTGTGACTTCTTATGTCCCTGGCAGGAAAGACAAATGTTTTGATATGTTTGAAGCTATGTATGTGGAGTACCATTTATCTGTTAAGAAGAGTGATGTGTAGTATTAAATTGCTTAAAGACAGTTTACTTTCTGTGACACAACATACCTTAATTGTATGGGCACTAATTCAGTCTGGGTTTGCCTTACCTGCTAGAACTCCTTTTTTGGCACATGGGCATGGCTTCCTTCCTGCTGTCTTAAGCAGTGACTGACGTAGCTCTAGCAGTATTTGTTCTGTTTGCAATCAAAAGTAGTACAGCGAGCTTCAGTTCAGCTTCTTTGGTGAATAGTGACTCACTTGCTACTTGATGCTACATCCTTAATGGTACTTATGAGGCTGCTCAGTAAAGTGAATCAGGGAGCTCAACTTGGATGTGAATTATCAAACTTAGTTACTTTTTTGTCTTGCTGCTTTTTAGCCTGGATCATTTCAATGAGGGCTTTTGCTGAATGATCTGCAGTCATGTTGATGCAAATGGATGCATAATATTGTGATAGAAATAAAAGATGGAAAAAATGGCAACTGCTTGGGGCTTTCTTTTAAGAGTTTAGGAAAGAAAAAAAAAAAGGCAATAAACAATAAATGAACCCTGCACAATCCTTTTTTTAAACAGAGGTCTTTACATCCCTGCTTAGAAAAATATATGTTAGACAAAATAAATACTCAAAGTGGTATAGATTTGTATAAGCATAGAACCTTCTAGTTGACTGTGCAACAAATGACACAACTTTGTAGCAGCTTAGATTTTTCCCATACTTGTGAGTTATGTAGATTTAAGGTCATTTCTACTTGATACTAATGGAAAGTCTTCAACAATCCTGTGTTAAATGCATGAACAGTTGCTGGAGCTTGGTTTGTCATCCCAAACACTATATAATCCAAAAAAATGAGAGTATTCAGGGTGCTAGGGCTAAGGGATGGCCTGATTGCTATCTGTAACTATGTGATTGGAGATTACAGACAAGGTGGAACTGGACTCTTTTCAGAGGTGCCCAGTGACACACTGGAAGATGGTATGTACAGACTAGATGGGCTTCAATTACTATTCTGTGGTTTTACATTCAGGTACACTGATGGGAGCAAGTAAATTGCTTTCCCTTGCTTTTCAAATTGAGTACAATATGAAATTGGGATGTCTTTGTAGCGCTGCTTATTTAATTTATTTGCTAACTTGGTTTTACTGAGGCTGTAGTAAGATGTCAGAGTGATGTTTTGCTGTACTACATATCTGATGTGATTTTTTTTTTTTTCCCTTCAGCAAATTTGACAGGCCATGCAGAGAAAGTTGGCATTGAAAACTTTGAGCTCCTGAAAGTTCTTGGAACAGGGGGTAAGATGTGCTATTTTTAAGTTAAATGTTGGAAACATTACTCTTATGTATGCTTTTTTTTTTCTAGCTGAAGTTTTGGTATTTGGAACATTCTTTAGGAAGACAGCACTTTTGTAGTGCATAGCATATTTTTTTCAATTTTTTTTTTTCACAGATATCATGCAAAATTGGAGGTCACATGTTCTTGCACAGCACTTCTGAAGATGCGCATTTTGGAAAAAAAAGGAAACATATGGTTGAAAATTTGTGACAATTTAATGTAGTTTGTGAAAAACCTGAGTTAAGACATGATAATTATGTTAAGTTTTCAGAGCGTGTTTGGGGAAAAAAAAGCGATTTTAATACATTACTAAATAAGGCGCTCCATTTTTTAACGAATTCATTTTAGAGTTCCTGTTGGCTCCATAACTTTGTCCTAGTGAGATCCTAGTATTTTCTAAGACAGATAATGTTCCTTCTTGTATTGTGAGTTTTAGCACAATGTTGGAGATTTTTAGGATGTTGCAAGATTACTAATTGTAATGAACAAAAAAAACTTTGTTTCCCCTTTGCTAAAGGGACACATATCCCCCTATACAGACCAAAAGTAACGGCTTTTATTCGTTTTTGGGTGTTTGCGCTTTTTCTTTTTTGGTCAGTATTAGGTCAGATGCATTGTTGAGTAGATTTATATAATTATGAATGTGGATTATCATCATGGTCTGCAGGAGTTTTATGCTAGTTTAATGATATTAAATTTTTGGACATTATCAGCCATTAATGGCTGGCAGTGAGGCTGTAGTTCACTAAGACATCACTGAAAAGAACAAAGGATTTTGATTTTCACTTTTAGCTGCCATATAGATTCTTTTAGAAATTAATTAAACTGTTAAATCACCTGAGAGGATATTTTTCTGTTTCTGAAGTAAATTTTTTAAAGTTTAAATTTAACATGCTAAAAAATTGAAACCTTGCTGTTAAATTTCAATAGTTAGAGGTAGATACAAGGAAGCTTTAATTTTTGTAGATAAATGTAGCATATTCCTAGGTAGAAGCAATCATCATTTTCTGAAATGATCAGTGTGGATCTGATGTGGGGTTGTCAAAAATAAAATTATAAACAACTGTGCATTTATGAGAGGATGTCTTTCTCTCCAGATGATGGAAACATCAACTGGATTTGTAAATATTTTTATTTTGCCTGTTTGTTACCTTTGCCATTGCTCTGACATCACTCTAATATTACAACTATCACATTTAGGGTACAAAGTAAGTTGGTGGTTTCATAAGGGTTAGTCTTCAAGTTCAGACTAGTAGTAGCCTGACCTCCTCTTGTCTTTAGGCTGTACCTCTGAAATAGCCTGTCTTGGTTAAACTGTTGTCAGTCATTCATTGCTGCTTCCCATGCCTTGTTTTCTTCATGAACCAAATTTTGTTGGTTGAAGATTGGCCAAATTTTTCTTGGACTGGAATACTCTTGACTGTAGCAGGTAATTATTAGGCTTGCAGTGCAAAGCTATTCTATTCACTCAGGTTAACAGGATAATTTTTGAGGGACTTTCAGAAAAGGCTACTTCAGTGGGTTGACAGTGGGATTGACTCTGTGTGTGTGAAGTAAAAAAAGAAGTCAAGTAAGCATACCTGTCTGACTTCATCCTTCTCCAGTAGTCTTGCTGCTCTAGAAATGTCTGTTGTCTAAACAGATCTCAAATTATATAAAAAACTGACTGAAAGATTCCTGCAAGCTTTAGGAATCCAAGGACTCCTTGGGTGTCCATTTGTAGGAAGAGTAGTTGGCATTTGTTGTAGTGTTTATGTTGTTTTTTTTTTTTTTCACTTTTTTGATACACAGTTTTGATCAAGCCTGAGGTTTTAGCTTCAGAAATCTAGACCATCAGGGCAGTCAAGAAGCTTTGTTCAGTCTCAAGCCTATGACAGCTAAGACTCATGCACTAGATGTGTCTGAGGTTGCTGGTTGCTAATTACTGGATGGCATTAAAAGTCAATGACCTGGTCATAATGGAGCTAGTTCTCGTTGCTTTTGAGTGGCCATCTGTCAGTTGGCAATGTTTGCTGTCACATGGAATTGCTGAAAACAGGATTCTGAAGAGGTTGGACCTCAAAGAGGTCCCTTAATTGCTTGGCCCAAGACACAGTCAGTTATACCTGCATTATCCGTGGTGTTGATTCATTCTTAAAAGCCTCCAGTACCAGAGATTCTGAAACCTTCCTAAGGTGTTCTTGCTGATGAAGTTTAATTTCTTAACTTGAGAAGCATTCTGGTCATTGCTATAAGCAAATAGACAAAAGCCATCTTTACTTTGGCAGTGAAAGCTTTATCGTGGTATGAGTTTTTAGGTATTATTGATAGCACTGTAATATAACTAATGCTAAATAAAACTGTCATGCTGTTTTAAAATGCTTCACTGTGGAGTTATGCAGCATGCAGTGTTTTCAAACCAATACTTAATTGATCTACAGTAATGCAAGGGAGAATGTACTGAAACCTCACAGTTACATTAAGTGATGATGGTAGATGCTGTTTAAACTAATTATAGTATTTTAAGTATATTCTGCCATGAAGCAACTGGAATAACCACAGAAGATACTTAAAACATGTTAAATTTAATGATACCTTACTTAAAAATATGTACTTGTGATAGTTTCTTAGACCCAGTGGTGATTCTTTTCAGTTAACAGCAGTGAAGGTTTATTTAAAGCTTCATTTTTAAACCTTATGTTTTAAAAATACAAGCATTTAAGATTATTAAAAATAGTGTGTGCATGTGCTGATGTTTCTCCTGTGGAAGCCATTTTTTGGCATAACTTACATCATAATGGCTTAGCATAATTTCATGCTTACTATTTTCTTCAATTGGAATTGCTTTATTATGTTCTTTTGTCTAATAGAACTGTTTTCTTCTAATAGATACACACAATTAGAAGCATGCTTGTTGTATTTTGCTATGTGGTATTAAAATTTTATCATACTATATGCTTTCTTCTTTTGACCTGAGTCTCAATGGAAAGACAAGGAAGCAAAAGTCTGAGTTGGATCCTTTTATGTTGCATTTAGGGGGTAGTAATGGAATCAATTTATCCATTGAAGAAATCAGTAGCACTTTACATTAGTAAAATGGAATACATGACAGTGTGCCACTGTTAATGAAGCTGTTAATAGTGTAATTGTTGCTTTGGGAACAAACTGTTACTGGCTGGACTTCTGACTGGCCTGTGTTTTTCTCAGTATACACTTTGTGAAATTGCTTAAGTCCTTTTCTTTTTCTGTTACTGTATAGCCTTGCTAATATGGAATTTTCAGATTTCCTGTCCGTGTTTCCAGCTTGTCCCTCCGATCTAGTTAAAGCTTTTCTCCCCATGACAAAGAAAACTAGAGTCTATTCTATAGAAGAAGGTTACTTTTCAGCAACATAATCTAATTGCTTCCCGAAGCCAGGAAAGGAACAACAGGAGAAGGTGGCTGTGTTGATTTATGCACGCCCACTTGGCTTATTTGCTTCATTCTTTGAAAATGTGTTTTTAAAATAACAAAACATTGTAGAGTGCATTCTGGTTCATACATTTTTCTACCAATGGATTATTTCTTTTTTTTCTACTGAACTTTAATAAATGCCACTTTCGTTCACTCTTTCAAGTGTGGTTAAAAAGAGACAATACAATTAGTTCTTGAGCATGTGCACTTATAATCCATTCTATCTTTTGAAATACAGTCTGCTAATGAAGACAAACAATAATGAGAAACAAGAATCTAACTACCGTATATGAGAATGCTTGATATGTACCCTTTTGGATTTAAGTGCTTATGTGGGAAGGGCATTCACCTTATGTGTGGAAGATCCTTGGAACCTGAAGGATTTATTCATATAAAGGGATCAAATATAGTGAGATGAATGTCAGATTTAAATAACCATTACAAAAATCTTGTTATACAAGAACATATAGTGAAGTTTCTTCTAAGAGGTCAGAAAGTATTCTGATAAAGTTAAGACTTAGTTCTTTCAAAGCATATTGAAGAAAATACAAAATATTCTCTCATAAGAGGAAGAAAAAGAAAGAAATGGGGATACTGTGCTCAGGAGAGTGAGACAAAATTAGTGAGTGTCTAAAAATAATTCCAAACTCCAATTAAATACTTTACTTCAGTTTGTGCTGCGGACAGCTAGAACGTATACTGAATGGTGGGTGGGATGGCTAATTGGAGATAGGGTTTGGGAATGGAAAATTAGTTTTCTGCATGAAGAGCAGACTGAAAAGAGGGGGCTGCATTTAATCTAAGAACCTGAACAAATCTGTCCTTTTCATACACCAGAGAATGATGAAAAAATTGTACATTGAGTTGGAGATCAATAGCAAAGATTCTTATTGGAGCTAATGTCAGAGGGAATAGCAAAAATGGTCTTACATTTAAGAAGGAAATGAGAAAATAAGATGATGATCCCAGGCAACTCTTGCTTAGTTGTTCTGACTTCATCAAACTTCAGCATTATACAGTACCTTTAAAACAATTTTTGAAGAAGATAATTTACCTTGATTTTTTAAATAATTAAAAATTAATGGCATCTATATCCAGTGGTAGATTGTCTTGCATTTGAGAGCTACCTTCTAAAAATTTATATGCTTTAAAAATGAAAAAAACCAGTTATGCATGTATTGTCTACCATAACTATTTACTGTAATAAAATTTGCTTTCTTTTAAAAAAGGTAAAATAGCAAAAAAGAAACAAAAGAAAAATGCTGATATAAAGTACATTTTAAGGTGCAACTTATCCTCTCCTCTCACTTTTTGCCTTTCATATTAATCACCACTCAGGTGTAATGGGAGAGGTAATTTATTCTCAGAGTAAGTAATAACATTGAAAAAATTCCATTAATGATTCTTGCCTAACTGATATCTAAGGAAAGATGACAGAGAATGCCTTGTTTTTGACAGTTTGGGACAATAAATTGAAAATATTTAGAATGCCATTATTTGAGATCTGTTAAGGTTTCTGTTTGGCTTCCCCCCCTCCCCTCCATTTTTAGTTGCTAGAGCTATATGCTTTCCTAACTTTGCCACATCTCAGTTTTTAATTTATATGGCCTGATACTAGCACAATAAAGTTCTGCCTCCAAGTTCCTTAGGCAGATTAAATCTAAATATATATTGCAGTGCAAAAATGTCAATAAGCATATATTGTGCAAAAATGCAACGAAATTTATTCAAATCCTTAAATATTTTGCACCTCTGAGCCTTTTCCTTTGTAGTCTCATGATTATTCTTACACTGACAGTAAAAAAAGTGCTTTAAGAAAGAGGTGTAACTTATATTAGCACTTGAAATTATTAATTTGAAAAAACTTTCTGGACACAAATGTAAAGTTTTGATGAATTTAGGGGTCCACAGAAAACCATCCAGCATGCTATAAACAATAAGAACTGTGCTCCTTTTTCTCTGTAAGAATCAGCTGGGGTGATGCAGTGCCTTAATGTGCTTGCATTTGTACTGAAAGAAGCAAAGGATACGTATATTTTTAACTCATTGTCTTTCAGCAAGTGTGTATTTTAGAATATTCTAATGACCTGCTGAATTGTTATTTAGAATTATATGTATTACTATGAACATGAATACTTATATATATAATTATGTCTAAATATACTTACATGTATGCTTATATATACTTACAATGTATTAATATGAATTTGTGTTCATGGATAGGGCAGTAGTAAAAGGGAAGTTTTAGCACCCAATTATACTTTTCTATCTCATGAGTTGAGTGCAAATTTGGTATAAATTGCTGGTGTGAAATCTTTTAGTCATTGTAACAGCTGATAATCATTCTCTAAATTTTTATTTTATTTCTCTTATGCTGTGAGCTCAGTCTATGGAAGTTTGTGTCTGTGTATGTGTTATATAGTCTTTTAGGTTTTCTATCATTTAATGTATTTTCAATTAATTTGGGGATGGATATTTGGTTATTGTATGTGTTTCATTATGGAGCATGTATTTCTGGCTGAATATTTCTGCTTTGGCAGCAGATGAGATGAGCATAAGATTTTATGAGAATGAGCATTAAAGTGTTGGTCTTTGAGAAATTAAAAAAGCTTTACTGAAGTACAATTGTCAGGTAAGAGTATTGCAATTAGCTTATGTGCTCTCTCCTTGCTGCCACTCAAATAAATTGCTTTTGCAGTGTTGTCTTTTAAGTAGATTTCTTGTGGTGATATCAGAGATTCTGGTGTTGAATATATTATGAGTCATTTGATTAAAATAGTGCTACTTAAGTTTTATTCTCATAAAAAGTGCTGAGAATCGTCATCATTCTGTCAGTCCTTTTCAGATTCCTGAAGAAACTATTTGTACTATAGCAAGGCTCTATACTGCAAAATCTTTTAGGGCAAGAAGGGTATCATTTCTAGAGATTCTTACAGCTATTACACTAATCAGATAATTTTCTCTGATACTACATGTAAAGCTGTAGTAGGTGCATTCTCTCACTTAAAATGCATTATTATACATTTCTGTAAAATATGATTAAAGATACAGGTAGCCAAGTATTACGATCACGAGGCTTTTGTTCATTTTAATTTAGCTTAATGTTCTCCAACACTTCTGATAAAATTTCCTGTTCCCTGGTGATGAGTAGCTGGTGACCATTCAGTCTGGCTTACATATGCTCATGATCTTGTGTCTACAAAGCTGGAGAATGCAACACAAAATGCAAAATCTTGAAAGAGACTGCATGTTTCACAAAATAGAACAATGTCACCTATTCTGACTCTATTTGCCATTCTTGAGAGATATGTTATGAAAACTTATTTTATGAAAGCTCTTTTAGCAGATAATGAGCTCTGTAAAGAGGGGAAGCATGATTCCTAAGGGTACAATGAGTCAGGTAAAGAACTTCTTAAAAAGAATTGTTCAGTATATGAGCAGTATTAGTTCTGTATACTCACTGAAGTAGAACTTGAATCTAGGAAAAAGCTCACATGTCATTTGGTAGTTAAAAACTCTCTATTACCCATCTGGAAAAAATCCAGAAAGAAATCTGGAGTTGCACGTGATGCTTATTGGGAGCTCTGTACGCTATAGCATTTTTAAAGGCCAGCTAAATTTGAGTGTCTCACATCAGGGCAGTATATTTTCAGGTTTGAGATATTTGAGCATTCTCTTTGAGAAAGTAGTGTGAAGGTAATTACAAGTGTTGGACAAAACAATGAGCTGGTTATTTTTTCTGTCTCATGATGGCTTGAGGAGAGGCTTACAATGATGGTTTCTTTAGTGAGTTGTAGCAGCCTACAGTTTGGGGTCTGCCTGAGCCAGAGATTCTCTTCAGAGTTTGGCAACACTTGCTGTGCATTTATGTAATCTTTTTAAATTCATCTGCATTTTTGACAGCTGCAGTATCATGTAACAGAAGTTCCACAGCTTAACTGCATATTTGTTTGTGTGCTTTGCATAGTTTTTAATGCTGATACCTAATGATTTAATTTGTTGCCTTAGTTATTTTGTTTCTAAAAATAATGAATCTTAGTTCTTTACTGACCTTCTTATAGTTTTTGATTTTTTTTTCTTTTTTTAACTCTCTGTAGTCTTCTTAAATACTATAATTTTTCAGGCAAAATGAAAAGTGGAAGTATGTTTAGAGGAGTTCTTTTATCCTTTTTTAATGTTTCACACTTTTTTTTTTTTCTGATGGGAGCAGGGTAGCTGGGGACAGAAGACAGAAGGTACCAAAATAGTGTGCTTCATTCAAGACAGGAGCACACAAAGGTTTCTACCACAGCATAAGGGATTTCTGAGTTTGTGTTGAAGGTGTGGGTACATTTGTGTCATTTCTTCACTTCAGTACTTTCCTTGAAGTTTCTAACATTCTCTTTGGGGTTGTCTTTGGTAACTTCAGGTATTTTCCTCTCCTTAGTTCTAGCACTATGTGCTATTATGATACTTCATGTGGATTATGTGTTTACTGTTGGAAATTTTCTCTGCCATTTTATTTTTTCAGCTACTTAGTATTTTGATACTGTAGTAGAGTGTTCAGCAGTCAGCTTCTATTTCTGTTGCTTTGGACAACTTGCTAAACCAAGCAAATTTTTTTCCTCACTGTTCATATATGACTGAATCAGGCAGGATTAATTCTTGTGGTGACTTGCTTTCTCTGAAAAAGTTGAATATTTGTTTTTGAACCTTTAGCTTTTTGACTTATAATATCTCTTAATTTTTTTAGAGGATTCCCCCCTTTGTACCCATAACTTTTTAGCATTTTAAAGACCTTTTTTGTGAGAGAACTTGTTAAATACCTTGATCTAAATAAGCCAACCATTTCATAGTTCCTTTATCCTGATTCTTTGAGCAATAACTATTGCCATCTACAAAAGTAACACCCATTCTTTCACATAATGTCCTGTTGTTTCTACAACAAAATCACAGAATGGTTGGGGTTGGAAGGGACCACTGGAGGCCACCTAGTCCAGCCCCTCTGCTAGAGCAGGTTAACCCAGAAAATGTTCCATGGAATTGTGCGCAAGTGGGTTTTGAATAGCTCCAGAGCTGGAGACTCCACAGCCTTTCCAGGTAGTCTATTCCAGTGTTCTGTCACCCTCAAAGAAGTTTGTCTTCACATTCTTAGGAAACTTCATGTTTTTCAGTTTGTGTGGGTTGCTTCTTACCCTGTTGCTGAGCACTACTGAAAGGTGTGTGGCCCCATCCTCTTGACTCCTGTCCATAAGATGTGTACACATTGATGAGTTCTGTTCTCAGTCTTCTCCAGGCTAAAGAGGAGAAGAAATAAGGTTCTTATTTCACATAAGAAATGCTCCAGTTCTCTAATCATCTTTCTATCTCATTGTTCATAGAAGAATGCCAGATTGTTGTATGATTTCCCCTTGGTGAATCCGTGTTTGTTATTCCTGATAACCCTTTTTCCTCCACATGCATATATATGATACCCAGGATGAGTTGTTCCATCACCTTTCCAGGGATGAAGGTGAGGCTACTTGGCCTGCGGTTTCCTGGATATTCTTTCTTGCCCTTTTTTGAAGACTGGCAGGGTATTGGCTTTTTTTCAGTCCTCAGGAACCTTTCCTGTTCTCTATGACCTTTCAAAGACAATGGAGAGTGGTCTAGCAGTAACACCTGCTAAATCCCTCAGCACTCATGGGTGAAGCCCTCCAGGGTTCATGAATTTGTGTGTGTCAGGTTTGCCTAACCTATCTTCAACCAAGGGAAAGCCCCCAGGGCTTGGGATTCCTGAGGACCAGCCTTAGCAATGAGTAAGAAGCAAAGGTGGTCAGTAACTGCTTTCTCTGTACCTTTTGTCACCAGGGCACCTACTTCACTGGGCTGTGGGTCCACATTTTCCTAAGTCTTCCTTTTGCTACTGATACCCTTGAAGTAGCCCCTCCTGTCTTTGATATCCCTTACCAGATTTAATTCCAAGTGGACCTTTGCTTTCCTTGACACATACCTGCCGTACTCTGACAATATTCCTATATTCTTCCCAAGTGGGCTGACCCCTTTTCCACATTCTGTAAACTTCATTATTCTGTCTTGAGTTTTGCTGGAAGTGCCTTGCCTATCCATTCAGGCCTCCAACCCCTTTATGCATAGGGTTGGCCTGATCTTAAGCATAGAGGAAGTGCTGTTTGAATATTAACCATCTCTTTTGGACCCACCCTACCTTTTAGAGACCTAACCTATGAGGTTCTTCCAAGTAGGCCCTTGAAGATGCCAGAATTATTTTTCCTGAAGTCCAGGGCTATAATCCTACTTATTGCTGTGCTTCTTCCATGAGGAATCCTGAGCTCCAGTCTCATGGACACTGCAGTCAAGGCTGCCTTCAGACATCGCAAGACATCTCTCCTTGTGGGCTTCCCCACCACCTGTGTCAAAGTTACCAGTGCTCTGCAGGAACCTCCTGAGGTCCTGTGTGCTAAGCTGTGATGTCTTTCCAGCAGCTGTCGGGATGGTTATGGGAATTGTGGGCCTGTGATGTGACAGCTACTTCCTGCTGTCTGTGGAAGGCCTCATCTACTTCCTCTTATTAATCAGGTGGCCTGTAGTAAATACCCGTAACAGTAACACCCATTTTAGCCTATCCTTTAATTCTTAGCCATAAGGTCTTGGTTCCTTCTTATCCCCATGCAAAGCTTGATACATTTTGGTTCCTGTCTTACATAAAGAGAACTTCATCACCTTGCCTTTCTGGCCTCTTTCCTAAAAAGTATGTAACCATCCATCACAATATTCCAGTTATGCAAGCCATCCCACCATATCTCTGTAATTGCAGTGAGATCACAGCCCAGCAACTGCACACTAATTCTAACCTTTACTGTTTCTACAGATATGCCTGGTAAAGATAACAAATTTATTTGTGTACAATTTGCAGGAGTCCTTTTGAGTCTAATAGGAGAGCCTCTGAAAGCTCCTATGTATGGAATACTGATGGGAAGAATTCACTGGCTTTTCTATAGGTTTTTGTAACTTCAGTGCTATAAAACCAGTAATGAAAATATGAGTTATGCAAATATGAGCAGGCTATTTTAAGAGCAAAAAATAGCATCTCTTGGATTTCTTGCTTAGTTCTAGGTATGGGTGTTTTAGGTTAATACAAAGGATGAAATCATCCGCTTTTAAAATTTTTTTTAAATACTGAACTAGTTCAATTGCTTTTCATGCTCTTGCAGTGTTCAGTTATGAAGCTCATTTGTTTGAAATTTTGGTCAGAAATGGTCATTCTGAAAGAGGAAAAGTGTTTTAGTAGATTTTTAGCCTGAGTGATTACTGTCTGCCATAACAATGAGTAATTGAAAGTAATAATGGCATCAGCCAGATCTGTAGTACAAGTAGGTAACTTGTGTTTTTTGTCTCTTTTTCTTTCTTTTCTTTGTTTTGTTTTTTTTTCTCCCTAATTTTTAAGCCTATGGAAAAGTATTCCTAGTGAGGAAAGTAAGTGGCCATGATGCTGGAAAATTGTATGCCATGAAAGTACTGAAGAAAGCAACAATAGTTCAAAAAGCCAAAACAACTGAGCACACAAGAACAGAACGACAAGTCCTGGAGCACATTAGGCAATCACCGTTTTTGGTCACATTACATTATGCCTTCCAGACAGATACAAAGCTTCATCTCATTTTAGGTGAGTACTCTTCAGGATTCAAGTTCTTACAAAAAAAAAGAAAAATCACTTTTATCTCAATGCTTTGTAAGGTTTTTTTAATGTGGTCTAATGTACAGTATGTTTGGAGATTGCATGAGAAAGCATAGGAAGTAAAACTTCATCTTCGACAGTGTCTGTGTTTGTGGTTTTCCTGTTTGAGCTTCAGTGTGCTACTCTGACTTCGACAGAGTAGTGGTTATCTGTGACTTACATGCAGCAAAAAATGTATGTGAATATTCATTGTGACCTGGAAACATTTGCTTTGTTAAACATTTTGTTATGAGATAATTTGATCTCTGAGTATTTGAGATACCTGCATGTTTCAATTTTTGAGTGTTAAGAGACAGTCCAAAAATCACACATTTTTGTGCTGAAAGTAGAGCTTGTCCATAACGTTTGGTACTACTCTAATTTTAGAAATATTTCTACCTTTCAAAGGAGCAGCAAATTAATGTTTGTTGTATAAGGTGTATTTGTAAGAAAATTGTCAGCAATTTTTAAAATCTTGTTACTAAGAGTATTTTAAAAGAATTGTAAAGTGAATGATTGATTTAAGGCTTGTTCTCATGATACACTTGTCTAGTGAAATGTTTGAGGAAGTAAATTGTTCTTTAATTAAAGTACAAGTTTTGCATTCCTTTTTATCCATAACTCAATTTTTTTAACCTTTACTAACAATATGATTTAAATCAAATTAGTAAAACTTCATTAATATTAATGAATCTACACCTCTAGCTGTCAATTCTTAGAAAGGTGTTTCATGCACATACCTTAGTTTCATATACTGAAGTGAAATAATAAATATTTAGAACTGAAATGGACTATTCACTAGATTCCATTTGAAAATGAGAGTTGAAAATTGTGTGTAGTTTCTTGCAACTTCCTCTTACTAGGACATTAAAGAAATACATAAAAGATTGTCACAAATAAATAGTTAGAAATATATTGATAGCTTTGTGATTTCTTGATAGTAACTGTTAATTAAGGTTTTGAAACTTATATTGGATTTAAATTTATTGACTTATAATTTGGAAAAATTTGAAATAATAAATGAAATAAAATGTGAACATTTATTATAAATATTATAAGATCTTTCTTTAAGTCCAGGTACCTTTTTACTAAAATGCACTTTAGATCCCATTAGAAATATTTTTTTTAAAAAAAGAGGGGATACCCTGTGATAGTTGCCTAAAAATAAATACATAGTAGGGGGTAATTCAGAGATAAACATAATTAGAAGGCCATAAAAGCTTCTTGTATGAAAGAAAATTAAAAGCTTGATATTATAGTCTCATAAGAGTCATAAAGGAGCAAACCCAGTAGTTCTGAAGAATGCTGCGTAGCAGATAATGCAGAAGGGGCACATGTCCACTATAGTGCAATGTTGAAGCGAGAAGTTCATAGCTAAGACATAATTACAGTCTTTTGTTTTGGCTTTTTCTTTTTTATAAATTCTTAAAAGTTTTTTTAAGTTCTGCATCCATACACAGCATATCTGTTGGGGCCAGAAAGGTCCTTTTTTCCTTCGTTTTCAGCAGAAAATAGGAATATTTCGTTTAAAATCTTATTTTAATGACTTTCTGTAACAGTGAAAATTTCTCCTCCTTAACATGATGTAAAGCTACTTTATAAATCAACTGGGCTTCACACCCTCCCTGAGCGGGAGAAAATCCAAACTTGTTTGTTACAAGATTTCTATGTCTTATTATGTAACTCTGTAAGTCACTTCAATTTAGAGTTGGAATTAAAATGTTTCAGAGGCTTCTGGATTTTGGGGAAAACCAGCATCTGTCTTGTTTTTGTACTTGGCTAAATTTGGTGTGCGAGCTACCTGCCAGTTTAGTTTTTAGAGGTTTTAGAATTGGAGTCTCAGTGCAATATTTAGTACAGTTCTTCATGCTGTCAGAGTGCATAGCTATGTGAATTTAGCTGCATTTTTCTCCCAGATTTCCAGAAAACAAAATTGGGAGTTAATTCCAGTTTTTATATTGGCTTTAAACTATATGGAACGAACAAAGTGTTGTATCCATGTGAGTACCATCAGTTCTATACAGAACTTGTCACACGAGGTTAACTAGTACTTTAAAGAAATAGCTAAATAATCTGAACTGTCAGGTGGAGTTTATACTGAAGTAACCAGGATTTTTTTTCCATTGTGTCAGTAATGCATTTGGTCTCTCACCAAGAATTTGAAGGCTGGTTGTTTCATTGGGCTGTGGTTAGTGTTACAACCTGGATAGAATTAAGCTTGTTGTGCCACTCCTGTGGCAGCTCTGGTTTGGATCTGTCACAGTCCTTAGAACAATTCAATGGCAGTTCAATACTTACCTTGTACTAAGTTAGCAGTCCTGGGTAGAAATATTTAAAATACTTGTTTCTCTTACCTTTTCCTATGTGCTGAAGTTTTTTTAGAAGAAGGAAGCAATTGTAAAATGTGGGTTATTTAGACTTCATTAAATCTTTTTCATTTGCTTACTAGTCTGGATAAATAATCCTTCTCACGTTGTTTGATTCCACTAATATCCCTTTCCAAAGAGAGAACTGGAGAACAGAAAAGTGGAGAGATCATAATGTGTGTAATTTGTATATGTGCTTTCTCCTTCAAAGTATTGACTTAAAATAGGATTGGACCCCTTTTGTGGATTTGTGTTTTATACCAACAAACCTATAAAAACAATATTCAAGAAAATACTGAGTAAGATTTTGTGGGACATGTTCCTTGCTCTCTGTATGTACATCTCAAATACAATAACGGGGGCTGTGAGGTTGCAAACCGATGGCTGTAATGTACACTGCTGTCATAAACAGCTCTACATCTAAAATATGTTTGTGTTGCAGTGGAGCTCTGCTGTAATTTTTTTTTTCCTCTCCCTTACTGTGGGAAAATCCTTGTGTCATAGCCTGCAAAGAATGGAAGTGTGGTTTCCATGAGGGAATCTATGTAGAAATAATCTCCTGCAGTAAGTTTTGCCATCAAGGTTTCCCTTGTGAAGGGAAAATTGTCCATAGTTGATTATTTCCCCTAATACCTGTTTTTTGAATTGCTTTTCTTTGTGTCAATGCCTTGTTGCTCATTTGAGTATTTCATAAGAGTCTACAAGGGTTCTGTTTGTAGACATTGTTTGTACTTCTTACTTCTCATATTCCTAAATAACTAAAACGCTGAATTTGTGAAAAAAAAAAAAGTCTTTATAGTTTAGGAATAGTTGAGGCTTATTTTATGGTTTTGTTGCTTATTCAAAAGTGGGTCTGGTTAATTTTTCAGTCCCTTAAGAAAGAAACTAAGTATTGTACAGCACAATGAAATACTAGTGAATTACAATTAAGGAAAAGCATCTGATAGTAGAATGTGTTACTAAATAGCTTACAAAGTACCTAATAATATTCCAATAAGAAAATAAAATTCTCAGAAAGTGAAATTTTAAGGTTCTGTGTTCTGTTTTTTAGACTATATAAATGGAGGAGAATTGTTTACTCATCTTTCACACAGAGAGAGATTCTCAGAAAATGAGGTGCAAATATACATTGGAGAAATTGTTTTGGCACTTGAACATCTCCACAAGGTAAAATAACTTGATTTTGGTGCTGATTTTGAGGACTTAACAGCTGTATTCTCTTTGTATCATATAAAGTTAGTAAGGGGAGAACTATTGGTTTAGATTCTTTTAAATTGTAAGTAACTTTATTTAGCAATAGGACATTAGTTGTATAATTAGAAATAGTCCCCAGTGAAGTGTCTCCCCTGCCTCAGATTAAGGCCACAAATTTTTGTCTGCAGGCTGAAGAGTAGTGTTATTTACAAATGATTTGTTCATTTTTACTAATCCTTGTGAAATCGTGTATGTCACTAAAATTAATTTGTAGTGAACATGAACAAGTTTTGGGTTGTATTGTTCAGTTATCCTTGTTTCTACACAATTGAGTAGTAGCATTCTAGCACAACTGTAGACATAAAAAGTGTTACAGTTCTCAGAAGTAATAAGTAGATTTGTAGATTACTACAAAACATGGATGTATGTATGGTCTATATCTAGACCATATAACAGAAGCATTTTCATTCTTAATGAAAGCAGAACTGAGTTTTGCACTCAACAGCAAGTATTTGGTTACTTTTAGATTCAAGGAACACAGTATGTCCTTCAAAGGAAAGCACAGTGTAATTTCTGAAATTTTTTATGTAATTTTAAAGTTATTTCTTCAAAAGCTTTTAAAAATTGTCTTTTTTGAGGTGCAACTTTCATGTGTCAGATTACTGTAATAATGTGAATTTCGGTGGCTTTATATTTAAAAACATTCAGCAACATCTTGATGTGGTTACACTATGTGGAAATACTTTTTCTTATATTCTGTTTGCAGTTGGGGATTATATATCGAGATATAAAACTTGAGAATATTCTCCTCGATTCTGATGGCCATGTGGTGCTGACAGACTTTGGTTTAAGTAAGGAGTTTCTTACCGATGAGGTGAGTATTTGGCTCTCCAGTAAGTGTGGACAGAATTGAGCAAGATGACAAAGTCTCATTGAAATCCAAAGCACATTTGAGAAGGGTGGAAAACCTGCATTCCAGACTCCTACATCATAGAACAAAATCTAGTTGTCTGTGTTGCTAGGTTTTGAGCTTCCAGTTTATTGGTTTTAGGCCTGCCAGTGTTGTCATAGATCTTTGTTCTAGTTTTTCCCAAAAAGCTTTCACACTTTTTTCTGCTGCCCTTGACATGAAAAGGGAAAGACCTGCTTAAGTCTGAAAAGTCACTTACATTTTCATTTTCAGACACTTTTTTAAAAAAAAAGCTTGACTGTGCTTATTCTTTGCAATGACTAGGCAAATGGTATGCTATGACTCTTCTTTATGCTAATAATAATTAATGTATTATTATCTTGTCTTTTTCTCATGTCTTTGTGTCACTTTTAATAAGCTTAATTGCAAGCTTTTAGGATAAAAGCTTATCTCTTACTAAGTAAGTACATAGTACCTAACGCAGTGATGTCTGACTATTGATGTTAGCTGTTAATTATTTGTAAGGTACAGTTCTATCTCCAAATAGGTTTTTTAGATTTCAGAGTCAAAACTGTGCAGGATTTTACTTCTGAGAAAATTTTAAAATGGATGTTTTTTGGTTTTCACATTAGCTATCACAGGTATTGAAATCTGGTACTGCAGATCTAAAAGCCTTTGTTAGAAGCAACTGAAGGATTTTGTGAAAATAGATAGCTGGTAGTTTCCTCTAGAATATTTGCATTTCAAATGGTAGGATTTAGGAGGGACCATTTTCAAAGATATTGAATTTTACTTTCTGAAGCAGGGAGGTAGTAGAGATAATGTCAGTATATTCCTTCTAAGTTACAGCACAAAACCAAGAGGAGGTTAAACTGGTATGAGAAGGGATTAGCAGCTGATTGCCACACCAGTGCCAGAGAGTAAGTACAGAGAGATGCAGTTTTCATCAGGAAAGAATGATAGTAAAAGGTGTGGCTAGGGACCTGTTAGAGCTGTAAGAACTGTGCTAGACACAAGAGACAAAGTCCAAGTGCTGGTATTACTGCACTGAGAGGTGAGAAAAGGAACAGCCTCTGAGCCAAAGTTGAATGAAGCCTAAATCTTCACTGTTTTAAGAATGTTGCAATGAATCAGAACCTTAATGTCTCAAACCAGTTTTTTCTGAGAAGTACATCTCATACGTGCTTACCTTTGGCACATCATTTACAAGCAGTGCAAGGAAAGTGGAAGACTTGGATAGGCATCAGAAATATGTGTTTGCTTTCTCCGCACTCTAAATTGGATTCTTCTTTCTCCGGTCATTAAATAAAGCCATCTTGCTCCTTGCTCATTTAATGTTGGCTCTTCTGACTAATCCATTCTGGTTTTAGTGTAGACCTTAGGAATGTGTTCATTTAACTATATCTTTTCTTTTCTTCTCTTTCACATTTTATATTTGTCTTCCTTGTAATAAAATCTCAACATTTCTTGTGTTTCTTTTAACAAAAAAGTAATTCCAATTGACTTTGTTTGCTTTCAAAATCTAAGAAATGGTCTGCATTTGACGAAAATTTTCATGTGTGCTATTATAATTTAGCTACTGAACTTAAACATGATTAAAATTACCCATGTACACAAAAAATGGACATTTCATATTGTATTTTCTGTAGATAATCAAGCTACTACTAGAGCACTTAAAATTCTTTATAATTGATACACTTCTGAACCAATGTACTTACAACAGGTAGAATTTGCCTGTATAGCTATTTTCATGCTCTCTAGGGTAGCACTTTATTTAAAAATTACACAACTGTGTAAGTCAGATAAAGGTGTAGCATTTGCAATTTAGTCAGAACAGTGTACTTTCCTTTCTCTCCCTTTCTTCACATGGCTTTCCTGGTCCACCTGCTTCTTGTAAGAATTTTGCCATTAGAAATGCATACTTAAGCAAGTGGAATTTATTCTAGTAACCCCCTCTTTGGAGTGACTATCTGAAACAAGCTATATTTGGGTTATTAAAAACATATAAAAATTATCATAGTAAAGGTATATACTATATTATTAGAGAGAAATTATTCACCATATATTTATGAATTTTGGATAGTTTTGTAGTTAGTGATTTTTGCTAGAAAACGTAACGATGCAATGTTTTCATTATCCCTGCTATAATCTGATGACTGTTAAAGATTTCCATGTACTTGGGCACCTAATGAATCAAACAGCGATATAATAATTGCAGCAGATTGACTTCTGCAGTGGAGAGGTGGGAAGCTGTTTTTCCTTAAGCACTGTTTGAGTGAAAGAATCAAATGCCTGTGACTATAGGATAACAGAATCCTATTGATTTCTGCCATGCAGCTACTGAAGCATATGTGAAGAGTGCATTGTCAAATATTCTTTCTGTTTTACAATTACTATGTGAAAGTAGCATGCAAGAATTAAACATCCAAGTTAAAGCAGTGTGACTGTAAGAGCTTTGAAGCATTTTATGGTACTGCTTTGCTAAAACCTGAAATTTGCCTTTTACAACTAAATCAACAGGGGTGTTGCCTTTGTTTTTCTTTAAAATGAAGCAATATGCTTTTATTTATATGCAAAGAGAAGAAATAACCTGACTAGAATAAAGTAGTTCAGTAAAAAGGATTTCTCATAGGGTAAGTCAGCATCACAAGGTATTTAAGTATGAAATTAGTTCTGATACAAACTATTCAAAAGCTCATGAGGACCCACAGTTATACTAGGCTAACCACAGAATGGAATTAGGTAAGAGATTAAGAGATGGAAAGAGATTTAGCGTTACTTTTTATGGTATTTGTATTCTTAGCCCTGTGATGAATTTAAGGCTAGTGTGTATGATTTTTGAATCTCAACTGAACTGTAAACAAAATTGGGGTAAAAAAAGACAATTTTAACCTTATGTTTTTGTGTGTCTCAGTCTAGTGTTTGTATAACTGGGTTTCAAACTACATTTGCACATTACATTAATATAAGTTATTATTGGGGACAAGGAGGATTGATAGAACTAGAAACTTCTACAGCACTGTTTGTGCTGATTTCACAAATGAAATCACTTCAGGTTTTTGTTTGGTGGTGTTTTTTTTGTCTGTGTGTGTTTTGTTTTTTTTGTTGTTGTTGCTTTGGTTTTTTTTTTTTGTTTGTTTTGTTTTTTGTGGTTTTTTTTTTGTTTGGTTTGTTTTGCTTTTGTTTTTTTTCCAAGTCTTGTAATACATTTATCTTTAAAAACCCCAGAACTCTTAAGCTGTTGTTTTGGGGTTTTTTTTTTCCATCATATTTCTTGTGTGTTACCTTTATCTCGTGGACTTGTAGCTTAGGCATATTTTTATCTTTTTATCTCATTAATAGCTCCACTTCTATGCTGGAATTGTTTTGATTTGGTCAATGTCAGTTTAATCTAATCACTAGGTTTGGTCTTAATTTTGATGTGTATTGATAAAGTGCTATTTCATTTTTAAAAATCCTTCTTTTCCCTCATATTGCCTTTAGTTTTGAAAACTATACTAAAAATCGTATTTTAGTAAACACAAAGAGCTTTATGTCTTAAGAAAAATAATACGAACACTTGCATTGAATTACTGTAAGAAATTATCTACTTGACCATGCATAATAATTAATGTTTTTCTTCTTAATTAAATCCAGTAAAGTATACTTTCTTCCAGAGTGAAGTGCTCAATTCTTCTGCATTGGTACACATATTTTGCACTAGCTTAAGTTTCTTCTGAAGCTTTTTTGTTTGCTTAACAGAAGCAAAGATGTTAGATAGTAAATACTGAATGTTGTCAGTATTGAAACAGTGTGTCTGTGAGCATACAAATGCCTTAGTAATAAATATAAAAACGTGATATTCAGTGTGAGGCATGATTGAATTGAAACCTAAGACAGTTGGATGGATGTCTATCTGATGTTTAGAATGAATAGTTCATATACATTGTTGTTTCTTCATCTGAAAATCTCTTGATGAGAGTTGCAAATTTAGTTACAACTCAAATGCCTTTCGCTGTTGAATTGTTTGTTTTCATTTATTTGATGTTAGAGTATACATTCTTTTCTGGAAAGAAAAGTGAAGATTTTAAAGAACATTTCATTGGAGGAAAAGTGATTAAATGGAGGCTAGTCAGCTGTGGGTTTTGATAGATGAACTAGGAAGAGATTTGTACGAATTCTTAGTAGTGCAGTTTAAAGGTAATCCAAAACAGAAGTGACTACAACTTGACTCATTTAGTGCTTTAGGAACTGTCATCTCGAGTGACATAGTAGATTAGCTGTGCATTTAACTTTAAAAGATCCTTTATAGTTGTCCAATTAAAGTGATAATGTCTTATCATTGCAATTAGACAGTGTATTCTCCAACACTGATCATTCTCATGCAAAAATCAGTAAAATTGTCCATACTTCAGATGACTTCCTACATATGCTTGTTTTAGTTAAAGGATTGTTCAGTGATGTAAACATAACAAACACAGTTATAAGAAGTAGATTTACATTTCAAAGACAAAAAAGCAAGAGTAAACTAAATAGTGAAATTAGTCCATAGAAGTTAATATTGGTTATATAGATCTGTCTGGATAATTAGTTTGGTAAAAAGAAATGAAACAATGGCAAAATTTTTTTGCTTTGTTTGGGGTGCTTCAGTTGGCTTAGGTTTAACTGTCCTGAAATTGAATATTAAGAACATACAAAACAGTCTAAAGGCACATCACTGAGCTGGACTAATTTAATTGCAAAACCAGACGATCAATGATCAGTTGACTGAGCCTTTGCCCAAGAGGCTTCCCTTTCCAGTCCTTATCACAAAGAAGATAGTGCTTTTCCAGCAAGGACCAGTAATGCAGCAGATCAGAGCATAAAATAGTTTCTATCCAGACTTTGATGCGAAAACATTAAAGTGCTATTAAGAATTTTTGCAAAACAGATCATGATTTCTTACAATGACTGCTTTAAGTATACTGTTTGCCTATTGTAAAATACCATTAAAAAAAAATAATCCTGTTTTGGGGAAAAACAACAATCTCTGTGTTCAGTCTTCTATTGGATATTAGGTTGCTAGTCAACTCATAAAAACTGATTCTGTTTTACTTTCTGAGGGCAGATGCTCTCATTATCATTAATCCATTTTTCTCATAGATTTTTTTTTCTTTTGAATAACTGTGAATACCTTACTTCCATCAAACTTGGGCAGCCAAAGGAAAAACTGTGAAAAGCTTGAGTGACCAGAGATTCACAGCCAAATGTGAATGAATTTAGCACCAGATGTATTGCGGTTGAGCAGAATTGTCCACTCCTACTCCTTCACCTTTTGCATCTGGATCTCTCTGAAACTATAAATATTTAATTGATTTAATTATATTCTGTACTATTTTCTTCATTAAAAAAAAAAAAGACTGTTGAAGGCTTGTAGTGGCAGCTAGCAAAACTCCTCCCAGAATTAGTACTCTTCCATACCTTATAATTTTGCTTATTTTTGAAGAAATATTATTTTCTCAGGTTTTGCTTTGTGTACTGTTCTTCCTTGGTACTACTGCCTCTCCTCAAAAAGACAATGCTTTAGAAAACAAGTCTTCCAAAAATTGGAATTTTGAGAAGAACCTAGTACAAAATGTTCATCTAAGTTGACACTGGTACATACTTGTATTCCTCCCACACAATAATAGTTGTTTCTGGATTTTTCTTGTCTGCAGAATTGAGACTTTTGTTTTCATTACTCTTAGTTACTTGCTTTAAAATCCATTATTAGGAAGTGGTTTAAATAATTCCTTATAGAATTGCAATTGCACCACACTGCAAAAGCAGACATAGCTGTCATGAAAGTCTGTGAAAAGGGTTCTTGAATCTCCACTTGACATTAGATGAGGGTGTGGCTTTCCACTGCCATTTGTTCTGGGTTCACAAAGGTAGAGGTTGCAGTTTTCTTGGTTAACACAGGTCAAGGTTTAGCTGCCCTTGCTGTCCGCTTTAATTGCCTGTTCTGATGTCATCTGCTGGCAGGCAAATCTCATTCTTGCTTTAAAAATTCAGTAGCATTTTACCATGTGTGTTTTGGAACCAGAAATCATTAGTCTAATGGCAAAAGGCATAGTAACCAATATGGTATTTTGAATTATAACTGGCTTCTTCAAGTTGGAACCACCAGGATAGGATGTTCGATTGATTTCACATGACCCTATACTTAAAAAAAAAATTCTTCAATAAACAATGACATTTCAAACTAGTGGACCTTTGATCAGCCCTATGGCAACTGCTCTTGCTCTAGTCTAAACTTATGTTTTTATATTACAGCCTTCATTATGATTTTGTTATATGCAGCAGAGCAGTCTAACTAGTGTACCACTGAACTATTTTTTTTCTTTTTGTTCTTCCTCATTTGTCTCCTGCAAAGGTCATAGTTTTGGTTGTGAATAGAAGTTTATGGCTAGAAAAGTAACAGCTTCTTCTTCAGCTGAGAGATTTTTTGGTTGAAGTTATACTTTCTGAAATGGACAGCTTAATTACTCAGTGTTAAATCTGGATATTGTCACCAAGAAGTTTCCCAAAATAATTGAAACTTTAAAAAAAAAAAAAAATTAAGAAACTAGTCAGTATGGTAAGGACCTTGTTGAAGCAAGATTTCAACACCTCCCCCCCCCCATTTTAAACCTATATCACGTCTTTGAACTGAGAGAGGTCTTTCTGCCAATTTTCATATGTCTTCCTAAATTAAGACTGTAATTACTGTTATTCTGGGCAATTAAAATGACAGTGAAGGATGTTGCAGGTATAATTTCTATGAAAATGGGTTTTTCCTTGATGCATTTTTATTTTTGAGGTAAATATCTATGCTAGAGTGATCTCTAAGGCTCACTGAAGGTACAGGTCCCATTTCTGCCAAGAATTCAGACTTTTCAGTCTTTACTTGTGATTTTTCTGAAATGCAAAATCCATTCAACAGGGCAGCTTGTTAGGAGAACCTCTATGTGGCCTTTACATATTCCAAGTAAATTTTCAATTATGATAGCATTCTTTTGATTTGTCTTGTGGTCCTGGTTTTCTTATTAAGCGCTTACCAAGAGAATTAGTACTTGATCAGTAGCTTACAGCCAGTTTGCTGATAGCTAGTATATGAGATACTCTATGTGATACTGCTGAGCTCTTCTACTGCTTAAATTCTTCAGTCCTGTAAGCTGTTCATGGAGGAACTGTGGTTCTTGACTAGTTTCTCAGAAAGCAGCAGGACGGGGAGACTGCTTCCTGCATTAGTGTGAGCTGCGTGACCACGGCAAGTATGGATTCATGTGCTCACTGACCAGTGGTAGAAGATCATCAGAGGGAGTCTAGTGCCAGAAAAACCAGTTTGGGGACCAGTCCAGTGGTCAACAGAAAAGTTTGTTGTGAAGAGAGGCTTGGGGACAAGTCAGGATTTGATTTTGGTGGATCAGTATCAGTGAGATACCCAGCCAAGTACAGACATACCTACAGCACAGCTCTGATGCAAGGTTCAAGAATGGGAGCCTGAACTTCTGCTCCCAGCTGAAAGTGGAGGAGCCCCTGAAAAGGTTCCACACAGGTTACTCAGCTGCATTTTGTCAGAGTTGGTCTTAAGCAGAGGTGCCTTAGCCCCTAGGATTGGTGAAAGAGGTTGTAGAGCCTGTTGATAAGCTGAGGGCCCTGACATTGATATTCTGGGAAAGTTTTCACTATTTATGTTTGTAGCAAAGCTGTAAATTATGGCTTTCAGGACTGATTACATACACTCACTCCTGTACAAAATAGGAGCAATGATGATACTGATTTCTGTATTCTAGTAATTTTCGTATGTCTTTTCATTTCTAATGGGTGCTATTTGAAATACTACTGATAGAGCCCAGTCTAATGAATGCAGCCTGGAACTTTGAAGTACCTTTAAGAAAGGAAGAAAGACAACTTAGGACTTGAAGCATTTGTTCAAGGTATAAGCAATTAAGGCAGGTAGGTTTACTCTGGTGTGTTTCCCTGGATTAATCAAGTGAAGAGCAACAGTGAGAGTTCTCTGGTGCAGTACAAACACTGGCATCTGTTCAGGCCTCAAAATGGTCTACCACTTTAGCCATTTGTGGAGAATAAGAAATGGATTTTATGTTGCTGTTGAAAGGACAAAAAATGATTTAATCTGATAACCTGTGAAACGCTTTGGGTGGGTCTATAAACCCAATTAAGTCTTACTTCTGAATACAGTCACGTTATATAAACTTTCTGATATTTTCTGTCTGAATTTGCTTATTTCTTAACAAATTACTTTTTTCCTTGTAAAAATAGTAGAACTTTACCCTATCTTACCATCTGTTCTATTAGCAAGGTATTCCCATTAGAGAATACTTGCAGTGTTAAAGAACTTCTAGGGAAGAGTAATTTGTTTTATTTATTTACTTTATACAAGTTACAAAATTTATTTAAGGAGTCAAGTTTCATGGTTTGAAGGAATATGATAGTATTACAGTTTCAGAATGTGTCATATTTGATGTTCCAGGTAGTAGTCTAGCTCAGTTAAGAACAAAGTATTTGTACAGCAAGTAGTCAGAAAACAGAAAGCTGTCTGTTCTGTTTCAAAGATGACCTTTCAAGTAGTTGGAGAAGTGGCTCCTAATTTTGAATGGTGAAAAGAATGGATTCAGTGAATACTCTAAATAATGTTTGCACAAAGACTTGTGAATTAAATAGGCCGTAAGATTTTATGACTCAAGTGACTATTGGAGCAGTGGTGGCATATATTGTTTCAATGAAGTTCATCATGTTAAAGAAGTACTTCAAAGGCTGTACATTTAAATGTTAAATAATACATCTTCAAATGGCAAAGTAACTGTCTTAAAGACACTTGAGTGCTTTCTACACCTGCATGTATGTATACTTTGGAATTAAAATCATGATTGCTTAAGCTCTGAAGCATTTGCCAAACCAGTGTTTGTATGGCAAGAAAATGTTCCCCATATTGTGCACGTGTGCAGAACAGTGTACTTAGAATATGCCTCAGTATTCTAAGCCAGATACTCTAAGTGCACTTTTCAGTAATGGAGATCTCTGTTTCCATAGGTAAATTAATTTGATTTTGTTGACACCCTGAACCAATGATGTTCTTTCTATTGAAGAAGTTATAATGTAACATAATGTAACATATAATGTAACAATTCCTTGGGAATCAGGTCTTCTGCTCTGAAAATTGCAAGGCCTTTACCTCCAAGGTGCTGGGAAACGCCTGTCCAGAATCTGCTGTCACTATTCATTTTCCCAGATTGCATGCCCTTTTTGGATGTGTTGGGATATTGAATCAGACATTTTCAATGCTTCTGGGCTGTGTGAGTTTTGTGGCACTGGAAGCTAACACCATCCTTCCAGCACAGTGCCTTCTTAAATCAGACATAATGGAGTAGCCCTTTTTCCAAAGAGCTGGCTGCAAAAAGACAGTTTAGCCCAGCAGAGGTGAGTCTTTTAAGAGCATGTTGAGTATGAGTGATACCTTGGCTGTCTTGAAGTCTCATCTAATTCCTCTGGAATTGCAGTTCTTGTCCCACATATTGTTATGAGCTGTTGAGCAGTTGCAAGACTTAACTGTCTGAGCCTGCACTTGCATATGTTGTAAAAAACATGAAAGTGATTTTTTATTATTGTAGGGTAGGATATATGCTCTAAAGGACACATCCTTCTATGACAGTAGTGACTGTTTCTCCATCAGTCAGGCCTTTCCTGTAGATGGGGTGAGTGTGGTTAGTCTGCAGCAAAATGGAGTTTGATCCTTTTGCTTTTTTTGTTGCTGTTAATGTGCTTTTTTTATTTGTTGAAGGAGGTCATTAGACGACTCTGAAGGCATAAGACCTCTCTGTCATTGAGGAGAAAACTTTACACACATGCTTTCTACATTTTCAGGTAGTTTCAAAGGCCTGCCTGTCACTCCTTGGTTATGAAGCACACCCAAGGGATGATACCACAAGATAATCAAGAACATAGTGGTGCAAGATTGCCATCCTTCTGTCAGCACTTTTGATTGATTTTTGAAGCTAGGTATTTTGATCTCTGCAATTGGTCTAATTGTGGTCAGATGCCCAGGTTGAGGTACAGTCTTAGCAAAAAAGACACTGCTCAGAAGTAGGGTTTTTTTGATGAAGTGGCTGTATTTCCAGCACAAATGCTAATCTGCATTACACATCTCTTGGATGTCACAGAATTCTAACACTCTGTACTAAAGCTTTTCAGTGCCCTTTCTTTTTTGATGAAGGAAGAGGAAAATGGGACATTAAAATAAATTATGCGGAGATGTACTGGAACTGCCCTGGCAAGTTAAAGGAGTTACATTTTGCTAGGATGCTTAGATCAGTCAGAATGATAGCAAGGAACTTGGAAAGAATGCAGTGCACTATGTTTTTTAATATTGCTGTAGCTGGCATGGGGAAATTTATAAATCTACCCTGTGTGTAGCACTACAGTATTTGTTGGAAACAGTCTGGTGATATATATTGGGACCGCCACTATGTCAGTCTGTAGCTCATCTCAAAGAAAAAGTAATAAGGGAATATAACTTGGTTTTCTAATTTAATAACAAGATGGTTTAACAAAATGAACTGCCTGACTGTCCATGTGAATGTATCTATCTTTCACTATTCAAGAACTTAACAAAATTCTCTATCAGTGGCTTCGTGACAAGTTATTACTGTCTTAAGCAGCTAACTGGCTTGAAGTACCCACTTTGTTTACTAAAAGCTATGTTACTGCATAAACAATCAGGAATGATGCTGAACGTGGTAAAGAAAGAAATCATAGCCATCTCTTGCTTGCTACAGGATTAAAACTATCTCCAGATTATCTGTAAACATTAGAGAACTGATTTGCTGATTTGGAACAAACCTAATGGTACCTGTTCAAAGACAAAGTCAATATTGTACTGACTTGCTAGTTATGGGTTAGCCACACTTCTGTTTCTGTCTGTTAGTGTCTAATTGCTCGCTGGTCTGCAACTCAGAGGAGAGCACTGCAATGGTTAAGGCACGCATGCTGAGTGAGGGAAGAAAATGAGCATTCTATGTTAATCAAAAAAATTCATAAGCTCAAAATTTGTAAGATGTGCATGTTCAGTGAATATTCACATGTAGGTAATCCAAGTTCAGTTGTTTTCTTAAGAGCATCCTTTCTTGTCTTACATCTCATAACATAGAAGTGTTAATAATGTGGCTTTTGGAATTGGGATTTATGTTATGTAGTTGAATGAAATGTAAATTTGGAGGACATTACAAAATAAGACTTGGCTGTGGTTTCAAAATGACTGTTGAAATAAAGCCTACAGTGGCATTTTGTGACAGAATCACAGAGTGGAAGGGATTGCTGGAAGTCATCCTGCCCTACCCTGTACACAAAAACAGTCACCTGGAGCTGATTGCCCACAAGAAGCCTTTTGAATATCTCCAGAAAGGGATACTCCACAAACTTCATGGCCAGCCTGTGCCAGCACTCAGTCACCCTTATCACAAAGAAGTATTTCCTCCTCTGGTCCTGTCACTGGGCACCACTGAAAAGTCTTGCTCCCTCTTTTTTGCATGCTTCCTTCAGGCATTTTTGTACATTGATGAGATCTCCCTGAAATTTCAGGTTCACTTCTTCAGGTGAAACAGGCTCAGCTTTTTTGGCCTTTCCTCATAGGTCCCCCTAATCATATTTATGGTTCTTTGCTGGACTCTCTCCACTATAGCCATGTATCTCATGTACTTAGAAGACCAGAAAATTATGTTGGAGATAACATTGTTTAAAAATGGTTTTAAATCCACATGAAGTGCATTAACAGCAGAAACTATTAGTGACTTCCTGTAAGAGGCGTATTTAACAGTCACAAATTTACCTAAGTGTTCCTAATGAAACTTCATATTCTAAAACCTGTAGTAACAGCCATATGTAATTGATGAAGCTTGTAACTTAATAAACCACAACATAAACAAAGGTTTCAAACAAAAAAGTATCTGGATTTATGACTTCAGCTATTTTGAAGTCAGGACCATCTACAGTATCTTATGAAGGCAAATCTGTGTCAATCTATAATTGGAATCAGAGTGCTTTGCTTTGAGACAGTTGTCTTGGTATCTCACTTTGGCTGCATTATCTGTACTCTTTGGAGAGGTAGAAAGTGAAGAGCAGTTTTTCTTTCTGTGTTTTCCACTTCCTTTTCACCCTTCTTCCTTCCTTCCTCCCTCCCTCCTTCCCTCCTTCCCAACTGAAGGAAAAAAAGAACAGAGAGATTGAATAGCTTTAGAGTCTCTGATGGAGGGCTAGGATTTTCTGACATTTTTCTTTGTGCTTTCTATCACACTATATTTAAGATAGCAGGTACTGGAAAAGATTATCAAAGAGCAACAATAGTGGTGTCACAAGAAAGTGGAATTTTGAAAAGTTCATTTTTATATGGTTTTGTATCAGAAGTTAATATTTAAACAAAATGAGGCCTCAAGCTATTCTGAACTTAGAATTTTTCCCCAAAAACCAGTCACAGTATATGTATTTTAAGAAATACAGTTTAATAATATGCTGCTGGACTGTTTAATTTTTATGCCTTGGGGTAGCACAGAGCACTATTTCTACTTCTAGAAGCTTCTTCTCATTAGTGTAGTCTCTTATATAGCACCTGTTTTAAACTCCAAACCTGAATCTACAAATGTAAAACCTGACTTTTGAAATATTTGCTTTTTTGAACACTCTTCTTTAAAGGACCTATCAGGATCTCTCCCCAAATTGCTAGAAGCATGAAGGATAAGGGAGGAACAATGTTGCATGGCCCAAACACATGTGCTTTCGTCATTAGCAAGGTACAGCATGACCTCATGTTGACCTCAAAGGTAAATCGCTACCAGGGAACAATTATACATGCCTGTGAAAGCAGCTTAGTTTTGAACAAGAGAATAATTCAGTGCATAGAATAAAATTAAGTTTACAACACTGTCTGCCTTTCCCTTTCTCTGTCTTGTCTCTCTCCAAGTCTCTTCTTGAGAGAATGTTGTTTTTTATATGTGTGTTTGTTGTGAAATAAAACAACTTTTTTAGAGGTCATAATGAATTCCTAAATATGGGGAACTCAAAGGATCTTGTATCCAATTTAGTCAAATTGTACCTCTTACAAGTAATTCCCTTTTTAATGAAAAATTTCATTTGTTATCTAGAGTATTGGTATTGCAGCCTTCAGAATGTATATCTGTTAGGTGGGGAATCTTGCGAAGTTCTGAAATGTATAGATCATTTAGATTTGTGGGAGAGATTTTCTAAATATTAGTAGATTAATTTTTGTGTGCTTATCTTAGACCGCAACACGAACTTATAACATTTTATTTTTTCATAGAAGACTAAATATTCAGTAGCATTATGCGATACATCTCTACATATGATGGAATATTGTTTAGCTAGCAGTTCTGAGCTATTTGGAGAAGAATTGCTGCCAGCATCTTGGAACTGTTAGCCATATCTATCCCATATTATTTGTATAATATAATTGTTAGATGTAAATATTATTTTTTTTCTAGAATGAGAGAGCATATTCCTTCTGTGGAACAATAGAATATATGGCTCCAGATATTGTAAGAGGGGGAGACACAGGACATGATAAGGTATGCTCTAAGTTTATTACTCAAAATAAACTAGTTCTTCAGTCAATATATTGCTCAGTTTGAGGGTTTTTTGTAAAATTGTAAAATATGACATGTTATCTTATTTAAGTATGTGTTATTTAAGGTTGTCCTAAGATTGTTTCCTGTGTCTTCAATTGTATGTTGATGTATTTTCCTCTTCTGATCTGAAGTAAAAGGCATATTTATAAAGATAGCAAGGCTTATTTGTGTTCTGTTCAAAATTTGTTCTAAATATGCTGTGGGACAATAAACTTAGTTGGCACTTATTTGCCTTGGCAAATTCAGAGCGGAAAATGGTTTGTGGCTAATTCTGATACATATTTTAAACTGGAGATCAGAGAAATATGTTCTTTATTGAGGTATGAGATAGGTTATTAATGTTGTAAGTGTTCTCATATTGTAAAATTATTTGGCTTACAACTCAAGTTTTACTACGCAATAAAGTGTCAGTAATTGATGAAAAGGATCAAGGCAACAATAATTAACAGATTATTTTTGACACAAACAAAAGATCCTACTCTCCAAAATAATTCTAAAATATTCATAGATAAGTTATTCTGATTGCTCGCTGTACTGGTAAGTTTTGGGGAATATTTAATCTGTTTTTTTGCTGTAGACTGTTTTTTGCTGTGGATAATTTTCCTTTTACAGCAGCCTGTCTAAGAACTGGAAAAGTCTGACTTTTGCCTGGGAAAGTTCTTTCTTTTCCTTCCCTATGCATTCTGCACCTCTTTTGGTCTGAGTTTACCTTCAGTTAGGGAGCACTGTAGTGGGAACAGCTGGTATCTGGCAGTTTGAAGTAGACCAGAATGACCTCCCTGATTCTTCTACTACACATGAAATAGAGTGTGCTTTGTCTTTTCACTTAGTCATTGTCTCACACCTACCTTGAATTCCACTATAACCGCTTTGTCTTTTTCTACTGTACTGCTTGCCCAGTTGCTATTAAAAATGGAATTAAAAAAACTTAGGAATTGAAGCTTTTTCCTGCACTCTCTTAGTTTAGTCATTCCACCTCCAGAGCATTGCTCCAATTTCTCAGTCACCTTGAAATATGATTGTCTTCTCAAAGCTTACAAATTCAGCTTGTTGCTGACTTAAAGAGGAATCTCTGTGCTGTTATCTTTGGTTTTGTCTGATACTTTCATCAGATGTTGTGCAGTCATACAGTATTCTATAAGGCATAACTTCACAGTTTGATAGTGACTGTTAGCTGATCAATAGGGGTGATTTTGCAATTGTGTACGTGATGTTAGTTGTTTTACACCACACAGTACCTTATCATTGGCAATGTTGTATATGGTCGTTTTAGAAGATTTTTAGTGTATTTTATACTTACTGCATATCTAGCAACTCAAAAAGAGAAAACAAGATTGCTTTAATATGCTGTGCTCTCATTAATCAATATTTATCATCTGTAATCTGTTCTAGATGATTGCAGTGTTTGTCTTAAGGATTTACTCTAGTATTTCAGTATTTATTTTTTTTAAAGTTTGATTTCTGATTCTGCAGATCCTACTTGAGTTTTAGAAAAATACATGCCAAGAAAAAATTATTTGCGATTTTCTGAGCGTTATATATTTACAAAGATAATTAATAACACTACAGAGACTTCTTCAGGTAGTTCTTCTAGACACTGGCTGAATATATTAGACATAAGATTCTGTGTATTTTGAAGCAAAGCCAAATAAAACATGTGGCCAAGTTGTAGTGATTTCAATATATTGTCCTTCTGTATTGTATTAATATTGCCAACATAAGTAAAGCAGAAGTTTGATTTGCAGATTTCATGGCTGTAAACCTGAGCAGTTCAAACACCTGTAATTATTTTGTTGAAAGGATTAAACTGCTCCCTTTGTTATTCATAGTAGCACTCTTCCTTTTGAAAGGAAGAAGTATTTTGTAAGTTATGAGGTATAAGAGAGATGAATAATACGATTAGTATATGGGAAGCCAAATATCCCATGTGTTACCATGGTCCATCTCTCTAAGGCCCCTGAGGTGCAGTGGTGGCACTGGGTGACCATAATTGAACAGTGCCTGTACCATGTGGAGCTGTCTATGCAAAATGGATAGCAGGGAAAGTAACCGGAACCAAAAGGAAGTGAACTTTCAAAGCGGGAGTAACAAGGCTCGTGCTTGATCTTTACTAAAGTTCTTTAACAAACAAAAACACTGCTTTACCCATGATCCATTGCAGCAGTAGGATGTTGGAGACATGGTTCTTCTGAAAGCTTTGCCTGAGTGAAGCAGCAAACAGGCGAAACAAGAACTGGCTGAAATTGTGTTCAAGATTGGAAATGTCATAGATATAATAACAGGAAGGAACAGATTTTAAGCAGATTCCATGAAAATCTCAAGTTTGGAATATCTGAAGCAGATACTACCTAAATGAAAAATTTCAGGAGCTTAAATAGACAAATAGTGGTCCAAATATTTAAACATTCCAAAGTTGTTGTTGTTGCTGGTATTGGTGTTATCATTAACAACAACCAAAAACTGAAGGAAGGGGTGCCATCCAGAGGGACCTGGATAAGTTCAAGAATTGGGCATGCAAATCTCATGAATTTTAACAAGACAAAGTGTAAGGTACCGGGTGAGGGTAATGCATGGTATCAACACAGGCTGGGGATGATCAGAGCAGATCAGAGCAGCCCTGCTGAGAAGGACTTTGGAGTGCTGGTGGATGAGAGGTTGGACATGACCCAGCAATGTGCACTCACAGCCCAGAGAGCCAAATGTGTCCTGGGCTGCATCCAAAGCAGTGTGGGCAGCAGGGCAAGGCCCCTCTACTCTGCTCTGATGAGACCCCAGCTGCAGTGCTGCATCCAGCTCGGGGGTCCTCAGTGCAGGAAGGACATTGACCTATTGGAGTGAGTCCAGAGGAGAGTCTCCAAGATGATCAGAGGGATGGAGCACCACTCTTGTGAGGAAAGGCTGAGAGAATTGAGTTCAGCTTAGAGAAGGCTTCATTGTGGCTTTCCAGTACCTGAAGGGAACCTACAAGAAGATGGCGAGAGACTTTTCACAAGGGCATGTAGTGACAGGACAAGGGAGAATGACTTTAAACTGAAAGATGAGATTTAGATTAGATGTTAGGATGAAATTCTCTACTGTGAGGCTGATGAGGTACTGGAACAGGTTGCCCAGAGAAGTTTTGAATGATCTGTACCTGGAAATGTTCAAGGTCAGGTTGAACGTGGCTCTGAGCAACCTGATCTAGTGGAAGGTGTCTTTGTCCGTGGCAGGAGGTTGGAACAAGATGGTATTTAAGGTCCCTTACAATCTAAACCATTCTATGTTTTCATAGCATTTTCAGGTGCCTGAAACTGAACTGTGGACTGTGATCTTAAATTGTGCTTTTTGGACATTCCTTAATTTCGTTCTCCAGCTCATAAAAGTTCAAGTTCCACTACTTAGCAAGCCTTAGGTTCCTCTGTTATTTTGAGTATGTATTAGAATTCATATCACATCACAATGGTAAAAATCAAACAGAATTCTGTCAGGAAAACAAAAGGAACTTTAGGAGTTGGTGGAAAGGGTTCAGCTTGAGAAATTAGTTAAAGAAGCCAGGTGGAGAGATTTCAATATAAAATTAATTTATCACAGAAAATAACTTCAGTCAGTACTACATTTATTTATGCTTTGTTGTATCCTGTTTTGCTTTTGTATTTGTATATAGGTAGATTCTTCCTATGCTAGTTGCTTTCTAAGTGGATTGTTCAGTTCCTTCTTTTATTAACAGTTTTACTTCAGCGAATCATAACATACATAATTACTGTTGTTCTGTAGGCTGTTGATTGGTGGAGTGTTGGTGTTCTTATGTATGAATTATTAACTGGAGCATCACCATTTACAGTTGACGGAGAGAAGAATTCCCAAGCAGAGATTTCTAGGTAAGATTCAAAGCAGTGAAGTATGTGCTTGCTAACAGATGATCCTTATGCCATAATATATGTTTTGTGAGAGTTTGTTAATTTAAAATCTAGGAAGAAAGTGCTGTCATGGTAACATTTTATGTGCTCCAGTTCTGTTCAATAGAATGACATTGGAAAGATAGGTTTTATTAGCTAATAGGACTGACTTTACAAAAGAGCTGTTTTGTTTGAACTATGGTGGAGCCACAGCCTTGTAGATACTTAGCCCTGTTGCATGTTTACTATTGAAAATGAACTCAAATGAAGTATCAAAGTATATGTAAATAGAATTATCACATTCCAAATCTTAATACATTAGAGATATCTTTATCTAGAGATACTTTTTTTATCAGCTCTTGCTAGGTTGTTCTGGCAGACTGCAGATTTAAAGTGTCAGAATGTACCCTACTCCCACCTTTTTATTACAAGTAATAGTTTTCTTATTACTGTATAGCATGAAACAAAGATCTTTTCTAGCCCCACTTGCATATCTGAGAAGAAATGAATATGATACTTACAGAAATGAAATAAACTATACCATACTTATCTTTTACATATCAACTTTTCGTTACATTCAGTGATCTCCACATTTTAAAGGTTTGTTTTCAGTAGCTGTATAGAAGCATTGGAGCACTTTTAAAAGACAAAGCAATAAGCTTCCCCAAAACTTATTACTGAAATCTCCCCGAAAACAAGTCTCCTTTTATTGAATTTCTTTTGGGGCAGGAAGTTGAGGTCTTAAATTGCTCAGATTACTAACTGCTGTCAAAATGAGCTTGTAAGTCCAGTCCCCAAACTAAGAATAGTCTGTCTTCTGTTGGAAGATATTGTCCTGGTTCTGACCCTCACCTGAAATCACTTGATATTTAAGGTTGTAGTGGATGGTAGAACGTACCCCAATTATTTAGATAATTTATTTTACTTAAGTTAAAAATTCAGGCAATTTCTTGTGAGATTTTTATTGGTTTTTTACTTCTCTACCACACCAGGAAACTTGGACAGTCAGTAGAAAAAATACAGGGGAGAGGGGAGTCCATTAATGAAAGAAAATTCAGGGCTTCACCCACTTGGTCGTTATATTGCAGTTAAAATCTCAGCTACCTCTTCCTGCCCTATTTAAGGTTAAAAGTTTTGTTGACCGGTTTCTTATGCCATGGCTGAATTTGGTAATTTTGATTCCCAAGATTTACTAGATTATTACTCTGAAGGAGTAATAATTTTTTTTTATTTTTTTAAAACGAGAACCTTGAACTGAATTTTATAGAGATAGTTTCCCAAAAACTGGGAAACTTTTTAGTTATGTGTTCTGCAGGACTGGACTTTCTTTAGGTAGGCCCTTCTGTGGTTTTTATGATAATAATATTTCTGGTATTGTGCAAGGTTGTTAGCATCTGTCCTCTGACAGCTAATAACTTGCTTTCTTTAGCTGTGGCAAGTTTACTTGTTGCTGTCCAGTCTGTTTTTGTTTTGGTGGGTGTTTATGCTACACATTTATAGACAGCAGTCCTATAGTATTTCAGTTTTTATTTTGATAAATTTAGAAGTTAAATTCTTACAGTTTCCTATATTGAAGATGTTCCCCTGTCTTCCTGTTTCCTGAAAAAGCCTTTTTTAAACTCAGCTTCTGTTTTTCTTTCTTACATATGGACAATTTATTCTTGTTGATGTTTCAAGAAGATCTTAGAATGAATAATTTACCGTCTGAACAAAAAAATACTTCTTCCTATTTCTTGGGTTCCTCTTGTTGATGCCAGTGCTGGTCAGATAAATCTAATTCCTTTTTCTCTTCTGTTGCTTTCAACTTATGACCCTCTGGTTTATAGTTCTTCCCAGCTATATAGCTGAAATCTTCTTATTCCCAGCTATATGACTGCATTTCAGACTAGATTTTATCTGTCTTGTGTTACTCCTGTACTCATAAATCCCAGTGGTTTCTAAATCCTTTCCATTGATAGCAATTTCTTTGTTGGATGACTTCAGTGTTATGTGTCTGCAGTTTATGTCATGAATGTTACATTCCTTTTAAGAACATATGAGAACATTGCTGCTGCCCTGGCTGCTGCACTGAGTCGTGTGGAACCTTCTGGGGAATGGTGCCTTTGGGAGCATCAGGAGTGTGCTTGGAGCTTTTCCTGAGGGTAGCGTAGAGAAGGCAAACAGAAATCAAGTAGTGACAGTTGCCCCACTGATAATGAAATTACTGGCAACAGGCACAGAGACATGAGTTGGTACAAACTTCTTTCTTGATAGCAAGGTTGTTCTAACCAGAAATTACGTTGGTTAACCTAAATATGCTTAAATATGCTTAAACTTGCCAATTGCAGCAGACTTAGAGAATTCAGTTTTGCTCACAAGCAAGTTTAAGCTTGAGTTTAAGAAAAAAAAGTCATCTTCTAAATGGATCCAGGTCCTTCTTTTATTTTATCTAGGTAGGAAGTAATCTTAGATATTTTTAGATAATTTTACTCCCTCATGTGGCACAATGGCTGTCTGGTGTTAAATTTGAGCACAAAACTTTGTTCTAAAATATCTCTCCAAGGGAGAGTTCAATTCTTGTGTCGGAAACACTGTGTAGTTTCTATTTTTTTATTTTTTCTCTTTCTGATGGGAAATTGTGTTGTTCTTTTACCATAATCTTTTTGGCACTACTGTGGACTTTAGTGGAAAATGCAAACTTCGCCTTTTATCTCTGTCTCTGAAGACTTCTCGTTCACATGTTTTGTGTTACAGGTTATTAAACTTGATTCAGTTAAAAAAAAAAATCACATAACTACTAATATCCCTCCTCTTCTAGTGCTCCCTCTCCCCTTTCTTTTCCCTTGCTCCAAAATCTTCCTTTCATTTCTGAGAATTCTGAACTAATCTTGCTGCAGAGCCAGGGATAAGAGCCATCCTGCAAAAGAATAGGCAAGGGCTGGGATTGACTACACACCCAATATTTTCACTTTGACTATAAGTAGTTCGTAGCATTGAATTGAAAGACGGACAAATCCATTTTAGGGGGCTGACTTTTGAAGGTCCTGTCATGTACGAGATTTAAAATGGCAGGAAGGTTTTAGAGTACTAGTTTGCAGCTGTGCAGCAGTTTAGAAAATCTTACAAGCTTTAGGGTTATGAATAGATCGGAACTTTTTTTTCATGCATGTATATATATCTATAAAATAATCTATAGAAGTATATTATGTCATATAAGCGTACTAACACCAGTAGCAGCCCGTGGTCTTTATTTGACATAGTTGGTTATACTTTGTTTAAACTTCATGGAGGACAGTTGAAATTTGACAATCTGTTGTGATGCTGTGGAGATACTTCATCTATGATCCTGTAAGAAACCTTTTCTTCATAGAGCTGTTGGGAAGATGCATAATAGCTGTATACTGGGATGCCCTTCTTTGTTGATTTCATTTTTTAATCAATGACTCACTTTAGTGATTGCTAGATCTTTTAAATGATGTAACAGTCATTAAATCCAACTTCTAATTTGCATGATTTCTTCTAGGTATTTTGTCCTAGAGCTTTTAGCTGCTTATCTGTAATATACAGCATTTTTATGTTTAGATGCACGTCAGAGTGGATCAGTGAGTCTGCCTATAGATCCATTCAACCGTTCAGTAAAACAGATGGTTTTAAGAAAGTTTTAGATATGGTAGCAAAGTTTCTGGCTTGCCTGGAACCAGAGACACACATACATATCTGACCGTTCCAATATGGAATAAAAGAACAAGACAGTTGGGCATGACTAATTCTGAGGTGACAGGGTCATTCTCAAATATGAGGATGAAAACTGTTTTGGAAGTCTTATCCATTTGTCTTTTAACAGGGTTACAGCTCGGGGTTGCTTCCTCTTACCCATCTGGATGTACAGAGAATATGTATCTTTTTCATGTTTATAACACAGTGTTTCAATCTACAGACAAGTTTAGGAGAAAACAATCTGGAATGAGTTGTCTCCTCTAAAAAGGGTTCCAACAATCCCTTTCTGCCAATAGGAAATGAATACTAGTGGATCAAAGTGGAAAAGCCTTTTCCAATGATTTATTGGCAAATAGAATGCCCACAAGGCATGTGAAAAAGGTAAATAAATGCTAGAGATTAAACTGTCAGACCGTACCACGTCTCTCTCCCACATTAGAACAAAAACCCAGAATGCCAGGGAAAGGAAAAAAAACCAAACACCAGCTCTCCACATGGTAGGCAGAAGGTAGTGGCTCATCTCTCAGGGGAAAAAATCCAAAAAAATAAACAGGAGATTTAAACAGCAGTTTGGACAAAAAGGTGGGAACCTGACTCTGATGTTGGTCCCTTCATTTCAGCACATGAAGCAGGTGCGGTTGGTGTGTCTTCTCCCACTGGCTCAGCTTTCATGTATGCAGCCAAGATGGAGCAGCCCCTCTACTCCCGCTGGTCCTGACCGACTCCTGTCTCCCAGGTCCCTTTTTCTCTTGTCTTAGAATTACACAAACTGTCCAGTTCACCTTGGAAAGGTTTCCGAAGGTTTGCTGCTGCAGCTTATCCAAGGCTAGGGAAAAGGAAAACAACTTGCCTGGCCTAATGAAAAAAATCAATCTAGCCAAGCAAAAAAACCAGACCCCTCAGCCTCCAGGACACCTGGGCAGTGAGGCTTTGAAAAAAAATCCACCAGACCCCAAGGCTCACACCCCCATCACCTCCCCCCACTCCCTCACCTTAATGATGCAGCACTCATTTTTGGGCATAAAACAGAGGGTCAGGGAACAGACTATCATCATAAATCACCCCAAGACACACAGTTCTCAAGGCACTGTAGAATTAGATTAGGCATCTCCTTTTTTCCCTTATCATCCATTAGTGTGTCCTTTGTGTTATCATGTGTATTCTTGGTCTGTAGCATTTGTAAGGAAAACTCATCAGAGGCCAATTTCCTGAGGAACAATATCAGTGGGGTTGCTCCTAGTTCTGCATAGTCTGCCATAGAGAAGGGTGAGATGGAAATGATTCATGCCAAGTGTTAAACTTTTTGACATATGCAAGAGTTGCTTCTCTGAGTGTTCAGTACAGCCAGAGTTCTCTCAGCAGCAGGGTAATCTCAGCTTGCTCGGAGGGCTTATACCAGGCCAGGAAAAGCAATAAATACAGCAGAGCATTCCTTCTGCTTTCCCAGTTGCCACTTGGGATACTTTTCTTCCTGCTTGCATATGTGGCTCTTACTGGATCTGCCATGAACAACGTGGACAACCCCATAAACATGAAATGTACAAAAGTAATTGAGAAAAGGAAAGGGTCATTAATGCTAAAGGATACAGCTTTACAGAGATGCACACATCCCAAAAAGAATTTTGATATGTGCAGCTTCCTTCCTCTGAACACGGTATGGGCTACTGTTAGAGCCTTGAGTAACCTTCAGTACAGCACTTCAGTAATGCTGAACTAGTGAAACCAGACTCTCTTCACTTGATCAAGCTGCTTCACAAATTTCTGCTGTCTCACATGTTGATCCAATCTGGACTTCCTTTTCTGGCAGCTTAATTTCCATCCTAATTAATGTGACTGCTGTTTCCCATACTTCAATTCCATGATAATTTTATGTAGCTCCTGGAACTTCTAAAGAAGGTAGCTTTGGTCTTCAGTACCTCTGTAATATGGTTCATAATCCAGAGCATCATCAGTGTTTTCTAGTATCAGTCAACCTCAAAACTATTTTTGAATTAAAGCCACTGGTACCTTACGTGAATCTTCTTGTAATGGAACATGGCAAAATGCTGCCTTTTCTGCAGTGGGTTCTAGGAGGGTCAAGAGCTCGAAGATATTTCTCAATATAAAAGTTACTGTATATCTGCTGGAAATACTGTGCAGCAGAGAGGAAACAGTTTAGGAGATTCCTAGAGTGTATGGAAGAGAACTTACTCTAGAATTTCCCTTTTAATTTCTAAGGACATCCCAGAGTTTCAATCTTATTGCTTTAGAAATTAGTTTTAAAAAAATACTGATTGGAGGGGCTTTCTTCCCTTCCGAAAGCCCAAAGAGAACTTGTTGTTTTCCAGGATCTTTGTTACATACATCTTGGTTGATAAAGAAGCTTCTTCAGAATTCTCTAACTGCAGTGATTTTCAAGCCATGAAAACATTGTAGATTTCATTGGCCCTCCTGTAAATGAGGACATTTTTCATTCAATGTGTCCTATCTTCTGTCTCTAGAACAGGAAGGTTTTCTTACTTCCTTAACTGCCTCCCCTTTCTGAAACTGGGTGATTTCAGAAGAGACTGAATCTTTACTTCTCCACCTCTCCTGCAGTGTAAGAATACTCTTGTTTAATGATGTTTAAATTTGCAATTAACATCCCTAATTAAAAAATTGTTTTATAATAATGTGCTTTCTTCTTCTTTTCTGTAAAGTGAAATGTGTCTGGAAGTTGAAGAGAAGTCTTATGGTTGCTGCTACTTCTGCTAGCAGAAAGACTGTGATTTATGATGCCTTACTGGTAGACATACATCATTTAAAAGCAGTCCTGGATCTGTACACCATCTTAAAATTCAGCCTGTATTTTCCTAACTCCTTTCAGCATTACTTAAACCAAGAGGCTAGCTTGCTTTCTTTTTGTTTGCTTGAAATTGGATACTATGTCTGTAGAAGCTACCCCTGGGATCTGCGCATTTTGAACTTGGTTTTGTCCTTCCACACAGCCAGAACAGGATTATTTAGGAAGCAATCTGTTTGCATCTATTTTTGGATTAATCCAAGAAGCTAGAGATTTCAAGATAAAAATTTTCTCATGGGATAACTAACTCTAAGGATATGTCATACAGTAACTCTAAACAAAATTTAGGAATGTCCTGCAGTGATCAACTTAAGCTCTGAGTATCTATCTATCTATCTATCTATCTATCTATCTATCTATAAAAAATTATATTTTATCTATATATAAATATAAATATATTATAAATATATAATAAATGTAAATATAAATTTTATATATATATATAAAATAGCTGATATCTTAGTATTGCCACAAATTCATGTCATTTCAGCCTCAGTCTCTCATGGCTTCAAAATCTTTCAGTTTGTGTTTAGTGGAGGCACTGTAAGCCCTACTATGAAGTCACCACAGTGAGAATATGCATATATATATATATATATATAAGAATATATACCAAGCTGTATATGACCCAGCAATGTGGCCATGTGGCAAAGGCAGCAAATGGTATCCTGGGCTGCATTGCACAAAGTATTATCAGGTTGAGGGGTATGATCCTTCCTCTCTAGTCAGCACTGATGAGGCCATGTCTGGAGTACTGGTTCTACTTCTGATCTCTCCAGTGCATGAAAGTGATATATTGGACATACTGGAGAGAGTTCAGCAAAGGGCTGATGACAATATGAGGAAAGGCTGAGAAGGCTGGCACTCCCCCCTGGAGAAGGGAAGGCTCAGGGACACTTCGATAATGTGCATAAATGCCTGAACAGAGTGTACAAGGAGGGGGAAACCAGGCTTTTTCAGTGATGTTTGGTGACAGGACTGGAGATAGGCACCACAAATTGAAACACAGGAAGTTAACTTTGAGCTCTAGAAATACGTTTCTTCTGTGAGTGTGACTGAGTACTGCCACAGGCTGCCCAAAGGAGGTGGTCAAGTCTCTCTACTTGGAGATACTCAAAGGGTTTCTGGACATGGTGGTGAACAACTGGCTCTAGGTAACTGAGTTGAGGGAGTTGGACCAGATGATCTCCAGAGATCCATTCCAGCCTCAACTCTTCTGTGATTCTGTATGCTAAAAGGTTTTTTGTGTCTCTATTCTAAACCTGTTCATGTGTCTTTAGATGTGTTAGTTTCCTTTAGAGTCCTTAGCTCCAGTATTTAGATTTGGAGTAACTGAAGGAAAACTTGCCTACCTGTTTGTATAGAACTGTGGGAACTACAGATATAAAAGAGAGATATTGAAATGTGATTTTGCTTAGGTGTCCAAGGTTTTAACTTACACTGGCACAACGTGATGGTTTCTAGTTCTTGTATTGAAAATGTGGCGAGGTGTCTGTTCAGTTTCTCTTTACCATTTTGAGGGAAACACTGCCCACCTCCTTTGAGTCATCTTTTCAGTAATCTGGATAGTCCTAGCCTTTTTATAAAACTTCCTATAAAACACATTCTATGTTTCTGATTAGTCTTATTACTGTTCTCTAAAACTTCCAGTTATAGTGTTTCCTTTTGAGACAAGGGCATGAACACTGCATGCAACATGGAGGGTGAAGGCAAACCTCCAATGGCCCAAATATGGGATTTTTTTTCTTTATTTTCTAATACTTTTTAATATTGGAATTATTTTTTGTTTAACTGATATATTAGGCATCAAGTTGATTTCTTTGTGGAGCAACCTGTTGCAGCTGAAAATTCTTTTGAATAGTAAACTCAGTACATAAAATGAAGATTGTTCTCCTTTTGTGGATTGAGTTACATAATTTATGTCTTCAGATGTTGTGTTTCATGTCCACAATTCCTTAAACCTTCCCATATTTAAAAAAAGGTTGGTTTCATATTTGGCATCCTCCTGCTTTTGGGTACAGCAGAAGTTTAAGTGAAATGCTAGCACTTCCATTAATATGGTAACTCTTTAACTCTCAACATTTCAAGTAATTACCACCGTGTTATTTTGTTTGTTTTAAAGGAGAATATTGAAAAGTGAGCCACCTTATCCGCAAGAAATGAGCGCTCTGTCTAAGGATATAATTCAGCAGCTTCTAATGAAAGACCCCAAGAAGAGGCTAGGTTGTGGTCCCACTGATGCTGATGAAATCAAACAGCATCCCTTTTTCCAGGTAAAGCAGACAACAAAATTCACCAGATCCCACTTATTCTGCATTAGTGCCTGTGAAATTGAAGTCTAAGGAAAGTCTGTTGTTCTATTAACAGAACAGTTTAGAGACATTCATTGCATGAATAATTGCACTGAAGTTAGTAAGACTATCCATGTGTTTGTATATAGGGATTTTGTGTGTATTTAGAAGGGCATGCTAGGTTTTTAATATATTCTGTCTGTATCTATCAGTTACTTGAAGAAGCTAAAAGACACGCTGCTTAAATCAGGTTTAAAGCAAAACACTGAAATTGTGTTATCTGTTGGGTTTTTGTTTGAAAGGGTTTTTTAAAGATCACCCTTAGCATTATTAGTAAAATTTGAACATTGATAAAATTCACCAAACTCCTCTATTTTCCTTGGCTTAGTTAAATCTTTAGTCTTGTTTAGTAAATTTTAATTCTGTTGAGATTTCAGTGTATTAACATTTGCTTTCAAACCATGATGAAGATTGTATTTGCATACAATAATGTTCTGTCCACCATGGTTAAAATTGTATACTTTCTTTGAAAAAAATAATTCCATATTTATGGTGCTTCTGAAGTTAAGTAGAGTTAAACAGAGTTAAACTTCCTTAATTCACGGTTCGTTTTGGGAGATACATTTGTCATCATGTAACACTTTCTGTTCTTTACTTAATTTCAGTTCCACTCCTTTACAGTAAAAGGGCAGTTTTCTTATAACGGCTATTTCTATGCTTCCTCTTTCTAGTCCTGCCTTTAAGTAAGAATTTGGAGGTTTATGGTCTCAGGGCTCTGAAAGCTGACATCAGTAATTAAGCATAGAAATTGGCAATGAAAAGTTGAAGATACTACATGCATGCACTATGAGTTACAAAAATATAAATATTGCTTATTCTGAAATAGAGAAAAAAATTCAAGGACCATCACACTAATTGTTTGGCACATCTCCACTGTTTAATTATGTTAATTTTCTTTTTGATTGGATTCTGCCTACGTACAAGTAAGTATGATACTGCTTGTCTTTAACTAAGCAAATTAGTAGAGCATAATTTGAATGTTTTTCAAAATGGCAAAGGGTGTTAGGACTGTGGGTCTGGACAAGTCTCTTATTCCAATATCTCTTTCTGTAAAATTTTCATTAAATTCAAGCTTATTTTCCTGTGTTTTATTTAGAATATGAATTGGGAGGACTTAGCTGCCAAAAAAATACCAGCTCCATTTAAACCAGTAATCAGAGATGAATTGGATGTCAGTAATTTTGCAGAAGAGTTTACAGAAATGGATCCAACATACTCTCCTGCAGCAACCCCTCAGACTTCAGAAAGAATATTTCAGGTATTTTAAGAACTCAAATTAATTTTTTTAAGAAAGTTATTATTGAAAAATTCATCATGTATAGATAGCTTTGCTTTTTTTACCTCCTGGCTATTAAGTTTTTGGAATTAATTGTGCAATTTCTAGTTCCAGTTCCCAGGGCTTTTTGTTCAACAATTGCAAAATGAGAGAGGTGGAAACAGTCCTATTGCAAATATGAAATTCCTTGTTTCTCTGTTCCCAGCTGAATGTCCTACTTGCTGGACTGAAGTCAGTCTGTTCTTTATTGATTCTTTGTACCTTATGAGTCTTGTCATCTTGGCTCCATCAGCCTGGTCTGCCAGCTTCAACAAGAGCAATGTGGTTTACCCATTTCCACATTATGTGCTAGTTGAAGTAATCCTCTGGAAAGTAGGAACTACCTGCAGAGCTGAAAGGAGGTCCTCCACATTTTGTAGGGGTGCTCTAGTTACTCGACTGATGTAGCCAGATGGGTAACAAAGCTTTCCTTACTGTTCTCTCTGTGCTATTAAAGAGCAGACTTAGACTACACAGTCTAGATGTCAAATGGGCAGGAACAGCTCATGTGCAGCCAAGTTGGTACCAAAGCTGCAGAGGTGAACAGCAGTTTGGATTGTGTTCTCTTCTCCCCTCCTTGTGCTTTGCTGTTTTTTATTGTCTGCTTTTGAGTAGCTTAATCCTTAGGGTACAGGAATATAGTGTCATATTTTGGAACTTGTTAGATTTGCAGTGACTGTAGCAAGCAGGTTATGTGTGTCTTAATAACATCTGATTCACCCTGCAGTGGTAGTCACAGCTGTTGTTATTATACTCAAACCGGGCACGTTGTTGCCCACACGCATTGATATAAAGTTTATCCATTTAAAATTGTTGGATGCTTCCATCACAACATACAAACTATTTCATGCCTTAACTTTAAGCTGTCCTGGGAAGCTGGCTGGTTTGAAGTACAAGCCTGTATCACTATTTTAAAGCAATTGTAGCTGAGCCAGATTAGCATTAATTAGAATTCTTGTAGTATTATTGTTTTGTCTTTAACTGTGGAGGATCATGTAACTAATTCCAGGAAGATACCTATTCATGTTGAACAGAGTAAGTTACAATTTCTCTATTATAGTACAAAAATTCTGATTTCTTGAAAAATTCTTTTGAAACTTCTGATGTTTAATATGGATTATAGTAGTTTATGTGCAACAATATCAAGCTATACCCTTTTCTGATGTTTCAATTTCATAGGGATATTCTTTCGTTGCACCTTCTATTTTGTTTAAACGCAATGCAGCTACAGTAGATCCTTTTCAGTTTTATGTGGGGGATGAGCGACCTGGAACTACAACTATTGCCAGAAGTGCTATGATGAAGGTAATAATAATATCTAGACTTAATCTGGTTAAATTAAAACTTTTTATAACTTTCCAAGTAGCAATCATAAGTTAGGCTATGGATTACGAAACAGCCATCATTCATTTATCAATTCTCTGTAATGGCTCCTCAAATGATTCAAGCATCTGATGATCCATCACATCTTGCATGTGATACTATTAAGAAGTAGTGAAGTTTAATCTGAAAAATGAGATGATTGTCTAGTTTTCCAGAAGACTGACGTACAGGAGAAACAATAGTAATAATCATATGATTCCTGATAGTTCTTATTCAGCCAACCACTGTAGATATTTCTGAAGCTACTTTAATTATATATTAATTCTGTCTATGTTATATTTACCCAAAAGAGTGTATAGTTGTGTGAAGCCTTATAAGAACACATGCTATTGTGATGTCCTCAAATGAGCACATAGTTTTGTGAATAAATGTTATGTATGACCATCTTCGATCCTGTTTGTCTGAATATTTTGTATCTTCAGCTGTTGTAGTAGTAATGATTTATTTAGTGATTGTTTGTTTAATGTAATGTAAGCTTTATTCTTTGATTGTTAGAATAATGTTTATGCATTTTATTCAATAAAATTTAAGGTTATATTTTAATAACAAGAGAGCTCTTTTACAGTTTTAAATGTAGATGAAAAATTCTCATGAAATTTTACTCTTTGTCTTTGACTGTGTATACTAAAAGTATTCTGCAAAACTAAATACAGACAGTTTCCTAACAGGACTCTCCATTTTATCATCATTATGAACTGGATCTGAAAGAGAAACCATTGGGAGAAGGAAGTTTTTCCATTTGTCGAAAGTGCTTACACAAGAAAACTAGCCAAGAGTATGCAGTAAAAATAATTAGCAAAAGGTATAAATATTCTATAAGACAATAAAAATATTTTCTTTGCTTACTGTCACCCATGGAGTAGAATATTGTTCACTACATTTTTAGAAATAGAAAAATAACTTTAAAATTATTTCCTGCTCTATGAATCTACAGAAACTTATTGTAACCTTATGACTGTTAAAAGATTCTGAGACTCTTTTGAAAAAAAATGTTGTTCTAGTTGGGACACAAGAAGAAACCTAGAGAGAACTTTTCTGGTTCCTAGTTGTATTTTACCATTATTTCCCCTAATTTTGTCCTAACAAAGTAAGGTATAAGGTTCTTCCATCTTGATACTTAAGTGAACTGAACGTAGGCTTATGCTAGCTCCCTCTCCTAAGCAGCCCAATTGATTGCCTAGGATACTGCTTTTAAGAATGGTCTGCAGTGTAGGTTGCATCACATCTAAGTGTGTGTGTGTTAAAATGGAATTAGACTATGGAATTGTAAGTTGCATCTTGTTTCCTGGGTGTTCTGAAGAGAACAACAAAATGGAAGCAGCTGACTTGCTTTGTGCACGGGTACCATCTGGTTCTCTTCCAGAACGGATATCTCTGGGAGTTTCTACCCAGAGAAAAATAAAGATAAGGGATTATTTGAGTAGCAGATGGATTTTTGCCTTCATTTTGCAGAGTTCATTAGTAAGAACATCCCTAGTGCATTGTAGAATGCTGGCAGGAGAGTAAAAATGTTCTGCAATCAGAATGATAATTCACAGTGATCTCTTGCCCAAGACATTTGGCTGTACCTCTGTTTTCCCAGACTCTAGAAGAAGTTGTCCACCAGACCTAAGTGTCTGTCATTTCATCATATGCTTTTTGAGTAGGACAAGTTCAAGAACAAGAAGCTAAGTGTAGGTGTCTGAGTTAGTTTTCTGAGGTCTGCTAAATGGAAGCCTACCTAAAACTGTCTTGCACTGGAAGTGGGATTCAGTAACTTAAACATAGACATCTACGTAGTGCCATTTTAGCATCTTGTTGGTGTCTTCTCTGTCCTCCGGTTCCCATCAGTCTTGTGACTACTACCTTTTTGTAGATGTCTTCATGGCTGATGTCATCTTCCAGGCTCTTCCTTCCTATGCTTAGGCCACTGAATCCTACTCTTTAGGTATGTATGTTACAATGAACTAGTTCACCCTGTAAGATGGATTCACAGGAATTTCAGTCATTATAAAGAGACCTTAAGTGGTGTGTGGTACACACCTATGTTGGATATTTTAATGTGAAGATCTCTGCCATGTGTCTACACTCACAAGTTTTTTCTGTGGTACTAGCAGAGCTGTAGGTTAGTGCTCCCATCTCATCTTAACATAATGTGTGTTTTGTTTCTGGATAAGTGAGCAGACTAGTATTGACTTTTCCCCTGGAACTTAACTTTTAGAAATTATGTCCCTGAATTATATTACTCATGGGTTCTTTTGCTCTTTCTCCTTCATCTTGGTGGCTCAGGCTAACCAAAGGTAAGAAGTGATCTATATACAGAGATTTTAAAATTTTTTTTAGAATTGCAGGGTGTGAGCAGACTCAGCATGTTTGTACAGTATTTAGTTAGCAGTAAACCCACACTTCGAACAGTTGGCCGAAATCCAACTTGAATTAGAATCTGTAAGTAATATTGCTCTGAGGATCACACCACTAAAATCTTGCTAAAAGTATGATAAGTTTCTAGCAACTTTTTTGCCTCAAAGTCAGTTTTTCACTCCTACCAGGCAAACGTGCCCCAAAAGGGAATCTTACACCTAGGGAAACCTTTTCATGATACTTGAGGTGAAAGCTCAGGTAAACAGTTCCTCTGTGGTGTTGCTTTTTTAATAGTGTGGACCTGCTCCCAGCCAACAATTTTAGGTTTATCTGTATGTCTTATGACCACTGAAACAATATAAGCCTACTTGAGTTACTGTTTTAGAACATCCCATTTATTTCTCACAAGGTTGTTTAAAATCTGAGATAACTATTTATGGAGGGGAAGTATTCAGAAAAGCCCATGAACAAATTTCAAAGGTTTGTGCCCATGATACTGAACCTTTTTCATCCGTTTCCAAAATCTGCTTCCTTCTGATAGTAGTTTAGGGGGAAAGACTCTGGTTTTAATTCCTTAAGGTCCAGAAGTCACTTTCAGTTAAAAAACTTGAGCAGCAGAGATGCAGGTGGAAAAGCTTCGTTTACTTGTTGATTATATGAAGCCTGCAGAAAGATAGAATTCTCATTGTGGTTCTCATCCTAATTAGGAAAAAAAAGCAACCAAAAATTAAGAATAAGTGTGGTAAGAGATTCTATCTCTGTTACCTATAAAGCCATTCTCTAAATCAGTACAGGATTAGCCTTTCTGGGAGGGAGTTTTGGCAGAAATATTTAGGCATTATTTGCCAAAAATAAATCAATATATCTAACTAGTGGAAAAAAATGTTCTGCTCTGTCACCATTCATGTAGTTTTTATAACGATTGCCATTTTCACTTTTTATGGCTAGAGATTTCAGTACTTGAAAGAGAACTTATGCAATGATTTCTCTGGAGATAGTCTCTTATCTCTTCCATTTCAGATTTTTACAATGGTCTGTTTAGGAGTTCATTTGTATAACACATTTCATATATAGATGATGTTACTTTTTTTCTAGTAGAACTTGTTTCCATATAATTTTGGAAGTGCTTGTCCCCATTAAGAATAGAAAAGAATTGGGCCAAGAAAAAGGTGAACTAACAAATATTGGTAGTAACAGAGGTGAAGTCAAATTGCTCTGGACTAAGGGCATGGTTTGTTTTAGATTGAAACTATTCTATATCACATCAGCTTTTGCTGTAGGAAGTTGCAGTTGTGTTAAAAACATTGTTTGAATTGGGTGTGGGTTTTTTAATGGACTAAATTGCAGGTTTATGGGGAGAGTTTTTCTCCACTTTTAATATGCATTTAATTGTGTTCAAGTGGTTGTAATAGTAAAAAAAAATGGACTGCAAGCAGTTAAAAAATAACACTTGGAATGTACAATTTACTCTGTAAAATTGGTACAAAATGACTGCTCAATTTTTCCAGAATGGAAGCCAACACCCAGAGAGAAATAACAGCTCTGAGACTCTGTGAAGGACACCCGAATGTAGTGAAGTTACATGAAGTTTTTCATGACCAGGTATTTTTAAGAAACTGTAATCAGCACCTACCAAACATATTGCCATGTGTCTTCCGAAGAACTTTTTGGACTTGAGCATACTGTAACTGTGGAGGCAACGTTTTTCTTATGGCTTTTGTCTAGTCAGTACAGAAAATGAAGCAGAAATTCTGCATTCAAGCAATCTTGTAGTTACTCTAGCAAATCAAAACAATATGTGAAAAAATTAGAGGCTTAGATTCTGTTCATTGTTCTGTTTTGTCTTTGTTTACCATCATACAATGTGTTCATGGCCCAATTTCTGAAATGTGTTATCTTTCCCCCAGGGTCATTATAAACCTTAAAACAGTATTTGTGAGTTAATTAAGAAATGTTGCATATGAAGATTATATATCTAGTGTCTTTTCCTACACATTAGTAACTTAGTGGAGATAAGCAAATAGCTTGCCAAATTACCAAATATGAAAGTAGAGCACCTATTTGAAAATCTGTTAAGATTGGTTTATTTAGATACCTTAATTGTCTTTTTTCCTTTAATGTAATACAAACTCCACAGTATGTAATAAAAAATAATTTGATCTGAATTGGAAGTTGGCCCTCTTTTGAGCTAGGGTTTGGACAGCTCCCTTCCAACCTAGACTACTCTGTGGCTTTGGTCTATGATTTTGTAATGGGGGAAGGGCTCTCTTGCCTCTCTGCATATCTCAGCCTGTCCCCCTCGTGCTGTTTGTACTGGGACCTGAGAGCTCGTGTAGAGCACTTTAAAAGCAGCTGAGAGGATACACTGTCTGTAGCGTAATTTTTAATGACAAGAAAACCCTTTTTTTACATATATGGACAATATGAGTACACATGTAGAACAGGACATTTCTTTCAGTTTCCTTTAAATAAAATGAATATAGTAAATCTAAAAAAAAGGTTCTCCAGACTGCTCTGCCACTGAATAGGCTGCTCTCAACCAATGAACCCAATGTATTTTTAGCTACTTATGGTAGTTCCTTTTCAGATTACTTGTGCACAATATTCTGAAGGTCAAAACGGATGAAAATCTTCTAATTTTTACCTTTCTGCAGTTTGTCTTAATAAAAAGAAGCTCCGGTTTTTAACTTGCTCTCATAACAGTCTGTTCAAATTCCGCATTAGTGTTCCAACCATGTAATAGTTGGAATGCAGTCTCTTGGTGAACCAGAAGTTTTCTAGTGAAGAAGTCTCTTTATCCTTTCTAACTTCCCTGTCAGATTTTTCCAAGGCATAAAGAAAATTTTTAGGAGAGAATATCATTCAAGCACTACTAGACACCTTGGTTGTTCTAAGAAGTATTACTGTTTTCTGTCCACATAGCTCTGGCTCTGTTCTTTGGTATCTGAAGTGTGCACTTTCTGACTGTTGCTTTGAATTCCATTTTTTGGCTGCTTCCCAGAACTTTTTTGCTCAGCTAGCAAATACTACTTTTGTTACTGTCATTCAGGGGAGGGAAGGAGTGGAAGCCATGGCATGCCTACATTCATTGCCTTTTGAGAATGCTGACTTCACTTCCTTGTTCTGCTGTGTGTTTAATGGCAAGACATTTGAATTGCAGTTGAGTGTGCCAATGTTGCCTTATAATCAAGGAAGCTCCTGCTTACTGATTGCCTTGAAAAGAGCAAACTTCTAAAAACCCATTGCTTTTCTAATTCTTAAAAATGCTCTTCAATTTTTGGAAAGATGTCTGTTGCAATTCTAATGATGGAGTAGTTTTGGCTCCTACTCTGTAGGGGGTAAAATCACAAGTTCTAGATAATCTTTGATTTCAGAGGTAAAGTTTTGGGGTGCTTTTAAAGGATTTCATAACATTTAAGTGGTTAATTCCTTATGCATATCAATAGATACATATCCTGATACCAGAAAAGGCTTAAACAGCCAAAGTTTAGCTAAGTAAAGCCTTTTCATCTCCCTGCAAATTGATCCATTTAGCTGATGGCATTGTGTTTTTGTTAATAAATATGTGTGCACATGGGGAAAACGTTATTCTTCAGTCTCAAACAAGACTAGTGGGAAATGAATGCCATCTGAGATATGGTGCTTTTTTTGGCCTTCCAAATTACTACAAGCAGCGGTGCTGTTTCTTCAAACGCTGAGAACCTGTCAGAATAGTATCTAACTCCTGAGTGAATGTTGGTTTGTAATGTTAAATTTCTAACATGCTGTATTTTTATTGTTTCAGCTTCACACCTTCCTAGTAATGGAATTACTGAAAGGAGGAGAATTGCTTGAACGTATTCAGAAAAAGAAACATTTCAGTGAGACTGAAGCCAGTCACATTATGCGCAGACTTGTTTCAGCAGTGAGCCATATGCACGATGTAGGAGTAGTCCATAGAGATCTGAAACCTGAGGTATAGTGACTTGTAGATATATGTTTAGACAATAGGTTATTAAGTGTCTGGAATGTGATGTATCTCCGTTTCTCCAGCCTTTGTTACAGAGTTTTCTACTTCTGTATTTTTAATTAGATGTTACCACTTCTACTTAGCAAATTCTGTAGATATTTTTCTGTTCATAGGTAAAAGTAACTGTTAGGTCGCATTTTTAGTTCTGTAAGCAATCTCTACTCTTAACTTGTTTAAAAACATTCTTTGCCTATTTGGGGACATTTTTCACTAGCGTGTATTTATTGTGTGAACAGTTCATAAGCAGAGCAAGGTTGCGTGTTTGTCTTGTACATTTCCACGTTTTATTTAATCTTAATTTCCTCAGTGGGGCTTCTTTTCCAGTTAAGTACAAAATGAGCACTGACAGAGATGTGTGATTTGCGTTCCCAAAAGAAACTGTTTATTAATATCTATTTTTCAGTTACTGCTTTTTTGATATTTTTGTTGTGCAGCAACATTATGTCTTCTAGACCATTTAATTTACTATTATAGGATTGACCACTGGCTTTGTTCTGCTTCCTGGAGCCTGTTTTTTCTTGGGGTGATTTTGCCAGCAATGGGTTGGGATGTGTGTTTTCTCAAACCTGAAAATAGTGTAGATTAATGTTGATTCATCCAGTAATGATCTTATATTTTAGGGTGATTACAGCATCGTACCCCAGGAAATAGCTGTTCCTTTTGTAGCTGGAGTTAAAAAATAATCCACCATTTGTACTGATATTTTATCTTTTTGTAGCATACTTTCTGTGATGTGAAAGACTTGGTATTTTATAGTAATTCCAATTTGACTAGTAAAGAAGTCTTCTAGGTGTTCCTAGTTGATTTTGAAAACCAATCAAAAATACATGAGTTTAAAAGAATCTCTGTCCTGGACTCCTGATGTAAGTAAACAGTTAAAGAGGGACTATTTTGAAATTCTAATGTGGGAGTTGAAAAAGTCATCAGAGAAACCTTTTCCAAGAGTCACATCATCAGGGTAAGAAAACAGCTTTTGAAACAAGTTAATTATCAAAAGAATGAAACCAGCCCCTCTTTCTCTTTTCTATTCTTATCATCTTAGTCTTACTGCCACTTTGGATATAAAGGCACAGTAAAGCAGAGTTCAGCTGCATGGTAAATTAGGCAGTCTTCAGTTCTACATTATGTTCAAGAACAGAAGTCTGGGAAGTCCAAGTAATGAAGGGTTAGCAAACAGCTTTCAGAATCCATTGCCTCCACAAAGTTGGACTTAACCTGCTTGTCTCCTTCCTGCTTGTTATGAAAGCTACTATTTTAGGTTCTGACATGAACTTAGTATGGGATATGCAGCTTTCCCAATATAGATATGGTTAGTGCTCTTCTCTGTAAAAAGATAATATAGAAAATTCTGTTGCTTTTCTAAGAATTCCAGTCAGTTTTTTTGATGTTGAACATCTAATGTGCTAGTGATAATTCTTTTTTTAAAAGTCTGGCTGGTTAAATGTTAACTAAGAATGAGACTTTTGAATTTCATGGACTGGAAGACTTCTGTTTAGCAGTAGGAATTAGACCACATATGTTGGTCTACAAAACAGAGGAAACATACTGGATATAAAACAGAGAATTCATAGGGAAGAAGAGATCGTGTAGCATATGTGACCAGATTTGGAACCTTCCAGTAGAGAATTTGAGGACTGTTTCTGTGAAGTGATCATTAATCTGTAAACTGGATTTTAAAAATATTACAACAAAACATAACAAGGGAGAGAGAATGTTGTTTATATAGCCTAAAATATATGTGGAATGTAGCTGTAAATATTTTGGGGATGGGAGGGTTCTGAATCATGCTTTATTTGCTTAATTAACAGGAATACCTGAACCCGGTGTAGGATACTTGGACTGCACCTTTCTTTCCATGCATATTCAATTTAATTTTTATCATAAGAAAGGTCTTTTTAAACCAATGTTAGTCATTCTTTATTTACTTGTAGACTATGTAACATCATCCTAGAAAAAAGACTATTATATTAATCACTCCTCCTTGTTGTATGAATATTTTTGCTGAAATTAGGCTTCCTTTAGATCCATTTACACAACAGTTAAAAACTGACCTCTCTGAATGTGCATTAAAGCTATATCAGCAGTACAGAAAGCAAAAATACTAAAATACTGTTTTGTTGCAGCTGTTTTCTTTTATCCATAATGAATGCTCTCTGGTTCTTCTTATTGATCTGCTGGCAGTCTAGCATTCATTTTTTACCCTTGTTAATGAGCTTGAAATTAATTACTTTGTGTGAGTCATTCACCTTTTGTATTACAAAGTTAGATAGGACTATAGGATTTCTAATATTGAGACTTTTCCCAGCGTTCATAGATTGAACGGTAAAGGCAATAGCAAAATGATGCTCTTCTTTCAGAAGTTGAAGGGAAGAGTAGAATTAGCTTATAATTCATTTTGGCCTCAGACTGTTTTTCTGTGACTTAGCTTCCCTCTTGTATCTTTCTTGGCAAATACAAACACTCAGGTGAGAAGGAATAAGCAGATGGCCTTAGATTTTCCAAACTGACAACAACTTGTCTGTCTTGAAGTCCACAGTGCCACATTCCGATATGTAAAGCTGGAATTCTCAGGGACTACTGCACCAATGTCTCTACCTTGGTGTAAGGAGTGGGTTTGTGGCTGGACTGTTATGTGACCTTCAGTGCTTGAATGCTGTTGGTCCCAAGCCTTTTCCAGAACACTTATCCATACTGGCTTTGCCACCCATGCCAGACAGCTCTCAGTGAAACCTCTGAGCTATTGGTGCACTTCCTAACACCACTTCATAGCAAGGTGCACCTTTTTACCACCATCCTTCTCTTTCAAATGCCTCTTGTGCATTATTGTCCTCATGGCAATACTGCGTTACCACTTGAGTACCAAAGAGTGTTCAGTCACACGACAGGGCGAGCAGTGGGAATCCCCCCTCACGTGAAAGCTGTTGTTCACAACTTGCCAAAAGGAAGTGGAAGTTGAGAAAATTTGCTTTTGTTTGAGGAAGAAGGCAATTTCCCATCTCCAGACATGTTGATGTATTTGGGTTTTTTTCTTGTCTGTGTTCCCAGAATTCTTTTCTCCACTGTTCTCTTCTACATACCCATTTTCATTAGTAATGTCAGAATTGTCCTGACTTGCGGGTATGCAGGGGCAGGTAAGCAGGTCACATTTCTTACAACCCAGAGTATTGTTATTTCTGCTTTTCTCTTTCCCCAGTGTCTTGCAGTTCACCTTTCCTCTAATAATGGAAAAATTTCTGTAGTAATAGATGTAGCAAAATAACGATAACCAATTTTCTATCCAGTGCTAATATTCATTTTTGTCTTTGCTTTTCAGAATTTACTATTTACAGATGAAACTGATAATTCAGAAATAAAAATAATCGATTTTGGCTTTGCTCGTTTAAAACCACCTGACAATCAGCCTCTTAAGACTCCATGTTTTACTCTTCATTATGCTGCCCCAGAGCTCTTGAATCACAATGGTTATGATGAGTCCTGTGATCTGTGGAGTTTGGGGGTCATTTTGGTGAGTGACTGAGGTTTTAAGCTAATTTTATTGCATGTATTTGCTTTTTGTTAAAATGGAAGGGACTTTAGATGATTTCAGACATAAATTGTGTGCATGCTGAATTCAAGGGAGGTGAAAATAGTGCTGCACAAATAATATGTTCCAAAGACAGATCTTTTCCAGAAGCAGATTTTTTTTTACCAAGTAGGAAATAAAATTTAATGGTTTTGGGAATGGAAAAATTACTTGATACACTCAGCTTCTCAAAAAAATATATGCTTGTTAGGGGATTTTGCAGGAATCCATATAATCTTTCTACAGTTTCAGTTCAGAGGAGGAATCAACCTGTATTTTGATCTACAGAAAATTAGTTTTATTATAGATAAATGGGGTAGAAATATATTTTGTTCATAGCTTCCTGGAATAGATGAATGTTTTTTCTAACAAGGACTCAAGAGAAAGTTTTCTATATTTTAAATTTTCTATAGCCTTAAAGTTATGCTAGGCCAAGATTTATTGCATAGCATTGGTGATGCAAACAGCCCTTCATATTTAATGACAATGTTGTCTATAAATATTCTGTCTTTCCTAATGCTGCTTTTATTCTTGTGACAGTACACGATGCTATCAGGACAGGTGCCATTTCAGTCTCAAGACAGAAGTTTAACATGTACCAGTGCATTGGAAATTATGAAGAAAATAAAAAAAGGAGAATTTTCCTTTGAAGGAGAGGCTTGGAAGAATGTTTCTGAAGAGGCTAAAGAGCTAATTCGAGGTATGTATTTACGAGTATTTCATGTACATTATGTTTTTAAATAAAAAGATAAAATTTGGAGAACCATACAATATCTGGATGCTGTAATCAGCTCCGAAGTGTCTTAACCTAACAGAGCAATATGTACAGCTTGAGCTATGTACTGACCTCCAATACAAGCAATGAGTAGCAATAGACGCATCAGACACAATCAGAAATTGCTTGTACACCTAGCAGAGTTTTCTAATGTGGTAAGATGCTAATAAAATTAGTGGGGTTAGAAGGAACTGAAGAAGATCAGAAAAAGTGAACTCTTATAAAACATTTAAAAGCAGAGTTTTTCTATTATGTTAGTTTTATTTTCCTAAACCACCAAAACAGGTTATGAGATAAATGTCTTAGAAACTGAGCTTTTGCAGAAAATGAATTTATTACTATTTCTTTCCACTGGCTATTTTTTAATTCCTCTACCAAGGCTACTTACTGTATTTCTGAGCTACTTCAGTGACATTTGCTGTGCTTTGGTTCCTCTAAGCTTTTGAGCATCTAATTATGTTTTCATCATGAGCTAGACACCTACCTTAATGCTACTTAGATGGAGTTCTGAATTTCTGTAGAAGCAGGCATGTAAGGAATTTTTCTGCCAAAAAGGTAGGGATTTCCAGATTCAGACTTGAATGAATTGTGCAGGGGATCTGAGGCTTGCTCTTTTGAAATTCATCCTACACAGGTTTTAAGTGAAGAAGTAATTTGGTAGTTCTGGGTTTGTGTAAAGAGAGATGTGAGTTATCAAACAGTTAAATATCCATTTTTTGCTTTTAAGATCCTTCTGAAGAGGATGATAGTATAACATTGTGTGAGCCTTATCTAGGATAAATATTGGCATACCTGGGATAAATATTGACATTAGTTACTTATCAAAGCAATGCATGAGATTTTATTAAGAAATATTTGCATTTTCTATTGACCAAAGATAAATAGCTGTCAGTTTTAAAGAATGTAATGTGCTTCTATTAGGACTTCTAACAGTGGATCCAAACAAAAGAATTAAAATGTCCAGCCTGAGATACAACGAGTGGCTTCAGGATGGCAGCCAGCTCTCATCTAATCCTCTAATGACACCTGATAACTTAGGCTCTTCAGGAGCTGCAGTGCACACATATGTCAAAGCCACTTTCCATGTAAGTTTATGAGAAATTTAATGTCATGTGCTATGTTTTGTAATGTGTCATCTAGATTTGTATATGTTTTCTCTTAACAATGCGTATCTGTCCTTATAATTCAGTATATGCTTATAGCTGGATTTTTTTTTCTCAATAACATTTCCTCATAACATCTCTGATGCAGTACATGAAAATATGAATGATGAAAGAATAAATTTCTTGAAGATATTTATATTCATGAGGATTTGAGCATTGAGTGCTGTTCTTGAAACAGCTATTAAAAATATGCTGTTTCTTAGAGAAATCTATTAAAAGGTCTTCAAATTTTATTAAAAAAAAGAGAAGAAACTTTATATTTAGCTTAAGTAACTGTTTGACTTTTTGCCCTTATGGTTACTAAATCGAGGTAGAATTTCTGGAATATATGTAGTTCATGTTTTTTATATCATGGATCCTTTTTTAGTGGACTTGCTTGTCTACTATTATATATTTATTAAAATCATTTGAACTTCAACTGTATTTTACAAATATAGTGTCGATTTTCATGATACCCTCTACAGAGAATAACCAAAATAGAGCAGATTTATGTTAAAATGCTTGTGGGTGCTTTTTAGGAAGGAGAGAAAAACAAAGTAATTGTTTCTTGGAGAGGTCCTGATTAATGCAACATAATTTGGGCTGAAAGGAAAACAATGTCCTCTCTGAAAATGTAGTCTTAAACAAGTCAAGGCTTAATAAAAAATACTTCTAAAGTAAAAAGAACAAATAAAGGAAGATGCCAATCAATAATTGGTTCTTATGTATCTGTAAAGGCTTGTAGAGTAATTGTTACAATTATAATAGGAATTTGTCAAGGAATTACATTTTAAAATTTTATCATGTAATGTATAATGTACCATAGGCCATTCATAATAAGTGATAAGGCATAAAATGTGTTAAATCTATTGAAAAACTTTGAATTGCCTTATATTTTTAAACAGGCCTTTAACAAATACAAAAGGGAAGGATTTTGTCTCCAGAATGTGGACAAGGCACCTCTTGCAAAAAGAAGGAAAATGAAAAAAACAAGTACAAGCACAGAGACACGTAGCAGCTCCAGTGAAAGTTCCCATTCTTCTTCCTCTCATTCTCATGGTAAAACTACACCTACAAAGACATTGCAGCCCACAAACCCTACAGACAGCAATAACCCGGAAACCATCTTCCAGTTCTCCGACTGAGAAGCAGAGAATATCCTGTCTCGAGGAGTTAAGTGGTTATAGACTTGGCAGTACCTGTATTGTCTTCTCCCACCCTTCCTCCCTGTGGCTTACAGGCTGCTACAGGAAAACCTCTGTTGCTTTCGAAATGTATTTTAGTCATACCTTTTTAGCTTTGTATTTCCATACATTTCCTTTTAGCATTGTTTGGTATCACTGGATATAGTATAATACTGTTATAAAACCAACATTGGATTCTCTGAGGGCTAAATTACTGGTATGCAGTCAAGCTCAAAGTAAGTAGCTGTGCTGTTCATGGTACCGCTTGGAAGAAGACTGTTCCTCAGTGTCACAATCTTCCTCCCAGTTTCTTCCCCACTGCTCAAAGAAAGGAAAGCTCTGTAACATATATGGAACTTCAGGATCTTCTGCTCTTACCCAGCTCTGTGAAGAATGTTACAGAATTTGTTTCTTCATGCGTGTAAAGAGTGATTTGTACAATGCACCAAAGCAGTATAGTACTTTAAAGCCTTTTAAATTTATGGTTACATTCTGTCCCATTTATTTGAATTTTAAAATCAAAATTAAGCACTATGAAACTCTTATTTTCTTTAAAAAATAGCTCCACATATCTTGTTCTAAACAACTGAGAATAGAAGTCTTAGTTCTTTTTTATTTATTTATTTTTTTAAAAATACTTCTAGGGTAAAAGTTATCTGATAAGGTGAGATGTCTAATACTGTGATACAATAATTTTTATTTTTTGAAGTTATTAACTTCTAAACGATTTTACAGATTCTAAAATGTAATGCTATAAGAGAAAATTAAATTTCATATTTGATGCTTTGGAAAATGGTCACATGTTAAAATACCTATTTCAAGATTTAATTATATATATATTTTTTTTAATAGTTACACAATAATTTTAAAATACTAAGATTTTTTTAAAGATGAGAAAACTCCAGTTTCAGAATTTGTTATTATAGGGTCCATAAGAATGCATACCAAGTTATTTAAATTTAGCATTGTGCAAATATGGCAGTCTATTAGTGACTGTAAAATATTAGAATATATGTTTTATTTTTTGCACTTTATAACATCCAAAGGAGATGTTTTAGAATAAAGTGCACTCAGATCTCTCTTCCTACAAGGTGCTGAGCACTGTTTTACTGGGCTGAATGACCTGAAATCCACCATATTTGGTGGTTGTGGTCATTGTGAAGGAGAATTCTGTACTTTGCAGGAGTGAATCCCTGTATATTACCCACTGTTTTCATTCCTTACTGTAAAATGCAAAGCTCTTTCTATCTTGCTTTTACATTGTATATAACAAATACTAGACTTGGGCACCTTGTGTAGTGTAGATGTTAACAACTTATGCACTGGGAATACTAAAGGGAAATTATATTGAACACTGTGCTTCACAACTTGTTCACTGTGGTGTTCTACAGTGAAGTATTTCCTACTGTGATAGTATAGTATGTACATAACTGTTTGGAATCATAAATGTGACTTACAGAAACATCAGCATAAACTTTTAAATCAGTATATTTTATAAATTTATGGAGAGTCTTTTATAGCTTGTATTCTCAATGATTAGGGGTAACTTAAGTGCTAAAGATGACTCCTGTTTTGCAAATGCTTACATGTGTAAGTTTCCACTGAAGTCAGAAAGGCTCCTTGTCATATGCCTAAATTTGTGTGATGGAGGACTAATTGACTAGAGGATTTTGTTAACAGCTGTCTCTATCCTAAAGTAACCTTAATCCAAACCCTATGCAAAAAAAAAAAGTTATAGAAATTGTTTATATCAGTGATTTTATTTATAGAATTATATCAGATATCAGTATTGACAAATACAATACATCCATGTTTACAGGGACTGTGTGTATCAAAATAAGGCTTTGAAGCCCAACATGTTTGTTCTGTGTTTCTTTAATATTAATAATGGCATTCTGAGGTTTTGGAATTGCTCATGTGAAATAGTTTACTACTTTCTTGATGTGAATGTCAACAGTAATTGCAGCATTAATTTCAGGTTGATGTGAATATTGAGATTTGCACTGTTTATGTAGAAGTAGTATATTTAAAGATCAGTCTATGTGCTAATAACACAACCAGTTTTAAGTGGCTGATGTTAAAAGTATTGAATAATAATTGTCAATGTAATATATTCAGGTTTGCTTTCTGAATGCTATCTTTGGAAGTAATCTCAATAGTGAACATGGCTCATTTGTAAAAGAATATTTTTCCTCTCCCGAATAAACTTGCTGTAAATACAACGAACAATCCACCATTAATACTTGTTATGCAGACATTATAAGTGAATTGGGAGATTGGAGAACAGGTTGCTTGTAAAGTTTGCACTTTGAGGTGTTTGTGGAACTTCTTGTTTTCCTGATGAAGACAACTAAAAGCAATTGCAGTCTGATTTCATTTAAGTGTAAGAAACTTCTGGATACCAGGTGGATTTGGGATATTGTGACCCAAATGAAAGAACTTAAATGTTGGGAACACAGAACAGTTGTTTCCGTGTTGGGAAAATTAAACTGTTTCTTGACAAACTGATGAAACAACAAGAATGTTTGCACTAAACAATAGATAACAAAGATACTAAGTGCTAGAGATAATGTCTGTGTTGTCAGTAATTTTTTCTACACAGATTTTGAGAGACTGTTGTGAGACTAAAGTTATTAGAATACATCACTTGTATCAAAGACAACTTTTATAGCTGAATATTTCTGAGTACTCTTTGTGCTGTCACGGTAGTTGCTTAAGAAAAATTTAAACCCTGGGTATTTCATTTGGGCAGGGCTAAGTACATTTAGGTATCACCTTGTATTTACTTTGAACCAGCTACCCAGGGTAGCTGAAGTGTTTCTGACCTCTGGCTGCCAGCTGCCTCCAGGTAGACAGAGCTCTTGAGGAAGTGTATTCAGACAGAGACTAAGCTGTCTGAATTTTTAGATTAGTATCTTTACATAAACAACTGCTGATGTACATACATATTGGTACATTGAAACTTGAGTTGCAAATTAGGCAACTCAAGAGTAAGTTTGCTTCTTGTTCTGATGTCCCTGCAGAAGAGTATTTACTCTTGGCAGAACAGTGTTTTAATCTGTTGACCAGCCTGGAACTCAAGGTCATATAAAGACCATGGGCCATGTTTTTCATATTCAGACCATTGTTTCAAATTTAAAGTGTACAAGTTAATTTTCATTAGTACTATAAATACTTTATATTGTCTTGGTGAAGAGATGTTACACTGTAAATTGTGTATACCCAGATTAAGTTTTCTTCACAGTGCTGCTATACCTCAATCAGCTTTAATGTTTAGTAATGATACCTGTCTGCTGTCAGAAATACAGTGCTGTCAGTGATGTTGTAGGCAGATTTGTGTGAAAAGTCAAATTTCTTATGAGTAAAGAGTTCAATTAGTGTGGGTTTTAATCTAATCCTCAAAGTACTCAATACCTGGTAAAGCCATTTCTTGTAATACTTTTAGAAACACAAATATTAGTATTCGCAGGTAATTCTGCTAAAGGATTTAGAGAAGTACAAAGAAAATATCATGACTTACTGTTCCTCTGGCTTAGTGAAATTTCTATACTTTAAGGAAACGAATCAGTGTATTTGGCATATGTGTGGTTTACTGCTATGAAAAAGCCCCTATTAAATACCTCATTAAACAGTTGGGGGTGAGGGGCAATATGTATTGCATCACAGAATAGATTAAAGCTTCAAATTGGCTCTGCTGATGAACATATTTTCTCAGCCCTTTTCCATGGCTACTTTTCTGAACAAAATAATGATTCCTTCACAGCTGTGTCCCTTCTCAGTCATCTGAGAACAGAATGATGCTCAGCAGAAAATGTGTTCATTGGTTGTGGTAAAATGTTGCACCAGCATCTTGTATTTTTAATCTGTGCATGTGTTGTCTGCATGCATGTAGATACATGCTGTATTGCATGTCTAGATCTCCAAGTAATATGCCTTGATTAAGAGAATTTGTATTTTAAAAATGGGTTCTGGACTCACAGAGATTCGGAGGACCAGATTCGGGCACTGCCACAGAAGAGGAAGAAGTGAGAAGCTTCTGGGAAGATACTTTCATGGGTAATTTCTCTCCTGGCTATCTCCATGTGCATGTATTATTCACTGACAGTGAATTGCAAGCTTTCTTGCCAGTTATCCGACATAAACATATTTCCTACCTCTGCAGGTCCCCAAGTATGTGTGTGTGTAGCTTTATAACATTTAGTTCATCATATTGAAATTATTTGTTACTTCTCAAGTTGTCATTCCAAGTGTTTTTACTAAGTTAATGGTCTTCATTCTTTCCCCTATAAGTGATAGTCTTTTTCAAAATCCAGTTTTCACATGGCAAAACATTACATTGCTTTCCTTCAGCTGAGATAGTTGACTGAATATCCTGGATATAATATGGACATTTCAGCTGTAAAGAGATAAAATTGCTTTGATCTTTGTCTGCCAGTGAGAAACACTCCTCAGTTTGGTCCTTTGGCCCACAAGGCACTGGATTTTCTAAAAGTAGAAGAAATGCAGAGCTATTCACTAGCTCTCACCTGCCATCACACAGTTTTATATATCACATATTAAATAGATTCTGAATGTTCAGAACATGTGTGTAGAAAAGAAAATTCAGACTGATTCCTGTACTCTGCACTAGAAAATAAAGTGATGCTTTCAATTACATGGACCAGCTGAAACAGTCTCTTGTTTGTTGTACTCAGAAACTGAATAATGGAGATACGCAAGAGACCTGCAATAACATAAATTTCAAGAAAACATGTATTTTGACAGCCTTCATGTTCTGTATGATAGAAATGGAAGATGGCAACTAGCTGGGAAACAATTCTAAATGTTTAGGTAGGGATGCTGTGGGCTGGTCTGGCTTATACTTTATTCAGTGGTAGAAAGGAATCCATATTATTCACATGTAAAGTTGCTTTTAAAAAATTGCAATCAGTCTAACTGTATTTACAAAAGTCATGCAGAAGTCCACTAACTTCCTTTGAAATGTCAGTAATAAAGGAAAGAAAAACAGAACTCTTCTTTAATTGCTTCAGGAACTGCCAAAAAACCTAACAGATGAAACTGCAAACTTCTTACAGCTTTCTTAATACAAATATATTTGTCAACAAATCCAGCATCAAATATTAAAATAGGTCTCATTTATGTTCATCTGATATTCCCTAGTTTTTTTATTTTGGTAAATATGTAGTTGTCTTAGTATGATTATCACCAAAGGTCTGTTTTTGTAAGTAGGAGAAAAATCAAAGGATTTAGGATTTAAGATTAGGCCTTGTGAATAACCAAAAGAAATCTGTTTTGAAGGGTAACCATTTCAAGATACGGATATGCATATTTGCTGATAAAACTACATCTAACTAAGTGCATTTTGTCTAAGTTATGGGAGTGATTTTGTGTGATATTCAGCTGTGCTAAAAAAGCTTTCAAGTGTTAAATCTTTGGAGTTTAGGAAAGTGAGAAGAAAAGGGGAAATTTACAGATGATGCTGCAAAGAGGGGACAGTGCTTGAAATTTGTCCCTAAGTAACTCAAGGTGACTGGTTACAGAGGTATCATTGTATGGTTCGCAGAAGCTCACTCATTAGTAACAGCACATGCTTTTTTTCCTTTAAAAGTAATATATACAGTGGACAGGAGAAACGAAATTCACAAAAGCAGCAAATACCTCAAAGCTTTTCTCAGGTGTCTCCTTAATGAGTTCTCATTCTTTAAACACATAACTCCACAGTACATAACAGTTATTCTTGTTGAAGCTATGCCTGCTTGAGGGAGCAGGATCCCACTCTTTGGTGATGTGTTCACTCTAGAGGGATGCTACAAATTAAAGCTCAAGGTGCTGTGCCCCTGCTGCTTTCAAGTGTTCATACAATTCTGCTTAGTATGTATCACTATGGCAGTCCAATTGGTATGCAGCTGTGGCAGGTCAGCTCAATTTTAGTGCTGTCAAATTAAAAGGAAGACTTGAGATCCACTTCATGACCAAAGTGAGAACAGGCTTTGAATCTTAACATACATCTGGATTACAAACATGAATAAAAGTTTGGCATTGGCTTTCAACTTTGACAGCTTTAATGTGCTCCTGCAGCAACTATGGATGCTTACAGATATCTTTACAGTATTGATCTCTTTCACCTGAAGAAAAAGAAACCTATAAAATTATCTTGCCAGATAAAAACTTTTGCTGGAGTCCAAGTAGAAGAAATCATCCCTAATTTCTACCTTTACCTTTGAAGCTGTAAAGGCAAAAAATGAATAGGTGACAGATTCTGACAGCTGGTTATAAAGGAGCAGGCTGTGTTAATTTGCAGCGAGAGGAACAGGGTGTTCTATTTCATGTGTCAGTGTGGGCAGGGAGTGGGGAGAGGGAAAGAAATGGGAAGAAGGCAATGCTGAGTGCTTTGCCTCACTGTAACTTAGAGGACATTCTGGTTGCACACCATTGCTTCTGAAGGAGCAATGATCACCTTCAATTAAAATATTTTTGAATTAAAAAACCCCACACAGATTAACCTGACAACTTTTCTTCTTGGAAACTGCTATTTTCAAATGGCAAATACAGCATTGTGGACTTTGATTTCCTTATTTCCTTAATGCAAGTTATCAACAGATTACAATGAAATTTTCATTTTGACAAATACACACCTCTTTAAAATTCTTTGTCATGCCAACAAAGGGCAAAACCTTGTGATAGAAGTTTATCAAAAAGCAAGAGAAATAATTGAATTGGTTTATTTTGGCCAATATTCAGAAAATGAATGAGGATTGTTGGAGTGAGTCCAGAGGATGATTCTGAATTTGATGGGGAAAGGTACTACTAGAAGAAAGGATAATTTTGTGAATACAGTGGTGGAGAAAATACAGGAAAGCTGTGTTCTAGTAGACTGCTCAGGACTTGTGGAAGACTAGTGGAACCAGATGGCAGGTGAATACTCCTGTCTCTAGAGCTGTTAAAGCCTAACCATGCTTATTTGAAGGATGATAAGCCCAGCCTGTTGGCCAGTCCTGTCAGAGCCACTGGTTTTAGGAAAATCTGTTGTTTGGCTTCTGTCTTGGAAGTACTTATTTGCAAGTCCTGTTAACCACCAGGGTATGATCAACAGTTGGCAAATCAGACTCTTCTGCTGTGTTGGAATGATAACTGTAATAAAGGTTCTGATCCTCAGCAGCCTGTTTTCTTCTTCAGGCTATGGTGTTCAAGATGGGAAGAGATTTTTTGGGGTTTTTTTTGTTGCTCTACATTTGCTGTTGTTAAACACTGTGGTGGCTTCAAAGTTAATGCAAAGCAATCTGGAGAAGTACATCCTGTCATTGCTAACAAGTCAGCCTCAGATTTCTGTGCACTGTGCAGAGCAATAGCATGGGTATTCCCTGTGGTAGCTGGTGGGCTGCATGTCCATTATTCTTCTGACTCTTGAAGTTGTGTGTGCTGGGAATTCTCCTTGCAGAAAAATGTAAAAAAATAACCCAAGCATCTGAATGCTAGGCAGGTGATTCTTGGGTGAAGGCAGTTTTATTGGTAATAACTAGGGATTTTATTGGCTGTTGCATTATGTATGACATATCTGGCAGTAGGGAAAAGTATCTGAACAAGTCTCTAAGACAGCCTGATAGTATTTAAGCTATTGCTGATCTCCGGTGCTGTCAGGAGCTTGGGTTTGGAGGAAAATATGTGGCTATGCCTAAATATGGGCTACACTGTGGTAGAATGATGCTGGCTGCTTTGTCCTCAGTAGTCTTTTGGTGATGGCTGGTGTTTTGTAGGCCACTGCACAATGCAGCAAGGATTTCAGGGAATTGTCTGTGATTTCCTGACATCCTGTATCAAACATAAATCAGTTGTTGCTAGACAAATAACTTGTGTTTGACCAAGTCATGTTGCCTGAAAATCATCCAGTGTTGTTTTGGAGACATCAGGACTGGAAGAATCTGCTGCCTGTTTGGTATTTAACCAAATGGTTAATTATTGTGATAACTTTTAGAAATTCTACTTATATAACTGTATTTGGAACAGGTCTCAACTTTTGTTGTTTTTTTGGTTTGTTTTTTTTTTTTTTTCTGTGCTACTCTCGTTTTAAATGCTATTTTCTTTACATAATATTTAATTTCCAAAACATAAAACAAATTTTTTTTTTTTCATTCTTCCAGTTGTTATGGCAGAAACTGGTGACTTGTCAGGTCTCTGAACTCGTATTTGCTATGCAGAAATAGCAGCTCACACTTGTGCTATTGGGTCCACTTCATAGTGGACTATGGACATTCTGACTAGTAGGAGTATGGATCTCTTGGAATTTTCCCCAGTTGATCCTAGAAAGTCTCCTTCTCCCCTCTCTGCTAAGGACCTTGCTTTTGGAACATAATAACAAAGCCTTGTATGCAGATTTTCTCTTAGGGTCACATCAGGCTGAGCGGACTGTGTTCTCCCACTGTCTTTCACCTTCCTTTGGCACATGGGCACCAGCCCAGTGTCCTTAGGATGCCCCTGTGTTCCATGACCTGTTCAAAGGCATGTCATGAGCCCCAGGGGAGCCACTCTTTGTTTAAGACTATTTTGTACTAATACTGGATCTGCTGATCTTTTAAAGACTTCTCTCCTGTATTAACATAATTGAAACATCTAATTTAAATGCATGATTTTTTCATTCTTTCTAAACACAGAACAAAAATAGTTGCTGAGCACTCCTTTGTTACCAACGTTTTTCTTGCTTCTGGATAGTAATGAACTGATGATGTTGCTAAAATTATTCATTGTTCTCGGCAACTTTCTTAGCCATTTGTCATAGTACTCACAACATCCAGTGTTTTCTGTCAATGTTTTAAGCTACCTACAGGTTTAGAAATTTTCCGAAGTTAAATGTAGCTTTCGACTCCCTCTGGTGGTCTGGCAATGGAGCTGGCAAATAGTTTAACTATCGCTGACTGCAACAAGCTACAGGTTTGAATGCAGAATGACATTGTATTTCATTTTTACCCTTAAGTGATAATAAAAAATGGTAAATGTCTAGTTTTCGATTTTGAATAGTAGAGGCCTAATAAAGTGAAAAGCCGTTGTATCTTTCTAAAAGCACATAATTACTTTTTTTAAAAAATCCATAATATTATTCCAGAAACTGTTTTCATAAGTAAGTCAAAAGAATAGGAAAACGTCTTTGCCTCTGAGGTTCAATTTGTCTAGGAAGATTTTCTTTTTTTAGTTCAAGCTAGAGATTAAGCTACAACCTGGGTCACATCTAGAATTTAGCTGAACTGTGTACGTTTTGTTATTGTGCAAAGACAGTGCAGGGTCCCTCTTCACCTGCTTCCTTATGAGCAGTGTTGGATGCCAGTTTGAAATAGAGCAGGAAAGAGGTTTACCCTGTGAGTAGCACAGTGAAAGACCCATGATTAGACCCTTCGCTGTCTTTTCCCTGAACTTAAAAGTAGCCAAAGCATTTGTCTGAAATCCTTAGATCTTTGAACAAGACTGAAATGTTTTACACTAACACAATAAAAATGAGAAACAGCAAACTATGGCATTTTTCTTCCCATTTCACTTCCTGTTTCTTACTACGTGTTAATATAGGGTAGCAGTGCGGGCTCCCATTTCACATGAGTGGGCTTGGAAAGGGCTTCTTTTGGAGTCTTGACTTTTGTTTTTTTAGCATATTTAGTAATTAAACTTTAGGTTCAGGCAATCAGTATCAATGACTGCTAGCCCCTGTCATTTATTAAATACTGTGAATTAACATCAAGGGATTCAATAAAATAGTAAACAAATCTGTTTCCCTGATTGTGCAGGCATGCATTCCATTTTCAGTATCAATTGCCCAATATCTCACAAGTGCAGTATGAGCTGAACCACTTTGAAAGCAACAAACTACAAAATCAGAAGTCCATTGTGAGGAAAGCTTTTCAGGTTCCTATGTTTTCTTGAATTGCTTTGTGTATGATTATAACTTTCAAACAGGCATAAGGGCTTAATGGTTTACAAGATAATGTACATTTGCAGATGTAACTATTTTATCTCTAAGAAAATAAACTTGTCTAAGTACAAAACCTTGAAATGTTGAAATAATTTGATAAAATTTATTTCACTTTTTACATGACTCTCTTCTTGCTATGAGGCAGGGTGGCAGGTTTTATAATGGAATTGTTGTCAGACTGTTGGTTCAGTAAATACAGTTCAGTCTCACTTCCTGTCAAGCATCGTGTTTATACTCTCAAAAGGAGACAGATTTCACTGTGAAATTATTTCCTCAAACAATTTTCATATAGCCTGTCCTCAGTTTCATAGAGATTACTGACTTCAGTAGGAATGGAGAACTGTGTAGTTGCCTCCTTTCACTAACAAAGTTCCACTAACTGAAAAGAAAAAGAAAAGACTTCAGTTCCAGTAAGTTTTGCTTCTGTAATGGTTATGAGCTTTGCTATTCACGGTAGAGAAAATAATTATCACACTAATGAGTTTTGGCCTGAGAGGTTTTGCACTTCACATTTGAGAAAATCGCAGACCATAGTAAGAGTTGATTATGATTGCCTTAAAATACAAGTAGTATTTGAATTGCATCTCTTGAAGTAGGAATGTATTTAACATTCTAATAGGCATTGCAATGTTGATTTTAATTGAAAGATAAAAGATTGGTAAAATTACCATTTGTGCTGATGAAAAGTTTTTAAATCTTTACTTTTTATTTTATTTTACTATGGATATAAAAAAAGGACTTTTATGCTGTCTTCTGTAGCATCATATTTCCCTCAAAAATGTTGCCTTTCTCTGATGTATACTACAGGTAGAAAAACAATTTTAATAACCAGCATTATGACTAGCAGTTTCAGACAAACCTTTTGGAAAAGAAACATACCACTGGTCAGTGTGCTAAACTAAAATCAGAGTAGTAGGTAAACTTGCATATTAAACACTTTTTCTTTAAACAGTGAAGCAACACTGGCCATTAAGCATCACTGACGTTTGAAACAAGCTGGCTGTTAATCTTGGATTCTTCCCCGCCATTCAGTGATGAATAGTGTTTGTCTAAGAAGCCAAAAATTCAGTCTGGAATAAAAAACCCATTGACCCTGTAAGTTTGCCTGCAGGAGGTTTTTTCCTCTCCTCTGGGTTTTGAGCATTCTATTTTCATATGTTGCCTTTATATATGCAAGTACATTTTGAATTGTTTTTTTCTGATTCCTTGTTATAGAATGTTTAATATCTTAGCAGAGATTAAAGTGCTACTTTATTTAAGTCAGTTTATATTCTCTAACTTTAACATTGTCACCAATTTAAAGGCCCATCACATCTATTCCTTATATATCTGTGTGGAGTATTAGTGCAGAAAGTTTCTTTACCAGGTTTATATTCAAGTTATGCCAAATACAAGAGTACCATATCAGTGTGTGTATTGGGTTTGTGTGGCCAGGTTTTGGTAGCAGAGGGGACACTGCAGAATGACTTGTATGAGAAGCTGCTGAAATTTACCTCACATCTGACAAAGCCAATATCAGTTGGCTCCAGGGTGGACCCACTGCTGGCCAAGAGTGAGTTTGTCTGAGATGATAGTAAAGCCTCTGTGATTCCATATTTGAGAAGGAAAAAATGTCATTGCACAGATGTAATTGCAACCAGGAAGAGAGGAGTGAGAATATGTGATGAATACAGCTCTGCAGGAGCCAAGGTCAATGCAGAAGGAGGGGCAGGAGGTGCTCCAGACACCAAAGCTGAGGTTTCCCTGTAGCCCCTGGTGCAGCCCATGGTGAGGCAGCTGTGCCCCTGCAGCCCACGGAGGTCAGTGGGGGAGCAGAGATCCACCTGCAGCCTAAGGAGGTCAGTGGGGGAGCGGAGATCCACCTGGAACAGATGGATGCCCAGGGAAAGGCTGTGAACCCGTGGGAACACATGCCTGACAGGGACCTAGAGACCTATGGAGAGATAAGCCCATATTAGGGAGGATTTGCTGGCAGGGCTTGTGACCCCATGGAGGACCCAAACTGGAGCAGCGTGTTCCCGAAGGGCTGCATCCTGTGTAAAGGAACCTGCACTGCAGCAGTTCGTGCAGAACTGTAGCCATGGGAAGGACTCACACTGGAGAAGATCATGGGGAACTGTCTCTCATGGGAAAGACCTCACACTGGAGCAGGGGAAGGACTCCTCTCCCCGAGCAGTGGCAGAAACAGCAGGTGATGAACTGACTGTAAACCCTGTTCCCTGTGTGCCTGTGCTGCTGGCGGGGAGGACATAGAGCCCAGGAAAAAGGGAAGGGTGTGGGGGAGGTATTTTTATTATTTGTTTTTTTTTCTTATTATCCTGGTCTGATTTTGGTTGGTAATAAATTCAATTAATATCTGCAAACTGAGTTTTGAGTAATCAGTGAGTGATTTCTGCCTGTCCTTATCTCAACTCCTGAACCTTCTGTTATATTTTCTCTTCCTGTCCACTCATGGAGGGGAATGATCATGTGGCTTTGGGGAGTACCTGGCATCCAGCCAGGGTGAAACCACCACAGTGCATTGCTGTCTAGTGAAAGGCTTTAATTCTTATTAAGAATGGACCAAGCTCCATGAAATTGCACTGAACAATCCACTACTTCTCCCTGTGTTTGGGGGGATTGGAGTGGGAGAGATGGCATAAGGCAAAATGATTGACCAATACATCTTAGTTACTTTTCCTGCATCTTGAATTTCCCTCCTTCTCACTAACCAGGTATCTCTCTATATTTGCTAGCCAGCAGCCTCACCTTACAAGCGGACTGTTTCTAGGCAAGTACATGTATACTTTGGTCTGCCCCAACAGTGTAATAAATAGGCCATTTCTAGAAAACAACACTTTATTTAAGGTTGAAGAAATAAGGGACATCTGACAAAATATGCAGGATCATGCTTCTTTATTACCTTTATGCTATTCATTCCAAATCCATTATTGTATTCCATTATGGGTCACTGCTTTTCAGAGCAGTCTTGGGTGTAGGGAAGTTTCACTAATGTTAAAGCAGATTTCCTAAGCATTTCAAAATGTGCTAATTCCTTTTGCATAGCTGTCTCACTTCATAAATAGGATCTGTTGAGATAATAAGCCTGATGAGCTGTAATGTAAATATTTTAATACTATTGCTGGTAGCTTTTAGTGAAATGATTTGCTCAGTGCTAACAAAATGTGTTAGAATTGTCGTGAATCAATATGAATAATCTTTATAGGCAAATTAGCTCTTTTAGAAAGTTGAAATTTTAGTATTTGTAGTCTTATCTGTAAAAGAACTACTAGTTATAATATCAAACATTTTGAATTATTATTATTTTCCTCCCTAATTTTTAATTTACCTTTTCTCCCCAGTAAAAAAAACCCAACATGCTATAATCAGTTTGATTGGACTGGACCTTCTGAAAAATCATGTACACAAAAAATGCTTTATTATTTATTTCTCCTTTTGATTTTGTTACGTTATTAAATCCTCTCTCCAATCCCTCAGTACTCCATTGTATTTTTAAAACACTGTAATGTTCTGCTACAATTTCATTTCACTTGTAAAATCTGAAGAATATTTTGTTTGAAATGGGACTGTAACCTGAAGGTGCTATGAAAGTAACTTGACTAAAGGGCAAATTACAGTATCTGAATTTTGTGTTGTTATACTTTTAATAACAATGTGAATGAAAAGTAAACTACTTGAAACACTGAACAAGACATTTCATGCCTGTCATAGAGTTGGAATAGCTGTGATGGTCTAAGGATGATGGAAACAAAACAAGATTTGTTGGAAGTAGTATTTTTTACATTGAGGATATAGCTGGGGAGCACACTAACAAGCTTTCAGTTGTATAAGCCTGGAACTGTTCCTGGTCAATTAGTGATTTGATGGAAACTTCAGATCTTTAAAAAAATGCATGCTGTTTCTCATGTTTCAGCTGATGATCAAAACCAAGCAAAACTTGAGAAAGCACCTGTTTCTAGTATATGTGAATACACATGAACCAGAAAATTGTTTAGAAATTCTCTTGTGTGAACAGCTCTCCCAATGCCCACAGGCAATGTCGTGTTTACGTTTAACAGATCTATTTATAGAACAGCCAGTAGTTTCACATTTGCTCAACTATGACTTCTGACTTTGTGAACTTGTAATTTCTGAGGACTGATATGTGCTAGATCCAGAGGAGTGCAATGCATGTAAAAACAAAAATTGCATCCAGCCTGTTTTCTGGATTCCATCATCATCTGTGACAGTCATCCTCACAAACTCACCCAATTTCCTGTGGCTTCACTGACTTCTCATTTCTGTGGATGAAAATAATTAATTGTACGAGTCTGTACTATGACCAGAGGATGTGCAGCGAGGCACCGGAATCGTTTGAATTAATGCTGCATGTAACTACACCGTATCTCTGCAAAACCTGTTCTTTCTGTCAATCGACTGTATCCTTACTTTGTGAAAAGTAAGTAGCAATGTGTGAGATTTTTTTCCCCCCAATTAAGTTTTTTTGCTGCCTTTTCAGTGAAAATCAGTCATGGCTGCAGCTTTCCAAGGTGTATGTAAATTTGTGGAATTGATGTGTCGTGTCTGCGTGATGTAATGCTTGATAAAGATACACAGTACCACTGGAATTGTTTTAGCTAGTGTTTTTATTCTAGCCAAAGGTTGAAAATGCATTTATTTTCTCAAAACATGGGGCATAATCTCTCTACCTTTCTTTCCCTCTGGTTTTTGGCTGAGGCGCAGGTGAGTCCCGAGCGGGTGCCCATGCTGGGCTCTGCTTGGAGTGGATCCCGGTGTGTGAGCTCCGGCGGCGCTGCGGGGGCAGGGAGCGCGGTGGGAGCTGTGAACGGGAGAGCGCCATTAGACAGACTGAAACCCCTCCAGCGAGCGTGCACGAACGCTTTCAAGGTGGGCGAAGGGGTGACCAGAGACGGGCAGGAACTAATTTTGCGTTAGCTTTTGTGGAAGGGGAAAGTGTAGCAGAGGGGTGGCGGTGTGTGGTCATCGCTGGCCTGTGGAGGAACAGAATCAACTGAACGTGCCATCCGCACCCCACGTGTGAGCGGCTTCTGAAGGGACAGTTCCTGCCCGAGGTAGCGGCCTGCTAACAGAGGCACCTTCAGCGGCGCGGCGGCCGCACTAGAAGACTCGTTTTCTCCTCCTGCTGTCCCTACGCCTCCCGCGGGTGCCCGGGCGGCCGGAGCGGCCCCTCAGCCCTGGCCGCGCTCCCCGCCAGGCCCCGCCGCTGGCCCCGCCCCGCCGCGCGCAGCCGCCAGGGGGCGCTGCTCCCGGCGCTCCCGGGGCCGCCAGCGCGGCGCGGCCGCGGCGCTCGAGTTCCGCCGCTCCCGGGGCCGCCGCCGCCCGTCCCCGCCTCCCCCTGCCCGCCGCCCCGGCCCCTTCCCCCGCCGGGGCCCCTCGGCCCGACCATGGCCACCAGGAAGGGGGGCTCGCGGCTGGAGACGGAGCTCGAGCGGTGCCGCTCGGAGTGCCAGTGGGAGCGGATTCCCGAGCTCGTCAAGCAGCTCTCGGCCAAGCTCATCGCGAACGGTGCGGCGCGGGGCGGGCGGCGGCGGGGGCCCGGCAGGTGCAGCCGGGCGGGCCGGCGAGAGGGGCCTGCGGAGCCCGGGGGGGCGGCGGGGCCGCCGGCGGGAGGGGCGGGCAGCGGGTCGGGGCGGCCCGGCCGGGCGGGAGCGGCGCGGAGGGAGGCGGGAGCCGGCCCGGGCCCAGCCCCGGGCGGAGGCGCCGCGCACACCGCCCGCGGGCGCGGGGCTCGGGCGGCCGCCTGAGGAGCCCCGCGGAGCCCGGGGGCCGCGCTCCGGCTGGCCGGCAGTGCGGCCCTGCGCGTTCACGGCCCGGGGCAGCTCGGTGTTTATCACGAGCGCTGCAGTTTGCAGACGCACATGCTGACAGTGTGCATAAAGCCCGAAATGTCCTTCTGCCTCTGTGACTGCCAGAGTATCTGTGCACAGAGTGTCGTATGGAGGCTTCCGTCCCTTCTCTTAATAGCAAACCTCAGCAGTATAGTGCAGCTTAATTTGTTTTGTTGTAAAAAACTATAAATATTTTTTTTGTTCTCTTAATTCTAACGTCACAAACTTCTGTATGTTTAACTGCAGGAGGTGAGAAGCAGTGCTTCATTCTGAGGCATGGAAGTATGTAATGAATGAGACAGATACAGGGAAGTTCTCTTTGACATGGATGCCTTAATTCTGTGTGACAAAAAATATGGGGATAGTGTGTGCCTCTCTGGGCTCACTCATCTGCTTGAAGGGGACCTGGAGGTATTTTCAGAGAGCAATCAAGTCTGCTAAGACAGGACTTGGGATGAATTCAGAGATGATAAGTTAACAGAGAGGATGAGGCATAACATTGACATCACTGGAAGTTTGTTGTGAAAGCAATGATAGCTTTGCATGCTTGATGGGAAAGAAAACTGCATGATTCAGCTCTACAGAAATAAAAATAAAAGAGGAAAAGCCTGACTCAAAGAAGATAAAAGCATTTAAAAATAAAAGGGTAGTAAATAACATTTACATTACTTAAGGCCAATGCTGTTTGCCTTAAGAACAACTGAGTGGTGTTCCTGACACTGGTGTTATGCTAGCTAAAAAGAAACATGAGTGAAAAGATGGAAGGTATGTTTAATTTCAGGACACTCATCACTGAGTGATAGACTGTGAGCTAGTTAGAGATCACTACAAGCAAAGACAAATAGGTTTATGCTGTCTTGTTGAAAAGCATGATCTTCACAGTCTCAAGATGTACTTAGGTATTTCAGGCAGGGAGAGCTAGGAAGAGCTAGGCAGGAGATGCTAATGACAGTTTGACTAAAATTTCTCTAACCTGTGTATGTTTTACCTAGCTGAAGCATATCAGAGATTATACAATCTGCATAACTTTACGCTTCAGTGGTTTTCCTATGAAGGCATCTTCTAGATTCTGTACCAGTCAAAATACAAATTATTGAAACATTTCCTGATCTTTAAAACACGGGAAAGTATCATATTCAGATTTTATCTCTTTTTGACAGTACACGAAGGATTGAGTCAATGGGCATGACTTCCAAGTCTGGCTAAGAACATAAACAGGAAATAAAGTGATCATATGGGCCTCTTCATCTGTATCGGAATTACACAGTAGTGTAACACAGTAATTTAATGAAATGCCTTCACCTGCTGTTGAGAGTGTTGAAAACTGAAAATTTGTGTTCCAGATCCAGGTGTACCTAACAGGTTGCAGGCCAAGGTTATCAGCTAGTGAGACTACCAAGGAGAGACAGTGCCTCTGTTCCACCCATGAAGAGAGATGTGAACTGAAAGGCACTCTGATGCATGTCCCTGTTGTTACTTAATCTGAAACTTAAGTATTAACTTAAAAGTTCAGTACCTTGAACTGAATCCTTCTGCGCTGATGTTCAGTTTTGACTTGGGAATGGATAAGAAAAATCTGTTTTTTGGCTGAATGTGTAACAATATATTGTAGGAATGATTTAAAAGCATGGGTAAGAGGGAAAGGGAAGAGGATCTTCATTCTGACCATGTATGGGTATGTAGGGAATTGGCTTCAACTCTTGAATGCTGGAGCATTTTAACAGAGGATATCAATATTGCTGGAATAGTGTTTATTGCTCTTTGAACACAGATGGGAATGAATCCTTTGGGGAAGCTCTCTGGTAATCTCTTCAATCTTGTACTATTGCAAAATAATAGACTTATTTTACTAGGACTCAGTTACAGCTCTTTTTTGGAACTGGAGATTAGACAATTTGATAAAAATTTTAATGGTCCAAATTTTTATTTGGGCTGTTTGGCATTAGCAAATGGCCATCTCTTGAAGCTTGCAGCCTAAATAAGATGAAGGAAGAAACAGCAATGACAACTCCTGGGACAAGGGTCTGTGTGGATACACAAGGCAATAGTATGTACTTCTGATGAAATGCAGCACTTGAGAGGTGCAGTATTTTGAGTGGGCTTGATTATTATATTGTTTATTCTGTTTAGTTCTGCTGATGGATCCTATCTACTCCCTAATAGAAGTCTGTGTATAAAACCTGGCAGTGGATCAAATATAAATGACAGTTTAGGTAGGATTTTGGATGCATAAAAATGATACTAGAACAAATTTATGTGTCTGATGGCTTGCTTCTGAAAGACTTTCTGAGCTTGCTGGGCTTTAAGAAAAAGAGAGAAGAGATACATGGATGAATTGGTCACAACTTCTGCTATTCTGTATGTAATAGTCACAATTTGAATTATAGAAAATGTGTATTCTTTATCAAGCCTGTGATTTGCATTGCTTTTCACAATGGATAAATGTATAGATGGATGAAAAAAAGGTATTTAACCTGACTCAGATTTGTTAGCCATTTAGCCTGTGTGTATTATATTTCTCTGCTTCAGAGCCAGGACTCAGCAGCAGTAATGAGATTCATGCCATGTAACACAAATCTTGGTTTGGGCTCCTGCTTCATCAGCATTCTGCTAAAAGATTGGGTTAAAACTGTTATGTGCAGGGTGCTGAGTTAGCCTTGGCTAACACCACATGCCCACCCAGCTGCTCAGTCTCTCCCCTTCCTTAGAGGGGCAGGGCAAAAGGTAGGATAAGACTGTAGCTTCCAATAAAGATAAGGAGATCACTTACTAGTTACTGTTAGGCAAAATAGGTTTGATTTGGAGTAATTGAATTTAATTTGTTGCCAGTTAAAAGAGAGTCAGATACTAAAACAGGAAGACAGACATGAAAGTAACCCTCTTTCTCTCCCCTTTCCCAGGCCGAGCTTCACTCCTCTGTCCCAGACTCCTGTGCCACTCCCCATGTGGTGTGGGGGGTAAAGGGGTCATGGCGCAAGATACTGTATTCCTGCTGTTCCTTCCTCAGGTTTTTCCTCTGCTCTGCCATAAGCTCCCCACTGACAGTGGTTCTGCTTTGGAATAGGCTCTCCACATGGTACAGTTCCTTCAGGGAATATCTACCTGGCTTGAGCCCTCTCTGGCACATCCCTTGGGTCCCTTTTCTGGCACTCACTATGGAGAAACTCTGTCCCTCTCCTTCGCTGACCTTGATGTTTTTTCTGCCATTTTTCACTCCTTTTGTTCTCTTTTATTTTGTTCTGTGGCATTTTCTGCCCTTTCTTAAATACACTTTCCCAGAGGTATTGTCAGTTGTGCTGAGAAGCTCAGCTGTGTCTGGCTTTGGTACTGTTAGATCCAGCTGGGCCTGGGGCGGGGCAACCCCTGGCCTTTTCCCACTGGAGATACTCCTGCAGCCCCTCTGCTGCCAGCACCTTGCAGATTATAACCAGTACAGCAGCATTTTCAACAACTGTAGCAGCTGGTAAAGAAATCATGTGCTGCCCTGAAGGTCACAAAGATGTGGTCCTTGGATAGTCTGTAGCCTGTTCAGGGCTTTCCTTAAATGTTCAGTGTTCACATCCTGAGTATCACCTCTTGAATGGAACTGAAAAAAACCCCTAGTTGTTAGAAATAAAATCTTAGAGTGATTTTCACTAATGAGTGTTCCAAACTGCTTTAACTAACTTTAAAAGATTCCTTCTAAGAAAGTGAACTGAAGAAATTTTCATTGCTGGTTGGATTTTGTCTAACGTTGCAAATGAACAGCATGATAGTGAAGCATGGTCATGACAGTTAGTGGATGCTTCTGCTTGCTCAGAGTATTGGAAGAGGTTGAAATAGTAAATGCTGAATATCTGAGACTAATCTGAATGTATTTTAAAGTGCTCTGAGAACTAAGAAATACAATTGGAAGCTAACAATCACATTGCAAAGCTGATTGCAAGGCTATCATGTATTTTTGATGAAACAGTAGCATCTCATAGGAAGTGTCTACAATGGGCTTCAGTATGAAAGTTGTATCTGCTCAGAGCATTTTCAGGACATCAGTATTCTCGTGTTTTATTTCCTTCCTTTGGAAACAAAATGAGGAAACCTTAGGTTGATTCAGTAGCCAGTTGAATGGATAAAATAAAGGATCCATGAATTTCCATGGGTGTTTCCGGCCATTCATTGTTGCTGTAATTGGAATGTGACCTTGCTCAAGGTCAGTGAGATGTATGGCTCTGTCTGGAAAAGCACTGAGGGGGTGAATTTTTATAGTTCAAATGAGGTAGAATGATGTAGTTCTGTAGAAACCTTAGCCAGTGTGAAATAATTGCATTACTGCTGGGAGAGAATGCATGCCCAGGAAGTTCAGGGATCTGAACACTACTGAGACATTGTGACATTGCCATGAAAATAGAATGTTAGCTACAGATATCAAGTTTGCTCATGGAAATACACCAACATTGTAACACAATGTTTTTTTACTTAGCGAATATCTTGTTACTTTTGCTATCCCGTTTCTGCTTGATTTGTGTTGTTTGGGATCTCTTCTCTGACTGCCTTTCCTCTCAACACTTTGTTTCTATTGTCTCCTATTAGACCTATCCTCACATTTAGCCTGGCAGAGTAATGGAACAGAGAGGAGTTAGGAGCAGAGTAGCAAACCCAAAAGATTATGAATTATTTTACATGTCTAATTTTGTTTGTCACTTTCTATGCTGCTCTCTTATATTGATATAAGTAGGACCTAAATATAGGAACATCTTATCAGTTTTCATCTGTTTTGCAGCCTTGTGAAATAAAAGACCTCAGATGTATGGTTAAAGCTTATCCTCAGAGTAAACAAGGGATTTCTAAACCTCTTAGGACTCATGCCCTACTTAGAAGGTGTTTACCAAATTTGTTTGGTTTCATACATACAGTTTGTAGTGTGATTTGTATATGCAAAGCTTTCCTAAGAGGTTGACATCTCTACCAGAAGAGTTTGCAGACCATGTGACATGCCTTTTTGCATGTCCACAAAAGTAGAAGCGGTGGACTCTCTTCATTTGTTATCTTAATTGTTTTCCTCCTATTGCATTCACTGTCACATTTACAGAACAAGCTTACTAAGGACAAACATTTTTCTGAATGAAGAGCAGGGGTGGTGACAGTACTTAGATGTGTTTTCTTATTTTTGACTGACAGCTTTGTTTCTTCAGATAGCCAGAGGTGTTACAACAGTGTAAGTGATGATGTGGATTGTCTGCTTGTACTCACACTGCATGTTCATCTGGAATAGAAAATGCTAGTGTGTAACTTCACAAGTAACCAAGCTGGTCCAACGCCTCGCTGCTATTATGTAGAGTAGTTCTTTCTTCCTGCCTTTAATCAAGCTGCTTCTTCTCTATGCAGCTTCTCCTGATTATGTGTTCCTGGTCTCTCCCTTGTGTAGATGAACACCAGAGGTGGGAATTACTGTGCTTGGCCAGCAGAAAACTCTGCTTCTTGTTCTGGGGCCTGCTGTGTCTGCTGGCTTGCCAAGCTCATTTGCCTCCCACAGGGTTCTGAGCAGTCCAACAGCTGGTGAAAAATGAACAGTAGCAGCAGCCAGTGGAGGGCCAAGGTGAGGGGAACTGTTAGGAAGCATGTAGATGGTCTTAGTGGAATGAACTAAGTATTTTTTATATTTGGAGCTTATAACTGCTTACATTTATAAGGATATTTCTATATATTATGAATGTAATTATTTTTGAAATTGGATGTTTCATATAGTAATGTTGTGTTGATTGCAATTTTGCCTGTTTAAAAATTACAAGGAATGGTAGCCAGATTTACCTGTGCATAGATACTAGTATATATCTGTATTGTAGCTGCTCTCAGTTCCTTTAAACTAACTTCAAGGGTTAAAGGCTTTCCTATAGGGGAATAAATTCATTAGCATTAACTCAGGATCATTGATACCACTTTTGTTTGGGTTTGAGTTGCATGGTAGTAAAGAAGGGGGGCAGAAGGTCCTTAGCTGTACCCAACAGGGGTAGCCATTCTCCTTCCCTACCAAATCGAGGCCATTCCTCCTCCCCACAAATTTGTCTTTTTAAGAATAAAATCTTAGATTTTAATGGTTCAGTTCTTTGCAGTTTTCTCTGCACTGAATGCTGTTTAATTTGAGCTGATAAGCAGTGACTGAAGATAATAACTTCGTAAAGAGCAGAGTGGCAGGACGCTGAGATAAATTGGAGAAAGTAATGATGTCCGGCTAATAGTGTGAAGTGGGTAGCCAGACCTTTAATAATTGGAGAGCATTTGATCTCTACTCCAGGCTGTGGAGGGAGATGCTGAATCTGGACATTTCTCTGGTGTTAGTAAATGTGTGGCAGAATGCATAGTGGCAGATTTTAGTAGCTGCTCTGATCAGTGATGTTACCAGTTGCTCAGGAGTTACTTCATGAGGTGTTGCATGAGTTTCTGCAAGTTCCCACCCCACTGATAACCTGTGTGTGATTGGTATGATTCCACTCAGAATCTGTATGTGTAAGCTGAAATCCTTTACTATAATCTCATATTATCTAGAGTTGTAAACTGTGCTTCTTTAACAAAAAATGGCTGAGAAATCCCTTTTACTTATAGAATTTTGAATGCAGCTCACCTGAGACCAATAACTTGGTTTATCTCCATAAAACTTTTGCAAAGGCAACCAAGATATGAAAATACCAACTGCTTACAAACCCTCCCATATTTTTCTGCAGTTAATTATATGAACAAGTTGTAGCTCATCTTTTAAGTATGCCTTATCTCAAACTCAGATTTGTGTGGGCTTAGCTTGCAGCTACTCTTCTGTTTTTCTTTTTACTATTTAATTGCAGTCTCTTTACCTTAATGGGAAGAAAATGGTGTGCATTTATCAAGGCTTTAATGGGACTGCATTAGAGCTGGGTTTAAGGAAAGGCAGAATAGGACCTGTTGTTTTTAGAACTGGTGGTAGAATAAAAACAAAACAAAAAACGCACCACAAAAAAATGAGCCCCACCAAAGCAGCAACCAACCAAGTTGCCAAAAAGTACTTTCTGTCTTAACACTGGTAGTTATGTACCTGAGGCAATTGTCTCTGAGACTGACAGATGTAGGGTACTATCTTTTGAGAATTTACTTAAGGCTTCCCAGGTGGACCTGGGAAGCTAGGAGGAGAAGACTGGAAATGGTAGGGAACAGCAAGATCTTGCCTTCTGAGGAAGAGAGGCTCATCTATGTGCTTTCATCTGAGCTTTGGGTCACCCCAAAGATGAGAAATGTTTCTCTTCTGATCTGGCAATTTATTAGTTATTTTTTTCTTTTGTCAATCATTTTATTTATCTTTTTGTGACATCAAAAGTTGGATTCCATTGTTATCATCTCAAATTTGCACTGTGCTGCAATATAGCTGTTTGGTAGAGAATGGACAAGAACTACTGTCTTTAAGACATGGCTTGGTTTTTGCCTTTCTTCTAATAGTCTATCATATTTTTTTTGTTGTTGTTAGTAGCAACAGGAAAACTGTTTTGTCCTTTGAGAGATAAATCATGGCAAGAAGCAAGATTGGAATGAATTTCTAGCTCTCAGAGCATGTGCTTTTCCTGTTCTCCCAGTCACTCTTTGATCTTTGTAACCTAAACAAAACATAGATAGGAAGAAGTTAAATTTTGATCCTTCTTCCTCAGTGTGCTTGATAGAATTGTTTCCATTTAAACACTCAAAGATGATGATGCTCCTGTTTCCCACACTTTGTGTTTCCCAGTCTTGGGTATGACATGCATTCTTATTTCTTCATTTTACATTGCATTTGACTGAATGGGCCAAATTTTATTCAATTGTAAGCCTGTCAATATTCCAGATGTGAATCACTGTGAGCATTGTAACTGCCCCAGCTTGATTATTTACTGTTCTGATGGCCTCAACATTTCACAAAATTTGGTAAGCTTGAATACAAAAAAAAAAAAAAAAAATAGTTTGAAACAGTTTTCTGTTCTTGATATGTGTCATCATAAAGTAAATTTCAGTAGTAGTGGTACTTTGAAAGTAAATTTGCCTATGCATAAATAGGTTGGAAAGTCTGCATTATTTTTCTTCAAAGCAAGTTTTGGCTGTCAGGCAGGAAAATTGTGTAGATACAATATAGCTGCACAGTAAAAAGGTGCCGTGCCCACTGTGTACTTAAGAGGCAGAGAAACGGATGACTGTATGTAATTAAAGGTGTTAGTGAATAAAATTAAATTTCTTTGAACACCTGACTCTGTGTTTCCTGCTTCTGGTTTTACATGTGTAACATCTGCATCAGTGTGCAACCTTTCTACCAGTCGTGCTTGCTGGGCTGCACATATTCTCTGGATACTTTTCTGCTGTCTCCAGAGACCTGGCTGGACAAGATCCTGGGCAACCTGCTCTAGTTGATCTTGCTTGGACCAGGGGTGTTTGACTAGATGATCTTCAGATATCCATTCCAACCTCTGCCATTCTCTGATGCTGTGAATTCTTGCTACTAAGTAGTCAGTGATGGAATCATAAGTGACATCTGTATATATGTATATTGTTTTTCTTGTTTTTAATGTAAACCTTGTAGAAATCTAAGAGTAGTTTTAGCATTCACTTTGATTTAAGTAGCTCCTGGTCCAGATTTACTGATTGCTGAGCACTAAGTTGAATGAATATTTGGAGACTTGTACTGATATTCCTCTTCAAGCCAATGCTCTTACTCACTGTTTGATACATTGTGAACAAAGCAAATGTCTGCTTTAAGTGCATAGTCAACTTGTTCCTGGGTAAAAAACATGTTTCATGCTTTTTCTGCCAGATGAATATGAAATCAATTCTCGATACAGGATTTCCAGATCATCCTCTGGAAGAAAGCTCAATTTTCAAATGGCCCTCTTAATAAATGTTCTGTGGAAGGCTACAAGATTTTTCTTGTTTTCAGCTGTTTTACAGAAACCTCACTCTGAAATCTTTGTTTGGTTACTATATAGAGCAATTGACCCCTTTGGGATCCTTCTTGCTGCATACCACTCCTTGATAAAATTCCCTAGGTTTGTAGGTTTGTTTGTTTCCCCTCCCCCCCTTTTCTAATTTGGACATAATGATATTCCAAAATGTTATAGCATGTCTGAGGGAAAAATCATCATAAAATGCTGGAGCATGCAGCCCTTCAGGTACTCTGAGTCTCCAGTTTTACCTTTAGAAAGACTAAGAGTTTTAGGGATTGAGTAGGAATAGTTTGTTTTCTCAGTCCCAAGCTTGTTTCACTCTGGGAAGGCTTGAAGCACCAGAAGGGAGTTTACAAAGCAAATCTCAGCTTCCTGGAATTCTGCGTATCAGTGTATGGTCCCTTTAGGATCCTGGAAATCTCATACTTGTCCTCTTTGCCCCTTGTCCCTTTCCTACCCTGATTTTTTTTTTTTTTTTTAATAGTCCTGAGTTAGGATTTCAGTTTTTAATTTTTTTTCTTTCTGTACTCCAGGGCAGAGCAGTTGAAGTAGCAGTTTGTTCTATTCTTACAACTCCATGCTTCATTTAATTAATCTCACCTCATGCAGCATCTTCCTTTGAGGCTAATGATAACCACGATCTTTAGGCATTTGGACAGTTGTGCTTTTTAAGAATCTAAAGTTACCTGAAATATTTAAGATTCTGATGAAGAGTGGGTGAAATGATACAACATATGATATGACATGCTTCTAGATTTATCTGCTTGCTTACAAGGAAAGATTAAAGTTTGTTTGGCTAGTCAGATTCTGTAGGTATTTTACTCTGTATTTCATATTCCTAAATACATCCTATTCAAATTCAGATCCCCAGGGCCTGAGTCTAAGGTTGAGTCTCTTTGCTTAAATCATTGTGGTAGATTTTATCCTAATTATGCACTTTTTTTCTTGCAGCTGTGTAATTCAGAGGAAGGAAAATGAAATACTAAAAATATTTATTTTAATCTATGACATTTGATATATAAAGAAGAAAGAGCATTTTTCTCCATACTCCTTCTTGCTGTAGATGTTGACCTGTTGAGGGAGGCTCCATAAATAACATGTAACAATTGTTGTTAGCACAGATCATGTGTATTCTTGCCAGTGTACCACAGCAGCATGATATGGATGTTTAATCAAGAGAAACATCTGGTGCATGGAGACTTGATAACAGGATCAGGGTTGTTGGTAGTTGTTGCCTTAGTTGTGATAGTGGTTGTTATAGGGGTGTGTTTCTATTTTACCATCCAAGTATCTCCTTCTGAAAAACGTAATTGTCAGACCCTTAAAAATTTACCTTTTCTGCATTAATATTAGGAACACTTGAGAAAACACATATATAGTAGTCATGATCTAGACAAGCTTCAGTGTTTTGCTTTGATTTTTATCTGAGACTGTTGAACCACCACAGGAAAAGTAATACTTTACCAAAGCAGTTATTTGGTGCCCCACAGAACAACAGGTAGCAAGCAGGTTCCTTAGTTTTATTGAGACCATGTCATCATTCACTAGGAACCTATTTTGGTGTATGCTGAAATTGAATAAACTTTTAAAGTCACTTCTTGGAGTGAATTCTGAAGGCAAGAGACAGCTTCTAATCTTTATTCAGCTATGCTTTATTTTAGCTGTCGGCAATGTTGCCATTCTTTACTTTCTCTCTCCTTCTCCCTAATCTTACTTTTAGAAAGGAATTTAGAGCTAGATATTCCTCTCACCCAGCCTGCTAATAACCTCTGGGTTCTTCCACAAGTGCCTGGAGGTTGTGGTAGCATTCATCAGAAGGATGACCATTCTGTATTTTAGCACGTGATTCAGTAGATGGTTCAAGATAGACCATGGTTTTAACCTAAGTAAGTATTAACATTATAAGTAATCTTCATCATTCTTGACCAAGGATAAATGAAGACTAATCCTCTATTTTAATTCTGTTTTTCTGTAACTGCCTCAGATCCTGATACTGTGGTGAAGAATTTGCTTCGAAAAACAGATATTAAAAATAAAGTAGCAAAACAGATTTCATCATTATATTTTTGGAGACTATTTTTCAAAGACGTATCATCATGTGTTTTTCCCTATCCCCTATTTATGCCAGCCTATATTCTTATTTTGAAGATGATTAATATTGATCCATATTGCAAAGAGAGATAGTCATGTACACGAGGCTCTTCTCAAGCCATTCTGTACAAATGTGTAAGCTTTCTCTAAGCTGAAAGAAAGCAGTTTACATGAAGTGTCTGTAGTTTTTGTTTTTGCTTTGTGTGCTAAGAGAAATGGGCCTTCCACCTAAAGAATAACTGAGTTTGTCTTGGAGTTCCAAGGTGCTCAGAGTTGTCTTTGATTATAGATGGAGGAGATCCTATTAATCAGGTGGATTTTTTCAGTGATACTGTGATGCTGCAGAAAGGGATGGGCAAGTTAGGCTGTTCTTCTCCAAAATGGTTCTGCAATGCAGTTGAAATACAAGTCATCAAATAACCCCTAAATCTGCCAAGTAATTGTTGCTGATGAATTCTTCAGCAGAGAAGTAGGTGAATAAGAGGGAGTCTTTCCTTTAATCAAGAGTTTTATACTGAACCATAGCCATGTCAATTTTCTAAGAGTGGGATACTGGTTTTCATGGTATTGAAACTGTTGTTGAAGAGTTTTTCTTCTGAAACATCTATTTAGACTGGCTGAAGGAATACTAAACTTCAGGGTATCAACTTCACACTGTTTAATCCTGTCACTATAAAGGGTTTCATAGAAGAATATCATCTAGATCACTCATACTGTGCTGGAAGTAAATGAAAAGCAATTTCTTCTCAAACAATTCTTACATTATTTCAGGATGTCTTAAGGGATAGCTATAACTAATGAAAAATTCTGCTAGAGCTATGGCTTCATAAATGGTTTCCTTTAGAAATGTCCATGTAATTGGAATTTTGTTACAAGCACCACTGAATGTTGTTCTTACTGGTGCAGAATGACACACATAAAGCCAATACTTTGTTAATAAAATACTCAGTAATAATTTGATTTAAAGTTTCTTGCTGATATCAGGCCCTGATTGACTTAGTAGATGAGTGACTCAGTACATAAGAAAATTCTGCTTTGCAGTGGCTTTTATGGTTTGCAGTCTGTGACCTGTTGTTTTCAAGTGTCAACAGCAGCTGCACCAGCTATAGCAGTGGCTGTAGATCGGGGAAAGGGTGAGCTGTGCTGTGTATGAATGACCTAGAAGAGCAGCTTTTATTTTGCTGCTGGGTCAGATCTGTGTGTAAGTTGCAGCTGCTATTTTCTCCTCTCCCACCTTTCCTTTGAAGGGAGGTATGGGAAATACATGTTGCTGCACTGTGACTGTCTCTAGCCACTGTGTAGATCATTAGCTTCTCTGCCCTGCATCAAGGATGGGAACAAAATACCTGGGTCCTGTAGATTATTTTGATTCTCATGTTAAGTTTCCTGGATAATTTTGGAGTATGTGCCAGCTTGAATTTAAGGCTTTGTTCTTGCTTGTGTCCTGTCTTTAGAAACATCAAATTTCTAAAGTTTTCAAGTCATTAGAGAGGTGAAACTTATCTTAGGGTGAAGGGGGAAAGATGAGAAAGGGAAGGGAGAGAGAAGATAACTTAAATTTTCCAGAGGTGGCTTCTTTCTCTTCTCTTCCTTTCCCCAGTGTGAGAAATTCTGCTGTGTATATGAGAGGAATAATCTTACAAACTTTCTGCAGAGTGCTAGAACTGTGTCTCTCCCTGTCTTGTTCTATTACTGCCCCACAGGTGGGTGAGAATTTGGTCTTCTAAATCTAGCCTTCCTTTTCTGTGGTGCAGTTGATATGGCTACACTTTGCTCTTGCATGTGCCAGTGGTGTTGTTTGGTTACTTTTCCCCATTAGTAATAGAAATTATTTCACCACTTTGTTTTACAAATCCTCATGCCTCAAGGTATGCATTTTCATACCTAGTAGTGAGAGGTTTATTTTCTTTTTATTTGGTGTCTCACCTGTTCTTTGGCTCGTGTGTTGTAAGAATCCAAACTAGTTGTTTCACGTGCTTCCTTGACAATTTTGCAGTTTATATAAACAAAACATATCTGGCAGCTGGTGCTGTTGTATAGCTGTTCTTACCTCAACAGTACAGTTCTTACCTCTTTTTCCATAGAGATAGATCTACTGTATTTAACTTAATTAAAGAAATGCTTGTTACAAGAGTGTGGACCAGAACCATTTTTAGGACCTGCTTGAAGGGTTGCATATGTGAGGGAAAGATACATACAATAATCTTTTCTTTGGCACTTCTGAAGTTCTGCTATTTGAAGTGTTAAAGAATGTCAATGGTAGACCTCACTCTTTTCATTGTAAACAGCCTTGGTGGTATTTCAGCTCCTGAACCAAAGCTCTTATTTTAGAGTGTCATTTAGATTCCTTGCTGTGTTTGACAATCTTGTTTCCTCAACCTTCTTTGGAAATGGAGTTTGCTCAGTGAAGCATTAAACTGAATAAAAGGAAAGAAATGTTACTTGTTAAATTAAATACTTTCTCTCTGATTTGTACTCATCAAAACCAAAGTATCAACTTGCAAATCCCTTAAAACATAAAGTAACCAGTATGACATATATTCACCCTTTTTTAACGTTGCCACTTAGCTTTAAAAATACAATTAGCAAAATTAATTTTCATTGTTCTTCTCCCAATTGGACATTACCATGCTGACCTAAAGTATTATTTTCAAGGTCCACTCCTGTTTGTTAAAGCCCCTTCTAAAGAGGCTCATAAACAAATATTGTTTACTCAGAACAGACTCTGGAGTCTTCTGAATATTATGGGTAAAATACATGTCCTGAAAGGACCATCCAGTGACCAAGTCTTTGAAGGCAATTAAGTGCATACAGTGAACTGAAGTTCAGTATTGCAAGTTTGGAGAAGGCTTCTGATCTCTGAGAGCCTTTCACACAGCCCATGTTATACTCCTTGAACGAAATGAAGCTGCCTTGAATTGGTGTACAAAATCAAGTGCCTTTTCTGTGCATGCAGTTTAAAGTCTTTGATTTCCAGAGAGATGGAATAATTGCAGAAAGTGAAGTCTTCCAGAGTGTTATGCTAAAGCTATCTTTGAGCAGGGTAATGTTGGTCATAATAACTGATTTTTCTATTTGTTTGTAATAATACCGTGGCTATGGTAATGAAATGTGGGATTTGGAGTCAGTCTGTTACAAAGGAGATTTAGGCTGAAATACCTTGTTTAGATGTGATCACTCTTAAATTCTTGTTTAGTTTGCAGCTTGAAGCTGAAGCTACACAAGCTGTTGATTTTTATCAATTATGCTAAGTTACTGTTGGACACGAAATGTATCTGTTGGACACAGACACAGCTCGAAGTGTGATGAAAGAAGAAGAATGTTTATTTGTTCTTTCAGTATTTATAGGTTTTCGACAACGACCAGGGATTGGATAGTCAGGTTACCACCTTCCCAACCACACTGGCTGTGAAAAACATCCATCAAAAGACATATCTTTAATGGAATGTATAAACACCTATGTTTATAATTACTTTCCTGGGAAAGTGGCTGGAAATTGTGAAAACAATATCGAAAGGCCTGATTCTCAGAGCGACATTGCTATGGTTTCTGTTTGAAGGAAAAAAAAGAATAAGCAGAAAGCAGACTGCAACAAAATAGATACTGAGTATCTTTAGAAATTAAAAAAAAATCATTGTAGCATTTTGGTTTTTTTGGAAAGTTTACTTATTGCACCTACAATTGTCTGGACCATTTATGCTTTTTAGTGTATGTATCGGAGCTTGCATAAAATATGTTGATATTGATGGAAATCATGAAATGATGAAATGAAGCATTATGCCCTACTGTGTTGTGCAAAGGGGAATGCAAGCCTCTGAGAGCCTGGTGGATTGTGTCAGTGTGAAAGAGCTGGCCACGGCCATTGCATGGACACTTTTTTGAAGGTCCTTGTGATGCAGAATGATTCTTGGTGACTAGAAAAAGCTGCATACGTCCATTTGCAAGGAGGGTCCAGGGACTGGAGGATGATCAGGGCTAACCTTAGGCTCTGAGAAGATTAGGAGGTATGTGCTGGTAGGATAAGGAGGTGGTTGGGATCAGTTGGCATGGGTTTATCAAGGACAAACCAACCAGACAGCTTTTGATGAGAAGTGACTGACTGTATGGAGACAGTGGTCGGAGTCAATGGACAAAAATTGCAACAAGGGAAATGTTGAGTATACAACAAGCTAAAAATTTCTAGAAGAACAGTCAAATGTTGTGCAATATCATCTGGAGGAGTTTTGTAATCTGTGGAAATGCTCAAAACTGTGTATAATTCTGTGCCTTCCCTAATGTTGAAGTATGTGTTTTATTTTTCTTCACTTAGTACATCGATATATCTTTTAGTTTTCATTTTTGCTGAACAGACTTCAATGAAAGAATGGAAAAACTAGTGTAAATTGCTTCAAACAAGCCTGTGGCTGGAGTGGGAAGCAGTCTGGGATTTCTGGCTTGGGCCCTTTCCTAGGGGAGTGCAGCTGACAGTGGCTGTTGGGGCTGGTGGCTGTTGCTGCAGTGGAGCAATGGAGGCTGTGGGCAAGGGATTTCACAGCCTGGTGCTGGTCCCTCCAGGTGCTTATGCTGACAACATCAGCTGCCCCTTTCCCTGCTTTTTGCTGTACTCTGATATAATGTGTTATCCTTCTTTGTTTCCTAAACACAGAAAAGATTCTGTAAGCCACATTAAGTCATAAATGTGCTCAGTCCTCACAGTCTCACTTGTTCCCTGCTGCAGCTAACAATGGGTTTCTCGTGCATTACCAAAATATGTCTTACTTATCGTAGAACCTTCTCATTCTAGTTCTGCCCAGACACTGTTTGCAAGACATGTCTTGGTCTTTTCAAGTCCCAGAAGGGTGATGAATTTCACAGCATTGTCCTGACTAGAGAAAAAACTCAACACATTTCAATAAAAGAGGTCAAGTGGTCCTGGATAAGGGTGAGGTAGAGCATTACCAGTTTCTTGAATTTCAGATGTGTGCTGGGTGCAGCTTTGCTGGGCAGCCTGGTATTACATTGTACCTTCATGTCTGAGAAGTGGTGGTAAGCCATAAGAAATGGGGAGAGAGGGATGAGAAATGGACTGTCACACTGAAGACTTGGGATGGCTGGAGCCTTAAAAAGGTCTGAGGGAGATCTACAGAGAAGATATGGATGGTGATCACAGACAATGAGGGACATGTAACCTCAAATAAATAAATTAATCCGATATCAGTATTCATGTTTGAAAGCAGTCTTTTTGGTGAAGTCGGTATATTTTCCTCTTCAGAGAGCAGCATAAAGTGTTGGAATCAAATGCTGCTTTTTGAGGAAGAAGGGGATGATACTGACTTGAGGTTAATGTTTTAATTCATTTTATCTTAGAACACAGCAGATGATTCTACAGTGAATCAGGCAGGGAAAAAGAAAAATTGAGAAGTAAAACAAAATATCACATGAAGTGATAAACCTGAATGCTTAATGTTTGTGTTTGCTTTGGTTAGTGTGTGTTTAAAATTCAGACAACGTTAGTGAAATAAAATTATTTCTAATACTTCTTGTGTTTATTATTTTTACAGATGACATGGCAGAGCTTCTTCTTGGGGAGTCCAAACTAGAACAATTTTTGAAGGAAAATACTCTTGATAGTCCCCAGGGCCCCCATCCAAAGCTGACTGAGGTCAGGAAACATCTCACAGCAGCACTTGATAGGGGAAATCTCAAGGTATGTAAGTCAGCCTGACCAAGAATTAGAAGAGTTAGAAATTGGCTGAAGTATTGAGGAAAGAGTTCCTTAAATTACATTTGCAGGTTCTGAAAGTGAGATTAATATAAGTGAGCATTTTCTGTCAGAACATTCTAATGTTTATAACCATTCTGGTCCTTCTTTTACTTAACTATTGTTGTAACTATCTCTACATCAGCTTGCCTCTTCTGTACTCAACCATCTTTTCAGACATGAAAAGAAGATTATTTTACAGTCATCTGTAACATTTCATTTTCAGTGGCTTCTGGGGATATTAATTTCTCTTTCTTTTCTCTCTTCATTCCTCCATTTTTAAGACATTTATTCTGCCCTGATGCTTTGAAATGGTGTGAATTAAATATGTAGGCTGTGGAACATATATCATTAAGTTTTGATACTATGTTATTTTCAACTGTGCTTGTGGTGTTAGAAAAAGAAGTCACTGGAGGAGTTATAATGATAGGCTGCCTTTAAATAGTTTTATCACCTGGCAGAGCTGGTTTCCAACTGAGAGGTATTTCTGGTACACATGTAAATAAGTATGTGAACATCTAAAATGACTGGTAATGCTTTTCATTAGCTTGATGGAATGAGATTTAGTGAATTTTCCCCTATTTCAAACTTCTCAAATATTACACAAGACAGGATTTTGTTCATTTGTTGCAGTTAGGAGACATATTCTGAGGGTGACAGAAAACATACCTAATAATTATCAGAAAGAATTAGTTGTGTTTTCTCAAGGAAAACCCTTTTTTGTTTCTCTTCTTTCTAGTCAGAATTCCTACAAGAAGGTAAACTAATACTGGCCAAATTAGACTATGTGGAAGGTAGTTACAAGGAAGCTCTGAAGATATATACCAGAATTGGTTTTGATGATTTTCAGCTGACTGCAGTGCCACCGTATCGGCTACGGATGATTGCTGAAGCATATTCTCTGAAAGGTAAGATTTCTCTTTCCAGTATAATAATGTGGAAATAGTTTTTTAAAGGTTAATTTATATCCTGTCCTAAGATGAAGAGATTTTTGGTTTGAATGTCATCTCCACAGCAGTGGAGTGCCATATTTGTAGATAAAATAAGAGGATGGATTGGGTCCTTTAAATTATGCTGAGTTTGTGATCAGTTGACAAGATTTTTACCTCAATCAATATTCTAACTGTGATGTCACCTCATCAAATTTTTTGAGTGTGTGTATTTAAAAGTCCTTCCATATACAAATGTCACAGTAACTGTGGCTAGTTAGTAGAAGTATTATCACTGCTGCTGAAAGTTAAGGGTTACAGAATGCAGTGCAGTTTTGTGGTGGCTGTGGGCAGAATGCAGAACTCTGATTAATTGTAATGCCTTTTACTGAATGTTTAAATGCTCAGCCTAAGCTAGGTTGCATGACATGATAACTGAATTAAAGCAATGCATCACTTGTGCACTTGTATTTTTTAATTTTTTTTAATATGAATAGAGTTTTTTAAAAAAATCAGAATGTGAAGGTAATTAAAAACCGTTTTCTTCTTTACTATTCTAGTATAGTAAAAATGTAATGCTGGCCTTGTGTCTTAAGGTGGCAGTGCCACTTCAGTTTAGAAAACTCTAATATTAGACTTAGGGCTGGTCAGTGTGTTGGGGAAAATGGCAGTTTGTATGACGAGGGTTTACTAGAATTTACTGAGTGAAATGCTTGCTTTGGTCTGCTGTGTTTAAGCATGGGTTTGGTTGCATATGCACTTTTTGCTATGGCAAGAGGAGTGTCAAGAGCAGCAAAAAATTTGTGAGAGACTTCTATGGCTTTGACTCACAGCTGATCAAGGATTATTCCTAATGTTAGTCTTGGAAGAGAGTGACTGTTTCCCACCAACACAATCCTCCAGTAAACGTTAGACAAGATGAATCATATCCTATAGAGATATCAAGGAAATTAGGGAACTAACTTTTAGCTGAGACAAAAGGATGCTTCAGAAGTCTGGTCACTATTTAGATTAAAGTGGGAAGTGGGAATTTGGGGGGAATTCTTATATATGATATAAATCTGCTCAGTTTTCTCAAACAGCATCTCAGTGGGCTTTAGAGCAGTGTCTGCTTTGGGTACACTTCCACTCAGGTTTGTGGATTTTGGCTGTTCTTTTTGTTTTGTTCTTTAAATTTGAGGATGTCAGTTGAATTTGTCAGGTTCTTTCCATGGACTTGATCAACTTTAAGAACCTAAATTTGCTTCTATCTCCAAGGAATTTAATTTAATCTTTCCTGGAGCTCAACTCTTCTAGCTCTGTTTTATTTGGCCTCATAAGGATATTAAACAGTTGAAACCACAGTGGCATAAATTTTGCACATTTATGCACATTAAATTTAGTATTATTAATTTTACTTAATTCAAACATAATGTATTAGGAAAAAGAAAAACGTACCTTTTCTTTGGAATGTTTTGTAGGTTCAGAATTACTTTTTTTAAAAAAAGAGAACAGAAACCCAGCATATTTTATGTCTAGATGTGTGGGGTTTTTTTCTTCTGATTTCAATTTTAATTCTTAAAACATTGAAATCTGTCATATGAGGCCTGATTTGTCTTGATGGGACTTCATTACTTTTGTCAGTTCTATTGGGTGACTGGCTACCAGTTTACCTGAGCAAACTATTGAGGCTTTTTTGTTGTTTGTTGTTTCATGTTCAGGAACATCTGCTTTTCTATTGTGTTTCCTGTTTGAATGAAATTGTAGGACAGTTTGGGTTGGAATGGACCTTAAAGATCATCTCATTCCAAGTTCCCTGCTCTGGGCAGGGACACCTTCTACTGGACCAGGTTGCTCAGAGCCCCATCCAACCTGGCTGTGAACACTCCCAGGGATGGGGCATCCACAGCTTCTCTGGACAACCAGTTTCAGTGCCTCACCACCCTCACAGTAGACAATTTCATTCTGATAGCTAATCTAAACCTGCCCCCTTTCAATTTAAAGCCTTCATCGCTTGTCCTATCCTTACGTGCTCATGTAAAATGTCCCTCTCCAGCTTTCTTGCAGGCCCCTTTAGGTACTGGAAGGTGATTGAAGGTCTGCCTAGAGCCTTCTCTTCTACAGGCTGAGCAATCCCAACTCTCTCAGAAGATTTGAAAATTTTAATATCCTTTCTTCTCATGGTAGAGGATTTCAAGAATATAATCTTCTGTGTTCTAGAATGAGGCGGCAGTCTTAAATTTAGTCTTCAGAGTCTGGACAGGTTTAGAGCAGCTGACAACTAAATGGCATATGTTTCTACCCAGTAGTGTACATTTAATTCTTACTCTTTTCTCTGTTTCTGGTCAATGTTTTTCTTTCTCATTTTAAGAGTGTAACCTTTAAGACTGTAAATTTAAGACTGTAAACTTTACAGTCTGAATTCAGAGCCTCTTCAGAGGTGACTGAAGCTTGTAAGTATTACCCAACTAAATACAAGTTATTCTTACAGAGATTTTGTGCTTCACTGGGATTTTTATTTCTGCTTGTATGTTCAGGGATAACTGGATTATATAAAGATAAAACTCTTCAGAGTATTTCGATTTTATTTCTTTGGCAGTAATAGCACCAAGTTGTTAAGCAGTGAAGGACTGTTCATGCCTGTTTGCAAGCATTGGCGCAGTTGCACCATTTAATGCTGCACCATGCAGAGGCAGTGAAAGATACCTGCTGAAATTTCCCCATTTCTATCCAGTTCCAGTGGATTTGCAGTCTTGTACACTATTGTGAAGTGGTCAAATACTGATGTTCTTACCACTGAGAAAGGCAGAGTTCAGATAACTAATGGTAGTTTCTAATTGCCTTTAATTTTTTTTTCATTATTTAAATTGGGACCACCTCCATGTACTTACCTTTTCTCTGTGAGAACTGTATTATTCTGTAACTGCAGAGGTGGTAGGTTAAGAAGGATACATGAGTTGACATGTTTCTTCTCCTACAGTTGTTACAGGGTGCTTGTATGAGCATGTTGCACTGTAACCATAGACAGTTCCTCAGCTCACAACAAGCCCTTGGAAATGACCTGCTTTTCAGATGGCTCATCTTACTCCTGCACATGGAACATACAAAGTATGTCTCTCTGTTCTTCACAGCAAAGGAAGGGTCTGTATCTGTATATGGATGTAACAAAGTACAAAATGGATTCAGGGTCAGCTTCAAGCTAAATTTTGCTGGAGTTTTATCTACTGACAGCTAAAAAGAAGGAGAAGAGGAACAGCAGTAGTGATAATGGTGGGAGAAAAAATGGCGTTAGAACATGGAAGGGAAAACCAAAGAACTAAGCCATCTGCTGCCTGTGGTGCACTCATGAAGGGGGTCCTCATATTTTTATTGCATAAATGTGTTAAATGCTTATATATGTATCTTTAAAAGAATGCTTTTAAATTTTTATGCTGCTTACACCTTTGAGGACAGCATATTTAGAGGACTATATATGAGAGGGAAGAGGCATAATATGGAATGATAGTAAGTCAAGCCAAGGATTCAAAGACTCTCAAAACCAGCAAGGAAGATTAAATGATTGTTTTTATTTTCTTGGAAATATCTAGTTAGTGAAATGCTGCTTCAGCTCTTCCAAATAAAGTTTCTCACTAGTTTTGTCAAAATGCAACATTGTAAAATTTCAACAAAATTTTAAGAAAATCTATCAACTTACCTTTTGAAATATTTTTTATTTCCATTACATGTGGCTCTTTGCCAGCCTCTGGTGTGTGGAGGAATCACAGGCTCTCAAGGAATCACAGTGCCCAAGAAGTGCTGGAAAGTGGTTCCTTTCTGTTGCTCCTCCTAGGGAAAGTTTACAAAACTGTTAGCGTGGTGATAAAGACACGGCTGTGTTTTATCAGACTGAATAGCTCATGGACAAGTTATTTGGTTTTAATTTTTTCCTGGCTTCTGGCAACAAAAGTAACTTCTAGTAGTGATGTCTTGTGCTTTATCCTGACTCGAAGAAGATGTAGGATGATCTGATGAAAAGGTATCTGCTGCTGTGTCCATTAAAACAACAGGGAGCAGACTAGCTGTGTGAATGCATGAAGCAAAGCCTCAGAAACTTGGTTTGTACAATTCCAATGTTTTCCTGCCTTTCTTCACACTTTTCCTCAAATTAATATGTTAAAAACAGAGTTGTAGAAGATGATTTTCTTTTATGTAGTTAACTTCATGGACCTTTTTGAGCTTACACTGATGCTTTTGTGTGTATGCCCACAGAATGCAGTTCTGATTACACCTAGTGTTTTCTTTAAGGAAGGAGCTAATTTTGAGGCTGTACTTCTGAGTAATGATTCTGTATGGGTATATAGAAGGTGTTGTGTGGGATAGAGTGTTAATAAAATCATAGTTTTTGTATTAAATACATATTTTTTAAAAATTCAAAAACTTACTTGATGACATGAAGTGGGACATTTTTAAAATATAATATAAAACATAAATTGAGGGGATGGAGTTTTCAAACCAATGGACCTCTTAGTATTTGCAAAAACACGAGAATACTTATTTGGATCTATTGGTTATCTTTTCCCCCATCTGCTTGTAAATTCATTTGACACCTAAGCAGAGGAGAAGCATCCAATAAAACAATTTTCTCTAGCAAAATGCCTATGGTTGGAGTTGCCAGCTTGTTTCAAGAGGGTGTGATGAGGGAGAGAAAAATAGGCGTAAAAGAATGACATTGCTGAAGAGATGGGCAGGTTTGCATGACTGTTGTGGCAATGTGTTAGCCTGAGAGCAGATGTATGAAATTGCTGGAGCTGGCTCCCTGAAGCTGTTGCCTGTTGGTCACAGGAGCATGTCATACCTTTAATATGAAATTTTAAGGAGCAGTACAGAAAAAAGCAGATTTTGTTTTTCTTTTGCCACAAATATAACTTGTATATCTGTACTGGTTATTAGAGCAAAGCTAAGAAATGAGGCTAGGCAAGGAGAGGAGGAAGGAAGGATGGTCTTGAGATTGTAGTGACAAGTCTTGGCTCAAAGTAAAATGTAGAGGTGTTTTGTACATTTCTGGATTTATTAAATACTTGCTATCTAAGCATCCTTATAGGAAGGACTGCTTTCTGATAGGTAGAGAAGGTTCCCTTGTTCAAAAGGTTAAGTTTACCTCTTTAGGGTCTATTTGTTTATTTTCTTCACTAGATCAGTGCTGAGATTGAGGAGGATCTTAAGTTCATGAAGAATTGAAATAAGACAAGTTATGAATTCATGAAGAAGTAAAGAGTCTTTCTGTTAAGCTTGTGTTACTAGCTCCAACTTTTCCTACTTCCTTCTCTTACAAGACCAATCAGAAAAAAATTTTATGTGCTGTTGCCATACAGAAGCATGTATTTATAATCCATTTTAATATTGGCTGAAGCTAATAATCCCCTAGGGTTGTGACCTCTGGCAAGAGAACAATTAAGTTTCTGCAAGTTTTCAGCAGTATATGAATGAGGTAATATACTGGAAAGCATGCATAGGCATTATTCAAATACTGTGCAGGCAGTATCTCTCATGTTTCTAAGCAATTCTGTTTGCTTATGGAAGCAGAGATGAAATGCATGCACAGTGGGATATTGAGGCGTTATTTTGGGGAGGAGCAACTTGTCAGGAACTCTGAAATAGAAAATATTTATTTAACTAAGAAATAAGCTTATTGAAATTTTAGGTAACATAATTCTGATACTGCTGCCTAAGTCAAAAGATGTAATTGAAAAAACAAATTTATAATACTTGGCATTACAAATTAGTGACCCTTTCTAAAAGTGCATATAAAGGAACATAGCAGTTTACAGGTCTGACATTTCTTAAAGTCTGCAAATTTGTAGACTTGATTTTAGTAAAGAAAATGTGTTTATAATTAACACAGTGTATAGATTCATAGACTATTTCAGGTATCTGTCAAGACAACTGTTGCATTACAGTAATGAATTCTTGGTGAGTGTGTGAGAGATGTTGTTTTGTAAGTCAGATTGTGACATTACAGAATTCTAGCCTCATTGCTGTGGGTCATTTTACGTTTTTATTTGAATAACTGTGTTTACATTTAGATGATGTGTGTTGACAAAGGTGAGGCTGTCTTTTACTGCTGTTGACCCATATTCAAATTTAATGTTGCACTTACCAAGTTAAATGATTGGCTATTAATTAGTTCTGTTTACAGAAACATGGAAATAGTCATTAGGTTCAGTGGCAGTGTCAGGTGCATGTGGATTGCTACTTTGCAGTTAGGAAAAGATGCCGCACTTAACTTTAATCATATGCGATTGTAATGGGATCCTGTGCACTGCTAGCCTGTGTCAGCAGACACCAAGCAACCCTTCATGGAAGAATGCTAAATGAAAGCTGCTTTAGTAATTATGCTGGGGATCTCTAGACTCATTAGGCAATGGGTCAAGAACTCAGGTTCCCTCTCTCCTCCTGTCTTGCTGTGCAAATTTTGCAGACTATCAGTGAGCATTTTGCAGATCATGGCTAGGAGGCCTGTGCCATAGGGAGTTTAAATTTTTTCCATTAAAACTTTTCTTTCACCAGACTACATTTATGACATCTGCCCTGCTAGAACAGGGACTGGGAGGAACCCAGGCATTTGTCCTGCTTTCCTCAGTACTGCTTTTAGCTCTCTTATTTGAAAGCTAAACTCTGAATGAGAAAACTATGTTTCTTATTTAAATAGAATTCTTCAGGACTTGAGCAGTTTGGTGGTGTCTTATTCTTAGTTTCTCCCAAATGTTTAGAATTTCTTCAGAAACCTTCATTTGTCAGAGTGAAGACAGATTAAAAATGTTGGGCTCCAGTTAAAAAGTAGTGATTTTGGCCTTTTTTTTCATGCAACAGGAAGAACAGGTATCACAGTGGAGCTTTGTCCTTTTTTCCTTAGAGGTGCTTGTAGGAGCAATTCTGACACTTTACAGCAGAACAGAGTAAATTCCACAGTTAAATAATATCCTTTCCCCTGAGCAAATAGCTTCCTTGATGCCCATCCATATACTGGTGTGCAGCATTTCTGCTTTGGGGGAGTGTCCAGCAGAGAGATGTTCATTCACTCCAGGATGTGCAACAATAACCAGTCCTTTTCACACCTTTTGTCTCTAGTTTAAACTTTTTCAGCCTCACCACAAGATGCTGACCTGTTAAAGGGCTATACTGTAGCAAGAATTGGCTGGCACGTGGTTATTAAGAAACAAATGTGCTTGCAGAAAAATTCTTCTCTCTTCTATTTAAAAGATATTGTAACAGTCTGTTTCTTTAGAGAATAGGAAAACTGGAATGCATTACATTAACAGGAAGAGTGTGACCAGTTGTTTCACAACAGTTGTCTCAGATGATGTTAAAAGAAATCCCAAAATATTGTTATGGTTTTATTGCCTGCTTGGAGTAATAAGTAGGTATTCAATTCACAAAAATAGGTGAGTATTTCTGGTTTTTCTCTCTTTTTAACTCAGATAAACTTCAATACTCTTAGAAGCACTAGCATAATTATGGTATTAGAAATGCTGTAGTAATGAAATGACATTGCAGTTTGAGTGTGATAAAATTCTCTGTTGTGCCTGAAAAGTTGTGCTTATGTTATTCTGTGTTTAGTCTAGAATGGAGTTTAATTCTCTGCAAGTAGTCTGTGTTTAAAAGAATGGGTAGCCAGAGGAGCTTCTCTTAAAATCAAGTGTGCTAAGAGAAGGAGATATTGGCCTTTTTCCTGGTGCCTTTTCTGGAAAGCACATGTATGAAACCAGCCATAAAATAGGAGACCTTACATTCTGACAGTTGGAGACTTTCCCTCCAGTCTTGGCATAATGAGATGGGCAGTAAAAAGTACTTTAAAAATCAGAGAAATTACTTTTGTTTTCTTAAATTGTCTAAACCAATAGACAATATGCTATCCCTACAGTGTATCTGCAGTAACTGTAAAAGTAAAAGGTAGTTTATTATAAATATATTTGCTTACTCTTTATTCTGTTTCTCTTTTCCTTTATAATAATTACTTGGCGAATATCAGTAGGGAATTGAAGATAAAAAAATCCCCATGCTTGCTTTCTAAAAAAATCTATAAAAAAATTCTCTGCAAGCAAGAAAAATATTTGATTGAGGACTTAATTAATCCTTCTCTTCAGTGAGATTAGCAATGTGCATTCTAAGTTCAGAAATAAACTGTGGGAGTTCCTTGATAGCAATAACAATATGCTAAACATGAAGTTTCTTCAGAAGGAGGTGAAAGGGGGCTTTTGTGTACAGCATTTGGAACACTTACCATATCATATATCAACACTTTGCATATCATATACGGAAGACAAATTGTTGTACACTCAAATACACTTGGGTTTTACATGCCTATGTAAGGAAAACCAGAAATCTTTATATATTGATGCAACTCTCTCTCTTGAAAAAGCATGTTTATTGACTCAAGTATAAAACAGTAGTTCCCTGTTTTTCCTCTGTCCTTTGATTTGTCTCCTGGAAACAGCAGATAAACAATGGGAACCATTATTATTTGTGGTCTCTAAAATTTATACAGACAAGGTGCTGCCTGGGATCGTGGATAATCCTCATGTATACAGTGCTATAAGTGTGATAGGCCTTACCCCTGTGGTTTTGTTGGGGTTTTTTTTAATGATCTCAGTAGGTCTGTGTGGTAAGGGCACTTGGTAAAGATCTGAACTGTGCTGTGGATTCTCTTTTGACCTTGGAGTAACTTTTGGTTTATTCTGTATGGGGAAATGGGAGGGTGGCTTAGTTGGTTTTCCTACAAAACTGAAGTCTGGGGGCTTTGTTGACATAAAAATGAGTGATGAACTATTTGTGCGGGGGCTTCTTAAAAACAGTTTGTTGCTTTTTCTTGCTGAGGCATCCTTTTTTATGGGTAGTGGTCAGTTTCTGCAAATGTGGTGGTAGGACTTGTCTGGTCTTCTATTTGTAAAAATGTTTACTTGGTGTAACCTGGGCCACTGATTTGAGACTATGGACACAAGAATGCCTCTTATTCCAAGTGATTAAACTGTCTAGTGTTTGCTTTCTGAATATTTTACAAAATATGGGCAACTTGTTGAGAATTTAAGGAACACCTGCAAGTTACCATATAATTTAAATATCAGGAATATTCTTTTGTTGTCCAAATGCTGTTTGTTGAACTTCTGCTCTTTTGACAAGAAATTTTAGAGTTACCTGGCAAAACATGTAAACTTAATTAGTATGGACTCGTATTTGTTTCACTGCTTCTCACTTTCTTTTCCCTCAGGAGTCATCTTGCTTGATATCAGTACCAGATATGTATGAGATAAGTGACTTCCCAAATTAAAACAAATTAAGACCCAATGTGTTGGAAGCTTTTATCTGAAGATGATTTTAACTGGAAGGGCTTGAACTTAAAAGCCTTGAAAATCAAAGTCAACTTGTGATATCAGTTGTCATGATACTCTTGAATGCAGAATAAAATTAAATAATCAGAAGTTAAATAAAGCCTTTACAACAAATACAGTAACATTTTATAGCAATAGCCTGTATTTTATTTCCAAATATTTCTAAGCAGTGTATAAACAGCTGAAGAAATTCCTACCCTTTTGGGGGAGAATGGCAGATTCCTGCCTGGCAGGTGTGGGAAGAATCACAAAGGGGAGAACTGATTCTGATTCTATAACAAGTCTTAAGCAGATAATTTAGGGTGATGTGTGTTGTTTTGAACTTCATGTGTTTCTTTATTCTATATGTTACCATATGCTTGTTCTTATTTTTGAGGGCCTAATATAATGATCTGTATTTTAATTAACTTCTTATCATCTCTCAGTATTCTTATAAGGAAGTGGGCAGTATACCTTGGAATTACTATTGCTGAGTTGCTTTAAAAAGGTGTATACCTTTTTTTATATAGTTTAATACATTATTTATTAAATTTAATCTAAATTTTCATTTAAGAAAAAAATTAAATGGGCAGTCTGGAGTGACTTGTTTTAACAAAATCATAATTATGAAAAGCATAACTTATTAAAGGTTTATCCTCTAGTTGATGAGTTTTCATTTGGAATACAGCATTAGATTACAATTTTTACTTGTGTCATCAAAATAAATACAGCATGCAAACCATTCTTTTAAGTGGTCATTTCAGAATAGATGTCCAAATAAACTTCCTTCTCCGAAGCACCACATTCTTAAATATATAAAATTTCCTGGGTTTCATAAACATACCAAAAAAAAAAAAAAAAAAAAGTGAATAATAGTTATGTAGTAGCATTTTTCTAAGAAGTAGTATTCTGCACTTCATCAAAGAACACTTAAAATTTAGTAGGCCCCTGCTGCATTACATAAAATTTCTGGCTGAACACAGGTGTTTTTGTATCAAAATGAAAATTCTCAGCTCAAATAAGAAAATGTCCTTATAGTGAGTTTTTCAGATATAAATATTATAGTTATGGCCATAAACTGTAAAAATAGAAAGAATAAATCTGAGTCAGAACTACAAATAGAGTAATATGCTTCATGTAGGAGATGATTACTCAGGGGCTTTGGCTGTCATAGCATGGGAGAGAAGGAATGGGGAGGAGTGATCCACACACAAATTACAAATTACTGGTGCTTTCAGTCATTTGATGTGTTTATTGCAACACATTTATTGTATTCTTTAGTCACCTCTGAGTTTGAAGGTATTCATGTATGACACTGAAAACTTTCTATCCAGTATCCACTGTATAGAACATCTTACTTTAGATCTTCTTTTCAGAGGGTCTTTTCAAACCTTGTACTGTAGTACAAGGAGATCTGACTTTTTTCTGAAGTTAAGCCTTGCTGCTTTGTGGTCTACAACTTATTGGAACAAAAAATTTTCTTGGATTTGTTGAATCCAATCCAAATTTCTTGGTTTGTGATTTGATTGAAAAATTGAAAAGAAGAAGATTACTTGGCTGTTGTAGACTATTTGCAAATATAGTTATCTTTTAGAGGTATGCTAGGTGAAGACTATAGCATGTCAGAAACACCCAGTGTCTATTATACACAAGTTTAGTGGGTTTTTAAGAGACAGACCATTTGTATATTGGCTGTGCTCTAGGAACATGTAGTTTTTTCAAAAAGTATGTTGGATGTTACTTTGTCTTTAGGAGGAGTCTTAGTACTGGATTCAGGATTTTGTGTTAACTGGATGTATAGCACATAAAGCTGTAAGATAGGTGTTGTTTGTACTGGTAAAAGGGTGGATTGTACCACCAACAAACTGTGATACAGACTTAAGGCATCTTCTCAAGCCAGAAATCTGGCTCGATTTTTTTTATACATAAAAGCTATACTTTTACAGAGATTGAAATTTAATAGATGTTCTGAAATAATCTGGAGGCCACAGATATTTCACAGTTCTGAGTTTATCAAGAAATAAACTCTAGGTTATGTAGCTGTGTCTTCCCAAGTTGTTTTTGGGTTTTTTTGTGTAATTGTAATGAAACATACTATACTGATTATACAGTATCGATTGACAGAAATCCTTTGATAAACTGTTCTCCAAACTGGATTTGTACTACTTGGGATTCTACAGACATATGCCCAATATATAACTATGTGTTTTGTTGTTGTTTTTTATTTTCAGTTCCTCCAGCAAGGGATTCTCAAAATTTCCAATGATGACTAGAGAGTACAGTGATTTAAATTGTGGATTATATTAATGTGGGAGCAGTTGAAGGCACTTTAGGACTAGGATTTACTGCTGATAAACTGGAAGAATGACCTGAAATAAATCTCTTAACATGTGGAAAATGCTACCTCAAATGCAATTAATTATTCAAATAAATATAAGGTGAAATAGTTGGCTTGAAGGATATGAGCTGGTGGTCTGTTGCAGATCATAAATGGATTTTGATTTTCTAATATGTAAGGGAAGGCTCTAAAGTTCAGCTGATTTTTAATACTTTTAAAATAGTATCCCTTATGAAAACCAGGAAGTGTTTAATCTTCGCTGCTCAGTGCTGTTGAGGCCTCCAAGTGAAGCCGTGCATCTCATTTTGGCCCAGTGAGTCAAGGTAGAGGTGACCAGTTGGAGAGTGTCCAGAGGAGATAAAAATGATTAACTGTCAAGGAAGCATGAAAAGAGAAATTGATGAGAATTGACATTTTTTGTTGAGAGCCTGTCTCTCTCTCTCTAGATGAATCAAAGAATATTCTGAGTTGGAAGGGCCCAGAAGGATCATGGAGTCCAACTTGCATATGAGTCGGGGGATCAAACCACAGCCTTGGCATTATTGGCACCATGCTCTAACTTGCAGTGCTTTGTGAAGAACAGAATAACCCCTCTGTGAGGATGAATCAAAGTAATTAATCTAGAAAGGGAGATTTAAGAACTAGGAAAAAGTACTATTTGTGAGAACAGCTGAGGTCTATGGTAATTTGTGTATGAACATCAGGACATCCCTATTGTCAGAAGCTTTTAAGAACAGGTTAGACAAGTGTCAGGGGTTAGTTGATTCCTCCACCAGATAAATGGATTTATATTCTCAAGGTCCTTTCCAGCACTTTAATTATCTTGAAAATAGAAACAATAGAAATGACTTGTTCAGGAGTTAGTATTGATCAGTAAGAGTTGTTGGATTTTTGAGACAAGTGAAGATTTATTTTTTATTTATTTATTTTTTTTTTTTTTTTGCTTTGAAACACCTCAAGTCCTGAGCAGAAAAGACTTACATGGCCTTGATGAGAGGCCTTCTAAACTACCCCTTCTAAATTCAAGTAGAAAAATTACACTTTGATTATTTTAAATGTGTTTAGTTTTATAGATGCTTTTGTCTTGCACAGTGACTATGTTAATATTACCTTGAGCATCTTTCTTCGCTGTACCTTGGTTTCTCTGATCATTCTGGAAAAGTGAAGACATAGTAATGTAAAACTGGTATGGAAACACAGTATATACTTTTTATGGTAGATTGTCATAATGTCTTTTAAATCAAAATTGCTTTAAAAAATTGCTGCTTCTGGATTTGTAATTGTTAAGGAGAAGTAATTTTTGTTTATATATTTGTTAGTGTCTCTTTTAGGGGACCATACTTTCATTTCCTTTGTTTCTTCTCCTAACTAAAGGGGCTTAACCTGGACTATATTTTAGCTATTAATATTATATGACATTAGTTTTTAATGCTTCATTTGAATTTTTTTTTTTCTCCCAAGGTCTCTGTCTTGAGAAGCTGCCAACGTCTTCCTCAGAGAGCAATATCCATGTGGACCATGAAGAAGACATTGTTACATGCTATGAGAAGGCTGGGGATATTGCTCTCATGTACCTTCAGGAGCTAGAAAGAGTAAGCTGGGATGATTTTCTAAATTGAAGAGTTAAAGATTGAAATAAATGCCTTTTTAAAATAAAATTGTGTTACCCTTTATTTCTAGAAGTTATACACTATTCCTTTTTATTTAGACTTTGAGTTACATTTGGGCAAAATGCAGTACACTTGGGGCTCTGTTCTTTGGCTTGTGAATGCTGTTAGAGTGAAGTGAGCTGGCAATATCCATCTGATCCTCTTTTTCAGACCCATTGCTTGTGAGCCTCAGGCCCGTCACTTGACAGCTGTCTGAAGGAGTTATAAGACACAGTCAGGGTCATGAAAAACAGAAGGAAGGGGAAAGAAAACCAATGTAATGGGGAGAAAAAAGTAATTCACTAATTCACACTGTTTTTAAAATACATACAGGTTTTTGTTTTCTGAGGGTTTTATTATTGTTTTATAGTGGCTGGTAGATTATGTGCATTGAAAGCTGATTACATTTTGACAGCATTTTTAATGCTGATGTAATACAATTATTTCTAAATTGCTTTTTGGAGATCACTCTGGAGATAGCTTTTAATCTTCATGCTGCTCTCTGTAGCAGTCTTTTCTAACCTAACAGGAGTTTTAAATTTTTGAATACCATCACCTCCTGGTACTGAATAAAGTTGCAAATATGCTTTTTCATATTCTTCTCTTTTGTATACCATTCTTCACAAAAAATTCTGACAAAGTATTATAAAATTCTGCTTCAAACTATTTCTACTATATCTCTAAGGGTATAGCCAAGAGCAAAAAAGTTTATATTCAGGTGGCAATGGAGGTAAAGCTAGAAATGGTCTACTAGCCACCACCTACAAATGGCAAAGATTTCTTCAACATTAAATATTAGCTTCCATGTAAAAGTACACAAACCTTGATTTTAGTTTTTTTTTTTTTCTAAATACACTTTCCCCCTCCCCCTTTTCTTTTGTTCTCTTAGGTAATTAATGCCAACATACAAAATAGAAGCCCTAAGCCAGGGCCCACTGCTCATGAACAGGAGCTTGGTTTTTTTCTGGAAACAGGACTTCAAAGAGCACATGTTTTATATTTCAAGAATGGGTGAGATTTGAGTCTTCTTTTATTGTGTTTGCTTTTTGTTTAGGTTTTGTATTTGTGATATAACAGCATCATTTTTAGCAATTGTGGATTCTGTAATTGTGAGGTCTCGTTAATAAAGTAGTAACGTTTTGATTAAAATAGTAAGGCTGCCCATATTGTATTTATTTACATATTGGAATATTGTTTAGTCAAAGTATATTAAGCAGAAAGAATTATATAATTTTGCTTACTAAATGTAAGAACTTAAAGTACCTTAAGCTTTAACTATTTGAAATTTACTTTATTATCAAACACTGTTAAAAAGTGATTGTCAACATAATGAAACTCTTGATTTTTATAATTTTGATTTCGTAATTTTTTTCCAAATCTCTTCAGTTGTCACTTATTTTAACATTATGCTGCAGGATAAATGTGCATGAAGATCAACAGTATGTATACAAGTATATGATCTTTATTGTACCTGCTCTGTAGATCCCCTTTAGATTCTGCATGGGACTTCCTTTATAATTTCTTTTAAATAAAGCTTTGCTTAAAAGCCTAGAAGTAATTTCAGTTACCACACAGAACGAGAAAAATAATACAACTCTTCATTTTTAAGAACTTCAAAACTCGACACAAATGGGTTTTAAGTACATTTCTGACATTTGTTGAAATCACATAGTTTAAAAACCTTTTCCTGGGGCTTCTTATTTCATTAGGAAAATGTGATTTTATTGAAATACTGGAACTCTTGATGGGACCACTGTTTTGTACCAAAAATGTTTCTTATTCTTGCAAATACATAAACCGGAGATGAAGGAAATAAAGCAGTGTCTGTAAAGAGTTCAAGATTTTAATGTACTGAAGGTAGGGTTAAAAATGGCTCTCAGAGTTTTAAGCTGTTCAGGAATTTCAACATGGAAATGATCACTACACTTTCAAAATCTCTTTCTTAAAGTATTGAAGTAGTGGTGCAATAACATGTTCTGAGAGTTACAATTTAGTTCTGTTTTCATAATTTAATTTCAGGGGGAATGGAATGTTCTGAAAGCTAATTTTTTTCTTTTACCAGAGCTAAAAATAAGATCTCTGTTTTCATATCTGCACAAAAAATAAAGAAAATATAGTTACTGAAAAAAATCCCAGTGGCAGTCGTGGTTAAGAATAAGCTAAGAATTCCACATTTTGAAGAATTTTGATTGAAAGCCAGGGATGGAAATGGTGCATTTAATCTGACATGTCTTGTGTAAAAACAACCAGCAGTAGACATAGCAGATTGCAATTAATGAAGAAAACAAAAAGCAACTTCACAAAATAAGTCATGCTGTTGATTGTTAAGGAATATCCAGACAGGAATGTTTTTCCTAGACCATATCAACTGGTCTGGTGTGAGCTTTGAAAGGTGATTTTATTCCATGTGCATTTTAATTCTTCACAGTGAAGTTGTTTGTGATCTTGCTAGCTCCTACGCAAGTTTTTTTTATTTTTTTTATTTTGCAGTCTTTAGTACAGTGATTGCTTGCAGTTTATAAGCTAATTACACATTATATATATATATAATTTTGAATTTCTTATTCTAGTTCCATTGGCCAGTGGTACTTTTTTTATGATATGATATGAAGCAAGGTGTTAGAAAAAAACAGCTTTGTGACAATTATTATTTTACATATTCCTGCTGTTACATCCTTTAGTTTCCTTCCTTAATTCAGAGTCAATCACAGTTCTTTCAGTATTCCCTAATATGGTCATTGTTCCAGGCTGCTTGTCATGTGGCTGCTTTTAGGCATTGCTTTTTTATTTTTTTTTCATTTTTTAACTTTGGTTTACCAGAACTGAGAAGAACTCCACATACATACTTTTTCTAATAGGGGTAATTTTAATTTGTAGCCAGCTTTTTAATAAATCAATTTTAAGGATGTTTAGTTTCATTTTTAAATGTGTCATCCTTCCTGATGTTAGGTTTATAGAAAGTCGATTTGAGATCTTTCTAGTAAGCTTTGCAACATGCTTCAAGTTTGAATGTAATCGAAAATAATTTTCGTACATGTGTGTCACTTTCAATCCAGAAAAGAAAATAAGATAACTTTTATATGAGCTGGAAGACCATAATTTCAGCAGTAACATATGGAGTATTACTGCCTACCCATAAAGTTAGTCGATCTACTTAAAATTTCCCTTTCATTTGTTAACTGTACAGAGATTTTCTTTTAAGTTGAGTAATCAAGGTTTTGTAGAGGATTGAGAGATTATCTTTCAGGTATGCATTATCTTGTATAAAAAACTAGAAAGTATTTGAAACTTAACTTAGCCTTTCTGCTAAGTGGAGGTATTTTGAAAATACATGGAAATGCAATTAGCTAAAAAAAAAAAAAAAAAGTTGAAGTGGAACTAGTCTGAACTAGTAAAGTGTTAGTTTAGTGCTATTAAGACACAAAACTGAAATAAATGGTTTCTTCTGAAGCAGACAGAATTTTATTAATGAAACAAACTACATACCCATTTTTCACTTGGCAGATGAGGAACATTTCAGCTTGGAAATGTGTAACAAAGAAGTTGAGGAAGTTGTTCTAAAACTTAGCGTAGGGTTTGTGTATTTTTTATAAAACATTCTTATGTTTTTTAAATATGTAACTTCACATGCCTTCAGGCTGATTACATAACTTGCATAGCAATTGCTTTGTAATTTCATGCTGAAGGAGTTCAAAGTCCCGATGTTTTTCCAAGAAAAGCTGTGAGCACAGGAACTTTGACATTGATATTTAATGTAGCTATTTTCAAGTAGAATTCCCCTGGGGAAGAAAGGACAGCTGTTTAGGTACCCAGTGTTTCTTCTATCCTAGTATTTGCTTTGCTATGAGATGTACAAGTTAATTTTGTTGTGTTTATGGTTTTTATTTTTGAGGTAGCAGTGTTCACAAATATACTGGAAATGTATGCTCTTGGAGCAAAATGCCGTTCTGGTTGAAATGTAAAATCAGGAGGCCATCATGTGACAACCAGACTTACCTAGCTTTCAGAGCTACTTTTTTGGCTTCTCCTTTATTTTACACCCCCTCCAAGGATATTGCTCTGAATCCAGACTGCAATTTGGTCTTGTCTCCATCATGGTTCACATACTCAGTCAAAACCTGAGGATCCCAGAGAGGATCTGTGCTCCTCATGGGGCCATTACCTGTGCTGGCACAGTCACAGACTAGGAATCAAGACATTCCTAGTCTCCTCCAGCAAGTTGTTTCTTATAGACTGGCTTCTTCTCCATAAAAAATTAGCCTTGAAAAAAATGAATTAAAAAAATCAACCAATTTTTCTCTTTTTTCCTATAATTGAGATAATTGATTTATATTGACTTTAAATGTTTGACAGGCACAACAAAAGTCTCCTTAGAGTATGGGACTTAGCTATGTAGAATTTCCTTTACCCGTTTTTCTCTTTTCACTATAGCATATAGTGAAATATATGTTTTCCTATAGAAATAGGAATTTTGCTCTCTTTCTGGTAAGAGAGGAGCAGTGGACAGGAGGCAGTCTGTAGGTGCCTCTGTTCCACATGTATATCCATACAGTGCTCACAGCTAGGGATTTCGCAGTTACGAAATCTATGAGAGAAGGATTTATGTAAATGCTTGACATAAATGCACATGAAGTTCCTGTAGGATCAGCTCTCTACTGTATCAGAATATTGCGCTAGGTACCCATCACTCTGCATCTCTTGAGATCCTGTTGTGCATTCTGCATCAGTCTCAAAACAAGTTGGTGTTTAAGTAAGGAACAGAAAGTAAGATGAAAACTACAAATTATCACATTTTTTATATATAAAATATTACTGCTGTATATTGGAAAGGAAAGGAAATCACTTCTATTGCAGTTTTCAACACAGCTTTGTTCTCTATTTACCTGCTTTCATGTTTGTGTGGTTAGGAAGCTAGGGCAAGAATATATTAAAGATAGAACAAAAATAATTTCTCTGTGATTCCTAGCCAAAATAAGTTTTCAAAGGATACTTTATTGTCTGTCATATCAGATGCTTTCCTCATCCTTGTTTCCAATACTATTCTTACCTATTAGTTTTCATTGAAAAAACTTTATTTGAACATGAGAGGAAATTATTATTCCCTCAGATATTCAAGATTAAAGAATCCATTATGAATGCTTTCTCTTTCAAACCTTACTGTATGTTTATTGCTCAGAATTGTGTCTTAAGTTCAAGAATTTAAAATAAGATTTCATTGTGAAGTTGCAGGCAGGAAACCTGGCAGTGTTACATGGAAGACTAAAGTGGATATAAACGTGAAGGAATCATTTTTATTCAAAATCTTAACAACTTTTGTAATAACTAGTTATACAAAGAACAGCGAAAGAGTAACGTTAGTATCTGAGTTGATGTTCAAGTCTGATACTCTTAATAATTTGTAGTTAGAATTCTGACTCCAGCTCACTTTTTCCTAGAAGATACTTAGCATTTTTTAGCCCATGTACTGCATGTCTTGCTGTCAGTGGCTGTTGATTGAATATACAAGCATCAGATTGAAGGTTTTGGTTTTATGTTGAGCTGTGATGGCTGGCAAACAAGATTGTCTTGGATCCTCAAATAGGGCAGTTAATATTTCATACACTTCCCCCGCTTCCCTCAAAATGCTCATTTCTACTTAATGCCCCTGTTTTTTCACTGTACAGAGGAGTTACTACTGTCATTTTCCTAGACCTACCCTCCTTCTACCCTCCTAATGTGCATTTTCCTTGTTTGCCTTTTGCTGGTTCACATGCTTATTTGGTTCTTCTTATTTGGAGTTATTTTGATAAAGAAATCATAGCTTTGTCTCATTCTGGTGAGAAGACTTGATTCACTGGAAGGTGTGCTAATGGCTGGTGTGGCTGTCAGAGAAGAGGTAGGACCATGCAATTGAGAGTAGGAAGATACCAAGAGGGAAGAATGGTGGAAAAAGGGAACAAACACGAAGAGATGAGAATGGGGGGGGATGAGATCTTCCTCTTCAGGTCATGAACCATTAGGTGGGCTAACTACCAGTGGAACTGCAGTCTAGGCAGCAAGTGTTTTCATTTTGAATGCATGAATGCCAGAATTGCTGCTTGATTGGCTCTTTCAAATATTTAGGCTTGTGTAGCTCTAATGGCACAGTGAAGATGTTTTATTTATTAGCCCAGACACATCTGTTAAGAATTTTCAAACATCAAGCAAGCATGATCTTCTATAGCAAATTTGAGATATCTGGGATTTTTCTTTCTGCATGAGGTAACAATGGATAAAATCAGAAGTATGCCATGATAATTTTTTTTAAGTAGACTTTTTTTTTAAAAAAAGAGTAGTTTAGATTCTGGCAGCAAATTAGGGATTTTCTACATCTTATTCAGAAAATAATGCCTAGTGTTAATTAATGTTTTGTGAAAATTATACAGTATTGTGGGTGTACTGAAAGTGTAAGTATGAAAAGAAGAGAGAGAAAACAGAACTGTCTAAAGTTGCAACTACGTTGACTCTCATAGATAGATATCCAAATGCTTACCAGGATGTTTTTCTAATTGTGGGTTAAGTTATACTTCTCCACCCTCTCAAACCTGATGGAAAACAGACACAGACATTGATCACAATCATCCAAAGCACCATCCAATGTGCAGGGTATGTAGTCTTGTCCATTTGGTCAGGCCTTTAGTAATGTTATGGAAGTGAGTCCTTCTTATGGACTTTTCATGGAATTGCAGTCCTTATTAATTTTTTTTAAAATTTCATCTCTGTAGGGCTATATAAAGCACTATGGTAAATGGCATACCTCAATATTAGGATGTTCTGTTACTGCTTAAGAATTAATCTGGGTTTGTCAAGCATTTCTTGCTTTTTGCTTATGTAGTAACTCCTTTTAATATGAAATTGTTTCTGACATTAATACTGTATAAAAGAGTCTTAATTGGCTGAAAATAATTAGAGTGTATGGATTTTAATAGTTACATTTGTTTGTAAACATGTCAGTTATACTGAAGTTACTGAAATGTCACTGTTCTGAATGGCATGCATATTAAGAGTTTCACTTGCCCTTACTCCTTACCTTTAAAATAATTCCTTTCTTACCTTTCATATTTGAATTTTTGGGAGAAAAGCCTAAACTTTAAAACTTGCAGTGTACCTATGAGTTTACAAACATTGCATTTCTTTTTCTGTTTATGAATATAGAAAGTGAGAGAAAGTACAAGAGAAGGTGGAAGCAAGTTCAATTCCAAAAGCAACTTCTGTTTTATCACTTTGGTCAAACCCTGTAGATTTCATTGTTATTGGTTTCTCTCCTTTTAAAAGATGAATATTTTAAAAATGTGATATAGTATGTCTCAGTAATGAAGTAATAGAGCAGTATAAGTAGCTCAGCCTATTCACCAGCATGGTTCTGGATATGCTTTTCTCTCATAAATGGGAGAAATATTGACAATTTAGTGACCAAGTTGCAGAGCAGGTGAGGTTTGGTATAGCTCAGTATGCAAAAATTTATTCTAATTTAATTTTTAATCATTAAAAGGCAATGGTAGACTAAATATTTGGGTTTTTTGATTGAGAAGCATAAAGGAAATGCCTGACAAACAAAGCCCTTCTCACTATGGAGAAGATATTAGTAAAATACTCTGTAAGTACAGAGTAAATTAGTCTTATCAGCCTTTCTAAGGTTAATTTTATAATGTTCCTTTTTAAAATCTGTTTTCAGTGTATTGTGATTAGATCTCACTGATTTTTATCCTAATATCATTCAAACATAGACTGCTTGTTTAGCAGTTTCTTCCATTCTTTTCTACTTTTTGTGTGTGTTTAAAACCACAAAAAAGAAGTGTTGGTGGGGGTGAGGTTTATCTGAACCAGTAATGCCAAAGCACTATGTTGTCTGATGCCAAACATGCTTTTGAAAACCAAGAGACTTCTTGGTGACAATGGTGACAAATACATTTGTGCCTAAAGTTTGCTACTGCTGGCCTTCATGCCTATATACAGGTTTCAGATTCTGCCTTGAAAGCTTACCCTTAATTTTCTTCCTGCACTTTACTTGTATCATATCTACAGTTATTAATTCCTGTCTCTGCTTAGGAGTGAGCACCTTTGTATAGGTGCAGTTAAGATATTTGCATTATTCTAAACAGAAATACTGTCTGAAATATTTTAAGGAGCCTAGAAGTTGATCTTGTATCAGGATAATCAATTAGGTTCTAACATGAGTGGTTGGGGTTTAGGGTGCAAATACGTAGATACAAGGATGCAAACAGGCTCTAAGGACATGTCTGTATAGATTTTCAGTAGATCTTGGTTCTCAGTCTAACTGGCAAATTGCTACTTAAAGAGTCAAAGTAGGGGTTTTTATTCTTCAAGATTTAAAGCAGCAAACATTCTAATTGATACAGTTTAAAGGAGTTGATTTGAGCATATTCTGACAGGAGGCAGTCATTTAAACACACATGTATGTAACTATCAGTGTCCATCTGTGGGCTGTCTTTGTCTTGTCTGGAATCACTGAAAATGTGTCAGTTCCAAGCGAGTGTTAATGTACCTTACAATTTCTTGTCCCATGAAAGGAAGGGATCTCAAAGTCCTTTACAGACACTGTGGGACATTGCTGTCAAAGTGAATGTGCCCCCTTGCTCTGGCATTCAATCAGCACAGCGAGAACTGCTGACATGAAAGCACATCCTAGTGAAAAGCAGGTAAAAGCTGTGTGTGTCCCAGGCTAGGAAGGAAAATCATGTCCCAGCATAGCCACCACTCTTCTCAATGTTCAAAACTGTTAACAAATACAGGAAATGTACTTTGCGAAAAGCAGTGTGGTGTGGAGATCTACCATATTATTCATGGTATATTTTGCTTCATTTCTCATCTCTAAAAGCATTTAACTCAACTTTAGGGTGATTTAGATTGTAGTTTTGAGGTCTGGTTTTTTAGTAAATTTCATGTAGAAGATGCTTGACAAATTTTTTTCGTGTTTGTGTTGATGTGTTAAAATCACTGTTAAATGCTTTATGAAGCAAAAGCTAATTCTGTATTCTAACTGCTTTTTTTCCTGTGCAATCTTACTGCTTTTTCCATGATACAGTAGAACTTCAACCACAAGTTTCAGTCCCTTGCAAATGCATAAGAATGTGTAATGGTTAACTAAAAGCAACCTGTCATGAAGTGTTCAAGGCCTTGTAAAAGTTGCATGGATTTTCATAAAGTGTTTTGTTATTGTTCTTGTAACACATCAAAAGACATAAACTTCATATGGAAAAAATGCCAATTCCTAAAAATTTAATGACATTATTGTGATTTGAAGTTCTACTGCATAGTATGTGTTTCATCTGCACTGGGAAAATAAAGCTTCAAGCTGACAAGTTCTTGCTCATAACTATTTTTCAACAATTTTGCAGGGAGCATATCAGTTTTTTAGCAAGTCTGCTTTGTTTGGTTGGGTTTTTGGTGTTTTATCTTGTTATAAGGACACATTTGTGTCTTTGCAATACAGTCTTTGAGAGAGAACTCCATTCATGAGAAAGACCCACTTAGACCAGAGGACTTAAAACTGGGATTCCAGTGGGCTGGTTTCGGCTCTCAAGAATATTTGGAATGTGGTATTACTGGATGATATGTAATTTTGACTTTCCAAAAGTGCTGAATGTATCCATCTTCAAATGAGTTTGGAGGTTTTCTTGAAATCTGGCCTGATGACTTTCTGTCCTTCCTTAGTATATGAAGTTGGTGTAATAGTCAAAAACTATTGAGGTTGCCTGTTGGAAATGTATAAATTAATATAATTTTTCACACAGTTGTTTCCATGCAGATGTTTGCACAATATGAATTTTCTTTAAAATGTGCTAGTTGATAACTCTATGGTCAAGCTCTGCTGTAGTACGTGGGCTTTTTGTAAACATTTCAATTTCTTGTGTGAATGGTGATTATTTCTTTTTAGCCAACTGGTGGCGTTCTTTGCCATAACTTTCAACCATTCATACGGGTTTTGTTACTTGGAAATGCTGCTTCTTTTAAAATGAGCTTTTATACAAAAGTATTTTAGAAGGTGTGCTGATGAATGATGGTGCCTGTGCCAGTGAAAGATGTGTGGAAACTAAAGTTTCTGAAATATCCTGATAATCCTTTATTATGTAAAACAGAGCAGAGATGAGTGCTGTCATGTAATCTGAAGAATAAAATAAATGGGTAGGTCTCTAGGTGAAATCATAGGAGTCCTATAGTAAGATCTCCTGCAGCAAAAACTAGTTTCAGATATTCTGCAACTGAATTCAAAGTAATAGTGTCTGTAAAAAATTGCAGGCTTTTTTGGAATTTGAACAGAAGTGTGGTTCAGAAGTCAGTATTTTAAACAAATTTTTAAATAGAACAGACTAAGGAAGTCAGTTTTAACGTCTGATTTATAGTGCAGTACAATAGTGCTTTTACTTACAGAAAGCTTGCACAATATGTAATATTTCTTGTCTCATTTGGCTCTCTTAGGTAAATGCTACACAACTTGCACATAACATCACACCTTAAGACAACATATGATGTAACAGCAATGATTTGATAAGAAATACACTTAATCAAATAATTTTGCTTTGTAACTAAACTTGAAAGAGTGAAATGGTTGTCCTTTCTGTTGTGTTCACGTTGCAGAATTCAGTTGTTCAGGACAGCAAAAAGCTGTCCTTCACCCAGTCCTTCACCAGTTCAAAGGCAAATTGTATTAGTATAAAATAAAATATTCTCTACTGCTTTTATGTACAATAAAACCTCCAAACAACTCATAAAGAGATGAGAAAAAGGAAAAGCTATAAGACCATTCAATATAATCTATTGTTTAAGAAGTTCAGATCTGCTAAAATAGTTAAATTATTAATGATACCTCTGAGGGTTTTGAATCTCTGCAAAAACTGTTTAGGCAGCAGATGTAGAAGAAGTGTAGATGGAGAAACTTGGGTTGCAGAAGCCACATGAAAAGCCAGTCAGAGTCAAGAACAGAACACTGATCCCTCAGTCCTCTTCTGGTCACACAGTGGATCTTAATGTGTTTGTGCTCTTTCCCTTCTGAAAAGGAGTTCAAAATTTTATGTTTTGTATTGCTTTCAGGGTTACAAGATTTACTCAATCTCCCTGTTTTAAGGTGCCAAGAGGCAGCTCAAATGGATTTTTTTCAAAGTTTATACTTGAAGGCTAATGTAATTGAAAACTAAAACTACAGTAGCAATGAGAACGGCTTCATTTTGTCTTTTTTGTTTTTGAGGTAGTTGCTTCTTTTTTCCTTGCTTTCCCTTGAACTATCTACTGATGATGAAAATGTTTCTTTTTTCAATAAACTGTCAGGGGATGTTATTATAGTAATCAGTGGTGAGGCCCCCAGATGAATATATCTATATCTCTATATATCTGTCTCACAGAAAGACAATGAGGCTATGAAAGGAAAAAAAAAAAAAGGTAGAAGAATTTTAACAACTTTATTGAGTAATATTTTACGGTGTTACTTCATCCAAGTTGGAATGCTGTCAAATTCTATGTTTATATACAGGAACTTGACGAGAGGAGTTGGTAGATTTAGAGAGTTACTAAGAGCTGTCGAAACAAGAACTACACAAAACCTGCGAATGGTAAGTTATATTAAACCACTTTCCTATTTTAGCATCTGAATTTCAGTAGGCAGGGAAAGCATAAATATAGTGGATGAATTAGAGACAAGTAGTTGGATACGTAGCGTATTGATAAGGACCTGTTATCCCACATCTCATAAGGTTACATTTCCTGGCTTAAGTGAGTGATTAAAGTAAAGAATGTTTGGTACCCAGTCTCCCCCCTATTCCTTTTTCTTGTTTGTGGATATAATTAGAACCTGACTGGTCTCTGATTGACCACACTTTCAACCTTAATTATAATTGCCCTACTTACGAGTCAATGTAGTTTCATCTTTTTGTAATGTAGTAAGGGTGAGAATAGAGTGCATAGTTTTTGTGTGGTTTCTATTAAGTTGAAGGCTATCAAGTTATAAAGCCTCTTAAAAGAAAACCATAAAAGCAAAATCATGAAGATTTGTTACTTATATTGTCAGAAGCTTGAATCTTTTATATAATAAAAAGTAGAGGCTTATATCTTTTACTGCCATGTAATTATTTTCAAAATATTCTAGATTAGTTTCCTAATACTGGGCCTTTAAAACTTCCAAACTGTTAGTAAGGAAGGTAAGTGATTTCTTAATTCATTCAATAACTGATTCCTAGTAAATATATTAAAATTATTTAATAATAGACTTTCTATGGAGAGGGATAATATTGCAAATTTTAATAGAAGAGATGAAGGGCCTCTTATGATATAGGAGTTAAGGTGGAAGATGCAGATTATATGGTGCTGTCTGTGACTTAAACATTACACATCTATTTTTGGGAAACGTTACTGGGAAATGCTGTCAATTATGATGCAAATTTACATCTGGTTGAAAATCTTTGAGTTTTCATCATCATGATACATAGTTGGGTCTATGCATGTGTGTGAAACATTAATGGAAGATTACCCTGATAGTTATGAATTATAGGATGACTTAAAAGCTTTAAATTATATTATTTAATTAAATAATATTTATGCATTTCTACAGTTAAATATATGGTGACAATAATAGTTGGTCAAAATAAACCTTTTCATGCTGATTTTCAATCTTGTTTCATTCTTGCTGAGCTTTATCAGTAGCTAACACCAGCACCTTCAAGTACAAGTTGTCAGAAGCCCCATTCAGCCCACAGACCATAAATGTCTGTGGTGGGTTGATCTTGTTTGTTTGCCAGATGCTCACCTAGCTGCTCTCAAACTCTCCTTCCTTAACAGATGAGGAGAAAATAAGATAGAAAAGGTCTGGGACAGGTCCTAGATAAAGGCAGGGAGTTTACTTACCAGTTACTGTCACAGGCAAAATATGATCTTCTTGGAAGAAATTAATTTATTGTCACTTAAAGGAGAGTGGGATGGGGAGGAACAAAGACAAAAACTGAAACACCTTCCTTCCACCCCGTTTTCTCAGGTTTGACTTCAGTCTTTGGCTTCTGACTCTTTTACCTGCCCTCCCTACCCTCCATTCCCTGAGTGGTGCATGAGGGGTGGAGGGCTGTGCTGAGTTCCTCTCAGCTCCTCCTTACTGCTCACACTTTTCCTTGCTCCAGAATGGGGTCCCTCCCTTGGGCTGCAGTTCCTTCAGGGAATATCATCCTGTTTTTCATCATGGTTCTCTTTGCAGGTTGCAGTTTGGACAACTGCTCCAGGTCTGGAGAGGCAGTAGAGGTTATTGAGCATCTTAGGTTATTGATTATCTTAGGAGCAGCAGCTGGGTTGTTTATACTTAACTACCTGGATTTAACTGATAAAACTGAAAAATTTTTTGTTATTGTTGTTATTTTTTTTTTGTGTTTAGAGAATTGAACTGGGTACTTTTACCTTTTAAACAGCATTATGCCTGGTTTGTTGGATGTTGTAGAATAAAAAAATATATTCTATGTAAGTAGTCTTCATTAGAAAAATTCTGAGCATTTTTATAATAGTTTGTATTCAGCATTTCTAGGGAAAATATTTATCTTTTGCTTTTACAGACAATAGCAAGGCAACTTGCAGAAATTTTGTTACGAGGTATGTGTGAACAGAGTTACTGGAATCCACTGGAAGATCCTCCTCACCAATCACCCCTTGATGATCCACTTCGAAAAGGTTCAAATACTAAGAATTATGAGCTCAGTAGAAGACCACGAGTTTACACTGGAGAAAAGTATGGCTAAGTTTCTACCTCTTTTGTTTCTATAATTACAGTTGTTACCCAGTGCACTGGGTAATTTAGTTTACATTTTTGAAACTGTAGAAGGAATTTGGCAATGTGTAGGTGGGTAGATTTCCTGAGGAGAACTAGGGAACCTGTGCTTTTCTGAGTGGAAGTTTGAACTGTATGCATTAGATCTTTTGTTCTCAATTGTAGAATTTTTTTTCTATCCTGGTGTATGTGATAGACTCAATATCTCTTATTATATATGGGATACAAAAGAAAACATGAACTGGGTAGCAAATCAGATGTTGCACATTTTAGAAGCTGTGTGCTGCTTCTAGACATCTATTCTGCTTTATCATAGAAAGGAAAGATGAAACAATATGAAGATTCAAGTTGGTCCAGGAAGCTTTATGAAAAACAAAACATACCTAGAAATTTATCGAGTAGTTTCAAAGCTAGTTTATTTCTCAAGGCAACTACATTTTGGCTAACCATCTTAGATGAGTTTTGGCATTTCTTTATGATTCCACCTTTTTGTTCGGTTTTAATCTTTACTGAATCAGGTAAATGATACTTTTTGGGTTTTTTTTCTGGTATATCTCATGGTGAATTCTAGAATAGCTATGGTATGTTTCTTTCTTCTTGAAAATGTAACTGTTTTTTTTTCCAAACAAATCACCATTAGGGTTAGTGTTAAATATAGATAACCATTTCCTCGAATTTGTAATTTTTCTTTGAAATTAATATCTTGATTACAGAAGTAGCCCTACTTACATAATGGAGGGATGTTTTGTTTTAGGGTTGTTTATATTGTAGCATAAATGCCTACAACATGACACTATTTGAGTTGTTTAGCTGTATTTATTGCAGAGTTCCATTACTGAATCTTTTACACAACATCAAGCCCACATAATTATGGTGGCTTTACTATTATTAAGTAGAGTGGCCTTTATCTTCAAAGACTTCTAGCAGTTCTCCTTCCTGCATCCAGAATAGATGTAGCAGGTTTCTCAGACACAGTCTTTCAAACTTATGTTCTCTATTCTCAACTCATCCTTCATAGCAACACACTTCCTGCAAATGTGGAAGTGAACTTTGTTTAGTTTAGTTCTCTTGTTCTTGGCACGTGCAGGTGAGGAGTTCCACAATTTCAACATAGCATATAATTAAGTCCTTTCATCATGTCAGACTGGTTAATACTATACCACATAAAATATGTCCAGCTAAGTATCTCATTTCCAGCAGTGACTGAAAGCAAGTATCAAAGACAATGATATCTAGGAAATTTCTTCCTAGATATTCTTCTGACCACCAACTCTGAGTCTGCAATGCACTGGTTTTTTTTATGCTGCCTGACATTAGATTACTGCATTGTGTTCTTATGAGGATTATGGATGTAATTTGGCTAATAGCATTTATGATTTTTTTGATCTCTGTGTTATTGCCTCTTCAGTTTTCTTTAACCAGTTCTTCAGCTAATCATAACTTTCATGGTTTGCCTTTGGTTGATAGCCATTTCATGCTTTCAGTTGCCTCTTTTGCCCTATTGCAATGAAATTACTCATGTGCCTGCATCTATCAGGAGAAACAGAAAATGTCTGAGTTCAGTCAGCTCAACTGAGCTTTTTGGTTAGTCAAGTCAAAGAAATTTCTCACTAATTTATGCATGGAAGGGATCTTATTTGAGACAAACATCATCATATCTACAAAAATATGTTTGAATTTGCAAGAGAAAATAATGTTTGCTTTTGTTTTGATAAATGACATTTTAGTAGTTCTCTTTGGGGCAGCATCCCTTCTTTGTCTGAGAGAGTAATTTCTCCAGCAGCATTTTCCAGTAATTATTCTGCTTTCTGGGTTCCATTGTCAGTTGGTCAAGTTAAATCTTCTTCCAGGTTGTTAAGTTCTGCATAGAGGAGTGGATTGTTAAATAAGGAGCACTCTGATGCTTCCTCATCACTCCTCATTCCTTATCGTGGGTGGTTCTTATTCATGACTGTGTTTTGAAATTTCTTTGTTATGTAATAATAAAAATGTATTTTAAGATTTAGAATACTCTTAAAAATCTGGTGAGCAGCTGCATTGATTAAAAAATAAAAATACAACAACGGAACAGCTGCCCTAGGGTCTTAGCTGTTGTATATCACCACAATACACTCACAATGTTGCTTTCAAACTGCCTGGAATTCAGATGTCTTTTATTTTCTATTTTCTTTCAGACATTTAATTACTGCTTATATTTCTAGTGCTTTAAAAAAAACCTTAAAAGAAGTCTTCGTGTCAGATGAGTTTTGTTTCCTGTCTATAATGTATTGTAGTTTAAATACCCATGGGACCATAGGAATTGATAATTAACAATAACAAATTATTTTCTACATTTAAATAGGTAATTGTGGAACTAATGGACTGAATTAAAAGGAAATAGTACTTGTGCTAATTCAGAAACAGTTTAGAGGAAGAATTCTGAAGAGATAAAACACAGTCACTGATTTGGGGGATTTTTTTGTGTGTATTAGAATGGATGAATGAATTCCTGTCAGTACCTGTCCACCAGCATAGAAGAGTGTTCAGAAAGCATCTGGTATTTAGAGAAATCAGTAAAGTCTGGAAACTAGTCCTGTGCAAACAATCAACATTAAATTAGAAGGAAGTGTACTTCATTACAAGCAAACAATTCTACTCCTTGGAACTAAGAGTGGTTATGGCAAATGGTTAGAGATTGTCATGGATGTATTTAAAAATATTCATAGCTATTGAATGCGTCATGAAAAAATTCTCAAGCATATCTCATGAAAGACTGATAGAAGTATTTCTCCACATATTGCCTAAAATACAAAAGTTCTCCTGCTCTCGTGTGAGAGTTTCCTCTTGCCAGTAATTGAATCGGTGATGTAAATTTAGCTCAGACAGCCTAGCAGTAAGAGGCTAGTTAAACTATGGGTTTAGTGTTTACAGTTGTCAAATTATGTTCAATTTTGGGATATTTGAATGAGTTTAACTTTGACAGCTGTGGTAGTTTTGTTCTTTTATTATGTTCAGCCAACTTTTCTGAAATGCAAATATGAAGCATTGCAAAGAAATGCATTTTAACCAATTGATTTTTCTATGCAAGTTACTTTCTGTTTTCTTTTTTGGACATTTTCCAGTTTTTACAGTGCTTTTAATATATATGTGTGAACTATTCATAAAAGTAATGTGTTCTGCTTAAGTAATTAAATTCTCATTTTGAACAGCATCTTCTGTCCTCAAGAAAATACAGAAGAAGCCTTACTATTGCTGCTTATTAGTGAATCTATGGTAGGTAAAATACAGTGAATATGCATTTGCTGAATGTGTGTGCTTTCCTTGTTTTTTGTGTTTGTTTTTGTTTTCTTGTTTTGTTTTGGTTTGTTTTTTTTTAATTAAAATAGGACATTTTTTTCCCCCATACCTTTTTCTTGTCTTTCATTTTCTTTTAGGATGGCAGGCAGTTATTTCAAGTTTTTGTTCCTCTGAGCCATCGAGATAAGGTCTGCAAGTGTTAGGGAGTTTTTCTCCTTTGGACTGGCCGTGCCCAGCCTTCTTCCAGCCATAGGCAAGTGAGCAAGCCAGGTCCTTCATTTGGCATCAATTATCAGTATGAACCACTGTGCTGTTCAAACAGACACAAAATCTAAGTTATTTTTCTTGTAAAAAGCAAATAAAAAACTACTAGAAGAGCATAATAAACAACATCAAAAAATACATTATGCATTACATAAGTAATGTGCATATACAAAAGTTCCATTATACATTAAACTTCAGTTACTCAAATTTGTAAATGATTTTTGATGATACTGACATTCAGTCTTTGCTACTGGATTATTTTTAAATGTCCCCATTTCCTCAATAAATGATTCCTTTCAATGGTCTACTTGTGCCCTTTAACAACCTTCCATATTTTCTGCTAGTTATCAATCAACTGTCACATACATTCTCATACCATGTCAGTTTTATGTTCTCAGACAAAATGAAATGCTGGAACTTTCGCTGTTTTTGTAACAGTCTCAGGCATCATGCCGTCTGTCTCACTGCACATCAATGAGCTGTAGTCTTTTAAGTTCTAGAGGTTATCCAAATGCTTACATGTTTTGGCATAATTTCTGTTTCTCTACAGTCAAATAGGATCAGAACATTTTAGTGAACATTGTGCTAGTTTAACTGTTTTAAAGTGGCAGATACTTACATTGTAGAGCTACCTGCTTCTTTATTCCTAGTGATCTGCCTTGCAATGTTTGTGACAGAATCTAGAAATTCTGTCTGGATTCTGATTCTTGTAGTCCCAAAAAATCGGCTGAGCAAACATTTCCACGTATCTTACGTTGGTTTTGCTGCAGTATATACTTTCCACTGGGAGGTGCTGCCTGTGTCTGTGTAATGTGCCTGAGCAACAGTGAAGATGTAGAGAATTCTGATGGGAACTGTGGTCTTGGTGTGAAGTGAAAGCAGTCCCAGTTCTGCAAGATCTGACTACTGATTGCTGTGTTTGCATGTGTAGTTCCTTGTGTATCATCATTAAGAAGCCAAAAACCAGATTAAAAGTACTGCCTTGTTAAGTGTCATTTCAGGTTACTTACAGCTTTTCCTTTGTGAATCAGATCTGCCTAATTATATCAAATGCTGTCACTGTAGAGCATATACCTTTAGCAAGCTTTCAATTTTTTTTTTTTTTAACAGTAATTATTGCAGATTATTTCAGGCAAAAGAGTTTGTTTCGGGGGAGTATAAAGTCTTTGACATGATTGACTTACTTTGGCTAAGTAATTTGTTCAAATTACTTTTGGAGGGGGTAAAGGGGAAGATTGAGCATAAAAATATTCATAATTACAAACTTACTTTTCTGAGAGTTGGGACCTGTTATTTCAGCTTCAGTGCACGCTAACTTTCTAGCTGTAGTAGTTGTGAAATAGTATGTGATTTATGATTCTGGAACCAGTATTTGGGAAAGAAATAACACTTAGGGAAGACTAACAGTTGGTGTTTTGCTATACTACTGTGTTATTAAAGTAGTATGATCCCTTACTTGTGTTGTCTGTGAATTAGTAAGAAAACACCCCAATCAAGGCCAGGTTGGACAGGGCTCTGAGCAACCTGGTCTGGTGGAACGGGTCCCTCCCATGACAGGATGATCTTTAAAAGATCCCTTCCAACCCAAACCATCCTGTGGTTCTATGTTAACAGTGCATATATGTATTGCTGCTTGTCAGGTGAGTTGTGGTAACAGAATCACAGAATGATTATATTTGGAAGGGACTTCTGGAGGTCATTTTGTCCAGCTCCCTTGCTCACTTGGGGCCATCTGGAGCAGGCTGCATTTCTCTCCAGACATCTTTTGAGTATCTCCAATGAGAGAGATTCCACTTCCTGAGCAGCCTGTGCCACTGCTCATTAACCCTCACAGCAAAAAAAAAAGGTTCCTGATCTTCAGAGGGGACCTTCAGTGTTTCAGTTCATGCCCATTGCCTCTAGTCCTGTCACTGGACACCACTGGCAGGGGCCTGCCCCTTCCTTGTATATCCCTTCAGATATTTGATAAGGCTTCCCTCCTGAGCATTGTCTTTTCCAGGCTGAAGAGTCACAGCTCTCTCAGCCTTTCCTCATAAAAGAGATACTCTGGTGTCATCCTAGTGCTACAGAATCCTATACTTGTTGGTTTCTCTCTGGTAGCTCCATGTCTCTTGTACTAGAGAGTCCAGAACTGGATCCAGTACTGCAGGTGTTGCCTCACCAGTACTGAGCAGAGGGGAAGGTTCACTGCCCTCAACCTGCTGGCAGCACTCCTGCAGATGCTGCCTGGGCCATCAATAGCCTTTTTTCCAGCTTCAGCACCTTGCTGGCTCCTGCTCACCTCGGGTGTCCACCAGGACTGCCAAGTGCTGTCAAGCTGCCTTTGAGCTGGGGAGCACCCCAGCTGGGTTTGGTATGGTGCCTGGGTTTGTTCCCTCCCGGGTGCAGGATTTTGCTGAAGGCTCCTGTCAGCTCATCCTAGCAGCCTGTTGAGGTCCCTCTGGATGGCAGCACAGCCCTTTGGCATATCAATTCAGAAAAACATGCTTGGGATCAGGCCCAGTATCAATCTCTGGGACACACTGCTAGTTACTGGCCTCCAACTAGACTTTGTGTCACTGATCACCACCTCCTGGGCTCAGCTTTGTGTGAGATTCTTAACCAGTGGAAAAATGGCTGAACAGATCCTTCTTTCTTCTGAGGCTGCACTGATTTACACTGCTCAATTGTGTTACAGGCTCAAAGTGTGTAAGTGTGGCCAGATGACACATTGCAGTTTAACTGTCACCTTAGAGTGTCTGAGACCATGGCAGCTCTGAAATACTGAGCACTTAAGTTCCTATGTATTTTCTGTCCTATAATTATCAAGAAAATTATTGTTCAAACACACAAGATATCTGTAATAATTAAGAGACATCCTTGTGCATTGGCATTGTCAACCACTGTTTCACAAGAAGTGCTAGTTCACAGCTTGTTCAAAACTTGCAAGGAGCTGAGTCAAATAGTGATTAGAGGTGGAGTTAAAAATAATTTCTTGAAGTTCACTAAATATTTATGCAGTGTAAAAAGTAAAAGCCAAGGACTTCTTGATCAAAAGAAAGCAAAATGTCTGTCTAGGGGTGTATGTGTGTGCATGTGTGGGGTTGTTTCAAATGAAAATGTGGATTATTCAGTTGATAATTCCTGAGATGTCTGTGTATTTTACACTCCATGTATCTCTTTGAAAAAATTTCAATATTTAATTATTCTGATTTTAAAGATGTACTGAATTTGTTCAGAGCTTAAAATGTTACCCTGTTAAACTGGAGAAAAAATTTATTATCTCTTATTGTGTGTCATTTTTTACATCTGAAAGAGGGGAAAATTAGTTTCCTATTAAAATTTAGTGTTTTTAAGTAAATGTACTAAGGGGGCCATGCCCTGTGAAATTAAAAATAAGGAGGGGGATAAGGAGAGAGAAGTATCTTTACTGATTGCAGACTAGCAGATATGCTAGCATTTGTACCAACAGGAATATTAAACAACAAGAAAACTAGAAATAGATAGCATAGCAAGATAATGTGTTTTCAGAGGCTTGTGGTAAAGTGGGAGGAGCACTGGGTAGTTCAGTGAGTTACTAACTACTCTGAGACCTGAATTTTGTTCTTTGCTCTTGAACATGATTTCTCTGTGAACACGGTCAATTAATTGAGTCCATTTTTAGCTCAGCTTTCTTCCTTCCCAAAAGGAACACTTTACTTAAGGAATTAGGTTTTGCCATGTACTGTTGCCCTGAAAACTCAGCTTCCGAGCTTGCTGACATGGTTTTCTAAAGACTTTCCCAGGACAGTAACTATAAACATAGATATGTGTACATTCTTTCTGTTACACGTCTTGTGATGGACATCTCTCATGGCCAGTGCAGTGGGAAAGTGTTATCCTGACCATCCAATCCCTGGCCATGGTCAGGAGCCTGGGAGGAAAAATAAACTCTCTCTTCTTTTCACTACACCTCGACCTGTGTCCGTGTGATCTCTTCATCACCAGCGGCAGCAATGTACCTTTCACAAAACATGTTTGAAAGTACAAGCCCCTGCTGCAAACACAGCCTGGTTCCAAAGCTGTGCCCAGAACCAAGATCAGTTTTCACTTCTCAGTAGTAACTCCTGAAGGTAATTATGGGTTATCCTGGGCATGTTACCATTCCCAAGTGAGATGACCATGTCATAATGCTGTGAAAAGGAGTTGATTGCTTTATTTTATGAAAGCTGGAATAGAGGATTTGAAGATCCTTTTAATATGTTTTACTAGCATACAAAAAATAAAAAGAAATTTTCATAGATGAATATCCATTGTATTGAAAATATACTTTTTTTTTTTTTCTGAGAACTCATCAATAATTTTAAATACATTACTTAGATTATGGAATTAGAATGAAGTAATTAAAAAGGTCCATGTAGAAACATCAATCTTGCCACTAACATATAAAATTGGTAATTCTTTCTATCTGTAAGTTAGTATCAGATCTCTTTGTATCCCTTATAGCAACTACTGACTGTGAGATTGAGTAGAATGGTAGTTTCTTGAGTGAAAATATGGCTTGAATTATAATGGTTGACTTGGTTTCTTTCTTTGTGGTGTGTTTCAGGCTAACCGTGATGCTGTACTGAGCAGAATACCAGAACACAAGAATGATCGTATCATCAGTTTGCAAAGTGCATCTGTAGTCTATGATTTACTTACAATAGCCTTGGGAAGAAGAGGCCAATATGAAATGCTTTCAGAGGTTTGTTGATTGCAGTGAATATTCATCTGTGTCATGTTGCTGTATTCTGTTAATCATGTTAATTGTGGTAGTAAGAAAGGGCTGAAACAAATATAGGACACTTATTCTGACTGCTTTATATTTATAAATACAGGAGATAGTTTCCACTTGGAGTGTTTGGTTGGTTTTATTTTTTTAGGTGGGGTTTTTTTGTTTGTTTATTTGTTTGTTTTAATCTAGCATCTTTTAGTCTAGCATCTTTGTAGTAATATTCCAACAAAATAGTGTGTATATTCTTTTGAAATTTTCTTTTTGAAAAAACCAAAATAATTCCACAATGAAAAATACTTTCAGTACAGAATAATTAAAATGTATTTGTCATATATACACAAAGCATATTTCCTGAATATGAAAAAAATCATCTTATGAAGACCTGATGTAATAAACAATACTTATTTTAGCATACAGATATTCTAGATACACAGCTGCAGCAGGATCTTAACAGTAAATTATTAGAACATTTAATTTCCTCTTATCTTTGTCATCCAAAGCAGAAAAACATAAGGAAAACATAGACTTTAAGAAGCTCTCACAGTTTAGTGAGTAGAAGATATCTGCCCTCAAATTCTGCTGCTGATAGTCAGTAACTTTTATAATTTGAAGTATTACAATAAACACATATTCAGAACTGTTAAAACATTCTGTTCCATTATATAATAGGCATTTAATTTTTTAGGGCTTCATTCTCTTTGAGCGGATTTTGATTGCTGTAGTGGAGTTGTTTTAGATTAAATCAGAAATTGGGAAATTATTCTAACTATGGAAATGGTATTCACCCACCAGTTCCAATATCTTATTGCTGCCTTCTGGTTTTGCTATAGCTGATTCCTTACAGAAGTAGCTGGTTGTTATATAAGAATATTAAATGATCAAAAATCTGTCTCATCCTTGTTAAACTGTTCTAATGCCAAGTCACGTTCTTGTTCACATTCACGTTAACTGAAAAGGGTTCATGTTTCTATCGAGTTTGTATATAATGGGCTTTCAATTTCTTAGGGAAGCTTCAACTAGATGAAGGAATTTTGTACTGTCAATTCTGTCCTAAATTCTGTCCTAAACAAACATACTCTGATTGTAACCAAGTTCGTTTTTAAGCTTTGTAGGATGTATAATACTGAGCTTGTAAGTATCCTACTAGAAGAGATGTCTTCTAGACCATAAATTTTCCTACATTTTCCTAATTTCATCTTTCAGCTCCCTAACTTCAAGCATACAGTTTTTGGGAGATCATAGTGATAAACAACCAAATTCAGTTTAGTGCTTGACATAGCCAGTTCATATAGTGATTTGTGATTATTTACAAGGTGATATCAACAATGGCATTTTCTGTGGGAGAGGGATTGTGCTGAATGTGTTTTCAAGTAGTTAAGTCAGTTGCCATTATCCTGAGCATTAACTTCCAACCTGTCTGGTGACTATTGCTTGTTGTGTATTTCTTGTTAGAAATCTGTAGGTCTTTGAAATTCCTTGTTGTGACTTTGTTCAGAAGAACCCAGGGTAAGAGGTGTTCATGTTCTTGCATAGGTCACAAACATCCATCCATTTATCCCTCACCCCAACATACACTAAGGGCAAGTTTTGTCATCTTACAAAGAAAAGAAAAAACACATAACTTGTCACTTTTCTTACAGAGCAGGGCCAAGTAAATAGAACTTGAAGTTAGGTAAAAAAGGAATGGTAGATATTAGTATGTTCCAACTCAAGCCTTTCAGGATAATTTACAGTTGTGTCCTGTGCCCTTATAATTGCAAAATTATAAAATCCTGAAGTATCAATTTCTGAAACTTCATTTTCTGCAGTTAGAATTGGTGATTCATTTTTAATTGAGCAAGTTGTAGAAAAGAAATTTTATGTTTTTTGCAGTACAGTGAGCCATCTCTGTGATGTATCTAAAATAAAAGAAGCAATCACACATAAGTTGTTTCTTTCTGTGCTCTTTTTGTTTCCACTTATGAAAAGTCCAATGGAAAAATAAATTCTATCTTACTTTTCATAGAAGACATTTAATTAACTTACTACACAAGCAATTTGACAATGAACCTTTGGCAGCAATATTAGAAAGTATTTCTAAATCATGTAAAATCATAACATAATTCCTTTGCAATAATTAATGAAAATTCTATTATGTAATAGTCTTGATACTGGACATTATGTAGTAGGATAAATTCTAGTATACATTACTTACATGTAGCAGATAATGCACGTCTGTTTTGTTTCCTCTTCAGTGCTGTGCTTTGCTTCAGATTCTGGTGTAGTGTGGAAACACATTGTGCACCTGATTGTGCTTTCTGTAATGTTAAGGCCGAGTTTGTATGGGAAAAATAATTCATGTTTTTATGGTTTAGCGTATACACTGTAGCTGTCAGAGCAGAAAGCTGCTTCATATAATTGGACCATGCAGACTACAAAATTAATTCCTCAATCAGTTTATTCCAGGAAAGTGTTTTACCTTTCTACTATATAGAACTGGCCTGATTAGTTAAATTTAACCTAGTAAAATGAAATAATTCTTTTTGACAACAGCAGGTATGAAACATTCAAAATTAGCATATAATGCTAATTTCATTTTTTAATCTCAGTGTATTAATAATGAATTTCCTTTTGGCATTCAATTAGTTCACTTAAAATCTCAACAGAATATGGAGTGTGAAATTAAAATTTTTACAAATAGAAATAATACTTCAAGATGAATCTTTATGTACCACCCCTCCTTTTAAATGGCACTTGCAAATGCTTGTGGTACCACTGCGTATTAAGTATTTACAACTTAGGAAGAGAGTGTGTACAATTTTCCTTTTCTCTCAAGACTTATCTCCTACTTTTTACAGATGATAGCTTCAGCGATATTCATCATTCCTTCTTTCAGACTACATAATACAGTACCAGCAGGAGTATTTAAACAAGCATAGTAAATGGGAAATCAGTTTTCTCCTACATTCTTTTCCATATAAAATCTGGCAGCTATTTTCATGTATTTGAATAATTTAATTTTTTTATTACATGTATGTTAGATACGAGTCTATAGAAAATCTTAATACTAGTATATATTCTCAGTAATTGAATAATACCACCTTAAATAACAATTTTCCCCCATATTTAGTGTTTAGAAAGAGCCATGAAGTTTGCGTTTGAAGAGTTCCATCTCTGGTATCAGTTTGCATTGTCCTTGATGGCAGCAGGAAAAGTAAGTCTGAATTTTTTCAAATAATTCTTGTATTGATGGCATTTGATAACAATATTTAGCACTTAAATAATTTTCATCTGTAGTGTTTTTGAAAATAATTCTAATCCTTGAATCAACTAAGTATGCCGTAGGTCTGAATTTATTCCAAGTGCTGTACAATGAATGTTGTTATTTGAATAGTTTCTAACTTAGGTGATGATAACAACTATCTTGCCAATAATCTTAAAATAAGCTGATTGAATACAAGCAGTGATTTATACTAGATCCTATTATCCTGTAAAACTTGTTTAAATGTGCTTTTGATGACTTAATTTATTTTATACTTAGGTACAAATTAATGCTGATTCGTGACGCTCTTCCTTTTTTTTTTTCCTTTTGAAATTTCTGACTTTATCTTCTTTAATATTGCTGCCTTTGAGACTGTATTCTGTGCAACTAATGGATTTTTTAAAAAATTTATAGAAACTAGGAACTTAACTTTGAGATGCAATTCTGTTTTTAGTTCTTTTTGCTTTTTGCCATCATGTTACAGAAAATGCATTAATTATGTAATGTAAACAACTAATTTTCTAAAATATCATTCCCAGTGGGGATATTTCGCTTATTTTAAGAATGGGGCAAAGGAATGTGTTTTCCTTAGAAGATATTTTAGAGGCACATGGGTTCTGAAGAGACTTGGTTCTTTTTCCAACTCTATTTACTTTGAATTATCTTCCAAACTGTGTTTGGATGGAGGCAAATGAGTTAAAGAGGAGCAGTGCCATTCTATCTTATATCAGACCTATTCCTGTGTGCTGTTTTAACTCCCAGAGAACACTAAAACACTGCTTGTTTAGGAAACTCTGTCCCATTCCTTCTCTTTCATTTGCCTGGATCAAATGCTGTGAGTTTACAGGCCTAGCAAAATTTTAAATGCATCTCAAATCTCTGTTGTGAATTGTGTAACACTGGAATTACATTCTTAGCAGACATTTCTCTGGGGATGCTTAATGAAAGTTGGTAGGAGTTAAATAACAATAGCAGTGCCCAAAGTCTTGTCTTTTCACTGGCTTGAGGAGCTTTGACCAATTGTGTAGTAATGCCACCAAATGTGTAGTAATGTCTCCTTCACAAAGGAAAATGTAGTAAATGGTGGAAACAGGAATCTTCTGTGAAACATATTTATGGTTTTAGTAATTTAAATGGAAAATGTTTTAAACAGTCTGCTCGAGCTGTTAAAGTCTTGAAGGAATGTATACGTTTGAAACCAGATGATGCAACTATTCCACTCCTTGCTGCAAAGCTCTGCATGGGATCTCTGCACTGGGTAAGCTTTGCCCTCTGTCTTCTCATCAAGTACTAAAATCTTGATTTAGAGATGTAGCAAAGACTTCTGCACAGTGACTACATGCACTTGGCATATCTGAAAACACAGCATGGATATGTATATGCACATGTACATCCCTGTTTGAATAGCTAATTTGAAATACTTGACAGTGGTTATGTTTATCAAGGTAGCATATTCTGATACTGGTTTAAGACATAGCTTAAAATATATGGTAATTGAAACATTGGATCAAAAATGCAAGATATAATTCTATTATTTTCTGTAAGAAGAAAATAACTTTCTGGAAGATAATGAAGCAAATCTCTTATAATCAAGAGACTCTGATGATATCATGTTTGCAGGCAACTATGGTTTATGAATTTGTAGTAGGGACAATTGGGTATTTTAGATAAACTTGAAATGGGTCTATCTGTACAAAAATCATTAAAGTGATCAAAGATCATCATGTTGTTTTCAAGATAGTTGTGTAATTTTTAGAAGAATGAGTATATTTAAAAAAGAAAGAAAAGAGAAGAGGAAGGTCACATATAGAAATTGAGAAAGTGGTGTAGTAGCGCAAACATGACTTGTTGAGGCTGACAAAATACAGCCCTAATTAAGGTATATCCTAGTTCTGTGAGTTGTTCCCTATGGATTGAGTCCATATGGTGTAGCTTACTGCACTTAGCGTTTACAGTCACTGGAATGGATTCAGATGGGCTTTTTTTCTTTCTAGATTATTAAATAGTGTGCTAGCATGGCAATTAAACCTTGATTTTTTACGTGTTTCTCGGTTTATGAGTTTGCATCCATTCAGCAATGCAATATTCGAGGCAGAGTTCTGCATGGATATACTGGATTTTTACAGGGTTAGAGCCATAGTTCTTGTGATTGATTTTTCTAAATAGATGGTTCATGGGTCAAGAACTCTATTTATAAAGTGCAAAAATGGTAGTTGGCATATATGGACCAGAAATACCTTTTTTATTAAAAAAAAAAAAAAGAAAAGAAAAAAAGAAAAAAGGCAAAAGCACAGTAAGTGTGCTTTGTGCCAGGTTTCTCTCAGTCATAGGAATAGGCTTAAAATCTGTGATATTTACTCAGTATTTAGCAAGAAAAGTAAGTCTAATGGAAAATGAAATAGTCCTTCAAAGCAATCATGGCTGAAATTTTAACAATTTCAGTGTGCATAATACACATTCTGAGCATTCTTACCATTATAATGTGAGATTTAGTTAGTTTTTGACTTATGTGGATGTTTTGTAATATTTTCAGTTGGAAGAAGCTGAAAGATTTGCCAAAGCAGTTGTTGATCTTGGGGACAAAACGTCAGAGTTCAAAGCAAAAGGCTACTTGGCACTGGGATTGACTTACAGTCTGCAGGCCACTGATGGTAAGATAGGAATAAGCATTCACATTTGGAAGTTCCCATGCTGCCTAAAAAAGGCTACCTGGCAGAATGGTAGACATTAAAGCTTCTGTGTGAAACCATTTTTTCAGTCAATGTATTAAAGCTTCTTCAATTAGTGTGTGGAATGATATCTCATCATCATTTACATCACTGATTAAATATATCCTTTTTAGCATCTTTGCGAGGGGTGCAAGAGGTCTTGCAGAGAAAGGCTCTTCTTGCATTTCAGAGGTGAGTGGGTGTTGATCTTTCCATTTTCTCCTGCTATATGTAGTGCAAAGCTTTTATTATATGCTAAAAAGAGAGACTTGTAAAAGATCGTGTAATGACAACTTCACCTCTGGGAGTCTCCCATCATGAGAACAGAATGTATTTCTTTAGCATTTATTTCCATCATTTTCTGCCAACATTATCCAAATTGATTTCTAAGGATTTCCCTTTATTTAAAGGCATTTGTGTTGCTCTCTAGTATAAAATATTTGCTCAAATATTCTGATCTAGATGGAAAAAACCACACAATGTAAGGTTTCAAGTCGTTGTTCAATGAGATAGTGTTTCTAAGAGGTGTCCACTGATCAGATTGTATCGGAGGCCTTTGCAATTATTTCTGTAGAAGCAGAGCAATAATTGAGGCCATGCTGCTGGGGCTGAGGGGTAAAGTGCAGATTTTGAAGTAGTAAGCAAGGGGAAAATGAAAATTCTATCAGGAAATGTAACAGTGTAGGCAATGACAGTACAAATGTCATCTTCCAAGTGCATTACCTGGAAGCAGTGCCATTGGAGATGACAGTAGTTCATTCTCATGGACTCTGCAAACGAAATGACAATAAACAGGTGAATGAGAATATTTCTACCCTAATTATAGAAGAAACAAATTTTTATGACAAAACTGGCAAAAGTGCTACAGCATCTAAGTATATCTTTTATGTTTATATACCCTTGAAAACCCTTCTTTGCTGAGATAAGCCTAGATGTAGGGAAACAATTTTGTGCATTAATATGAAAATGAATTTCTGCCTTTTTTGGTGGTGATGTTGTATCTGAGGGTATAGGGTTGAAAAATTGTTTTGCAGGTAACTTTAGAGTGAGGCTGGCATGTGTTGGTCCTTCTTCTTTCCATCTTGTCCTCTATATGTAAATATGTTTTAACATCCCTTTGCTCTTCTCTTCCCTAGTGGTTTTAATTAGTTTTTTTCCTACTTCTGGCCAGTAAAAGTGCATTGTCAGCTCATGTCAATATTAATCTTCTTATCACTGTAAAATTATTCTTTCTCAGTCTCTGTTCAAATATTGTTGCTTGGTTGCGTGTTATGATGTCTTTCACCCAGCATACCAGTCATGCCTACTTTCTCTTACCACATCTGAATAATAAAAGTTTTCCAGGAGATAGAAGTTGGATTTTCTGTCTTCTACCAGTTTATAAAGCAAGCAGCCTGTACTGGACTCGGTAATTTGATCTGCCTTTTTTTTTTAGTATTTTTTTTGTGGATTTTTAAGATCACCTGGCTAGAGGGCCAATTCCTGAAGAAATAGAGGTCCTGAAGAAATACAGTTACATTTTGCACCCTTGCCTGAGCCAGATTTCAAGGCTTACCAATTTGTGATGGTGGCCATTCAAGAAGGTGCTTTTTGCTTTCTTCATGCAGTACTGAGGGGGTGTTTGTTTCACTAATTTTTTTATTTTTTTTTTAATTTTGGATGACTTTCAGTGCTTTTCCTGTGGTTGGTGTGAACTGAAGTTTCACAGAACTTACCAAATGGTAGATAGATAGTAACAGCTTTATTCTTTCACTATCTGAAGCTTGGGTGACTGAAGAAGTGCTAAGTAAGAATCTCTTATTCTTGTTAATATTGCTTAATTTGTGAATTTAAGTTAAAAAAATGACTGGTCCTGGGCCCTGATAGACTTTACCTGTGCATCTAGTTTCCAATTTAAAGGTCAAAATAACAAAATATGGAACAGTCCCCTAATATCTTAAAATTTCTTGAAGCATGTTGGGGGTAGTTACTAAGCTAATGGAGCTGTACAGCTGTTTGGACTTGAGAAGACAGAAATCCACAGTTGAGAAGCAGAAGGTTCTCTGTGGTTTTAGTGGTTTAAAGGTCAATTTTGATGCTTCCTCCCAACAGAAGTGACTCACTAGACATTCCAAAGATGATTATTGCACATTATAACTCTAAATGTGACTCTGTTAAAAAAATGCAACAAATGTAAATAAAAAAATAGTTCCAGGCTTCCTGCCCAGTACTTACTACACATGATTTTGGGGTATAGCCATAATATGTTTTTTTATCCTTATGCTCAAGCATCCCCTGCTAAAAAGCTCTTATCTTGCAGCAGAAAAATTGTATTACAGGGGAAATAGGAGAGTGTATTACTAGAACCAATTTCCATAGGACAGGAAAATTACTAAGACTCAAAGTGTGCATTTGACCGAAATATGAAATAGAAGAGAACAAACATAATTTTTTAGAAGGTGGAAAAAAGTTGATATACTTCATCTCCTTAAAGGCATGGTGTTCTTAGGAATTCATGTTTGGATTTTTTTCCCTTCTTTTCTGTGAGAAAACTTCATTTAATGAAATTTTCTTATAAATATTTTAAGTAATGACATCTAGTGTTTGTTTAAGAGTATAATTTATTTGAAGAAATATTTTGTATTAAATATTTTTTATTATTTAAGGAATTACATAATTATTTTCTATTAAAAATTATTTTTCATGTCTCAAGGTGCTTCCTTTAAATCAAGGATTATTGAGAATTATAAGAAAAGTAGCTGAAATGACCACTTATATCAAAATATGAGTATACATGTAATGAAGAGATCTGAATATGAATAAATTAATCTATATGCATTTATGGGTATGTCTAACCTTTCTGAACAGAGGGAAAATTCATTTTTTTGTTTTCTTTCTTTTTAAGGGCTCACAGTTTGTCTCCAATGGATCATCTGGCAGCATTTTACTTGGCACTGCAGCTTGCCATATCCAGACAGGTTAGTTATGTTTAAAAAGTGCAGCATCATGCTGTCATATAAAGATTAGAGTTTGTATCTGTTGATGAATATAGATGAAGATTTCTTCAATTAAAATCTGGTTTGTGTATATATATATATACACATACATGGAAAAAATCCTGAAATAGTCTCTTCAAACACCTTCAGTCTTATGCAATTCTCCAGACTTCTGACAATATTTCCAGTTACAGGATCAGAAATAAGACAGAAATAATTCCACTTCAGCGTTTATGTTGCTAGACAGAGAAAGCAAAAGTCAGTTTTTACAGTGTTTTTACCTATTATGTAGGTCTGATCTCTGCTCAGTTCCTGGAGGGTGGAGCTCTTGAATATAGTCTTTAACGATCTTGCCACTGCTTAAACCTTGAGTACCTGCTAATATCTGTGCCCTTCCTGAATTCCTGTGTGGGGCTTGGTTATTGTGGACAACGTTACAAAACAGTGTTTGAGAAAAGTGGAAAGTATTTTAATGCCATAAAAGAGATCAGAGCTTAGTCCAGGTTGTACAGCTGTTACATTTAAGGCTTTCTACCATACATATAATGAATTTGGATAATATGGAACTGCTTTCTGTATATCATGGTAAGCCTCTTCTTATGTCATGTTTATTTCACAAAGTAGCCCTGAGCACAGTTATTTACATTGTATAGTGACTACTCTTCATTGCTAATGAGTAGCACAGAACTTGGACTATGTCACGTTAGAGTGGAATGGATTGTCACTTGAGTAGCACAAAATATTTTTGAGGAGCAGGCTATGACTCTGTACATTCTGAATTCCAAAATTCTTGTGTTGCTTAATTAAATTTCTTGGTTTTAACACTTACTGTGTTTACTTTAAAAAAAAGCTTAGGCAGCTGAGGAGATAATGAAATTCTACATAAAGAAAAGTTACTGTTGCTGTCTAACTGTACATTTCAGCTAAGCATTACAATTAAAATATTTTCAAAATCATGTAGGAGTACAGCCAGGATTTGAAAGAGAATATTTTAAGGAGCTGAAGGTAACTGTTTTATTGAAACATGTATCTTACTTTCCAGGTTAATATGTTATTTAATTTTCAGTGTTCACTGTAGAGCATCAGGTCCATTTTAAACTTCTGAGTAGTGTCTTACAGGAGTGTATGAAATTCTGCATGTTACCCGGGTGAGCATTTTGAAAATTTTATGGATGACAATCGAGTAAAAGGCAATACTTCTAATAGTGGTGCTTTATTTTTCTGCCTTTTTTTAAATCAGATACCAGAAGCTTTGGGTTATGTTCGTCAGGCTCTGCAACTACAAGGAGATGACGCCAACTCTCTTCATCTCCTTGCACTCTTGCTATCAGCCCAGAAACACTATCATGATGCTTTGAATATCATTGATATGGCCTTGAGTGAATATCCAGAAAATTTTATGTGAGTGAATATCGTCTTTCCTTTCTACGTTTTCTCTCATATTTATTTTTCCTGGATTCTCATCTCATTCATCTCAAGAGGGGATGGATTTGAAGATGGGTCTATTTTTTTTCCAGCAGTCTTCTTTCCTGCCCATTTATTGCAGTCTGCCTCATTAGGCTTGTTAAACAGTGATAAAGGATTTGATTTGGAAGGGAGATTAGAACTGGGTAGTTGATCTTACTTTGTTTTTTTCTACACCATCTATGTAGATAAATTCTCCCTGTTGCATGCTTTGTAGTATGTTTGTATCTTTCATTTTATGCAGTATTGCAAGAAGGATAAACAGGACTTTACTGTTAGCTAGGATAGATTTATCCAATCCTATGGATAACTCCATGGATATTGTATGAATCTATTTTGTAAAATACATCATGAAATAGAGAATCTCGTTTGCTTAGATAATAACAGTCATCTGAAGTTGGCTGATGGACAACTAAATAAGTGAACAGGGAGAACTATGTTTGCTAAATGTTCTCTTGTTTAAGAAAGAAGTCATTCTTTCTGTTTATTTTTCATGTTAAATACATGTTAACATAGATTTGAATTTTGTACTTTTGTATGGGGTTTGTTGTTGCTGTTGTTTTTTTGGTGTTTGTGGCGTTTTTGTTTTGTTTTGTTTTTGATTGGTTGGTTGGTTTTTTTAAAATTTATTTTCTTATGAAAATATAATAAAATTCTTTATAGGAAAATCTCTCAGGGACAGCTTCCATTAATTTCCAGTCTTCCACTTTGATGCTTTACCAGTTGTCACTAAGGCTGTAATCCATAATATTGCACGTATCCTACATGCTTATTTGGACAATTTTTTTAATTACCTCATTCTTACCTTATATATCATAATATATGATATATATACCATAATATATACCAGCCTATATAATAAATTTTTATTATACCAGCCTACCAGAAAAACATGATTTCTTTAAGTATTGTTCATTTGAAAATAGAAGCTGTAGTGGTTTTCCTTCCTGTTCCTTGACATTTCATGTCTTCATTTGACTGTCTCTATATGGTACTGTTGCCTTTTTCCTCACAAATCTGACCAGAACCTCTGTTGAAATCACGTTTTGTCAGAACTTCTGTGGCTTGCAGCCAGTTCTGTGCAAAGGCTTTTGTTGTCTTTTGCTGTATTTCACTTCTTAGTTTATCTACACACTTACGACTTGTCTCGGTTCTTATCAGGGGCTTCTATACGTGTTTCACAACTTCAGAACTATGTTGCAGTTTCTCTTTCTAATCTGTTACTGGCAAGTCCCTTAGCCCTGAGGAAAGCAGGAAGTCAAGGTTTGAGGGGAAATTGAAGTATCAGCTTCCTAATTTTATACTCCATTATTGTTTAAGACAAATATGTTCAAAGCACTTTGACTGTCATCTTCTGTCCTCATTTCATCTTCTGCCACTTAGTGGCATCTACAACTGCTATGTGTCTCCGAGTAGTAATAGTCCAGAAGTTTTTCTGAAACTGTAATTTCAGAACTCCATATTTTTATGAGAGAACTTCCAATTATATTCATCTCTGTTGTAATGAGAGAACAAGGGTTCATTCAGTAAAATGTTTAAAAATACTCTTGTGAGTATTTATTTGATTCAGAAGGTATTTATGGGTTTTTCAAATGTGGTTCATGGTTTTTCCATAGTAGTCTATATTGCAACTCTGGTTAAACATGTTGTCTGAGACTGATCTTTGTATTAATGTATGTATATATATTATTCATACAGGTCATAATAGTGGTTCTAAATTGGTCCTATTGTATAATACAGATTCAGTGGTGATACAGTGTACTGCATTACAGTGTACTGGTACAGATCAGGGAATTTCTGAGGAATGTCTTGGCAGTAGGGATCACTATCAGATGCTGAAGAATCCAAGGTGAAACAGTTAAATGTATCTCTAGAAAGTCTCTCAGAGTCTTGTATTTAGTGCTGTCAAGTTGCCAGAAAAGTTGAAAATATGATGAGATTTCTTGTCTGCTTTCCACAATTGATACTGACAGACAGACACATCTGGTCAATAATATAAATTTGGATTGATTCTATCATGTAACTGGGTTATTTTTGCAAGGATTTATCAGCTTTTGAAAACTATATGTGGTGTTCTTGAAATGGTTGACAAATGTGTATGTGTGTATATATAAAATACAAAACACAGCTGTTTAGTGTATTGCTGAGTCCATGTTCTTTTGGCAACATCTATAAACAGTATAATCTCATGATATTTCCTAGTAGATTAGAAAAAGATCCTCTTGTGTTCCTCTACAGCTTGCTGATTTTTAGATACACTGAAACATTTCATTATTCACCTGTGGTGCTTTATTGGGTTTTGTAAACACTTCAGGTATCTTTGTGCTTTATCTTTCAGTTATGTCTGCATTCCAGTGAGCTAAATACTACAAGAGTTCTCTTGGTATTCTCTGTATTTCTGACTGGATCCTTTACCCCAGCTTTATGGAAATCAATGCTGTGATGGCTCTGTAGCATAATAAATCTCTATACTTGGATTATTAAAGCACAGTGCTTGTGATTTATTATTCCTTATTTCTTTCATTTCTTGTGCATTAATCCTATCTGCATACCTCTATGTGTTGTAATTGCACTGCTGCACTGAGTATTACTGTTCTTGTTCTCTTCACAGCTGTGTGTTCTTTTTGTTTTGCATTTCTTTAAAAAGAATCCACATTTTCACACGTTTAATACTGCAACTTCTTAAAATGACATAGGTTGCAAGGAACTCATAGGATACATCATGAATCATGCAGAGAAGTAGCTACTTTCCAGCACTCTTGTGTTGTAAGCAATTAGTAAATATGTTGTCTGTCAGTTTTTGACATTTGAAAACCTGGTGCATTCCTGGAGTTCATGTTTGATATTTGAAGTGCACAGGAAGCATATCTTTGGATCTGCAATTAATAATAACCTTCCTGCACTATAAAGCTAGAGAGTTGGCCAATCAGATCATGATTTTGCCCTGGGCATCTTAGTAGAAAGAAATTCCTCAGAGCCAAATAATTCTGTCCCATCATTGTCTAAAGGAGTGGAGGCAATGAGCAAACACCCTGGGCTGTTAGCAGCAAGGTACAGCTTATTCTAGAGCTGATTGTTTCTCCTGTATTAATTTTATTGGCAGCATAAACATGCAGCTTGTTCTGAGATCTGAATAGGTATTGGGAAAACTATTGGCAAAAATCTAGGAAACCTGTAAAATTGAAATAGATATGTAATAATGTTTTTTCACAGAAAAATTTTGAAGTACATGAAATATTTTGAAAATAATGAAATTTTATATATACACACATACACATTTGTCAACCATATTTGCTGGATATTTATAGCACTATTTTTTTCAAACTTTTTGTAGGCTGTAATTGCTAGCTTCCTTATAAAGAAATCAGCTATGTGAATAGAATGAATCTCCTTTTAAATGCTGGCTAATCTTTGAAGCCTTCTGCAATCTGAACGTGCTTTAATCTGGGGACAAAAAGATCTCTAGACAAAAGGCTACTGAACAGATTAAGATACTGAAAAGATCATGAATACTGTACTCAGTATCAATACTGAAATGGGTGGGAATAAGATGCCAACAGTAATAAAACTGAATAGGTAATCCCAATCAGGTGTTACTGTGTTTGTGAAGTTCACTTTTTCTCCAGCTTGACAAGAGAAACCCTGTCATTTTAACCGACAAATGATGCAGCTAAGAGTCCTAACCATCAAACTATGTGGGAAGCTGAGTGAGATGATCCCTTTCTCCTCCTGTAACAGAAGCAAGGATGTCATGCCCTGAATGCAGAGACTAGGCAGGATGGAGCCACAATACATCCTAAATTGCTAAAGTACTTAGCCATGAGGGGGGCTTCAGGTCTAAGTCGCTTGGATTTTCCTTGAGTTTTATTTTTATTAATCCAGTGATTTCCATTCTGAATGCGTAAGCAGTCCCAGAGGTGAACATTGCAGTCTGAGGGTGTGTTCAAGGTGATGCAAGATAACAGTGGTTGCATTGCACTGGTTCATGTTGGGCTCGCGTATCTCGCACAATATATATCATACATGGACAATTACCTGAGCAGCCTTATTTACAATATTTACAGTATTCCCTCTTTTTTTTTCTTTTATCTGCTTGTTACAAGGAATTTGTATTTTAGTCGTGTATTGAACGATGTGAAATCTTGAAGCAACACTTCTGTCTGTTTTTAATTCACGATTAGTCAAAAGTAGATTCTCAGTCAAGAGAGACAGAGTCAGGTTTCTCAGCAAAGTACTTGGGATATTGTTTTCTTAATTTTAACTGCTTGGGGTTCCCTTATTTCAAATGCTGGGGCACTTCAAGATGAATATGATGCCTACAATTAGTGTAATTAGGCAAAATAAATAGTAAATTGCTAATTTTATGCTGAAAATTGGAACTGCAATGGATAGCAGCTGACAAGCTTTTAAAGTAGCAGAAGTAGGGAACAGCAGATGGGTTATTTGAGGAGTGCAACCATGTTATTTTAATGTTAAGTACACTCAAAAAGGAAAGGCATATGGTAACAGGTTTGAAGACAACTGAAGACTTAGTTCACAGTTTAAACATTTACATTTCTTGAAGTGTGATGGAAATTTTTTTTCTTCCAAGAATATTTCACAGAAGCATCAGGCCAATATGTCATTCCTCTGAAAACTATTAAATCTTTTCCTTCCTGACCCCCAAGGGCTCTTTCGAGCTACATTAGATTTCCCAGGATCACAGGGCCTTTTAACATTCCTCTCAGTTCAGTAAGTAACAAACTTGTTTCCTTCTTGGAGATGTCCAGGTGGGCATAAAAAAAGAACTGGTTGGTACAGGCAGTGTAGGATGATACATATACACTGATGTTTTTTGGGGAAGGAAGATATTTATCAACTGAAGGAAACAGACTACCCTATTCTGCTTTCCCAAGGTCGGTTGTAGTTGCACTGCAGTGTGTGGTGCTGATAAAACTTGAGCTTTTGTGGGGTTTTTCCTTGATAAATAGAACACTGGAAGTTATTTGAGGAAAGGATGATAATATAGGATTGGACAAGAAGTAGTGGTGTGCTACGCTTGCCAAAATAATGTCTTTCAGGTTTGTGTATGCATTCTTGTCAGTATTTGACAACATGAATTTTCAAATCCATTCCATTTGGATCCTGTTTATATTGGGAGTTAAATGTTAGTTCTCAGGAATTATTTTTCTGTAAGTCATGAAACACAGTACCATTTGCCTGTTTTTTTTTCTTTTTGTCCTGGGCTCTTCTACCTCACTCCCCCATCCCTCTTCCCCTTTGGTTGTAGTTACATGCTTTTACCGAATGGTCCATTAAAAAAGACATTGTTGATAGGTAGATATTACTTTATATAACAAATTGGTCATTGGCCTCAGGGTCTTATCCCTGAATTATGTTTGCTAGGCTGTAGATTCTTTGAAACTTGATTGAAAGAGTCCCAGTTTGGGTCATGAGCTGGCTGCTGCAGGGAATTCAAGGCAGGCAAACAAAAAGTTTTCAAGTATAACTAATTTGTTCTGGCTTTAGTCAGAAACTATCTTCATTACAGTTTAGAGATCTACATTTTCTTAAGGACACTGAGTTCATAATATGGAATACAGTATACATACACTGCACCTAAAATTGCAATTCTGACTGCTTCGTAGACAAATATATGGGGAATAGTAGGGTGCAAGGAAGGCCATCCAATGGATACCAAATATACTCATCCATGATATTCACAGAATTGTGTTATTTTGGGGCTTGAGGGCTGGTTTTGTTGCTTCTTTTGCTTTTTTAGAGTCATGCTTCAAATAGCAATCTGAACCACTTCATTACTTCATCCATATTTCTGTGTGTATATGGGCTTCCCAGTACCTGGGATCTGTGTGGCTGATATTGGAGGTTTGGTGATTGATTAGGAAACAGTTTAGGATGTTATTTTTTATTAAGTTGAATGCTTTTCTGGAGTTTTTACAAAAATTAAGTTTGCTTGCTTGACCTCCTGTTGCCAGTGTTGGGCATTTCATTTCAAGGTACTTACAAATGATGATTTTTCATGTTTTATAATGAACTCTTTATGTCTTTCCTGATAATAGAACTCTCCTTGAATGCTAAAATGGACAGACTGACTATGCAGCTGTTCACTTTGCAATTGCAGCAGACACCTCTATAAGTTTCTTTCTGTACTTTGATTACCATGGCTGCATCTAAGATGACTGTATGTATAACTAAATCCTTTATAAAACTATGTGTCTTTCATAGTCTGTCTGGTTTCATGTTGTCATTCTCACAGTAGGTTAAATTTTTACAATTGTGTTATTTCGTGTTTTGGTGACAAGACAGGTATTTGGGAGTTGAGTAATGTGAAGCTAGTTGTAAGCTTTCTACAGCAAGTGTTAAAGGGACAGCTGTCAAAACTGGATGCTTGAATTAATAGTTTGAAGCCAGGAGGATCAAATCTTAACCCCCCTGACTGTCTATATATTAGAAGTTCCTACATTTACTTTACTTTTTGTGTTAATATTGGTTTACCTAAAGCATACCTTCCAGAGAACTTCCAATCTTGATAAGAACATATCAAAGCCTGGAGAAACCATTGTCGCATGTGTTAGCTTGTTCCAGTGTTGGAGCTGCACTCTTCATTAAGACAACATTTTTGCTTTTAATTTGAATTGATCCCTTATTGGTTTCTTTCCAGCTGTTGGTTTTTATATCATAATTTGTTAAGCCCTCTGCAATCCTGGTAACTTCAGTCTCTTGATAGCTTCTGTACTAAGACCACCTCCCAACGTCCTTTCTGATAAGAGTGTCATGGTACTTGCTGGCAGTAAGGGCATTTTCTCCAGCTTTTCAGTTATTCCTTCCACTGTAGCCAGTTTTCATCACATGTGAGCCAGAACTGCACAAAATATTTCAATAACATTTATTACATCATTATACAGAGAAACACCTGCATCACATCTCTTGGAAAGGGTTGTGTTAATTTGAGCATAATTGCTTCACTGGGGACTTTGATTCAACTACCTGTTTGCTGGCATTCTTATTTGCCTCTTGGTTAGTTATTTTTATGATGTGTTTCCACATATATATTGCAAAGGCTGTATTTGTTCCAATAGCTATATATTTCATTTTTAAAAAGAAATTTGGCCTGACAGCTATGAAGCTGTGCCACTGACCAGTTTCTAGACAAAATTTCCTACTGTGTTTTATAAGGATCTTTTCATTATGGGGGTATATTACATGACAATTAGAGTCCTGTTGGATTCAACTGAAATTCTCAATTGAAGGATTTTAAGGCAGTCAGCCCTACCTTCTTCTAAAAGATTCTACCAACTTGCAGATCATAAACTATTGTCAAAATCTGGATTGTGAATGAGATAAACACTGGGAACTTCAGGATTTTCTTCTAATTTTAACCTTTTCCTTCTAAAATATGTATTTATGAGTAATTAAAAGATTTTTAGAAGGGCACTTGCTCACAGCACATACTGACATAAAGAAAACTGACCATGCCAAGGTTTGGCTTCCCACCTACTTCCTCATTTCTTATGTTTCCTGTCAATCATCATCAGTTTTCCTATGTATGTAATTGTTGAGTTCAGAAGCGACTTGCTAATACTTTATCTAGAAAGGACAATAGTTTTAGATTCTTGCAGATAATCAGTTTTGAATAGTATTTGTTTCACCTTCATTTTGTGCATTCTGTATACTGCTTTCCCACTTCAGTTATTCTGTGGGGTCTCATAGTTAACCTGCTTTAATTTGCACAAGCAAATGATGCTATCACAGTTTGTTACAAAAATTATGTCAAACTGTATGAACTATGCATGTGAATGTAAGCTCTACATCGCCATATTTATTTTTTCCCTTAAATTCAGATCATCTGAAAAGAAGTCTACATTGTCTGTTAAAAAGAGTTGATTTTCAGAGTTCAGTATCTTTAGTATTGCATTCTGAACCATCCTTTTTGTGATTTTTTTTAGAGCAGAATTATTGTTAAACTAGTTAAAGATTTTAAAAATCATATGGTCTTGGTGAGGGTATTTTTGGGGGCTGGGGGTGTTGTTGGTTTGATAGTTTTTGTGGGGGTTGGGTTTTTTGGGGTTTTATTTGCTTTTTTTAGCGCTTGGTTTTAAAACCAGAACAAATTCTTTTGAATTCTTTTAGCATTTGGGGATTTGAAGTTGTGGGATATATAAAATAATTTAAAAGTGAGAAATGAAATATTATATAACTCTGCAAAGAACTGGTATTTATCACCTTCCTTTTATGCTCTCATAAGTAACAGGCTATATATTAGAATTGATTATATATCAAAGTTTATTATTCTAGTTAAGCTTTTGCAGAAATTGATGTGGTTTTCTGAGAGATTTTGGAGTTGTTTGATACTTTGTGTGGCTTGTTTGTTGTTTGTACCCATATTTATGGGACTCCCAGCATATTAATTATTTCCTAACATTTTTAATAATTGATTGTCTTGTAAAAAATACTGTTAGCTGAAGTTACTCTTAGCAAACTCTTAAATTATTTAAAAAGGTTCTCTTAAAACTTAGTAAGTTCACTCCAAGTAGGTTAAACATAAACCAAAGTAGCGGCATTTTTAATCCTGCATTCTAAGCAAGCAGATTTGACGCATCCTTTTAAATTTTATTTTCCTAGGGTGGCTCTTAGGTTTCTCTGCAAAGCTTTTGGTGCTTTACACTATTATTTTCAATGCACGTACTTTTAAGTGTTATGTACAGCTCTTCCTTATCTTGTCAGGCTCTGAACAATGTAAATTATTTGTATAATAAGAGAATAATAATGAAATTTGCTTCTAACACTAACTGAAAATAGAGCATTCTGATCAGTTTTGATCAGGATATGGGGATATGGACCCTTCAGAAGAAGTCTAGTGGAACTATAAGTTTCCTATAGGATGTTGCTTAGTCTGAGAGTCTTTAGGGAGATTCCTAATTACTACTGCATTGAGTGACAGTGCTGTAGCAGGCAGATCTGGGGGACCCATCAGAATGTGTCATGTTGCTTGATTTGAAGAAAGGATCACAGAATGCAAGGCAAGCCTCATCTGTGCAGTAGTGTATGAAATACAGATATCCAGCTATGGCTGATCCAAGCCATTGTGCTCTTATGGTGCACAGCAGCTTGTGGAAATTGCTGACTTGATCCCAAAATCAAAACAGCTGGTTTTAAAATTATGCTTGAGGAGAGCAATACCTGTTCACAGAAAGAACTAGGAGTTCTCAGTATTAGCAGTGTTACTTGTGACATAGCAGAGCTCAGTGTTCCATATTTCAAATTTTTTGCTTCATTCAACAAATTAGAAATACCTTCAGTAGGTTAAGCCAGTATGGGACAAATTAAATCCTCTTGATCTCCTGACATTATGACCGAGTTACTATGGAAGAAAATTGGTGGTTGTAGCATCTTCAAAAAGAAACAGGCTGGATGAGAATTAGAACAATTGTATTTTGGAAAGTCGTATGTTCTTTGTTACAAATTGCACTGGTTGGCTGGTAAAGAAAGATTCAGATCATAGCTGAATAGATTAGTTTGCATGATTAGGAATAAAACAGTAGCAAGAACCTTGAAGGGCACAAGGCCCCATTGTTATAATTGTCCTGTCTGTAATATTTTTCATGAACTTACCAGTTTTATGTTAAGAATTTAGAATATTTGCACCACCTCTTCTGTGGTCTATCCAAAACAAACTGTAAGGAAGCAGTCTTTTCTACAACCTAATTATAAATTAGGAGACCCAATTCCCACCCTAAGTGTTTTAATAGTTTGAATGGCCTTTAGATATACTTGTTTTTGTGGACACAATTTCCTCTAGATAAATTGTTCTTTTCCCTTCCTGCTATTTGTCTCATCTGTATTTATAGAAAGAATTTGTACCTCTTCTTGGCTTTTATTTAGGTTTTTTTTTCTGCTAGACTGACTAAATTAAGTTTTTTTTAATACTCTGTAGTTTCCAGTAAATGGATCACCCTTATAGCCTTTCTGTGCAGCTGCTCTGATTTGAAATTCCTCAAGTATGTGGGGTTTTTAGCTGTTACAATGAGAATTACATATAACATTCCAGGTGTGGTGTTACTGGGATATTGTACAATGCCACTGTGTCTTTCTCCTTCTGTTCCAATGAGTATTCCCTGAATTGCATCTGGCCTCTTCAGAGCTGTCTTACCTTGATGAGCCCAGCTGTTAGGCAGCTCTCATTTGGAATAATGGCTACACAGGTAGTTTGGTGCAATCTGTTTATTAAACTTGAGCAATAACCCTTTTATTCATTCATGGTGTTATCTAATGCTCCTTCCCTCCTAATAAAATCATTAGCAACATAGATACTGTTCCCCAGTCATTCCAGAAGTTATATTTTTCTTTCAAATTTTTCCTTTAAAAGGACAATCCTATGTGTCCCTGTTTCCATAATTCTGAGAAATTGATTATTTTTGGTTACCATAACTTCAGTCATTCTTAGAAAGTTCCTATTCTCCATTTGTCATAGTTTTCATATCTCAGACAACATAGGTGGAGATAATGGTGAAGGTTGGAGGTTCATTCCTGACTATTCTTAATTTTCATCCCTGTTCAGTAAACACATTTTCTCTTTTTTCCTACTTTGATACAAAAAAGCCTTAAAAGACTATAATTTTAGTGTAATAATCTGTTCAGGTGTAGTTTAGCTTTGCTTTTTACCAATGTACATAAGATGCAGCTTTTTATGTTGCTCTTCTGTCCCCTGCTTGGTCCCCTGCTGTTCTTGATAGGGTCTCTGCGCATTTCTGATGTCTTACTTGCACAGTTTTTGATCAATGATTGGATTGTCACACGTGGAATTCTACCCATTCAACTTGTTTGAGCATCTTTGTGCTAAACACCAGGTTTCTGCTGCATCTTGGATGTCTTTGCTAACCTTCGCTATCAAGTTATTTGTCACTGACATTCAAAGACCTAGTTATAAATACATTTGAAATTTTTCATTCTTTATTTAAATAAAAATCCAGTAATATATGGATTAGGTTATGCACAGCTGGTTTATAATGTCCTCATTAGTTTGTGTGAACAGTCTTCAAGTAATGGAGTCATTTGCTGCTTCAGTAATTATTTCATAAATTTATCAGCTATTAGCTCCAAGAATAACTAAGTCTTTCCATTTAAGAGTTTGATTTGTTCTTCATTTTGTGTCTGGGTAATTAGTCTCCTAAAATGATACAATTCACTTTATTTTTAGTGATTGTTAAAGATCTGCATTCATAGCAAATGCTGATGCTGGAACAAATGTGCTATTAGTCTATCTTTGAAAGAACCTGTTTTACTGACTTCCCTTCCCCAAAGGATTTGACCCAAACAGATTTCTGTTCTTATCTGTTGCATTTATTCCACATCTCTGACACACGTTGTTCTACTCTTCATTTCTTTTTTGGATATGGTCTTTTCCTCACTGCTTCTATTCTTAATAGAGTGCTGTTCTACCATGTCAAGGTTATTCTGGTACCATGTGCCAGTAATTTAAACTTTTGACTGTCAAACAGACACAAACAGATAATTAATGATGTTCATAAAATATATTACTTAATTTTCATCATCCATCACTTGGTGGTTTTCATCTATTCTTCATCATTTTAGTAGTGTAGCAAAACTTCTTGTAAGGTTTTAAATACAGGCTGTATTCCAGAAGAGCTGTTTTTACAGATGTTTGAAGTTGACCTTTCAGAAAATCTTTTTTCAGATAACCTACCTCCTGGTTTCTAAAACCTTCCTGGTAATACTTGTCCCTGAGCTGCTTATACCTCCAGCCATGTTTCAAGGGAACTTGATAAAATTAAGGTAATATGGGAGACCTATTTGTCACATGGTGTTCCTCTTTGTTGGCTCCTTCCTCTTCCCTTCCTTCCCCCATTTATCCAGTATGTGTAATTGGCAGGCTTTCATTTTATTATTAACATCACATTTCAGTTTTCTGAGGTGTCTTAGTTCTTTTAAGATGTATAGTCCAAATATTTCTTGGATCCAGGGAAGCTGCTCGGTGTGGCCTTATAAATGCAACCTTTTCTACCCCAAAAATTATTTTTGCTTTAGTGTGGATAATCACATACCAGTGTACTTTATTTATTTGATACAATTTCCTAGCCTTTCTTTATTAGAATTGTGAATGTTTTTCCATCATATACTTTGTTGCTTGTGTTTTGGAAAATGTGTGAACACTCAGTTCTGTTGAGTGCCGTAACACACAAGAAATAGAAATGATATTGCAACGTGTACTAAATGTATCCAAAATCACCAAACTTTTGTGTTGCTTTCATTGTTACGAGTATATTTGTCTTCTGCTGTCTTGATGTTGAATCCTACACTGGTAGCCCAGGTTCCAGCATTTTTGTTGCACAGACTCTTGTTATATTGTACATGTTTTTAGGTAATTTCTTAATAGCCAAATCTTCTCCCTTTCTATCCCCTCTTCCATTTTTCCTTTAAAATTTTGCTTGCTGAATCTTACTGTTTTGCTGACCCTGTGCCTTCCCTCTGCCACAAAATCCCTAAAACTCTTAAATGCTTGAATACTGTTAATGGAAATTCAGTCTATCTGTAAACTGTACAGAATAAGGTATATATTATGATTACTGACTCTAGAATGACTTGCAAATTCGGTGCTCCTGAACTGATGATGTTCCATAACTTTTGTAAAGTGCTTTAATATCACAAATGTTAAGATATTGAACTTCTATATAGGCTGTTCAAACTGTCAAATGTACTATCTTACATACAGAGAAGCAGGAAAGGGATTCTATGAGATAGATTCCTGTGATTTTAGTTTCAAGTTCTGATGCCTAGGTCTTGCTGTTTGGGTGAGGCATGCATGTGCATGTGTTAAGGGTAGACTAGATGAGGGGAGTGTGAAGGAAAGAGGATGTTATTTGTCATATTTCCTTCTCTCTTCAGTAAAATGATGGACAGACCTGGACATGTTGTTCTTTCAGTGATGTAGTCACTGTTAAATGAGCATCTAGAGAGGACATCTCTGCCAAATTATCCAAACTTTAAATTATCCATATATATAAAAATATCCCTGTATACTCAAATCCAATTTACTGATAAGAAGAAAGCTAAGCTAGTATAACTGCTCTACATTACAGAGTGATTACTCTGCTCTGCATTCTTACAAGATATCAAGTGAGACTTTGTATGAACTTATGTACCTGGCAGGTTCTCATTTTCTTAAACTAACACAGTGAACTGCCTGTTGTTTCTTCCTCTGTCCCACAAGGCACACGTTGTACACTTAAGGTTGTGTGATTCATTTTTAGATTCCATGTTGGGTAGTTTCTGCTGAGGATGTTCAGTGCAGTGCTGAAGATTTAACTACTCTAACTTGATGTAATTTCTTATTCTTGAGAAAACTCTCTGCACTTCTCAGTTACTATTAGCAGCCTCCAGGTTTGTATTTGGGATAAGAAACTTCTGAGCTTTCACACTTACCCCTCCTCTACACCCTTCTCAGTCTTCCCACGCAAACCATATGAGCAATCATATAAATTTTTCACTTAGTATGATTAAGGTTGCAGTGGAATAAAATGCCAAAGTACACCTGGGTTTTAAAACAGAAAGTAGGCTAACAGTTTTATATGCATTCTCTCCTCCTGCTTTGTGCTCTTTAATCTTTGATTTTACTAAAAATTGCTTTTAAATTAGTATTTTTCTGGTGTATTATCTGTTCCTAGGTGCTGTGACTCCTATAAATATGCCTACCAGTGGACTAGCTCCTTTGTTATCATATTGTGTTTATATTCTTTGAACAACTAGGGAGCTGTCTAGGTTAATCTTGGTGGGGAATCTACAACTTGATACATCTTGTGGAATCCTGTGGTAGTGCTAATTTCAATAAACTACATTGTCTTGTAATTTATTTTTTTTTAAATTGAAAAAAATCCTGTCAACTATTGCTTCTGTCCAGTTGAAAAAGACATCTTGTAAAAGGTTATTGTGTTTACTGTTACTTTAACTGCATTAGATATTTATTGCAATTACTTCATTAAACTTAAATTACTACTGTATTTGAAGTTATGTTTTCTCCAGTTTGGTGTGATGCTGTCTTTAAAAATGTTTTTCTTGAATTGGAATATCTTTTAACTTCTTTTTCCTTTTCACTAGATTACTGTTTACAAAAGTCAAGTTAGAGTCCCTGTGCCGAGGCCCAGATGAAGCACTCCTTACCTGTAAACACATGCTCCAGATCTGGAAATCCTGCTACAATCTAACTAACCCAAGGTAAGATGCGGTAGAGTGCTGGGCTGCTCACTACCTTGCTCAGTAGCTTTTCATGGCAATATGAGATCAGCAGTCCTGCATCTATTTGTTCTGGTATTTCATATAAACACACTAATCCTCTGGAAATCTGGAGACTGACATTCAAAGACACCAGTTGATGGTAATGTGGAACTATCCCGGGTTCTCTGAGGTAAGGTATGCCAAAGCCACTAAATTCTGCAATGATAAAGAGTGTTTACACAGACTGGGTAACTCAAATGAGTTAACCAATTCTCACTGTACTGGTATGGTCTTGTTCTGTTTCCTGATCAGGGTTTTAGTCTTTTATATTGGCTAGTGGAGAGATTGCTGTGGTAGGAATTTAGTTCAAGGGCTATCACTAAATAATGTGAAAGAAGACAAGACATTAGAAGCATAGAAGCATCAAGGATCACAATGATACAAGTGATGTGCTTGCATAGTTAGCATGGCTGTTTTTTAAAGGGAGGTCTTGCTTATGAACCTATTTAGATTCTTCGAAGGCATTAACAAATATATACATATAAGTTGTTATAGTCCTGTTTGGGTTTCCAAAATGCTTTTGTGAAGGTCGTTTGCTATATATATTTAGATAAGCTGTGAAAACAAATGAGAAGGCTACTTAGCAGAAATCCATGCTGGTACTATTCAACATATTCATCAAATACTTGGAGAAGGAGACAAGCAGAATTTCCTGATATCTGGTTGTTTGAAGGGTTGACAGCTTCTGGAGAAGAGATGCTACAGCAGAAGAGCTTTGTACCAGGTGGCATCAGATACCTATGTAACAATATGATGGACATTCAGTTTTTGCTGTAGTTTGATTCCAGTCATGTAAACACATGCATCACTTTAAGAAGATTTAAGGAGTTGACCTAATGGCAGAAGTGGGAAAACTGCTTCTCTGCTTAGGAAGCTAGTGAGAATTCAGAATAGCAAAGTTCAGAGGGTGTGGCAGGAAAAGCCTGGGAGGGCACCTGAATCAGTCACAGCGTATTGAGAGACCCTGACACTGCTTTGTGGAGCAGGAAGCATCACTCAGGTTACTGAAAGCAAGTATGTCAGCAAGCAGAAAGGTTTGAGCTGAATCTTTTCAATTCAAAATCACTGAATGAGGAGTAGGGGCCAGAGAGAAAATTTCTAACCTAGTGGGTGGTGCTTTATTTTAGTTAGCTGCTTGTATGTGTGGGCAGGCAGGGTTAAGAGTTTAGTATCAGAATGCTGCACTTTGCAGAATAGCTACAGTTTCTGTGCAAGCCTAATTTCAGACTGGCTTTGCATGTACTCCAACACAACTTTTCACCTTCCATCTCTGATGTTATATCCTTTACACATATCAGGGCTCTAATCATAGCTTGTCATTACTGCGTTGTTGTTCTTGTGCTAAGAGCTACTTTGCCATGTTAAACACACGTTAAGTAATGCCTCCTTCAGACATCAGCAGTGACTGTGAAAACTTACTCTTGACTGTATCAGCTTCAAACAGCAATGGTTGATAACTCTTCTTGGCACCACTCTCCTTCAAGAGCATCTAAGTAGAAAAATTAGTGAGGACTACTTTTCATCTGATTTTTTTTCTTTTTTCGTACTGATTTTTTTATCTTTACATCTAAGTCTTTTGAAGTTAACAGTAGTGCTTTAAGATTGGATTCAGAATTGAATGAACAGGAACTGTGGAAAAGTGTCATGATGGATGGAGATAGGTTTCCCAAATCACAGACTCAGAGTTACATCAAGCAGTGAATAAGGAAGGATACAGAGTTGTAGTCTTTCTTTGGCTGGTCTGTGTGAAGTGTAGGGACTGGCTACCTACATATTGTGTCATGGTAATCCAGATCCTCTCATATTCTGGGATAGGAGTTATTGCTGAGACCTGAAATGTGACTGGGAAATTCTATTCATTCAGCTGCACTGAAGAATGATGACATAGGATTGTTGTGAAAACTTTAATTTTTCAGCCTTTGCAGTTTTAACACAGACTTCATTTTGTTGCAAAGCACCATTTGAAAGTTATGTCTCCCAATGGAAATAATTGAAGCCTTTTTTAAAAAAAATTAAGCCAGTAATAAAAGGTCTTTTAATAATTTTAAACTTTTTTATAATGTTGTTTTTCAAAGATTTAAATATTTTTTATGCTTATTTGAAATATCCTTTTCTGTTATGAGTTAGACTGAAAACTAATTTGGTGTATCATTTTCCCAAAGAGATAAGAATTTACTTTTTTGATAAGCTGTGATTTGTATTAAATGTTTCTTCTGCAATGAATCAGATTTTATGGGAACATGGGTTCAGTGTCCTCAATAATCTTTTAATAATGAAAATAAATTACAAATACCTAGATATACCTTAGCAAGGGCCAAGTGCAATACTGTGAACTATCTTTGTTCAGTCGATGTAGAACTTGTGTCTTTATATGATATACAAACTTTTTTCTCATGAGATGATTAATATGAATTTTAGAACTATTTTGTGATGCAAGGCTTGGAAGGTTTAAATGTTTGCCTTTAGCCTACTGCTTAAAATGTATTAGAAAATAGTTGAATTCTTTTCCACTTCATGGTTTGCATTCGAGAAAGGAACAAATCACAGTGCCAGTGCTGTGCTTAGATGTTGAGGGTAGGTCTGGCTCTACTTGTCAGCAACATTTGACATGTGGTTGCACGTGGCTTGAGGAAGTAATTACCACAGAAGATGTACACCAAGTGATGTAACAACTATAACTGATAGTGTATGGCCCAGAAAGTTCCCTTCTGTTTCCTGTGGATTTCTATAATGATGTCATTTTCTAAGGAAATAATACAGTAATGTCAGGGTAATGCAAAATTTTAATTCTACCATTTTAATAATAGCTCTAAAAAGAGGGAATGTTGTTTCACTGACTTCTGCAACTATTAAGAACTGTTGGGAGACTTCTTGCTCTTCATTCAATCCAAAGTCAGAAGGAGGCAGTTGTAAAATTAAGGCAAATGGAGAGATGTGCTGAATTCCAGGTTTGCAGTTTAGATTAAAGTTTATCAAGCTTTACTTTAAACTAAGAATTTTGTACAGTTCTTCCTCTTCAGGGAGAATCAGACAAAAGATTGCACTCTGCTAAGTTGGGCTAACAGTTCAACTGCTTTAAAGCTTAATTACTTTCAAGTTTGTGGGGTAGTGTGGTTCTTAATGAAGTTTTAAAGAAAATATTTATTGATAATGAATAGTACCAAACTTATCAATCCTAAAAATGAAATTTCTGTATTAACCATAGAATGTTAAAGAAGGAATGCCCATATGTGCTTCCTTACACTTTGCTGACAATGTGTCTCAATGCTTGCCTCATCTTAAGGAGAAAAAACAGTCAGCTCTTCAGTCCCTGTTCTCCTGCTGAATCTTTAATAGTAATTCTAGGAGCAATTAGTTTTCCAGCAAGCATATCAACAAGAAGCCCGAGGGGCAGATATGGATTTACTGCTAGAGTAGAAGTTAAGTGCATTTGCCCACTGGTGCGATCAGTAAAAATCACTGCTAGTGCTTAGGCTCCTGAGATGTTAGAAGTGTTCAAAATGTTTCTGCTATGCTGTTAGAATGAAGTTCAACATTAGACACTTAATATGTATATGTGCATATATTAAAAAAAGCACCAAAACCAAAACAGCCCTTTATAACATCTTTACCTAAAATTAGATGTCCTGGCTTTAGTGTCTCTATTCAGTTTGGAGAAAGCGAGGATTTTCAAACTTACACCTGCATTCTCAGCTTTCTATGAAACCTGTACTCCATATCATATAAATACTCAAGGTACAATAGATTCTTTCTGTAGAGGTGTTAGTTATGAATTAAATTAAAAAACACTATTTCCTTTTTGGTTGTATTAATTATGAAAACAGAATTGCTGAAGTAAATAAGGATTTCATTTTGCTCAGCTTAATTCTGTTTTAATGCAACTGGCTTAATGCACTGGAAGTGGTGAGTGATGCTTGGTACTAAATTTGGTCATAGCAGTAACTTTTATAGCAAGAACCTTTGTGGGAGTAGGGCAGCATGCAATTTGTATATCAGTATATAATTTTGTATTTTAATAGCTTACAATTTCTGTACTTCATTACAGTGATTCTGGACGTGGGAGCAGCTTGTTAGACAGAGCTATTGCTGATAGACGACAGCTTAATACAATTACATTACCAGATTTCAGTGATCCTGAAACAGGTAAGAACTGCATATGATCAATAAAACAGTTTAAATGATCTGGGCATCAATAGATTTTGCATTAGTTATTTTTTTTGATTTTGCAAAATGAAGTTGTATTTTCATTCATGTCATGTAAGTGGAAATAGACATTGTGTGATATAAGATTTTTTTCTTCTTTTTAATTTATGAAGTACTTGCTGACCACGCTTTCTGTAAATTAAAATATCTGTGCTATGGATCTTGCTGAGTTTAATAGTATTTCCTTATGCAAGGGTTAAAAATTAGTAGGCTGAACTAGCCTACTAGCCAAAGTCCTGTGCTTTTTCATTCGTTCAGTATTTGCACATTTTTGTTTAAAAGATAAAAAAAAATCAGAGAACTTTTAATCTCAAAAAATAGAAAACATTGTTTTTAATTAATTTAAATCTCAAATATATGTTAAAATATAATTACATGGGTGGCTAGGCTTACTGTGGACATACTTTGACATTATAAGCAAAATTTATTTGTTGTAAATCATACATACTGTGATATTTTTATATATACATATAAAAATTGTGTTGCACAGGTATGCTACATAAAAGCTAAAATTCTTACATATCAGTAAATACTGACAATAAATAATTTGCTTCTATTATTAAATTCAGTTATCCCAATGCAAACTAATATACCTTAGAAGTTACACGATCAAAAAAGCACATGAGCCATGCATTCTGCAGAGATTGCAGCAGGAATTATCATGATGCTGCTAATTCAGAAAACTTTTGCCATATCTTACTTGTGTTCTAAATATTGTGAGTTTTCTTTTTTCCTGAGTTTTAAAATGTCAGAATGCTTTTCCTGGGACCTTTCAGGGGTATATTTCTGCTCAATCACTATTTGACACAAACAGCTTATGGGAAAATTTGCCAGCCTACAAATCTGAGTCCACTTGGCCCATAAATTAAGACACATTTAAATTAATATCAGAATACTGCAGTAGAAAACAATCCAATTTAGCTATTTAACTTCTGAAAGTTAAAATTGGATTGAATGTTCTCTCAATTTTGAATTTAAAGTAGTGTTCTGTTCTTGCTATAGTGCAAGCAGTTTTAATAGCAAAGGTCAGGTCACTTGATTTCAAGGAATAGCAATGTGATATGGAGTAGTTAACATGGAATCTTCTCTCCTTATATTTGTATAATTAAAAGGGATAAGATAACATTATATCATGCTATGGTGATCAAGTCTAGCTGATTGTTTCATTTTTAAGAACATAACTACATTTTATAGGTGTCATACACAGATATGTGTGTGTATATATATATATATGTAGAAAATAGCTATTATGCCTTCAAAAAAGTACTTGTTGGGGATGGGTGTTGTGAATGGTTTCTTGTGGTTAGTTGTGGTTTTTTGTTTGTTTCTTTCCCACTGGGGGCATACAGCTCTTGAGTTATACCTTCAGGGTGTCCTATTTTATATCTGCCACACTTGAGAACACAGTGAATTGGTGCACTTTAAAGACTGCATATTCCTCAATGCTTTTAAAGTAAAGATGAAGCCTCATTCAAAACAGTGAGCTTTTCGAGCAGCTTGCCCCAAATTCAAATCTTGCAGCCAGTATCCTGATCCAAATAGGATCTCTGCATACATTGTGATTTTTCTAGCAGGTCCGAATTGTATTTTTTTCTGAATCTTAGCTATATTGTTAGAACTTAACTCTATTGTCAAGGCAAACAAGATGTAAAATTAAAAATATAGGATCTGTTTTTTGATTATGTATCCTATAAAAGATAATTGTGAAGGATCAGTGGGTAGATGTCCCTTATGTTTTCTTTTTTTTTAATTGGGAGTAGGAATTAATTTTGTTTGTTGGTGGGATTCTTTTTTAATTGTTAATTGTTAATTTTAGCAGAAGAAACCTTGTTGCAATATTAGTACTCAAATTTCTGGCAAGGACTAGAACTTTGTTAACTACTGAATCTATGTAATTATATATATGAAAAAGCTCCACATCCAGTATTTGTTCAGAATTCTTCATCAGAGTATTATATAAACCTTTTGCAGGAATTAAAAAATAACACTACTACAAGAATGAAAGCAGTCAAGCTTGTCATAGTGTCTGAGAAAGCTTAAGCATTTATTGTCAATAAAATATGATTCACAACAGGTAGATGATAAAAACAATAGATGATCAAGATGTTAGACCTTTGTAGGGCTGAAAGGGCTCACCTGCAAAATCTGTGGACACACAGTGTTTAGAAATGCAGAAGGAATTTGGCAAATAAGTAAACAAATGTTAAAATGCAAGAAAGTTCTGGCTGCAAATCCTCTCAGGATGGAAATGTTTGCTCCCCCTCCTCCTTAAACTACCTCGTGTAATGTTACTTTGTGAATACATTTGTATGTCTGGATACATGTGAACATTTGGAAATTTTCCACTGTATAACTTTACATGCCATCTATGATGATGATGATGATCCCCTTTGTCTGTGTAGTCTGAATTCAGTCATCTAAACACCAAGAAATGAGAACTAAATTTCATGTAAACTTCATGTAAAATCCTTCAAAAAAAATCCAGGGGCAATGGGTATAAATACTTCTTCTTTATAAATGTATCAATTAAGTAGGAGCTGACCTTTAAAAAAAAAAAAAGATTGAAAACTTGATTTACATGGAGCTCTTATAAATCCTATAATGATTAAGTGATTTAATTTTAAATTTGAGTAAAATATCAAAAGGTTATACTGTGGATTTCTTACAAAGCTAGACTGTTGATTCTAATGTTCTGATCAATAACTGTGTAAAATTTACTTTGAGTTTGTCCCTGCTTCAGTTGGATTGCCATGAGCAGCATGCAGTCATGTTTGTATATATTGATGAAGGAAATAAATGTAGACTGGGGAAAAAAAGAGTTCTGATGAATCAATCAATTCCACAGGGAGACAGACACATTACAGATCCAAAGACAGACAAAAATATGCAAATCTCTATAGACTCATTGGCTATTTGCTTAAGATAAATTGTGATCAATCTTTTTAAAAACTTTTTTCAGTTTGGTTGCAGTCCACCGAGTTTATCATAGAAAGAAACAATATTACCTGAGTTTTAGATTTTAGCCTTTATTTTCCCTCAAATATATTTTTTTAATTTATGCATTGGAACATAGGAAAAATATTTCATTTGTTTTTTAATCAAATTTAATATGAAAGGAGAGCACATAAAAATCAAGGGGTATTTTTTGTTGTTGTTGCTTTCAGAAGTAGTATTTGTTTTATGCAGGAGCCATTTCAATCTTACTGAATAGTGAAACAAATGCTTTGCGTTTTTGGCATCCATGAGTCCATTAAACCCTGTTGGATCTTTTTTTCTTTCCTGTCCCCTCCCCACACCCCCTTACCATTCTCTTTGTTTCGCTTTTTAGCCTCTGATACTTCCTCATCTTCTCTCTCAAGAACAGAGTCTCCTCTCCAACTGTTTGTATCTTCTCATCTTCCTCATCCTCATCCTAAACCAGATACCTTTGTCTGGCCCCATGCAGCCTCTCCATACTGTGACCAAGTTCCTGAGCCCTGTTCACCTACTCGCTGTAAATTGGCTTTCTATTCCTGATGAGCGTGTTTGTGCTGTATTTTTCTGATAATCTTCATAGCTGATAAACCGTGGTTGAACAGATTACATTTCTACAGTGTCAGTGAAATCTGGCCTTTTAGCTGCTTTTCATTAAACAGTGCATAGGTTTTAAGAGTTTCATTGGAGAAGAGTGTTTTATTCATTCCAAAAGATGTAAAGCTACAGACATATTTAATACTCTGTTCACATGAGTGTTACAGAGAATTATAGGTGTTCAGTGAAAGAGATTATTGGTCAAGGCTGCTTTGTAGCTTTTACTAATGTAAATTACATCCAGTGCTGGCATCTTTTGCCTAACATGACTGTCCCTGCTGCAGAATCTCCTCTTATCTGGACAGTTTTTTTAATAACTTAATTCCAGAAAGCCTTTAATGAATTACATCCAAAACATTCCCTGAAAAATTCACATGAAGGAAACCGTTGCCTAAATATCAGTGTGTATCATAATGCAGTAGGGCATATTGGAATGATTTGGAGGAGGCATTAGAGCAGTGAAAATCAGCATTCTGCTGTTTCAAGTAAAGATCCTTTCTGTTAATTGAAATGATGCCAATTTAAGCCAGCTGTGAGATCAATCTCTATGCTGTTTGAATACAAAATGTACACTAATGCTGCCAGAGTAGTTCAGGTGACAGGATAAAATCAACATAGTTTTTCAGCCATTTCCTTTTAATTCCTTTTAACTTCTCTTAAGTTGTCCTTCACTCATACTTTTATACATAGCACTGTTTTTGTCACTGAATTTACTAATTCATGATCATTTCAATTTAAGTAATTTCAGATCACTGAAATCTGATCTTAAGAAATTAATTTTGACACCTAGTCTATAGACTGATTTCATGTCAAATATATTTATTCCAAGCAAAAGCTAGCAAAGAAATATTTGCGTATTAGCAAAACTCACTTGTTAAATAGCTGACATAAGGCTAGGGTTTTGAAAACACTAGCTCATATGTAAGCCTGTAAGTGGAAGTGCCAGGAAATCTGTGTCCTACAGAAGTTGAAGTCTGACCTTGTTGAAGCTTTTGAATAGCTGATTGGCTGCTATTACAGGTTTGGGTGTCATTGAGTTGAACTTCTTCAGACCTATACTGTAAACAGGACATCCCAGTTAACATTAAATGACTTGTTCCTGTTCTTCACAAAGCTGTGAGTAAGAGCCTACTCAAGAATGAAGGAAAACTGAAAGAATGATGAAGCCAAAGCACAGATTCCATTATGTGAAGCCCAAGTTTTCCATTTCCAAGCTACTGTATCTTCAGGGAAAGGAGCTTCTACCATATGCATGAGATGTAGCAGAACCATGGGAAAGGAGAAAAAAGATAGTGGAGTCCTTTGTATGGTGTCAATAATTAATGAAAGTTAAAGCTGTCTGAGTAAGGAGCAGTTTCCCTAGATGCTTGTAGTCTGTTAATATAATTTCAGGAGCTGAAAATGTCATGTTCTATATCTTGCTCAATTCAATTTTTTTTTTTTTCTAGTGAAAGAAGGCAAGGGCATTTTGTATTACTGACTTGAGTTCCAATTTCTGTTGAACAGGAATGTGATTTTAGAGGTGTAGCATCTTATTTAATTTTTTCATCTTTTGAACTCTTGTAAACCTGATTTACAGTTTGAAGGTTATCAGAAATTCTTTGGCTTTCTTAGAATTTTTGGCTTATATATATCTATATAATTTTTTTCTTTTTACTTTGAATTTTAATTTGTGGTTTGATCTATCCAAAGGCAATCCATCAGATGCTTATTTTCATGGGGTTTACTCCCTTTTTTCAGTTTGTAAGTAGTATTCACTGTGCAGTTCTATTAATTTCTGAAGGACTAAAATCACCTTTTCCTTTACTACAAAACACACACGTTTTGTCCATCAATAGTTGAAGTTTGATAGTGTGTAAAGCAAGGCTGATGCTCTTTGCCCATTCAGTCACCCTAAGGCCTGTAAACTTAAGAGACCTGGATGCACTCAACTAACTCTTGCATTTAATAATTAAAGAGGCAGTATTCATTTCTAGAGGACTGCAAATAAAGATATATTAGGCAGGTCTTGTGTAACACAATGGCCAACTGCCAGGACGCTGTATTTTACCACTGCTGCTCCTAAAGAAGTACGCCGATCCAGAATACAATATTGCAACAACTGTCATGACTCATAATAAGCTATTACTTTCTTTTGTGGTACAAATTTTGCTTGTAAAATATAATGAAGAGTACACTTTGAAATAATGAAATTATGAAAGCAAGCTAAATAAGAAAGAATGAAGAATATAGATCAATAAAAATACTGCTGTTTTAATCAGGACATGAAATAATATCCTTTTTCTCTAACCAGTTACCTTATAAAGCTATTATATTATTATATAAAAATTATATAATTTTTTCATTGATTACCTCTCCATAGATTTTTTTGGGCGTAGTACAGGAGATCAATTTGGTGAAGGAGAGAAAAGTAAGAAGGTACATAAGCCAACATGTTTGACAGTGACTAAGCACAGAAAATCTTTTTCAAAGAGCTGAGAGTATGCTTTGTGAATGATGCTGCCCCTACCTGACTATTATCATCTCCATGCACAACTTTGTAGCGAAAGATAAGATAGCTTTGTAATTTGTGATTGTTAAAGGTATCTCAGACTCTTAATGAATTTAAATGAAAAAAAAATTGTAAATTTTGGCTAAATCTGCCAATCTGTCTTATCAAATGCATTAGTTCAGGGATATATTAGTCCTGCAGAAGGTGCTGCCTCTTTGTATTATATAATTGCGTTCCTTAGAGTTCTCTGTGTCACACCACTAATGTTCTTACTTCCAGCTCTTTGCATGTAAAGTGGAGTCATGGGGGTTTTGGGGGGTTTGCTTTTTTTCTACTGCATGAGCATTGCAGTTAAAGCATTTTTTTCTTTATGTAAATATTGAAATGTTTAAAATGGGATGAATGTAAAACTACTGAGTAACATTCTCCTTTATGGTATAAAAAGAAATCCTGCCATAGTGGTTTTGTGGGATGATATGAACATGTTCCATGAAGGATGACAGTCCATTCTATTACTCATTTTCAGAAGGGAAATTGATGTACATAGCAAAGTGATTTTGTTTTTCTCAAAGCTGTCATGCCATCTAGGTCCTGATAAAGTCCACATATTAGTTTATGTCCATTGCACTGCATTGTGAAGAATTTATGAGGAAATGACCATGGAAAGAACTGAAGAAGTCATAACAGGCTCATTTGCATATGGTGTATGGTATTTATAAATGGTATTTAAAAGATGAGTTCATGTGGACTCTCCTGTAACATTTAAGAAAAGCCTGATGAGAATAAACTGCATACTTTATTCACTGTAGCTGTGACTTGGAAAAGAAAGGTTTCTGTGAGATGACTTAATTTCTTGGGTAAATTGTCTTTGTTCAAGGCTAGTGGTAGGTTTCCTATTTGAGATTGAATTGAAACATTGGATCTGCAACATGGTTGTTGCAGATAGGATGTTAGTATGATGAGTAGAAACTAGATTCTGGGCAAGTGCCATTATAGGAAACTTGAGTAGGAGGTTATACCTTTTTGGTTTAGGAACATTTTGTCATGGTTAAGACCTTCTGTCACACTTTGTAATGTGATTGTGATTCCAGATGATAATCAATTTAAGTAGTGAATTCTAGGTCTTGGAAAGAGAGTCCCTGTTTCACACTTGGCCTTTTTAGTATAAACAAGCTTCAGAACAAAGCTATACAAATCGAGTGAGTAGTAAAAGCGAGTAGCCAGGATCTATTTTGGTGATGTATTAATTTTCCAGGCCTCATGATTTCCATTTCAAAATAAATACTCTTTGCTGCTTCTGGTATTTGGAGGGAATTTTTTTTTTGAGTCTTAAGTGTTATGCTATAACAGCAGGTATGGAAGTTGTCTGGGAAGAGCAAAGGTATTTTTGTGTGTGAAAGACACAGTAAAATTTTGAATGAGAAATTGCTGCAACTCTATCTGAACATTTCAAGGAAGCTACAGCACAGTGAATTGTATGTGAAAGTGAGGATATTTTTGTGTTTGGCTGTGGGTCCTGACCTCAAACCAAAGAAAGCCAAATGTAGATACGATAAGACGAGAGCAGAGCTATGACAAAACCAACAGAATTTTTCAGAAATTAAGCTTTAAATAAGAGACACAAAACCTATAGTGAATGTTCAGCTGTGCAGGCTGGATTTTGTGTTGTTTCATCAACCAGTAAAAAGGAAAGCAAACTCTACTGCCAGACACTGTTTCAGATCTTCAGGGCAATTCCTCGTTCATAATGACATGAAATGCTAATTATGTCCTGTGCTGCTTTTCCTTTGTTTCTTTCAATTAAGGAAACTATGATGCATACTTTCAGACTAACTTCCTCTTTCTATGATCTGTGTACTAGGAAATTCTGATGCTTTCTGGTTTGCTGATTTATCTTGTCACACTTAAAAACGTATATTTCATGTGACAGATCTCATTAAAATTCTTAGAAAACCTATTTGTTTATTTCTTAAATTGTAATGATGAGGATGAGCTTTTGGTGTGCAGTTCAACTTGTACAGGATTCAATACTTTCTTTTGGAGTATCTGCCATTGTTGATCATTATGGATATGGTGATGGAATTAGACAATTTCTCATCTGATCCAGTCTGGAATATTTTACTGCCTTTATTTTTAATCAGGCCTAATCAGTATGAGATTTTGTAATTTGTAATTATAAAACAACTAGAGATATGCTGAGGCTTAGATGACAAGAAGGAGGGTAGTTTAAAATATTCACGGTCTTAATTTAAAAAAAAAAGTCATGACTAAATATGCTGGCAGTAATTGACTATCCAAAGTACAGTTGCCATTAGATATTCTCTAGTCATTTTTTAATTTAAGCTTTTTTAAGCTTTTTTAATTCCAGTACATTGAAAAAGGTATTATTTGCCAATGAGATTCTAATCTGACTTGGTAACGATACATTTCATGAGAATTATCCTTAGTATGCTCTGGGAATGTTTTTTATGCAAAAAAAATTCTTTGTGGACTTTTTTGCCACAAACTACTTGAACTCAGCCTTCTTGATTAGACAAGTTTTACATTCAGTGCAGTTTAACCATGTATTTGTGATAGTGTATGTCGTGATCGCTGTGTGTGCTTTAGTTCTCTTTATTTGTTCTGTTATCAGCTGTAAAATAATCCTCTAATTGCACCTGTGGGAAGACATAGCTAATACTAATATCAAAGTGAATGCAGTAACCTGAAGACTACAGTGTATGATATCATCACAAACCTTTTTTGGATTGCACATTGCCAGAAAATAGGTGTCAAGTTTAATAGAGAGTAGTCATAGTAGCAACCCCAAAAAATGTCAGGTACAGTTACTAAAGTTTAGTATGTTTTTTATATAGACTTTTTAGACCAATATAAAAGCTTTCATAAGAAAATTAATCTGGCATTTTAAAAAAATTATCCAAAATGGTAAATGTAAATTAAATATTGAGTTTGGGGTAAAGCCTCTTATGAAAAGGGTTGCAATTAAATGTTTTATGCAATGTCTATGGCCTTCATTATTTCTGTTCTGGTAAATTCTTTTTATTGCTTCTACAGGTTCAGTTCATGCCACATCAATAGCAGCTTCCAGAGTCGAGCAAGCATTGTCTGAGGTTGCTTCTTCTCTGCAAAGCAGTGCCCCTAAACAAGGTCCCTTGCATCCTTGGATGACTCTGGCTCAAATATGGCTTCATGCAGGTATTGTGATAGTAAATTTATTTTTCTATGCCCTCTTTTATCTTTTTTATGCCCTCTCCTTTATTGCTAGCCTAAGGACTTACCAAAATCTGTTTGTTTCATTCAGAATCTGTTACCACTTATCAGATCATATTTTTTCCATGTGTGTGGCACTGAAACAAACCAAGAAATAAAAAGCACATTGGAGTTGCTCTGTGTGTAAGATCATCTATGAAAGATAAGGCAGTAGTTTTAGAATGTAGCTGTTACCAGTGGAGTCCTACTTTCTGTAGAACAAACGCTCTCTGCCTTATCCCTTAAGAATTTAGTTTCTGAAGTATCTAGAGTATCTTAGTGCCTGGAAATCTAGGCATCCTTGCAGAATCACAGAATATTCTGATTTAGAAGGCGCTCACAAGGATCATCAAGTCCAACTCTTAAGTGCATGATCCATGAAGGGATGGAACCTGTGACCTTGGTATTACTAGCGCCATGTTCCAACCAACTGAGCGAATGCCAGGTCACTAATTCCATTGAATGGAAAAATATCTTTGATTTTTGAACAGAGTTCCTGTAACTACAAAATTTTATAATCGAAAATAAATAACTCTGCATATGCAGGGAAGGAAACAGTAGTAGTAGTATTTACCAATCTGTCTTTTGCAGCTGTGATAGTGAGCCTGAATTCTGTTCTTTTCCTTCTGGTTTCATTAATATAAAAGACACAGGATTGTTTGTCTAAATGTGGAGTCATCTTGAGTGGATTTAGCATTATTACAATGCTTCAAGCCTCAAGCTAACTGCAATATCACAAGTGGCTGTTACATAAAATTTTAGCCAGAAAATGATGATCCAGTGTATTTGTGTACAGTTAAAAATGTATAACATGCAATTGTTTGTATTGATAGCTAGATCAGAAAGATGTAATTTAGAAATCAGACAGCAATTGTTATGCTTTGTTCTGCCTTCAGAGCATTTTTCAGTGACACAATTTTTTCTTTCATGTTTTTAACAAAACAGTGCTTTATTTCATAGCATTTTAATTTACCTATTTACATCTACAGTTTTATGGTGTAAAACTCATTGCAGACTAATGGCTCCCAGTTATAAATGGTTTAGTGGTTTAGAGGAAAAGCCCAGAAGGTTGAAAAGATAGCAATTACAGTGATTAATAATAGTGATCTCATTTGGGTTACTCCAAAGCAGCACAGATTAGAACAGGGCAAGGTCCAGTAGTGTAGTTGTCTGCTCTGCATTGTGGCATCATTGGCTTCAAATATTTATATAAATTGTCACGGATGACCTTCACAGTAACTCTTAGCATCTATAATGCTGATAATTTCTCAGCCTTCTGTGGCACCTTGTTCCACTACTTATTTTCTGTTTGGTGGAGTTTTTTTTGTTTATAAAAAAATTCTGTGGGTCATATGCTGTTGCTGGTTATTCAATTTATGCAAGTGGCTGCTACTGTTTTGTCTACAAAGGAGGAGTCTGGACACACTTTGCTGATTCCTTTTTAGTTCACAACTTAGTCAGATTTCCATGCACATTGGTGGTCTGCTGCTACAATCTGCTACACAGGCCATTTTCTACTCTTAAAAGTGTCTTTAAAATATTCTGCCATGGGAAGAACACATAGATAAAGCTATTGAAAGCATTTTTTTCATAAGCAAGCTCCTTTGAAGGCACTCAGATATCAGTCTGAATCAGAGTTTTAGGCATAATCCAAAGTCCACTGCTGCAGTGGGAGTTCCTGATCTGAGAGCCTTTAAACCCTAAGATGGGTGGCCTGTACATTACAGTGAGAAGCATGTCTTGTGACAGAGCACTTTGCTATTTTAATGCAGCAGCTTGATTTAAATCTTAATCTATAAACCTCTTGTACATTGTGACACAAGAGAATGCAGTCATACAATTACTTTGAGGCTCTATTCTTATTTGGTCTGTACCAACATAGAGGAAAAGATCACCCAACACAGAATCTTAATAGCTTTTTCTTGCATTTAGTACCTCTTTATTCCTCTCCCACTCTTTCAGCAAGAGATAAGGAAGATAAGCAAAGTAGTGAAATAGCAGTGTTGAAGAATGTAAGAGTGTCAAAAGAGCTATACTCTATTGTTATACTCTAAATACTTCTATTGTTAGTTGTTAATTACTCACTGAATGAAAAGTTTTCCGCCTATAGTCAATCTGATTTGTCTAAGTGTGTTTCAGGCTACTCGACTGATTTAAAGAGTCCTGGAATACTCACATGCTCGCATCTTAAAAATAAAACTCAAACCAAAAAACCCAAGGCTTAAGATAAAAATAGCAAACTCAAAAGGATATTTTGGGGTTTCAAACAGCCATTTAGAAGTTGTAACTCCAGATCCACTTAGAAAAGCAACTTTCCTGAAAGAATAATTCATTTAAAATAATTGAGGTAATGATTTCTCTTTTAAGATGAAAATTTTTTTTAGGAAAATAGTCTTTATCTAAAGTGAAACTTTTTACAAATGCAGCACATGTGACAACATCTAGTCATGGTATGATGAAGCAAGAATCATTAATTGGTCCTGATATTCCTTCCACAGCTGAAGTCTACATAGGAATTGGGAAGCCTGCTGAGGCCACAGCGTGTACCCAGGAAGCAGCTAATCTCTTTCCAATGTCACACTATGTCCTCTACATGAGGGGTCAGGTGGCTGAACTTCGTGGAAATATTGATGAAGCCAAACGCTGGTATGAAGAGGCCTTATCCATTAGTCCTACCCATGTGAAAAGCATGCAGAGGCTGGTAAGTCTTGAGCCCATGTTGATAAGCAGTGTCATCTCAACTGGTGATGCTGTACTGTGAAGTCTTGACTTGGTGTAGGTAACACATAACTTGTAAGTTTGGGATCTATATTCTTATTACAAAGTGCTTTGGAAACAGTCTTTCCTGGCATTTATTCCACACATCTTTTGTGTGTTGGGACACAAAAAGGATTTGCAGGCCATAGGACTATTTCAATCCTAATAGAAACTATAGAAGATGAAGCAATTTGCATCTGGCTAATGTTCATGCCATTGGGAAATGGAGGTGGCTTATGGTAAGAGAAGAGTTGGATACTTAGTTGGATACTGTACAGGAAAGACCAGTCATACTGGTATTCTGAAGTAAAAGTTAAATTCATAAAATCATAGGATATTCTAAATTGGAAGAGACCTACAAGGATCATCAAATCCAACTCCTGGCCCTGCACAGGACACTCCAAGAGTCACACCATGTGCCTGAGAGCATTGTCCAAACACTTGTTGAACTCTCTCAGGCTGGTGCTGTGACCACTGCCCTGGGGAAGCTGTTCCAGTGCCCAATCACCCTGGGTTTTCCTGATATCCAACCTAAACCTCCCCTGGCACAACTTCAGGCCATTCCTTCAGTCCTGTCACTGGTCACAAGAGAGAGATTGGTGTCTTCCCCCTCCTCCTCCCCTCACAGGAACTGTAACTGCAATGAGGTTTCCCCTCAGTCTTCTCCAGGCTGAACAGACCAAGTGACCTCAGCCAGTCCTCACACAGCTTCCCCTCAAGGCCCTTCACCATCCTCAGTGCCCTCCTTTGGATGCCTTCCAGTACCTTTATGTCCTTCTTACACTGTGGTGCCAAAGCTGCACACAGGACTCGAGGCCACACCAGTGCAGAGTACAGCTGTTTTCTGCATTCTGCGTGTTTATTGATTACCTTTGTGCTATGTGATTTTTTTGGTTTTTGAAAGATAGAGGATCAGTCTTGCCCTCAAATGAATGTGTAGCTTTAAGTACAAAGATACCTTGCCCTCTATAAAGGTATGGTTATTTATATCCTTCATAGATACATACATGTATATGTTGTGTGCTTACTCTGTTAGGAAAATTGCTTTCTTTTAATCCAGTTTTCTTCCAGATAGAGCAGAATAAAACAGCTGAGATCAGCTTCTTACCCCATCTTTTTGTTCAGAACTAGAAGCTGGTTTCTGCCTAGGTACTTATGAATTATTCAGAGAAATTTCTTGTGCATCCCTGAGGGAAACATATGAGACAAAAGATCGGCTAGGAAGGCAGCATAGCAGAAGTTTTTTATTTCACCTTTTCAGCATTTCAGGATATTTGAGCCTGCTGACAAATGCCAAAAGGTTCCCTTTCTTGAAGAAGCAGGCAGTCAGTCTAAAGCAGTGTAACTCAGTGAAAATGAAAGCTCATGTTCTGCTGGGTGTCTTTTTGCCCCTCCTCTGAATGTGCCTTTGAATAAATAGTCTGTAAACACACTGTGCTCTTCAGCATGGCTGAGAAATTAGCTGTCTAAGAGGCATGTGAGATGAAAATTATTGGGCTTCCAATCCAGGTTTCCTTTTTATGAGATTTTCTGTTTGAGTCCAAGCCTGAAGGTAACTGTTCATTTCATTGGATTGGACAGTCCTTTTTAAGGATTCTTATAATTTAAAATTTTGTTTCTAAGAGCTTTTCCTACTGTTCTATACCTTTTCTGCACAGGAAATTGTTTTGAGTAGATTATGAGAGATTTATGCTGCTTAAATACAAGTTTTCAAGAAGTATGCTATAAAAATCTATGTAATTGTCTATGTAATTTCATGTACGAGAGAGTAAAAGATTCTGTATCCTTCTTGACCTTTTGACTATTGCAAAAAGTATTTTAATGAGGAAGCTTGCAATGCTTACTCTTGCCTGTGTGTATAGATGGATATCTGTACATCCCAACACTTTGTTTGTGTATATTTACCTATCTATTATGAAGAGATATGATCTCAGTGGGAGGGGAGCTATAGCAACAGCGATGTGGAGGTACCAGCCTCTATGACAACAGCTGAAACATTAACTTCTAATATTTGTATTCACACTTCTAAGCTGACAGTTGGTTTATGAATGAAAGTTCTGTGCAAAAGCCCCTTATTTTAATATTTTAAAAATATTTTATATGGCTTTCTAGCAATGCTTAGAAAGTAATATCCAGTGCAACTGTTTCCACGTAAAAGTTAACTTAGAACCTATATTTATTTAATAAGTTTTGGTGAATTTCCTTTTGAAGGGTAAATACTGAGTATAGATCATAATAACTTAATGTATAAAATGCAACAAAAAGCAAGTAAGATTTAAGGATGGCATGAGTTTTAGCACGCAGCATCTGTATCCAGGCCTGCTTCTCCAAGTGAAATTACATGAAGTAGTTGAACCTGAAATCAGTTTGGAAGGACTTTTGTTTGTTTTTATTAAAATTTTAAAATGAGTGACATCTGACACACAGTAAAATTTCCTGATGCTGTGGTTTGGAAATCTTGATTTGAGAGAGTCTTTGTAGTTTTCCAGAGGGAAAAAAAAAAAAAAGCTAAATAAAATGTTTGTTTCAATTTGTATGAACAACAATAACATATTGGCAATAGGAATTTTCTCCTTTTATAATCCATCCTTCTAATGATGTTACATCACTCTGGTAAGAAGGATGAAAAGCTAAACTTTGAAAAATTTACTGTTTTTCCTATAACATTTCATACAATATTTTCGCCATAAGTATCTCTAAGTACCTATTCCTGATATGATCTACTGTTTCTGTACACAAACAACCTTGTTAATTTAAAAGTGTGAGTAAAGACTAGAAAGGTTAGTTTGGTGGCTTCAGATGTATTGTACTTCCTGTAAGTTACAGCATGTGCTGTGCTTTGGAGTTTCTGCAAAAAGACTCTTGCATTTGTCTGTCATGCAGGCTCCACATTCCTTTAGTGTGACCATGAAGACTCTGCAGAAGTCTATTGTATTATCTGAATTTTTTAAAAGAAATAATTCCATACTCATTTTGCTACTGTCTCTAAGGTCTTCACAGATTTACTCCTGTTTCAAAAACTTTACTGAAATGAAAAGCAAGAGGTCTTGATGATGGTGTGAAAATTGGAGCAGTTAAGAGGGATGAATGAGAGATCTCTTTCATCATTTTTGCCAACATTTTTGCCATTTTTTTCATAATTTCTTTGTCAACAAAATTATAATCATAAATGGGAGGGTTTGATGGGGAAGGTTTTTACCTTACTAATGAAATACCTAAGACAATGTAACACCAAATGTTAGGGACTTGATCCATGAGTAAATGAAAAATTGTTAGGTTAGGTGTATTCTGCTCAACTAAACTTGGGAAATGGAACTGCTTGGGTCATACTGTTGCATTACATAAGATGGGAACTATTCCAACAGAGAACTGGCTGCAGGGGCAGCATGTTCGTGTTCCTGCTCACTGCTATTTCCACCCCTTCTAAGATGTTGGGGGCTTATTGATTAAATAAACTGAACAACAAAACTTGTTTTTTTTTTCAAAGAGAAATGTTGTTTATATCTCTGCAGTTCCTTGTGGAACTAAATTATTATTCACTGTACAGTTAATATTTTAATCCATACCTTCATGCACTTTATTTTCTTGAGAAATGCTCATTTTAGGCTCTGCCTTGTTCTCAGGTGCTATTCTTTACCATTTGTCACTAACTGAAATTTTCTCCAAGCCAGAGGTTATACCAGCTTGCTATTTGGCTAGCTCTGACTGTTCACAAGACGTCAAGAGGGAAGCAATAACATGTCAGTATTAATTAGGTGTACTTTACAGAATGCAGCAGCAATTCTTTTGAACAAATGCAGTGTCCTTTCTTTTTAAGGTTTGTATAGTGCCGTAAGAAAGACCAGCATGAACTTGTGTTCTAAAAGTTCGAAATGCTTTGTTTTGTTTTCTGCATTTCAAATATTTTTTCTCACACCTAATGAAATCTAAAATTTTCTTTAATTACTTAATTTTAAAAAGATGATTTACACTTCAGTGTCATATACCTATGGTTATCACCTGCCTGATTTTGGGCAGAATGGATTTATTTATACAACTTTCTCCATTCTCCCTACCCTTTATCACCACCTCCAGATTTCTGCATTACTGCTGCCTTCCTGCTTTTGTCATTGTTCTCCTCCCCTGTGAAAAAAAAGAATAAACATTCTTTTATCTTCTGCAGTCAGAGTGCTGTTGTGGAAAGTAGCCCTTACTGCTGACGTCTGAAAAGTCCTGAAAAAAGCCATCATTCAGTAATGCCTGAAATGGCAATGAATATTTCAGTCCATTGTCCAGGAAACAAATTTATGTATTCTCTCTGAGGCTGAAAATTTCCTACTTAAATGTAGCTTTGAGATGAAATAGGTATCCAGCTTTTGTATGCTGTTATAATCCCAGAAGACTGTAGTATTTTCTGAATATCGAGTAACTCATCATAGCACTTGCCAGTTAATGCTATTAGTAATTTAGGTTCTAAAAGCAGAAAACTAAAACAGAAAGGGAGAGATTACTTAAACAATTTACTCATGTAGAAATTAGTTTTCAAAAAGCAGTGTCTTAAGGAGTTGCATTCCCTACTTCACAGTTAGATACCTGTTAGTTTCCTATAATTATGCGTAGCTAAATCAGATCTCTTAAGGCTTAGATTAACTATGTGTGCATTACCTCTCAGTTATAAATGTACTGTTATTTATTTCTTACTGTACTATACTGACTTCTTATATATTTTTTCAACCCAAAGACACTTCTAGAAAGAAGTCTGGCAGTATGTATAGGGAGTGTGTGCTTATGAGCCTATCACAAATGTTGAGTTGACTGAAAGAAAGGAAAAACAGAGAAGACTTTCAAACATGAATTCAGACCCTGTTTGAAAGTGTCATGGGAGTTAAGGAAAAGAAACTCTAAACACAGTCACACAACTAACTTTTTTACTTCAGTAATTCAGTGTTCTCATCTGGAGAACTTTCAGTAATTCATTTGATTTTTCATCCTCAGGCCTCTGCATAGTAAAATTGTTGGTTTGGGCCGCATAGGTTTGTCCTAAGCACATCATGCTCATTCTCATGGGTGGTTTGGGTTGTAACTGATTACAGTTACTGACTCACTAAGTGCATCCTTACACACAGGGTGGTTGAAGAAGAATGGAGAAATAAAAGTCATTTGTTTTGTTAGATTTTTTAGTGAAATGTTGTGGTTTGCTCTTCAGAAACTTCATGAGCATTTCACGAAAAGTAGAGAAAGCAAAATATATGTTTGGCCAAAAACTCACTGCTCCTTATAGAAGGCATTTCACTGTGATTCGACCACTTCTAAACATCTAAATATTTCAAATGATTGCATTCTGTACCCTGAAAAAACACTGGCCACTCTGCTTGCATTTTAACCTGGGAACCACTGAGTTCAAGTGACTCGAGGACCATTTTGATACATTTTAAATACTTCATCTGCTGTGAGGCACTCACAGGCTCTATTCTTTTCTGTCATGAAAATATTATTTCCCCTTTTATCCTTACAAGAGAAAACCATCAGTGCTTGGTGCGGTTAAAAATTGCATAAAATCAACTTGCATGGTCATTAGCACTTGAAGTATAATACAGTGGAAATCAAGGTGAAAAATCAGGGAAGTTTTTTTCCCTGTTTGTTTTAAAGTTACCTTATTTTACTTTTAATGTTGTGATCAAATACAGTAGTTAACCACTTCATAATGACTTGCAGAAAGATTAATAGAATTTCTTAATTCCTAAATGCTTTATCTGAAATTCATAGTACTCTTTTAAAGCCAATCTATATATGTTCAGTATTTGACAACAATAACTGATACAAATTTGAGTTTAAACTAGAATCTAAACAGGAAGTGACTGTAGGAATTTGCAGCACTAATTTTGTTTACAGCTTGAAGCAGTAAGCTCCCCAAGACTTTGTTGATTCCCTGAGAGCTGTTCTTCTGTAAGTGGAATTATGGGGCTGATGGTATTACAGGTCCTGCTTTGTAACAGATTTTCTTTTCACATTACTCTGTATTTATTCCAAATGGCTTAAAGCAGCTGTGACAGGAGCAGATCTTTCAAGAAGAAAATACCTCCATTCTTGGATGCTTTTCACCCTGTGAGAGCGAGTTCCCTAAGATCCCTTCAACTCACTGGTGCTGTCCTCAGCTGTCAGCCATTACAAGGGGAATTCTGCAACTTGCTAAAATGGTTGTTTGGTTTAGACAATCTGAGTAGCTGAAGATTCAAAAGGCAATCTGATTTTGTGGAGAATGCACAGTGGCTGCACTGAATGGAGCTGGACTCATGGAGAAACTAAGCTGTTGAGGTGTACTACTTATTGAGAATCTAGTAGCAATGGTTAAGGCAGCTTTCTGAATACAGAGAGAAACTCTTTCAAATAGAAATCACAGGAAAGTTAATTTAAAAGTAGACAAAAAACCCCCAAACATTTAAAGGCTTAGAAATCTGGGGTGGGTTTTTTTAACTTTGGAGTGTGTTTGTTTGGGGTTTGTTTGTCTTTGGTGAGGGATTTTTGGTTGGTTGGCTGTTTGGTTGTTATTTGTTTGGGTTTTTTTTATTATTGTTAGGTTTTTTTGGCATAAGTATTTTTGCCCACAATCTCAGCTTTAAATTTCTGTTTTCATGTTATCTGTGTGATAGATTTTTCCACAATTTATCTATTCAGGAACAGCTTGCCAGAAATCATTTTATCACTTCTGTTTGTTCCCATTTAAAAAAGTGGAAAATTAATTAGTGGCAGATGCTGGCAGAAGGAAGGGATGCTTTGGCTAGAGTTACTGCTCTTTATTTGGCAGGTCACAAATCATTCCACTGTTTTTATTGTATTGTGTGGAACTGATAAAATTTCACCCATCAGATAATTCATGACAATTCGCTGTTGAAGCAGGTTAGTCTGCAATGTGCAGTATTACTCCAAAGCTCCTTCTCTTTGCTTGGAAGATTTTAATAATATTTGTTTTTAGTTTTTGAAACACAAGTAGTGTTCATCTCAAGCTTTGATTCACATTGTATAGGATAAAGTTTTCAAATTGGGTTCTGTTATCAAAGCTGAGCTATTATTAGTTCACTTCATATACAGCAACCATGGATCAAATATAATTTGGGAAGTAGCAACCAAGTATAGTTTCAAGTTCAAGGAAAAAATCCAAGCATCACGATGGCCCAGTCTGGAACAGGGCTTTGGTTTTCTAGACATCATAACAAAGCATCTGAGGTGGGATTCCCTGCCCTAACTGTTTCAAGGAATTGACAGGAACAGGAACATTTGTGTAATGGTAACACAAATTATTTTAGATGCAGGTGTAAGATGCATCCGTTTGCCAAGAGTTTGTGGGGGTCTCACATCCTTGGAGATACTCAAAATCTGACAGCCCTTGACAACCCACTCTAAATAACTCTAATTCAAGTTTGGCTGTAGAGAATCTTAAGTTCCCTTCCTACTTCTGTCATCCTATGTTTCTAGGAATGCAAGCAAGGCAAGCTTTGTAGATAGAGGTAATGATTTGTGTTAGGAAACATGATGGGAACGCTTGTCTGTGGACAAAGTCTTGTTACATTTTCCTGTTATGCAAGACTTGATTTTTTTTTTACCGGTGGTAAAAATTTATAAATCATAGATTTTGTTCTTTCTTCTCTTGTTTTCATGGTACATTACCCATAGCAATCATGGAAGGAAGGTGCAAGAGATTAACATCTTCCTCAACTGTTGTCACTCTTCTTAACTATGTGCATATAAAATGTACACATATATGTATCTATACATATATTCTGGCCTACAAATATGCCTTAGTATTTGGATACATCTTACTGTCTTTACAGACAGTGTCAGTAGCAAAACAGTGCAACTGAAAAGGCTCAGCTGGGATCTCCAGAAATTAAGTTTTTGGGCTTCTGTCTCTCTCGGTGGTTATCTTAAAACTTCAAGTATACCCTAATGATCTGCACTGAGGCTTCTATAAACAGAGATGTGTCCAATACTGTTCAAAGAAAACAAAATATTTATGACTCTTTACCGTTGTTTACATGGGAAGTATCTCTTTTGTACCACTAAGTAGAGATCATGAAGAGCCAGCAAGACTGTCAAAGCATTTGATCACAACATAATGATAATAATTATTTCCTTTTTCAAGTTTTTTTTTTTTGGTAGGTCTTAGAAAGGCTAATTCTTATTAGAAGTCCAGAGTCTTTCCATCTTCTTATGTCTTTTACCCTCTAAAGGGCCGACTACATTAAAGTCATTGACAGATGGGTTTTGTTGACATCCCTTTCCCTCTGTGCCTTTTTTCTGGGTAACTGGCTGCCTAAAATAGAATGTAAAACATACAGATTTATACTAATCAAAAAAATATTAACAAGGATGACTAATTTAACAGAAGGAAAATGTCAATAGTCTTAATGGTCTTAATAATTCAGGAAATGGCCAGGAGGCCTCATGCCAGTAAAGTGCTAATAGTTGTTCTTGATATTTAAGTTCTCCTTATTTTCAAAAAAAGAACAAAAAGGAAAAGAGAGAAGGCATGGAAAAAATTGAAAATATGTGCTCTTCCCTGCTGTCCTCTATAGTCTCTTACATGCCTTTTCATGGATACTTGCTGGTGCTTTTTTGCATGGATCTCAAAAGTTCTATTTTTATTTTGCTCTGTGTAATTGCCTTTCAATATGAGAATTGCTTTGCAAAACACTTTTTAAATTAAGTCATTCTGCTGAAGTATGCACTGAGCTAATTATGATTATTTTGCTTCCCTGGGCATTTTTGTGCTCATTGAATTTATTAAAGTATTTCTTTATAACTGGGGTTGAGAACTTACACAGCAATAAAAGCTATGTAGCACCTGGTATGCTTTGCTTGTAGGTAACATCTGGCATCTAATCACTTATAATTGAATTTCATATAATTAATAAAGAGATATTTGTAAGGATTGGGCTGGTAAATTTAAAGAATGTGAAAAAGGCTTTGAGAACACAGCCATCCTCAACTTAAAAGGAACAAGAGAGATTTTACTTTCTTTCTCTTGAGAAAGGTTCTGTTGTAGAATTCTGTAGGTGAGAACTCTAACTACAGGACATTTGAAGCCTGCAATCATCTACACATCATATTTTTTTATTTTCTTTTTCTTGTGCTACATAATTTTTCAAATTGGTGAAATATAACTTAAGTGCTACCATCAGCAGCAATCTGAAAGAGATAAACTATTTCATGTGGCTTAGTTGAGGTGGTGAGTAAATGTGTGAGAGAAACTTGCAGCGCCATTGCCAGGTGTCTGAGCCCTGACCCTTTCTCAGTCTGTCTTAGAAAAATGTATTCTTATAAAATGGTCCAGGAATTATCAGTGCGTGTGTTTTGCTATAAATCTCGTGCAGTTTTCAGGTGTATTTCTATGCACTGGTTAAATGATCATTTTGCTTTATATTTGTCACAGGGAAGATTTACTTGCTTTGGCAAAAGCTATTTCCTGAGAAAACAGACTGCTCTTGAGAGGACCAGAAGTTACCTAGTCAATTATAATTCTTTTTTTTTCTGACTAGGAACTATAAACAACATTTTCTTGAAAACTGTGCTTTATCTTATCCTTATCAAGCAGAAAGTAGCCTACCTTAATGCAGAACTAGAGATCTGGAAGCAACCAGGAAATAATTTTAATGCTCACTTTTGTAAGGTTATGTCAAGCAGCTGTATTCCCCAGATAAGTTGTCTACTCTGGTTCAGAGTTTTTTTCTGCAAATCCCCAGTCTGGAGCAGTCTTCTTATGTCTCTCTCTCTCCCTCTTCAGCTCATCTCATTTTAAATTTTATTTGAAGACCTCTTTTCCATTTGCTGAAGCTTAGCTTCTCTTCTAGCCAGTTTTATACTTAGCAATAATTCCCCTGCTTATGAGTCTACTGTTTAAAGATGAGTTGGACCTTGCACTGTGAAAGAATTCAACAAATGTACTATGTGTGAATAGCATAATGTATTTTCTCCATGAATAGACTTCTTTAAAAATAGGCTATGTTTTCTGGTAGCAAACTTGTTAGATGGAGTTAGAGAATGGGCCTTTAAGGTTAGTCATGGGCTATTTTTTATGTCAAGTTATTTTTTTAATCTAAATTAACAAAGTGAACTTTAATTTGCGGGAAAATCTGAACTGGGTTTTGTGCATTTCTGAAAACTGTTAATTTTGAAGGTGTGATGGTTATTTTTCCATTATTATTCCATTTAGAGTATATTCTCTTCAACAAGTAGTAACAAATGGCATTTTGAAAATTATGTGGTGACACTATTCAGAAATCTCTTTCTGCCATTGCTTTCTCAGTAGGAGAGGAGACATGATCTCTGGCTGCTTTGTGTACTTCATCTCACTGGAAAAGGCCAGTGTGTTCTCTGAATAAAACTGACTGCAGATTTAGAGCTGTTAATGCTTTTAATGCTACTTCTATCATGGTAAACAACCTGGTTAAGCTAAGATGGGTGGAAAAATACATCATGAACGAGACTGAGTAATGGTAAACTTGAAAATAGAAAGCTATTTTAGGCTTTCATCACTTTTCAGTCAGCAATACAGTGTTGATCTGCATCTTTTAAATTTTGATACTAATATGTGTGGACTTTATAGAGAGCCAAGAGGTAAGAGCTCTTTAGTTTCACCAGTTAATCATGACTCTAGTCTGAATATTTTGTTAAAACACTAGCTTTGTAAACAACTCTTGGTGCTTGAAAAAAAATATGATTAGTTATAGTTATTATATTTTTAGGCATGACTATTTAAGCATCTGAGGAAATTTGGAAGAATAAAAAGCAACTGGCTAAGCTGAGCATCTGCAAATGTTACAGCAACTAAGAGTTGGTATGTCATAGAGTAAGACAATAACTCCAATCTTTTTTACTCTTTTTCTGAATCAAAAAATTTAGATATTTTAAATAGGTTTTACTATTTTTGTTATAATAATTTTGAGTGCTCAACATGTTAAATTTCAAATATTTTTGGCCCTGAAGCATGTATTCCCAGTAAGAAATAGGGAATCTGAAACATAGGTACTATGATGTACCTGGCTTTAAATACAGTACAAGCCTCCTAATTTCTCGTTCTGAGGGACTCACATTTCATTCCTGTGATTATTCTTTCCAGTGCCTTTGCACTGTGAAGAAAATAATTTTCCCCATAGGCATCTCCAATGTCAATCTTGTTAGGGCAGCAACATCAGTATTCCCACTGCCTGCTGAAAAGAGCCTGTGGAGTATCTTTTGTGGGTTTTGACTTGTAGATGATTGACAGGCTTTAAGAGGATTTTCCCTTATGATATTTAAATTTAGTACTGTCACTGATTGTCCTCCTATTAAAATGTAGATTATTAAATCAGTTCTATCATTTATCAGTGAAAATTGTATATTTGATAGTTCTTGCCTTTGCATGCAGTTTAAGTGAAGGGGTCTGTGGCAGCTCCTTGATAGCCATTCAGCTCAGCCATGTAAAATGAAGTCCTTGTATCATTCACTTTCAATACTCTTAAATAATATATGATTTCACTTCCCTACATCTCTCTTTCTCCCAGTTCCCTCCCTTTATGGAAGATTTGTCAGTGTTGTCTTGGATTTGCTCAATGAATATATTATTTCCCAAGTCATTGCAGCTGAGATGGTTGGTGAAGGAGATGTCTCTTTGGATAGCAGACTGGTTCAGAAGTACCTGAGGCATCAGTACGTGGTTTCTGTGATTTCTTTTTGCTCTGGTTTTGAGAGCTCAGTTAAACATTGCACTGTTTTTTTAGTAGCATTCTTTTATAGGTGATAAAGGTAAACTACTTCTATAAATCTTTGTTTCTTATCTTACATTTTCACTTGGTAGTAAGATCAATTCAAGAGACGTTAACTTCAAACCAAATATGAAGTACATGTGTATAGAAATCTAAAGGAAAAAGGATTGCTGCTTTTATTATACAATGAGTGGTTAGTTTTTCTTAGCTGTTCTTTTCAGGTCTATGCATCGGTGCATCGTCCTACAAATGAGAATCATACCTAGTTTTGAACAGAAAAGAGTTGAGTCTTGTTTTATGTCCTTAGGAAAATTGAAGACTATTATAGTCCTTAACTTGAACTGGTGAGCACAACTGTATCTCTGGAATGTTTATTTGTGTGTAACCAGAGTCAGTTTTGGAGAACTAATGTCATAAATCTTCTTTCTCTGTTACGTTGTTTGTGTGCTTATGTAATTACCATTATATGCAATAAATACAGTTTTGAGTAAGACTTCAGGCCAGCTTTTCCCTGAAGAGGGATAATACCCTCTGGGGAAGATCAGTTTGCTAAGAAATGGCAAACCATAACTCTGTGCTCCTGTTCTGTGATTAGTAGGAGGTAAACAAGAGGGCTGCTTAATACCTTGAAGTGTCTCACAATGGCTATAAGTATATATCACTGTCCAGATGTTGAGGCTGAAAGTAGTTTTGTACTAAGATGCACTCATTGGAGTGTTGGCAAATTGTGAAACTTTCTTCATTATGCTGCATTACAGCTTCTTTTTGCTAATCCCTGATGTGTAGTTTATACATGTGTGGCTTTTTCACACTATTCTGAGAAATCCTGTGTTGTGGTAGGTGCTGGTGTGATGCTTCAAGGAAGCTGGCTTTCAAGAGATAGCCCTTAAATTAGATTTGAAGTTGATTTTAAGAACAGCTGCTCTTTCTTGAGAGCTGGTATAGAATTGAAGGAAAAAAGAAATATTAGAAGAACACTGAGTTAAAATGTAGTGCTCATATACAAGAGCCATGTATCTATACATAAAGCATTTGACCTGGAAGAAATTTTCAGTCTTTTAGTACTGCTCAGATGAACAAAGCAAAGCAATTCATTAGCAAAGCACTTACTTGGCAGAAATATGAAAACATGAACAGTGTTCACACTGTTAAAAGCTAAGCCCTGCAAGGAATGACACTACCCAAAACCACTAGAGCAATATAGCGTGCTTTAGTAGGCCCATTAGGATGCAGACATTTGATTGTTTCTACATTTTTTTTCCTAAATATTTTTATGAAAGATCCCCAAGTTTTTAAATGCTTTCCTGTTATTCCAGGAACTTAACTTTGTAAAGTAATTTACAAATGCTTCTTTTATGGATTTATCTAAAATTAACATGCAAGTTCCATTTTTTTCTGGGTTCTAATAATTAGTCTTTTATCAGTGATGCTGGTGAAATGGTTTCCTCAAATTCAGTGTGTTCAATCTTCCTCAGCCACTACTAATACACTGTTTGCATCTCACACATTGAACTTACTACTTAAGACCAATATCCTTAGGAAATCTGGCATAGGAAATCATTCTTTTATATCTTTGTTTCATCTGGACAGAAGAGGGAATGATGAAAAAAAAAAAAAAGGACTTGTGCAAATATTAAAAAAATAGAGGCAGGAGGAAAGACTACCAAGGCTTTTTCATTATTTCAGATTTTTATTAGGTATCAGCAAACACACAAGAGTGAGCATTTGTAAATTCTCCACTGCAGTGATGTAAGACACAGTCATTAGAAAACCAAACCAGGTTTCACTGCAGCCAGTGCTGTTAAAAGTTGACTTTTAAAAATTATTCCAGAACATAAAATTGTGCTACATTAGCTTAGTTAGCTGTATTCCTGCATAGCATAATATGTTTAGATGAAATTGTGAATTGTGAGTTATATAAACACCTTATCTGTAAAGGGCTATAGAAATAACAAAAAAAATCATGTGGATTCAACATTTCTTCTGTACAATATACAGTGTGAAAATGGTCTCAAAACTCTAAATCTACATTGTCAAAGGTGGTGTTAGGTAGCATTTTGAAAGAATACTTGCCATCTAAGAATACTTGCTATCTAACAGAAGTGATCTGACCTACTAAAATAAAGGATTTTGCCCTGGCTTCTTAATTAGAATGTCCCTGATGGTAAGTGGTTTTTTTACCTTAAAATAAGCATTTTAAAATAAAGACACTGTTTTAAAAGTACATTCTCTCATTTAAAAACAACCCCCTTATTTTCTAAATGGGTGCAAGTAATAAATTAAGGCAGATATTGTCATGTGTTAACAAATGTTCAAAAGATATGAGCAGGTGAACCTCTGTCAGCTGCAAAGCCATTTCAATTTCCATTTTTCCATGGTCCTTGTTACAGTTTGTCCTGACACATGACAATAGCTTCTTTGGGATTCTGTCTGGTTTTACTTTTTGACCATTTCAAAAAGTGATAGCCACACTAGCATTGGAACAGATGGTATTGTGAGGGTCATGGACCCAAAGATTTACCAGAGGGCTATGTAGTGCTGTGACATAAATGCAGTCTGTGATTATGTTTTGTCATATTAACTGAATGCCTAGCCACAAGTTGGTAGGTTACAGTTGCCAGAAATAACTGGTTCTAATGTTAAGCATAAAACAGTATGAAATGCTGTCAGATCTATTAAAGTAATTGACATGTCAAACTTCATTTCCTTTAAAATTGTCATGTGATAGTATGAGCAGCTGGTAATCTCTGGAAAATAAATGAGGTAGGTTTAGCTTGGCCATCCAAATTCACCTCATTTGCTGCAGAATCAAAGCCTAAACTTCAAAAACTTAGGGATATGTTATGTGTAGGCATGGTCTTTCTGCCATGTGGATTACATTTGATTTAATATAAGATTATATCTGAATATTTTTGTGAAGATATATCCATGGATGTTTAACACAATAACTGGTAGGAAATATTTGTATCTCACCTCAGACTCAACAGCTCACTTAAGTTCCAGAATTCCCACCTTCCCTACCAAACCCATAGTGCTGCTGTAGTTGTTATGCCATGAAAATACTTTCCTTGAAAATTGGAATCTGCTACTCTGCATTTCAGCTCTTTACTCAGAGAACATTAACTTCCCAGTTTGCTTGCTCTGATCAAATCCTATCTTTGTGGGGGAGTGCATTTTCTGTCATTCTTGTTCTTCCTGCCAACTGTGCTCCAGTGAACTAGAAAAGTGACTCAAATGGACAAGGCTCTTACACTCAGGGAAGCAGGACTCAAATTTATTCCAGCTGCCTGTCAGCTGACAATAGTAAACCGAAGGAGAGGACTGAGGGAGAAACAGCATTTGGAATTACATTTTCTCTGCAGATTCCAACCTTGTACACTAATTTATTATGCAGCTTGAAAAATGTATTTCAAGAACCATAAACCAACCAGAGAATATGATTTAACATGCAGGGTCAATCAGAACAGTGATGGATATCCACTTACAAAAAGTCCATAACTGCAAGTCGTATTTTGCCTCAATCTTCAACAGGAATGTCATAATCATCATGGATGGCAGAGGTAAAATTAGCAGTGGCAATGAAAGTATGGAAATGATGCAAGTACTTGCTGCTGGAAGAGCATGGAAGAGTTGACCAGAATTCCAGAAGAACTAGTTGATGAAATAACTGAGGCTTCACTAAATATTACTGGATTTGTTAGCAGAAAGTTTTAGAATAGCTCATGCAGTACCTCTATTCAGTAAGAAGACTTGCATGACAAAGGCAAAGTTTGTTTAAAAGTGAGATTTGGAGACCCTTCAGTGAAAAAATAAAGTAATTTTCAGAAATGCAAGAGCAAGATTGAATATGGAAATGACTGGGGAGGACAAAGAGCTGGGGTAGTACTTGGTCAGAGCTGCATCTCCATTGTGCATGAGTTGGCCAGGCACAACATGAGACATCATCTTGTCCCTATTATCAGCATCATCCTCTTGTCAAGAGTGTAGTCTCACCTTTAGTTTTGTAAGCATACAGATTCTCCTTCCCTTGTGGAATGGTGGTGTTTGTGCTCCACTGGTTGCATTGTGTTCCCAGAAGAGAGGCTGCTGTGCCCAGTGGAACCAGCTGGGGCTGTTCAACAGGGCAAGTGAAGCCTCAGTGTGCACTAAGGCAGAGGTTTCACTTTGGTTCATCACAGGCTGGGGCTGGGATTCTCTTGTGATCCTGAATAATGTGGCTGGATGGCAAACCCAGCCTGTGGCTTGCCCTTACACCTGGTCAATGCCAGGATGCCTGCACGGCAGTGAGGCACTGGGAATCTCTGCAGTGTTTCCTGGGAGGAGTAGGAAACTTTTATAATAATATATGATCCTTGTAAACATGACAGGAGTATGCATAATCCAAATAAGGCTAAGTGACATTTGCACTGGAGCAAACAAAAACAAACTAGCTAGGGAAAAAATTGGGAAGATGATGTGAAGAGGATTCCTAGCACTTACAGGCTAAATACTGTGGGGCAAGAAACCTTATTGTAAGGTTGTCCATAATAACAGGGGATAGAAATGGGTGACCTAAGAGGACTCTCCTGATCTGATGTTGATTAAATGGAAAATACCTTACTTTTGAAAGTTTTAGATAAAATTTAACAATTAATCCACAAAAAAAAAACTGTTGAGAAAAAAATGTGACAGGCTTATATGGAATTTAATTATAAAACTTAGGTGATGTTTCAGTTATATTAATCTGTTTGCTTCCAGATCAGTACTAGCACAAGCTGATTTTTTGAGGTACATTGATGTTAGTCTTAGCTCTTCGATTATTTTTTCCCCAAAATACTGCTGTTTGAGCTTTTCTCTTTAGTTGTCAGAAGCTTTTTTCTGTAGTTTTCAGTATGTTCAACTTCTTCCAATTTTGTGCAGAGTAAGTCAGTATATAGGGAAGTGTTTGTTTTATTTTTCTGAAAGTGCTAGAAGCCCTTTCTTAGCCAATGGTTAGGCTCTGGCTCTTCTGACCTGTGCCTGATGGTGCACAGATGGGAGGGTGTGGGCTCTCCCTTCCCACTGAAAATAGCTGTCCCTTAAAGAAGAATCTGCTGGCAGCTGTCCTGGCAGACTGGCAGGTTAACAACTACCTACAGCTTCTGCCTTGCTTTTCAGAATCCGAGGAGAGAGGAGGTGCAGCGATCCCTCTCCTGCTGGGAGGTTTTTGCACGCTGCCATGAGGATGGCCCTTCCAGAGCATCATGCTGAGCCCGAGCAGCAGATGGCAGTTCACATCTGCTTTGGGGGGAAGAAGTGGTCTGTTTCCTGGGGATGCTATAAAAACACATATATTTATTAATATATTTATTAATATATGTATTAAGCATAACCTCTTTTTCTTAGAGGTTACTGTAGTGCCAGTGTAGCAAGTGTTGCTGTGGTGTCATAACACTTTTGAAACAGTGACATTAGTCATAGTTATAACATATGTATGTACATATTTTTATATGCAGAAGTCTCTCTGGCTAAGGGCAAAAGGAATAAAAAAGTGAATTATGTGCTTTAATCTATGAAATTCTGTTTAATTTATTTAATCTATGAATTTCTGTTGTATTTATTTTAGTAATGAAAAGACTGGTCATCTTTTATCTAGTACCGCAGTTCTGACTTTGAATATTTAATGCAGTTTTTTTCAGAATATTTGAGAGAAATGCACATGCATAAATGTAAAAAGGTACTTCAGAAGAATATCATTCGCTTCTGATTCCTTTTCCATAGTCTCAAAAGTTCAGGCAAATAAGTGCTAGTTTCTGTAGTACTGAGTGTGTACAAGCATGGACTAGAAGTTCTGGCTTTCAATACAGTTTTAATCTAGCTAAAGATGTCCAAAGCTTGATTTCAACTTGACGGTTCTATTAATTATAAATTTTATTCACAGATCCTAGTGCTGGATCTGCAACTCTGGTTTTACTTTGATACACAGACTATTCCCCTGACTTCAGATTGATTTTTTCATTAAAAAATTTGATCAATTTTTTTAATTACTATTTCCAGAAGCCACATACAACTAGTATGTTCAATGTGGTTGTGTAGAAGAACTGTCATTAATGAAAAACAGCTCCTTATAAAGTCACTGCTTGCTGTTTCTAATTATTTGTTCTTTAATTCTATCTACAATTGACTGATGGACAGAAAAACATTAATTTCTTGACATTATAATAGTTTTGCATGGAGCACAAGCTTTCAAAACCAGGAACCTTCAGGTATTCCAAACTGGAACCTACTTTTAGGCAGTGGAGTAAGGACCATGAGTTCCTGGTATCCTCAGTTCTTGTAAAAAAATCCGGCTTTCAGTCAAATAATTGAATATTGACTCGGTAGGCTGACTTTGAGGCTCTTCAGTGAGAAAAACTTGCTCTGAGATTTTCTGTTTATCTCATTTGGCACTTGTATAATTTTTGGAGGATTTGGGGATTTTTTTTCTGTCTTTTGGATATTGAAATTTCTATGTTACTCCTAGATTTTGAATAACAGAAATACAGTTTGCTATACTTCTGACCCTTTGGCTCAATACTGGAAAAAATAATGGCATCAATAACAAACAGTGCCTCAGAGTCTCTGTATGGAGCACAATGATCCAGTGGTAAACTTGGCCTTGCTTTGAACCCAGGCAGTGTTGAAATACAGCTACAGATTAAACTGATAAAGTGGCAGCATTTCTGTAGGGAATGCAATATGATGTGTTTATATCTGTAAACTGCCTACATAGGGTAAAGGGTGAGGGTATGAATCACAAAAGACAAGAACATACCAAACGACAGAAATTACTATGGGCCCACTTCATAAACAGCTGTGATCACAGTGTGAAGCTGTGATCTCCTGCACCCATTTTCATCACAGGTGATAGGAAATACATCATCAAATTCATACATCTGGGAAATCCTCATTTCTGGTTTGTGGGAAAGGTGAGAAGACAATGATGTGGTTTCAGTGCTGGGAAGGACGGAAGGGAAGATGCAGTGGTGCCAAGCTTCCAGCTGGAGGGGGATGATCCAGAGACCTGCATACACTTCAGTGTCACCTCATGGTATCACACCTGGGATGTAAATGTAAATTTAAATGTAAAACGTGTGCACCCGATGACAAGTACTCAAGTTTAGGACTGGCCATAATCTGAGGACTAAGGCTACACTTAATTATTCCCTGATGCCAGTAGTGATGCAGTACTTGCCAGAGCTGCAGCCATCTGACTTCTGAAGGGAGAACCATTGTGGGGTTACTGTGTTTGTAGCCACAGTGTATAAAAAAAGACTTTCAATGTAATTTTCAGATGAAGATGAAAAGCTAAATAAGCTCTGGAGTCACTAGCTGCTTCACTATATCATAAGGTGTTTTATTGTTTCCAGTGTGCTTGCTATAGTCAAATTAGCTCTTGCAATGTAGCCTGGTAGTCATGCTATTTTTTAAAAAGCTGATAGGATGTTCACATAAGGTGTAAATCAAAATTACAGCAGATTATTGCAAGAATATGTTGCCTCAACAGGAAAAGAAGTCCCCCAAGGGCTTCCATCTCAGTGGAAGGCTACGATCAGCACTTTTTAAAAGCAACCTTCAGTTTTGAACCTTTCTGCATTCTGGGCTGTGAGCAGTAAGGAACTAAAAGGCAAGCACATCCTTGTGGGAAGGGATCAGTGGTTTCCAAGGGAGTTATAAGTACACAGATGTACTCCTGACCACATGGGTTCGTTATTTCACGCTGGTGATGTGAAGTTCAGCGAGTAACAAAGCCAAAGTTGTTGTTTTAAAAATCTGTTGCCAAGCAGTAGGTTTTCTCCTAGCAACAAGTGTTTTGCAGCAGGGGAAGCAATTGGATACCTTAGGGGGTATGTTAGCACTGGGGGAAGGGCAGAGAAATAACAATCTGGGGCTCCAGCAGGGCCACAGAGCACACAGAGGGTGGGCTGGGCATGGAGGAAGGCGAGGGAGGGGGTGAGGTGGAGAGGGACATGTGGACAGGCGATGATCTGGGATAGGCTCTGAACAAAAGCGTTGGCTCGAGGCACAGGTTCGTATTTGTCCATCAGCTGCTTTGTTTGGTTTAGGGAGTGATCAAATGTAGTATTATTAGCTGGTTGTTCTCATTTAAAAAAGAAAATCCATACTGAGCTGCTGGGAAGTTTTATTTAGACCATATCTGAAGAAATACGCCTTTTATTTTTCAAAAGAATTGCTTTGTTAGAGAAAATAAGAGAAGCAGTTTTTATTCTGCGTTTTGGAAAACAAATTATATACATGTTGTAGTTTCTTTTCCAATTAAGAAAAATGATCACCTTTACTTGTAAAGTAAGTGCAGTGTGGTCAATCCAGTTGGTTTTAAACCTTATAATGTGGCTACCCTTCAAAATCTCTGCAGTAAAATGCAATCTGTGTCTGCTGATACAGAACCATGTTTATTCATATTTTTTCTGATGGAATGGCTTATTTCTAACTGATGTGCTATGTCACAATCTTTTCATACTTGCAGAAAATAGTTATGCGCAATGACTCAACGTGCATGTGCCTTTGAAAGGAGTTTGTAAATGATTTCTTATGCAAAGTCATACTTTGACTAGATGGACATGTTTCAGCAGAAAGTCATCAGCTAAAATGAAAATAGAGCACAGTATATAAATAATGTTCTGGTTCACTCTATGTAAGTGTAAATATTGATTATAGACTACATTTAAAATGTGTATTTTTATCACAGAGGTTGGAAAGTATCAGCTGTAGAATTTTACTTATTTTTCCATATATCATGGCAAATTCTTCTCATTTTGCCTCACTAACACTTCTGTTTCATTATTATAGCATAACACTGTCAAGTCTCTGGTAAACCTTCAAGTTTGATAGATTTGTTTAAAAATAGCAGCCACCTTAACACTTGCAAAATAGGCTGAAAAAGCAGCATGTAACAAGGGGCAGTTTTGTGATGCTAAAATTACACTGCATATGGATTTGCAATGCATACATTGCACACTGAGTTTTGTAACTATTTATGGTCATAATCCTTGATTTTTAAGTTTTTAGATAGGATGGGGATGTTTCTAGCGTGTCCTTCTGATACCACAGCTTAAAGTTGATTATCTATTAGGCTGGTACCCACTTAAAAACAGTAAGATAGTGAACTGGGAAAATTGCTCTGAAGTTGGATGTAGTGAGTTCTTTAAATCTTTTGTAGCTTTTAAAAATCATTGTTTTCCACATCTGCATATCTCTGTCTATATGCATTATCAGCTGTTAGCTTATTTGACTTCAGCAGGTCATCAGCAAAATAGACCACTGTTCTTCTGTCTTCCTGCTCTTATCATTAAAAGCAAAATAAGCCTATTTTTTATTTTCATAGGCTTATAATGTTTTCTTACAGCTGTTGTTTTTGCAGGGCAAACTTCTAGCTCTGAGAGCTATTTTTTAGTGAAATAAGATCTGTATCATAGAAATATGGAAGCTTTTTAGCAAACAAGTCATGTAACAGACCTGCCAGGAATAGATTAATATGAATAGCATATCTGGTACTACTCAAATATCCATAGATAAGACTTCTGTAGGTCACCAGACTGTGTTTCTTTAAACATGGTGAGATTCTCTGGCACTTTTTTGTGTGTTAAGTCAGCCACATTTCTTGTTCTTGTTCTGTCCATTTCTCCCATTTCCCAGGTTCCTTCTCCACAGAGAGCTCAGCATCCTCCCTGAAAAAGGCAAGAGTGCAGACTCATGGTCACAGTTCCCCTTTTTTTCCACTTTTAAATAAATTTCATTGCTTTTGAGAACATCTCCCACTTCTACCCTATATATTTCTCAGAGCAAATGAAAATATTCCTCTTGATATCAAGTGAATAAAGGTAAAAATCTCAAGTGGTGCTTCTGTTGAGACTGAGAACTGTTTATTTTCAGGCACAGTCGAGAAGTAGTCAGACAGTTAAACCTTAAGGAAACCTCCAGCTCTCTTAAGACAAAATTTTTAGTTACACTGGAGAAACCACAGTGATCTTTGTAGTGTTACCTTTCTACTCTTTTTTTTTTTTTTCCAGTTAATGCAAATATAGTATAGCACTTTATGGTAAAGCTCTAGTTTGATGAGACATATGATGGGCAATAATTATGACTAATTTTTTCTAAGTTAGTTCCACAGAAAAAAAAATAATGTTAACTTCTCATTTGCCTAGAAGCAAATTAAAAAGTGACCTTACTGGACTGCACTAAATGGCTGGTGTTAAAAAAATTTTAAATAGCTGATTTTCAAAATGAAAAATTAGTCATTTACAGAATTTTAGTCCTATGTTTATTTGTCTAGATATGTGTTTTGCACTGACTGTTTGGTTAATTATTATGACAGGTTAATTTGCAAAGAGAGAAAGCCCTTCTGCAGAAAAAAGATACCTTTGCAGTGAAGACTACACTACATGCTTATTTAAGCAATTATGGCTTTATACAATTGCTTATTAGATGGTGTTCTTCAGGTTCTGAGTCATGATATTTTATTAATAAATAATAGTGCATTTTCTAACTGGAAATTTTATTTGAAGACTGTAATGCTCCATTTGGAAATCAAATTAATTTGAATGTTTTCCTTTTAAAAGATGCTTATGTTTGTCTAATGAACAAATGGGCCCTGTTTGACTGAGCACTGTGAAAAACAGTCCTTGGAGAGATGTTTGGGTAAAGAAAGCAAAGAATAGCAGTTTTGTATGTGGGGCAATGTAAAATGAAGTGTAAAGGGAATGACTGAGGGAGGAAACACATGTAAAGTCATTACCCAACAAGATGGAGACTTTGTGACTCCAGACTGGGTGAGGAAAGAATTAGAAAGACCTTGAAAATAACCTGTGGCAAAAGCTGGAAGCACTTTTCTCCCCATTTTGATTAATTTTTAGAGGGTTTTGTTATGTTAGGATATGAAGTTTGTGTAGAACCTGTCCGTAGTGACAACAGTACCTCCCTGTCGAAGGCAGCCCACAGTGTTTCACAGTGTTGCTCTTTTAGAAAGCCCCTTTGGAGAGCCCCTGGAGGCTCTCAGAATTGCAAAATCCCTTTTATTCGCAGCTCTGGCTGGGCACTGTAAAGGGCTGTTGACCTTTCCTTGAGCAGAGAGCATCTGAACTCCACAGATCTCTGAGTACTGTTGATTATTCAAAGTGACTGGTATAAATATCAGCAGACTGGAGACGTGAAGAGCTGGGTTTATTGGTTGTGATAGTGGCACAAAAAAGTCTCTTTGTTTCTTCAGAGATTCTCTTCACTTTCTGCCTGTGCAGATTCTCATTAGAGTTCTCTCTTGGAGTTTTATGAGTTACAAAATCAACCCCTACAATGTAGAACTGGCTAAAAGAAAAATAAGGTTTGCCTAAAGAGTTTACAACATACAGACATCCTAACTAGGGAGAAAGTGAAAGCCTTAACATAGGGGAGATCAGTGATTTGACAAGGAGAAAAATCAACCTCAAAGGAACCCCAAAATTCTCAGCAAACCAAACATGGAGTAAAGTAATAAGCAACATTTGTACCAAGATGCAAAATGAAGTCTGCACATGTTAGAGGCTTTTATAACTGTGTTCAAAGCAAATGTCATACATTTATTGTTCTTTCATGTGAATGAGATGCAATAGCAGGTAAGATCCTGCTTTCTCCTGCAGATGCCAACAGTTGTCTTAAACACCTCCATCAAGTACTGCAGCATTCTAAAATGTACAAAGAACAAATAGGTTGCCTTAGATTTCTGTAATTCCTTTGGAACTTACGGGTTTTATTATATTTTGTCAAATGAATGTTTTCCTACTGACAGTTCTTGTTACTTACACAAATTATTATATAGCACTTTTTCTAATTGATTCAGGTTCCAAAATCCCTCTCATATTTTATCTTTTTAAAGATTTATAGGGAGGATATACAGAAAAGACATTCTGCTTAGGTTTTAAGGTAACAGGCCAAGTCTTAAGGTGTGAACCATATGTCACTTAGGTATCCCTCTGTGTTTCTGCAGAACTGATGTGTTGTTCAGGCCCATCTCCAGCCATAAAACAAGAGACTTAACATTATTCTGCAGATAAATGTTGTCTGTACATCTGCTGCTAAATAGCTGAAGGCCAGAATTGGTAGCTTCGAGATTTTGTTTCCAGTAAGAAAGCAGAGGAATATACGCAGTGAAGGACTGGGATAATTTGTACTGATTTGTGGGAAATCTTAGAGGAATTTTGGTTTGGGAAGGAGGTTAGTTGGGTGGATTTTGTTGGTGTTGGTTTTAGTGGTTTAGGGTTTTTTTTCCTGAAGAGTTAATACAGAAAGCAAGCATATGCTGACAGCTGGTAAACTGAAGTTAGTTTTCTTGGGTGAGTGTTGGTGTGAGGTCACCAAAGGATATTGCTGTGTGATAGACATGCCTGCTCCTTCTGCCTCTGGTGTGCAATGCTTAATAGAGCAGAGTCAGGCAAGGACTGCAAACAATTCAAAATGTTCTGTGCCTCAGAATTTTAATGAAATCATTCAGGAAGGGGATTTACAAACTGGGCACTTACAATGCATGATATCTGACCATCATTCTGAGAGAGTTAATGAATCAGAGGGTATTTTGGGTTCTTTCTCTAGATCACTTGAGTTCAGCCCACAGCTACAGTGATCAAATGTCACTATCCTTTTAATGCTCTGCATGAAACAGGTCTAATTTTCTATTGGTTCTTTGGAAGTAAAGCTTGTTGTCCCAGGACTACCACCTGAGGCAGAAGTTTTCATACCATCCTAGGCTGAGACACCAGTGAAAGGCTGACTTTCAGGAGACTCTCCCTCAAGAAAGCTGTGTCCCCAAAACATGAGGGAACAGGATGCAACCTCATTGCCCACACAAGAGTGGTTCCTTTCCTACTGCTAAATGCTAATTTCAACACTAATGCTTGTGTTCGTAGGAAAGTATAACAGCAGGCAAACTGCCAGGATTTGCTCTAGTTCTATCACCTGGAAAATCTCAGCTATCCTTTTTGCCATACAGAATAGGGCAGATGTGACGTAATGTGTGTCTCTTCCTATGAACAAGCTTTTATCTGCGAAATTTGGTTTTTCTTTGGTCTTGAGAAGAACAGCTTGTATCCTTAGCAAGCAGGGAAAATGGTCTGGAATATTTAAGAAAAAAGTATTAGCAATATTCAAATATTTCACATGTTTAATTAGTATAAAATATATATATATATATACACAAAAAAACAAGGCTTATGAAAATAGAGACTCTTATCTTGAAAATAAGAACACTAAATTTTTATTAAGGTTAGGTGCATTGCAGTGATACCAACTTTGTGTATTCCATCTCCTTGCTTCATTTTTTTGTAGTTTCACATCTGATACCTACCAGTTACTGACAATCTCTTCACTGCAGGGAAAAAAGCACTGATCCTGAGATTTATCCAGTTTTTGTATTGGAAGTACTGTTCACTTGCTCTGATAATGCTGACTCAATTGACAGTCCAAACCCAGACAAAACCCAGCACCTTTATGTGAGAACATCTACCAAGCTGATAGAAATGACCATTTATTTATTCATTTACCAATACTGTACAGCACTCCTTATATTGTTTTACAGGGTAGGGTGTGCTCAGTTGTTCTGTAGGAACTGTTTCAGTCTTCCCAAGCTGAAAAATCAGCCAGGTAGGCACAATTCCAGAAATGTATGGTGGGTAATTCAGGGGCTGCATAGACTGGCAGTGCTTTCTAATCATCGGTGCTTGGGTTAATAAGGATTTGAGGGACAGATGTGCAGAGAGATAAAAGAAATTGTGGTCCAAGGAGTGGGGGCTGGGAGGGCAGAAGTCACAAGGCCTCTGTAAGCATGTAACTGGGACACATCTCTGCAAAACAAAGATTTATGGTCCATGTGTTTTTCAATACGGAAACACAATGTAAAAATGCATAATATCATTAGGATTATTATAATCCCAAAATAAAGCTCTCTTACTGGGTCATTCCATGACTTTTCTGGTACAGTAGCATAGCTGAATATGATGGATGGAGATTTCCATGGCCTCATTCAGCCCATATCCTAGAGGATTTGGACGTGCTCTGGATCATGTAGTGTTGAATTGGATCCCATCTTGCAGAGGAAGATAGAGGATGTGTAACAGGGATGCTCATGAGGAAGTTCTGTGCCTGCTGGCCCTTTGTGCATTATGGGGTCAATATCAGTCCCTGTTCTGCAGATTGAATCAAGCACTGTGGGTTTTGCCCATTGAGCTGACCTCAGTTTTATTACAGCCACCCCTGAGTGCTGCTGGCACCGTGTATGATCTCAGGTCTTATGGGGCATGAGCTAGGTGCTGAGATGCACAGGGGGGATGGGAAAACTTCAGGGCACACACCTTAGGACTTCAGATAACAGGAGCTTACACAAGTGCCCAGGTACTTCCTGCTTCTTGGAAAGTAGGTGGAGTTTTTGTTATTTAGTCTTTGATGCCTGTCCAAAGTCACTTGATTTTGTTGGTGTGGAGTAGCTTGCTCAAATCCTCAGGTAATTTCTTTCCTTAAATATAAAGAATAAATAAAAATTGCATAGTCTAAAACTTTGAGCCCAAGAACTGCCTACCCTTATTTCACTACAGTGACCTTGTTTGAGCTCCAGGAAAGGCCTGCTGGCCAATCTCAGCCATTTTCCCTTTGTTTTCTTGCAGGCTCTGATACTTCATCAGCTTGGGCGCTTTAGCTTGGCAGAGAAGATTCTCAGAGACGCTGTCCAGGTGAACTCCACAGCCCATGAGGTCTGGAACAGCCTGGGAGAGGTGCTGCAGGCTCAAGGCAATGATGATGCCGCAACCGAATGCTTCCTGACGGCACTGGAGCTGGAAGCCAGCAGTCCCGTGGTCCCTTTTACCATCATTCCCAGAGTCCTGTGAGAGGGCATCTCCATCAACAGATTTTTGGTCTTGACTTCTGGGCGAACAAAGCCAGTGTATGAGACTGCCTGGTAACTGGTTAGTTTGAGAAACTTTAGAGCTACAGGTAACAAACTCCACTCTTTTGCCGGAAAGTGGCCAAAGCAGGGAGGTGCCACCACATGTTAATGTCAGACTGAGAGGACAGAGGGGTGAGCCAGAGCCAAATCACTCATATCGCCTGCAGTTTTGCCCTGGTAGTTTTAAAACATCATTATATTGTTCATGGATGATGTGCCATATTTTGTTAGTGAAACATGAGTGTTACATAAAATTATAATGGAATCAACTACCAATTGTAGAATAAGTTAAGATTCAGTGGCAGAGCAGACTATTTTTAACAAGGCTGTTAATAAAACTGTTCTCTTCCTGCCTCTCAACCTCTTTTGGCCCAAAGTCAAAATGTGAATTTTCTGTTTCCATCTCTATTTTAGTCCAGGCCAGAAAATCAGTTGAGTTCTTGTTTTTAGTTGTTAATAACTGTGATGTGTGGCTAACTGTTATCTAGAGCAAAGGCTGAGTACAAGAATATTTATATTTTACCAATGTATGCCTGTTACAAAAAATATATTAGTTATTTAAGTTTAACTTTTTTATGTGAATTCAGAGTTTATTTATCAATGGAAATATGTAAAAAGAAGCCTCAAATGGAATATTTACCGACATTCCTTATACATGAACCCACACTTGGCTAAATGGGAAGATTATGTTAATAATAAAATGATTTTTAAATGGAACCTTTCCTGTGTCCTGGTTAAGAATCTGGGGGAAATAGATGTCTTGTGAACACATTTTTATGAGGTGGCTGTCTGGTCTTGAAGATGAGCAACACCAAAATTAAATATTCTGAGGCCAGTTTAGAGAAAAGAACCTCCAACACTCTTTGCCAATGGTACTGTTATCTTAGATTTTGGGTTTCCTTAAATCTTCACAACTCCTTTTTAATTCCTTCCACTCCAGCTCTTGATGAAGCCAGATTACACTGCCTCTACATAGTACGTACATCTTGGTAGTGCTTGGGAAAAGCATCTTAAATATTTATACAGTACTCTTTGGGTTTTTTTTTTACTATCTTCATAGTCCTTTCTCAGCATCTCCTGCACTTATTGTCCCTTGAAAGAAAAGTTGGCTGGTTCAGTAGACAGATACTTGCTAGAGATTCTCTGGGATGTGTGACAAGAGTCATTGTTGCAGTGACTATTCAGGGTGCGAGAGCTGGGGTGGTCATGTCTGCTCACTTACAGCCTTGGGTGCATTTGGAGCCTGGGAAGAGTTCCAGGTTCCCCATTAGACTGGGTGCTCCTTGATACTTGGCTGATTTGTCACAAGAAGTGGTTTTAAAGTGCTTAGCACAGGATAGCAGATGATTCAGAAAAATAACAGCAAATGTTGTTCTTTGTCCCTCACCACAGCTTATGTACTTCAAACACGTGGAGGATCCTCACTGTGGGGCCCCAGTGAGCATCTTCAAATGGCAGAAGACTTAAACCTGGGGAGCTCTTCAGTTTTCCCCCTGGCATTTCAAATGCCTGTTAGGCTGACGATACTTTGAAATTGTATCTACTTGGTATTTGGACCATATGTTCTCTGTAAAATGGACCAAAACCCTGTAATAGGTAGTGTTTTTAAATCTATTTTAAAGGCAGTAGAAATTGTGTCATCTTGCTCACTGCGAAAAACATCAGTTTTGTTTCCCCATTTAAAGTCCCTGTTTGGCATTTTTTTCTTCCTACTGTCCTTGGCTTTCTTTTACTCTTTTCTATTTGCCAACTGTTCCCTTTTCTAGTCCCAGTTCATAATTTGTGTTCTGGCCCTGCTGTTTTTTGGCACCCATTATATGATACCAAAAAATAGTGCAAAACCTTTATTTGTTTAATTCAGTTCCTCCTGAGCACTTTTCCTGTCCCAGTTCCATTAGTTAACTTGTGATACCTTTCACATGAGTGCTCCTTCACAGTATTGACTCACCTTTTACTATAATATCAAAGCTTTTCTATCAAGGCAATTTGCACCTAGATCTGAGGCAGGTGGTTTTTCTCAACAGAGCTTCAGACAAAAGTAGAGGATAGGAGAATTCTGTAACAGAATTCAGTTCTGATTCTTCTCATTCCATTTCAAGTCCTGGCCTCTTTTGATAAACTCCCAATGTGGAAAGGTTAGCAATCTAATTGTGTCATGTCTTTTATTAGTGGAGAAGTTGTCGCTGGTGTTGTGCATATCAGGTGAACCTGAATATCTGTTTCCTTTTTCTTGCGCAGGAATCAGTTTCAATGTAAATCCACAAGCTTCTACCTCTTGGGAATAGCCTCAGCTACCTATTTTTAAAAATGGATTATCTCTGTAAGGCTGTACATTTAGGAATATTCAGGCAGAAGTGGAAATCCTTGCAGCATATGAATTAAACAACATTGCTTGTTTAAACATAGTTTTCAAGTTAAAACAACAAGTTCCTAGGTTTTGCAGCTGCATTCTTTTTTCTTTTTTTAAAATCGAGTAAGAAGGCCAAGATATTTTTGTATCTGTTTTAGTTGCTATACAGAGAGATCTGCCTTTTGCAATCTGCTCTCAGACCACCACAGCTTTTCAGTCACTGGAGTGAAAGAAACAATTCCCATGTGCACAGCCAGTCCCCAGGGAAGTGTTCCCTTGGTGCCTGTGGGTTGGTGTCATCCTCATGAGAGGCTGCTCCTGGACTTTGTGGCTGGCAAAATCTCCATGTGGTCACACAATCTGTGTGTGCTCTTGCTCCCCCAGCCTGTGGCAGGAATAAGAGCTGTTCAAATGATCAGTGAGGAAAGTCAGGGGCTGAAAACCATGCCAACCCCTTGCTCCCTTGTCTCCAGGTTTTACTAACCTTTGGGTGGGAGCCAAGTAAAATGGTTATTAAAGTGCATTGTCAAGCACTTGTATCAATGTAGGGACAAGTTGCACAAGCCTGAGATCTCCAGCCTTTCAACAGGGATTACATGCACTTCTCTTAAATTCCAGTCTTAAAGATGGGAATAGCAGGTTTCAGAGGAGACTCCCCTTACTCTGCAGTGTGCCTGTGCTACTCAACATGATTAACATTCGGTTTACTACGCATATGCTAAAGTGCAGCAGCAATCTCTGTTGCACTTGATAAAAGGTCTGACTCTGCAGTGCCTCCAATAAAAAAATCTATCATTTAAGTAATTGGTGAAAGTTCATCTCTAATTTTGGTGCAGATAACAATTTTTACTCCATGATTTATTTAATTTCTACTTCTGTTTTTATGATTGATAGAGAATCAGAGGAACAAGAGAAACAATCCAAGCAGAACTAATCCAATTGTATCTTTGAAAACTTTTGTCATTCATTATATGCATTTTAAACATCAAAGCTATTTTTAAAATTGTTTTAATTTTCCTTGAAAATCTGTTTTTTCCTGGGTAGACTATTCTACTCTGGAATGATAGCAGAAACTTGGATATAATGGAGTTCCAGATTTACCTTGCTAATTTTTTGTTTACTCAGTTGTCACTTGTAATGATATTTTTCTCACAATCATCCCTTCTCTCCTCTAGCATCATGTTAAAAAGCTTATATGCTAAAATAAGCTTTGAGTAAGGACACTTCTCCAGCATTTAATCTATTTAACCTCATCACTTCCAAACTACCTTTTCTGATCTCACTGATGGGCTGTGCTGGACTGTATTACACTTCCACATGCATCCATATTATCACAAAGACTAGCTGGTTGTCATTGCTGACTGTGTGAAATTTGCTGGGAATCTCTCAGACTTGCAAAGCCAGCAAGTGGGCTCAAAGAAATGGGACAATGAAGTTAAACCTAAGGAAAATCAGAAAGCTTTTTTGGAATGAGGAATGTGTGTGGGGTGAGTGTTGGTCAGAGTTTGCTCTAACCCACTGCAGGGACACATGATACTGTTTGTCACCACCTTGGTCACTCGGCCTTTCCAGTTCTCAGTTTAAAGCACCTTTTTAGTCCAGGTGTGTTGTCTCTCCAGTTACTATTTCAGAGAGAGAAAACTGTAGCTGTTAATTTGAAAGGATGGAACTGTTTCTGTCTGGGACAGACAAGCACCAGGCGTCACCGCCCTGGCACCACTTCGGACATTCCCAGAGTGCAGCAGCTGCCAGCTGTGCTCTTTTGAATGTGTCCCTAAAGCACTGCAGGAACACCCAGCAAAGCTCCCAAAGGCAGGAGAGAGAGGACTTTGGCTTTTCTAAATATGCCTTCACTTAGAAAACTTCCTTGGAGGGACTGAGTGTAAAAGCCTATTTTAGACATAAAGGGGTTGATGAAATGTGTCATTGCTGTGCTGAATTCTTTTTCTTTGTGTCCTTACATAAGGCAGGGATCTCTGCAGGAGAGATGACCCTTGTCTGCTTTATCCAGGTATAAGTCTCTACAGCCTTGGTGGGAGTAGCATGACTGGCCCTTGGCTCCCTTTCTGCCCCTAGCATTGCCTCACCAAGGATGTGCTGCTCTTCAGTATGAAATTACTGAAGGCACACTCTATCTGGCTTGAAAAAATTAATAGATTATTAAATAAGGTAATTTATTAGTTATTACCACAGTGACATGGCATTAAAAGCTTGCAGGATTAGTAGTTTTCTGTTTGTTTATGTAGCTGAGCCCCCTCCTCTGTGAGGACAGTAAAGCTGGAAGATCCTCTGGTGGGTACAGCTGAGGAATAAACACCTGGGCATGTGGGCCCCTGGGATGGCTCCCAAAGAGAAATATGGAGCTGCTTACCAATTTTTAAGTGAATGCTTTTTCTACATGAGCATGCACATGCTCACAGTTACAGAGAGCCATGCCACAGGTGCATCTCACACCTGTGGCAGAGTTTAGAGAGGAAGTTCCTGTACAAGTTCACTTTAATTCCTGTAAAGCTGTCTCCTCTATAAACAACAGATAGTTGGTTGTGTCAGAAAAGGAAATTCTGGCCCCAGTTTTCATTTCCAGTGTATACCAGATGTATATCAAATGACAAGCCTGAGACATTATTATTAGTGCAGGCTTTCCTAAGATTGTTGTTTTCCAAACAGCACCAACTACTAATGTAGGACTGGAGGGGGCAACAGAGGCCACAAAACATGCCAAGTTACTTTCCTTTTGACTGTCTTGCACAAATAGCTCTTTATGGGAAGCAAAACAGCAATCTTCTGACTGAAAAGTTATTTTTTTAGGGTCCCTTAAGAAAATGGATTTTTGTCTTTCTACTTTTTAATACTGTGATATTTTAGAATAGTTAACTCCTGTGAGCTGGAATGAGAATCCTGCAAGCTTCAGGGCAGGTTCTGTGGCCAAAGGACCCAGCAGGTGCCTTCATTGACACAGGACCTACACGCTCTTAGGCTAAAATCACTTCTTCCCAGATATATCCTTCAGGATTAAGTCCTGCTGATCCCATTGCCCCGCTTCTGCACTGGCTGCCTGCGCTGGTGGCCAGCCTGCAGGAAGCCCCGGGTGCTCCTGGTCCCCGCCCTGCCTCGCCTCACAGGGGTGCATGGGCTGGCAGCACCACTGGCTTGGAAGCAATTGTTTCATGGTGTGTGCTCAGTCTGCCACACTGCATCTGGGAGATTAAAAACAAAAGGTAAAAGAAGTAGGCACGAGCTCCTCTGGCTTATGAAAGGCCCCCAAGAGGGCCCACCAGCAGATGCAAATAAACCTTTGTACAGCTTCCATCTTGTGCTCGTCAGAGAACTCTGGCATGCTCTTCATCATTTTAAATTAGAGGCTTCACATGGAGGACCACATACAGCAAGGCTGAGCTTCAGCAGTAGCAAGGGTTAATCGAAACATGTTTTGGATGCCAGGTTATGGTGCAACTTCATCTCATGCCTGACCCAAACCAAGCAGCAGCTGTTGAACAGGAAACCTCGTCCCTATGTTTGCTTTGCTCCTGTTATGTCTGGTTAGCGTGAGGCGAGCCAGACCAGCCCATCATGCTCATGGCCTTTGCTTTTGGGGGTGTTTTTTCACTGCAGAGGAGGCAGTGGAAGTGGGGAGGCGATGTGAGCCCATTTCAGAAATAGATAGCAGTTAGGTGGGTTGGATTATGCCTATTGAGAACCTGCACTATTGTTGCCCTCACCATGTTCATCAAAACAAAGGCTCAAATGGGTGGCATTTGACCCAGCTGGGTCTCAACCACATGGAAAGTAGTTTTCCCATCCTGGCCACCGAGCACCAGACTTGCTCTAAGAAACACAATAGAAAAGAGCATGGGAGGTTTCTGTTCCCAGCAGAGATGCCTTTGCTGTGAGTAGTAGCCTGATGTATTATGCTAATGATGTCTCTTGTTACATTACAGTTTGAAAAATAGAGACTGAGTGATATTAGAGATGCTCAGGAAAGTTAAAATGCATTCATTACAACTGTGATGCTAATAATCTGTATGATAAAAATATACTACATGCTTATGTGAATGTTTCTTGTTCAGAAATAATGTGGACTTTGCTCACTGTAGCTTACAAGTGCTCTATGAGAATTTGTAAATTGGTATCTAACGGTAGCCCAGACTCATAGCTCCCAGCCTTGCCAGAAGGGCCAGAGAGAAGGAGGCACAGATCATATAGGTCACAACTGAGAGGACACAAAACAACTCTCATGGCCAACATACCTCACAGTGTATCAGCCTCACCCTGTGTTTCTTATCTAGGATTTTTATCAGACCTTGATTCCCTCTCTGGATTTGAATGGGAAGTGATGCTGTTGCGCAACTATTTCCTTTCCTGGCCCCAAAATGGACTTAAGTCGTAATTCTTGGCCATTATCACTACCAAACATTCAGTGCTGTGTATAGTGGGTTGCAGTTTTTAAATCATTCTCTTGCCATAGGCCCAAATTAGGCCAATGTTAACACAGGGCTCTGGCACACAGAGCAGGGACTGTCCCATCAGTCTGGCTGTGCTTGTGAGACAGCTCTGTCAGCATCCAGCCTTCACAGACATTTCTAAATAGGATTTTCACTGGGAGTGATATTCTGTGATACTGGTGATTCAGCCTTAGCTACATTTTACTTCCCAGTATGCTGATATTGATGCTCTTCTCATGTTCTGATGCTTCAGCCTCCTTTCTGTGCAAAGCCCACTGTGGATCACTGACAAGAGCTGCCTCCATCCTGCTCTCTGCCCTCAATTTCCCATTTCACTGGGACATGCTGAACAATACGCTCCAATGGCTTTTGTGTCCTGATTCCTAGAAAAAAGCATCCTCTCGAGAGCAGCTCACTCGGCCTGAGACGCTCAGGCACAGCGACAGCTGCAGCCTACATGAAGCAGGGGTGGTATAAATAGCTTGCAAGAAGAGAGGCAGGAAAAATTACATGGTATGGCACTATGGCTAGAGCTGCAGTATTCAGGTTCAGCCTGGTTTTGCAATAAGCTTTGCTTGAGCCAGCATCAGAGGTATAGTTGGGGGGACCTAAAATTTCCAGTTTTCCTCATCTGGTAAAATTAATGTTTTTAGGCAGTTTGCAGAAATTGCAGTACCAGTGACTGTGAATGTTTGAGCTTTATCTTAGTGACTGACTTAGAAAAAAAGCCTATGCATTCTGCAAGTCAGGATCCCTGGGCTTGCCCAGCTTCACCCATTAGGCTCTGGCAAAGGCCTTACTCCATATGCCATGCAGCTTTTGGGAACCCTTCTTCCTTTTTTCAGGAAAGCTTCAGCAGGGGGGGTGTTTTCTCCCCAGCTCCCCTCCTTACACTGCTGATTGAGTGCCTGTCTTTGTGCTGAGGGAGCTCTAAGTCCAAACACTCCCAGGCCAGATGAGACAAGACACAATCTGAACTATTTTATCGACTGGGTGGAGGCTGTAATTTCTGGGATGTTGTAGATTAACTGGCATGACCTGGGCACATTTGCACACTGAGCCTGAAGGGACTGCAGCAAGACAGTGGGTGAAGTTTTTGGGGCAGGAACCAAGTGTCTTAACAGACCCAATGTGAGCATCTCCAGCTGTATGTTGCTTGGTTTATAGGACACACAAACTCCCCTACTGACCAGGAGATGCTCAATGATTTTTAGTAATTCAAGCCCGATAACCCCCTGGAAGTAGAGATTGCATTCATAAATAGTTACCTACATTTGCTGGGTTTTCCTGGTGGATTCAGATAGGTGCACTGATGCCTGCAGATTACCATCCAGAAAAGATGAAAATTTGTTAACTAAACCCTAAACCTTGGGCAGGGAGTGGAAGTGTCACTGAATTTCACCCTTTGCATGAAACAAATCCACAGGCTGACAGACTTGAGAGGTTTCATGAGTTAATATTTGGATGTGAACAATAGTAACCCTCATCCATGACCTCAGCATGGAAATAACAGCAAATGCTTGGCTGAAGCCTCCCTAGTGCCCTCAAAGGGAGGTACCTGCCAGGCTGAGCTGCCTCACTCACCATGACCAGCTCACTGCTCCACAGCCAGAGGCAGACAAGCTGGTGAAGGGCTGCAAGCCACTGGTAGCCACAGCTGGTGACAACTTGTGCCTGTCACTGCTCTGCACAGATCACTGTGTCAGAGAGACACAGCTTTTGCAGCCAAAACTATGCTGAGACCATCCCTTAGCAACAAAGCTCTCACATTGCTTTTACTGCTGCAGTGGCTGGAGATTGGGCACCTTCTCTACTGCCAGAGCTGCAAAGTGATGCACAGCAAAGCTGTCCCACAGAGGGTACCTGCAGCAAGGCACTGTACCAGGAATGCTGCTTACTGTGAGCTGACCCTGCTGTTGTGGCTTTTCTGGGTGTCACATACACTTATCCTTGCACAATGTTCTACAAGACACATCTATGCCCTTCTCAGCTGGCATGGCCTGGCTGCTGGCTGACTGCTTCCTTGAAAATACAAGCTTGATAATCTTAAGAAGCACAATAAATAGCATCCTGCAGAAACCAGTGTGACACAGCAAAGCCCATCCACTAACTAGACCCGAGGAATTAAATACCCATGAATGAATATAATCTCAGGAGAGCATAAGGAGCTCAGCTATTGCCTAGGTCTTAGCTGAAAGCCCCAGCAACACTGGAAAACTGTGTGAAGGACATGTTATGATGTTCCAGTAACTGTCTTCTGATAGTTTCAGATGTGCTCAAGTCTGGAGCAGCCTGAAAGAATACCACCACAATGATTCCAGTTATTACATGGCATGGCACTATGGCCAGAGCTCCTGAGAGAAGCAGGACTGAGAAAGTCTTCACCCATGAGATGCCACCAGGATCTAGATTTATATACTGACAACATACATGCTTCAGGTTGCTTAGCACCATTTACTCCAACATCATACACCTCCACCACATGGTGAAACACAAGCCAAAAAGCCTGAGGAAATTTTTAATATGACAAATACGGTACTTCAACTCTATCAACTGTTCCTTGCACACACACAAAGTCCTGTTTCACTGCTATCAACAGAGCACTTAGGCCTTTAAAAGCTCTGTATTTACAGTTTTCATGGCCCTAACTAGAAGCTTTATAGGATAAGATGGAAGACACTAACAAGCACCTTTGACCACATTTGTATATCCAGGGACAACTACCTGAGGGAGCTAATGTACACTATCCAGGCTAATATCCCCATGTGCTTGCTGCCTGTGGATAGAGGATTACCTGGAATCAATGAACAAGGAGCATGCAAGAAGTGAATTAAGCCACCTTCTAGAAAAAAAGCTTAAATTTCATTAGCCCTGTTGGGTGCAAGCATGCCACACCTGGCACACTGTAAACTCTCCATCTAGCTTGGTAGTGAAAAGTGTCTCTGAGTGGAGATCAGAGCAATCAGCCTGCCTAATAAATGGAGTGAGATCCCATAGGCCTGCAAGGGAGATTCCCACTGGCACAGCATGTGCTGAGGTGCATTACCATCACTGCCCAGCATTTCAAGCAGCTTCCTGCAATGGCTGTCATTACAGGTGGCCCTCAACAGCATGTTGCCCTCTCTGCTGACAGCTGAGTATCTGAAGTAACGAAATGCAGAACATCTGCCAAAGGAGCAAGCCCTCCTGAATAAATAAGCATCCACCTGGGATATGAGCTTGGGCCCCTTGACTGGCTGGGATCAGCTAGGGGACCAGCAAGGGTGCACAGGAGCATCCACACCTCACTTTGCAGGAAGGAAGGAAGGAAGGAAGGTGTAGTGGTTTCCATCAGCCTAGGCTAGAAAACAGTTCCTCCTGCACATCATGGAAAACTCACAGGTATTGGCAGACATGCTGCTGGAAGCAGCCTCTGCATTCCCTCACATGCAGATGCCATGCACTTCTGTCTCACTGGAGGATGGGAGTAACAGAAGAACAAGCACCCCATATCCAAGGTCTGTGTGAAGAGCCGAGCAACTCCTTCTCCCCTCACAGGTGACTAGCAGCAGCCCTTATGCACACAATGAAGGTGTTTCAGGAGAGTACGGGCAGGATCAGCAGAGATAAAGCTGCCCCTTTTTCAGCCTGTCTACTCTTGAAGTTGGGAGTTCTCTTGCTGGGAGAGACCTCGGGGTACTGCACCCCTTTTGTCCATTGTGGGGCAGCACCACCTTTTCCTTGCTGAAATAATGCAGCAGGGTCCTCTGAGCAACAAGCTCTGCAGACCTTTCAAGGGAAATCGTCCTTCCCACAGGTTTGCATCTTCCTTTGCAGAATTCATTGATCAGGCTATGGTTCAGATCATGGCTGTGGCTGGTGGGAATGCTCACTGCCAGGGAGAGGAGCTCGCTCGCTGAATTTTAATCGCATTCTGGCTGCCAGTGCCATGGCCAGGAAAATACTTGTTTATGTGGTTAGAAACAAAATGTGTTACATATATATGGTCTCATCAGCAATTAGTACCTGAGTATTGCAGACAATAACCTCCTGGATGAACACAGCACAAATCTCTTGGTTATGATCTCCTGGAGTGCCTTTACCTCTAGGACCCTGATGTTCCCAGAGCTTGAAGGAGGAAAAGGCACCTCAGCCTGGTTCTCGATGTACTGGGGAGCTTACAAGCCCTTAGCAGTAAATGGAGCTGTGAGGAAGAGGGAGCCTGTGTGCACCAGGAATAGCTGTGTTTGGTGAGGGAGAGTTTTGTGTATTCATCATGAACAACTCAGTGGGAGTTTGCTCAGCAAGCCACAGTGGTTCACAGAAAAGCAAAGCTGAGTTCTTTGTGCAGTAAGTCAGAGAAAAGGGACTCAAGACAGCCACAAGCTGGGGTTAAATCACTGTTCCACTTCAAGCCAGACCTCGAATGAAGGTGGGAGCTCAGTGAAAGCTTCAGGGTTGCTCTCTGGGAAGTTGAGACTGCAGCTCTTTGATGAATGAGGCCAGAGAACAGACTGGTGCTTAATGGGGTCAGGAAAGGAGCTGGTTTTGGGCAATATTTTTACACGGCTGCCTGTAAAACAGGCAAACCATCAGTGACCAGACTCCACCAGTTCTGTGGGGATCTTTGCAAAGCATGCAGTGCAACCTCCCACTTATGGGATAGTTTGTAAATACAAAACACCTATACAGCTGTGGCCCAATTCAATAATTTCTGAGAGCTACACAACCTGTGACCCCATCTGCAGAACCACATGTGTTGGGTCTCTGTCCTGCTCTCTGTGTCTCTCTAACATTAGGGAGCTTTTACTAGACAAGTCTTTAATGTATTAATTATGATTAATCTTTAATCTAAAACCAACCTCCTTTAAAGACCCTGCCTGTTTAAATATCTTGTGCAGCTCATCATCTCTTACAAGAGATGTAGTACATTTGGGTTTTTCTACTGCAAGAACTGGCAATACACTCTGCTTCCTAAATCTTCCAAAATAAGTTGCATGCATTCCAGATAACTTGCAGAAAAGCTAAAAACAGGAAAAAATGAACCTCTGAATTTAATTTTTTTGCTTTTCGTTTTTCTTCTTGGATGTGCTCCCTGTTTTGAGCAGTTGTACTTCCCGTTAGATCAGGCACTAGACAATAGTTTTCCAAGAGCCTGGAGATTAGAGGAACTCATAAAACAATTCCACATCCAGCAGCACAGAACTGCTGGCACTCATTGAAGGGTCTGCCCTGGAAGTGGCCTGGGTTGTCTCTCTCCTGTCTGCCTTCTTTACACTGATATTTCTCTTCCAAAAAAATCTTCCAAGCTGTCTGCTCTTATCTGCTCCTGCTACTTACTGAGCCTCCCTAGTTTTCTCAGGCTGTGCATCCCTCAGTGTCTTGCTCCCACTCACTGCTGAGATTAATGCTGCATGACATTCCAGAGCTATCACATTCTGCTACTTGGAGCTCATTTCATTCTTTCTCAAATTCAAATTTAACTTAAAATTAAAAATCCCCACACAATTGAAAGCCTGTGTATCTAAGTGGATACACAGATCCAGGAGCAAGTAGTTGCAGGGGGTGATGAAGGGAAGGCCATGTCAGATAAAATGTGTGATCTTTTTGATGTGAAGAAGGTTCTTCAATTTATTTAGGTGTAGGTATGCATCTTGTGTGAGTCAACACTCCCTAGCATGCAGTAGCATCCTGGCACGCAGGAGCTTTGGATTGGCCTCTGCAGATTTCCTGACCAGGTCAGCCACAGGGCAGGGACTACATCAGCGCAGGGTCTGAAGGGTGTTAGGAGGCGGATTGAAGGAGCTCCGTGGATTTTATGTTGGCAATGAGCGATCAGCGGAGGGCAAGCCTGGCTGCAGGACAGTGGTACTGTGATTCACCCCCTCGGGCTGGGAGCCAGCTAGGAAACAGTCAGGAAATCAGATTTTCACACTTCTCAGGACACAGGCAGGAGGTGGGTGAGAAACTGGGCAAATCTCAGCAGTACAGAGTCAACTGCAAAGTCTCTTGACCCATCTGTCTCTAGCACTGGCAGAGCCAAGCTGGAAAATGGGCACCCTGCTCATGTCTGTTTGCAAAGGGGCTGGATTTGCCCTTCCTGTGCCCCACAAATGAACTGGAGGATGCAGCTCCCTCTGCCCAAGCCAAGGGCCAGCTTCAGAGCACAGCAGCTGGTTTCACCACATGTGGATAGAGGAGGCATTTTCTACCTACACTTGCACTTCCCTTTGAAACTGATTTTTCTCTGCCTTTCAGTGGAATAAATGCCATGAAGCACTACAGTGGTAGTTAAAAATATGCTACATCACAGTAATGGTGACTAACTCCAGTGTTTTGAACTGGGGGAGCTGAGTTCCCTGAAAGAGTAAATGAGGTGGCCTGCTGCTATTGAAAATTCCTACATCAGCCCGCTCGGGTGCACGGCAGACAGGTCTCCTGACCTACAGAGAAAATGCAGATTTATGTGGTGCAGAATGATGTTTTTCTTCCTAGGAAGAGCAGTCTCTGTGAGCTGAAGCTGATGAAATCTGCTCTGCTTCACACCTTTTTTAGGCTGTACTTGCCTGGACAAAGCCTCACTCCTGTGCCTTTCTGGAAAAGGAATCAGCCACCTTTTTCCTGCATGCATTGAACTCAGCTGCCAGCTGCTTTCAGTTTGTTGCAATAAACTCTGGCTGGAGTAAAGTCCAACAACAATGAGGTCAAAAAGGAGAAAAGCATTCCACGCCTTGAAGAGAGCTGGGATGTTTGCCAAGATCAAGCATAGTTTTTTCTCTAGCCAGTCAAGGGGCACAGAAGGTTTTCCAGATGCTTTTGTCCAGTTCAGAGTAGTCTGGCCAAAAGCTAAATTCTGGAAGAATTCACTCTGGGCTGAATTTGGACATTATTTTTAGACAAACATCCTTCTTTACAAGGAGAAAAACACCGTACAATCTATGTTCAGGTACCCACAAATACAGTGCTTTGAGACATGCAGCATGAGCAGCCCCAGCACTGATTCTCCTTCATGCTGTAATACACTCATGGTGCCTTTCATAGACTTGATGGTGTCCAAGCCATTCCAGGGTACAGAAGCATCAATGTCCTGTCAGGGGGTTCATTCCACAGCATTCCTTCCGCAATCCTGGCTATTGCAGGAGGTCTTTTCTGTGCTGCCAGGGCTTTGGGTTAAGGGAAGGCAGAAGCAAGCAGCTTGCCTTGCCCTTTGCTGTCATGGTTCAGATGCCCAGCCTGGACCATTGGCTCCAGGTTTCTCTGCAGAAACAACCTCCTGCTTGTTATGGTGAGCATTTTTACAGTAAGGCCCCACCACTCATTACATACTGCAGTAATTTCTGCTGCATGCTTCTGATTAACTTCTCTATAGTGGTGATAACAATGAATGGCTCATAGAAACAGTAAGAGGAAACTAGAAACATTTCTCAGTTTTCTGGGTCATGTCACATCATCCTAATAGTCTATGAACCCAGGACATCATGCTGGCCAAGGATTTGCAGCAATACAACAACACATCCTGGCAGTGATCCTGCCCCATTTCCACCTGCATCCACAAATTCGGTCCTTCTTCCTCCCTGCTGCCCGCAGTGCCCTGCTCAAGACACTGTTAGGAAAATCATCTGCTGGCTGACAGCACTGCCTGGCTGCCCAAGGCTGCCCTGAAAGACTGGTGTGTTAGGCCATCTCAGTGTCATTTGGCAAAATAATGAGGTCTCCTCAGAAATGCATTCCAAAAGATTACCTGAGCTCGCAGATGAGCTGCCCTCTGGTCACAAATCCTGCTTAGACAAAATTGGGCACAACAGCAGCAAGAAGGGATATTTCTGATTAAAATTACAGTAAAACCTGGTCTGAGAAGTCTGTCTTTTACACCTTTTCTAGATACTAGCTTGCTAATTGCTTAGTGATTATAGAAGATCCTATCACATGTAGACAACATAGAGAATGACAAACTTTTTGTAATCCCCTTGCAGAGATATCCAGCTGCCAGAGGCAGAGTAGCCATTGCCAGCACTCAGTGATGCTCAGTGGCAGCTTTCTGTGCCCATTGTTCTGAAACACAGCGTCCCACCTGATAGATCAGAACACACAGAAATTAAAAAAAAGAGGTTTCTGAAGAAGGACTGTAAGTGTCCCCTGTTTTTTTTGCCCAAAACCTGGGTTACACCCAATCCTTCAGAATGCAAAAGAAATGTAGTTTATAATAATTTTAATTTTCCTTCAAAATCAGAATTTAGAGTCTTCTTTCCTAACAATACATTCACCACACATATAGAAATTTGCAGACAATAATGCTGTTTCTACTTTTCTTTAACAATTCAATAGAATAATAGAAAGGTTTAGCTAGGAGGAGAGTTGACATCTCCATGTAAAAGCTGTCAACAGTGAAAATAAAAATGAATCCAGCAAACAGCACAACTAAACAAACCCACACTTCCTCCCTTGCAGTGGGCTGAGTTGCTTGGCTGTGCTGACACTTGTGCAGCAGTGCCTCTGTGCAGGCAAACTGTTGTGAGCAGCCACAACAAGACCAGAGGATGTGCTGCAGCAAGGGGCTGCCAGCATCTGCCCAGAACCACCCCATTTTCCACAGCTCTCTTTTCTCTCTGCTGTGCCTGAGAGGCTGGAGCAGCAGTGGAGCTCAGCACGTGTGGGGCTCAGCAGGGCAGGGGGCACAAAGCCACCTATAACTAAGAACAAAGATCTGCAACTGATGTTAGCAAATCTCCCTGCTAGCCTTGGATAAGTGTGTCCTCCAAACACAAGAAGGAAAATCCAGTTTTGTTCCCTTCCCACATTGGTTTAGAGAACCAGTGGTGCTTCAGTGTGTAAAAAATTAAAATGTTTTAAATTATTATATATATATAAAAAATTCAGTCAGCGGCACTGCCACATTCAAGGCAATGAAGACACGTGTTTACAAAGTGGGGTGTGCAGGTGTCCTCTAAATCAACAAGAAAGCTCCACTTTCTATCTTTCCACCCCACCTTGACTGGGTAGTGCAGGTCCAGCTTTGTTGCCGTGGCAGCTAAGCCATTTCTCCTCATTCAGGGTCTCTCCTTAGCCAGACACAACATCCAAGCTGCAAGGACCTCTCTCCGCTGGCTCAGTGGCAGTCACCACTGCAAACTGCCTTGGCACAGCTCCTGGCCTCTCCCTGGTGACACATGTGGAGTCACATCCTCCCTAACCTTCCAGCCTGAGTTAACGCCGTGGAGTTTCCTTCCTCCGCGTGCTGAAGAGAGGAAGCGCTGCCCCCAGTGCTGTTTATGAAGCACGTGTGCATCCAGCGGCGCTAGGATGAGTGTATCCTCAGCCTTTTCCTCCTTGCCAACCTAGAATTAGCCCATCTCTTTGCCACAAACCTCTGTGGTGTCACTTATAGGAACAGGCCTGAACTTTTCCCATTTGCAAAATGGAATTAAATTATAGTTCCCTGTGCTATGCATCAATATATCAAGCAGTAAACACTCAACTTACAGCAAACCCAATAATAATTAAAGGTGGTCAAGTGGCCATTGCTCAGGCATGGTGGCCCAGTAGGAAGAGGTGCTAATGGCAGGGCAGAGCTGCAGACAGCTCCACTCCACCCTCTGGGCCCTCAGCCCAGCCTCCCAGGGCTGGGGGCACTTTAGTTCTCTCCTCTCCAGGAGCCATGACATACAGAGTGAGGGGTGGGAGGCTGAGTACCCAGGATTTCACAAGAAGTCTTAGTGATACCCTGTAGCTTCACCAAAAGATGCAGCTAGTGGGGTTTGGGAGAGGCCATTTTAGGGACTGCTTCTCAGGTTCCCAAGGGAGCTGGGGCAAGTTTCAGTCCCCAGGGGCAGCTCAGTGACAGAAAGACTGGAGGAGACGATTACTGAACTCTTCTGGAAAGAGGAAGGAAGGAAGTGGGAGTGCAACTTCCTACTCAGGACAGAGAGACTTGACCCCTGTTCAATTTTCCTGTGACTCAAATGGTATTTCTTAAAGCAGCCCTCCTTCCAATGACTTAAAAATAGCAACTACTGAAGCAGAGGAGACTGCTGACTAATGCTGTACTAGAAGATATATCTTTCTCTGGAGAATAAGTTGGTACAAGTACCAGTTTTTGGATGAGCTAAGCAGGACTGCCAGGGTTAGCCTGTGACAGCTGACCTAGTGTTTCCATGCAGACTATCTTCTAAAATATAGAAAAGGTGACTAAACAGGTCAATTTCAATCAAGCAACTTCAGTAACAACTGTATTACAATCCACATAAATGACATTTCTAAAAGATCTACATTTTTAGTAGCAAAAATGTATGGAGTTCTCAGATGAAAAGGACATGAAAACTACCACTAGAGACCATAGGCCTTCCTCAAATCAACTCCAACTGAACATGGGCACAGCATTTGGAAAAACACCTTATTGTGTGCCCAGTGACCACAGCCTTTGGCAAATTGTGGCAAGGAGAGGTTCCCCTGACTGTGAAAAACCTGGACTTTATTTCCAGGCTGAATTTGTTGAGATGGACCTTCCCTGCTTTTGCTGTTCCTGTGCTTTCACCTGCCAGACTGAGGAGCCCTACAATGACGTGTTCCAGATGGGAGCACCTGTGAGAGAAACCTGATTTAAGTAGAGGGAAAGCTCCCAGAGTGGGCCAGGGCTTCCACCACATTCGCCAAGCAGATATTTCCTGTTGTGCTCATCCTACCAAGCAGTCTTAGATGCACTGCATCACTAAGCAAATATCATCCTTTTCCACCAGGTTCCAACTTTTATATTGCCTGCAGATGTGGTCAGCACAGGGGTCATGTTGATGCCCTTCAGACTATTGATAAAAGCTGTTAAAGATGTGGGATCAAGGAACAGCCCCTGTAGACAGATGCAAACCCACCAGAAACAGAGACACATACACACACATATGCACACACACACACAAAAGCACACACATGCAGAGCACATGCCACAGTTAATGCAGGAGATGAGGCAAGATTCCTCCTCCTGCAGATGACCCAACTGGAAACAGACCTGCTGGAACCACAATTCCCTAGTTATGATACACAGGAGCTCTGTGAGTCACATTCCAACCCACTGAACATTCTCCACTTTGAATTATGCATCATTTTGGGGATTTTAATCAAAACATTTTGTTTTCTCAAAGAAAATGCCTGTCTCAAAACTAAATTAAAAAACACAAGTATTTTTACCTTTAAGCACATTATCTCAGCAAAGATAGGGACTCCATTTACTTTGACAATGTTTTGTATTTATTAACCCACTCTTCCTTAATTTTTAATAAATAATTCCATTCACCTCTTGTATTACTTTGACTGAACCCAAAAGTCATGAAAGGACATCTCATTTATACATTTTAAGTATTAGTACATCACCTTTCCTCCACTTTTCTGTCATATCCCTATTGCTCCTAGCAACACTGCAAATCAATATCTTTGAGTAATCTCTGCTCAAAAGGCTTTTGAGTGACTTTTACACAAAAAAAGCAAAACATTTCCTTGTTGTCATGCAACATTTGCATCTTCATCTAGCTTTCTCTACAGTCCTTGCCCTGAGTATTTGACTAGTACCAGTGATGTAACTAGTTTTGTCTTTAAAATTGTTTTTTTAAAAAGAAAAACATGCCTTGCTTTTTTGTACTTGGGTCTTGCAGAATCACAGAATCACTTCAGTTGGAAAAGATCCTTAAGGTCATTGAGTCCAACACTTAACCTAACACTACCAAGTCCACCAATAAATCATGTCCCTAAATGCCACACCTACACCTCTTTTAAGTACCTCCAGGGATGGCAATTCTACCACTTTCCTGTGCAGCCTGTTCCAGGGCTTGATGATCCTTTCTGGCAAGAAATTTATCCTAATATCTAATGTAAACTTCCCCTGGCACAGCTTCAGGCCATTTCCTCTTGTTCTATCCCTTGTTACTTGGGAGAAGATTCCGACCCCGACCTGACCACAACCTCCTTTCAGGTAGTAGAGACCAATAAGGTGTTCCCTCAGCTTCCTTTTCTCCAGACTAATAGAATAATAGAAATGGTTCAGACTATTTTCTCTCTTTTGAGTTTCCTTATTTGCCACCATGCTGCAATTACAGGATGCATCTATTTGTCACATTTCAGGTGTTGCAGAAGACTCCTAGGTGCCATCCGCGCATTGGTTTCTTTCCCAAGCAATGCCCAAACAGCACCTCAGAGATCAACAGGAATGGAGATGTCTGCACTGGGATCTTGCCAGGAAAGGAGAAGCCCAGGGTAAGAAAGAGTCTGGCTGAGTCAGCATTCCTCTGTGGAAAAGCATTCTTCTGGTTAAAAAGAAGCAGATCTCCCTAGGGAGAGCAAATTAGCAACCCATATCTGACACTATTTGTCTCTTTCCTGATGGATGAGCCATTTTTTTCTTCTCTTTCAGAGTAATACTTGGCTGTACTTTTCTCTTAATGAGCTTTTGGACCAAAGCCCAAAATGGATCAAAGCCACTGGAGGGAGAGGCAGGGAAACATACAACCCAAATCTTTGCCTTTTCTCTTTTTCTTTACAAACAGAAGTTGCACCTTTCACTATTGAGGTTAATGTCAACAAAGGGATTGGTGCTTTGGTTCTGGAGCAGCGGGTGACCCATCTGCCAGTTCACCACTGATGGACATCAAGCAGGAGGCAGTTGCTGCAACCCCATGGGGAGAGCCCTCCAGAGAGGGCAGAGAGAAGGTGCTCACTGCCAATAGGCAGCCCTTGCCTTTCTAAGCAAATGCATCCCTGCCTGAGCAAACACAGCAGCTCCTGGGGGAAAAACAGAAGGAGGATTAATGGATGATTTTCTACTTCTTGTGTGACACAAGGACTCTAGTCTCAAGGCAGTGAGAAATTGCAGCTGTTGGTAGAGACAGGAGCAAGGCAGGGCAGGCAGGAGATCATGTCACATCTCTCTTCTTCCTTCCCCATGTCCCTGGAGTGCCGTTAGTGAGAGTCTATGACTCTCAACAGACAACTTTGAGATCATTGAGTGGAAAGCACCCCCAATTCCAGGAGCTGCTACTGCTCTGACAGTCCAGTAAGGAGCCTAAAAATGGGAGAAAAATTGTCCTGCATGGTTACAGCCTTCAGGTCTTGGCTGCACTTTTTGAGCCATTTTTCCCCTTTTCCAATAGAGAGGTTTTCCAGGAATCAGGAAATTTGCACATGCCTACGTGTGCCTGCCATAAAAGAGAACTGAATGCAATTAGGATGCTGATGAAGCTAGGAAAGAGCAGGACCGACAAAACCCATATCAGCCAGCAGAAGCAGAAACAGCAATAGCTGTAAAGAGCCCGCATATGACCTCTACCCCCCACCAAGGCCTTGAGGCTGCTGAAGAGTGGGAGAGCAACGTGGGCCCCCTGATGCTTGGATGGGGGGCATGGCCCCCCCGTTCCACAGAGGAGAGAGAATGCCATGGGGCTCTCCAGATGAGCTGCTGGGGCTCTGCCAGAGGCCCTGGGCCAGCACAGAGGGTGACAGGGGATGCCAGGATGCTGCTGTCTGAAATGAGCTGTTGACAGAGACCGTGTGGGATGGGGAGCAATGTGCACTGTGGGGTGGGTAACAGGGCCCCCGGCTGCCACATGGCCTTTGCCTGGCCTTCATTCCTTGCACGGTGGGGATCAAGCATCCTCTCACTGCATTTCAGCATTTTTTGCTTCTTGTTGATATTTCTCCTGCTCTCTGGAAGGCTCCCAGGCACGGGGTGCCAGTGGTGCCCCAAGCAGTGTGCTGAGGGCCATCCCCTCCCACACTCTGTGAGGGAAATACTGCTGATACAACTCAGGCTTTTCTTTCCAGGAGACCTCTCCCAAGGGGCGGTTGCCCTTCACTGGGTACATTTTGTGTGTTAGGCTACAAGTGTGATTGAGCAAGAACAGCCTGTGGCTGCTGGCAGGCCCTGGGTGCACTGCCTGGCTTGTCGCAGGCTCGCAGCACCTCTGCTACACAGACCTGCTTGTGGCATATTCCAGATGGCAGCTCAGGACATGGGGATTAGCTGTATGGAGCACACTCCTACAGACACTGAAGATGCTGCCAGGGTTATTTGTTGGTGATTGTGTGCAGGGCTCTGGAACACGCAGGCTTTGTTCTGTCTGTGTCCTACCTTTGCAATGCCTGTTCCCAGCAGAACAGCCGTCGTGCCTTGCTTGTATTCAGTGCTCCCATCGGAGGGGGCAGGGAGCTGCACAGTCTCATGTACATAATTCTCTTCCTCTTCATTTAGTTTTCTTTTTCTTAGGGCAAAATAAGAGCCATTTGAGCTGCAAGCATAGAGCTGCTTCTCATTTGCAAATCCCCTCCCTCTACCCCAAAATCCAGCAATGTAAGGAATTAAAAAAAAAAAAAAAAAAAAATCTAAAACCTTGCATCTGTCCTCCTCAAATATTAGCTATGTCGAGCATCTAAATAGAAAAGAAACATAATGAGGTTCCATAGAATTCAGAGTGTGAAGCACACCCAAGAGAAACCCATCACACACTAAGGGGCATTCCCCAGAGTTTCTGACTCATGAATGTGTTTGGCACTATTTCTGTAGGGCAAGTAGCAAGAAGGGGAAGACAGCCACTAGCAGAGGTGTCTGCAAGCTGACTGCAGAAGTCAGTAATGCCAGAGGACTGGAGAGTGGCTAATGAAGCATCTCATTTCAGAAATGACAAGGGGAGACTTTAGGGAAGAGCAGTAGTGACCTATATAGAGCAGAAGGATACAATAGAAAGGCCTGGAGAGGTGAGGACAGCCAGGAGGAGGCAGAGGAATTGTCAGGGCAATGCAGGAAGAATGTATAAAATAGTATGTAATGAAGCAAAGTATTGTTTCTACTGTGAAATAAATGAGCAAGATGCACTGTGAGATGTGCTAATAATTGATGTTTTGATTCTTTCTTAAAAAAAAAAATTAACAAAATTGATTCTATGTTGGGAATTCAGGTCAATCACAATCAAATAACACAGACATTTTGTGCAATCAAAAATGTGGGGGAATTTTTTTTATCAATTCAAAGAAGCAGAAAAATGACCCAGAATGTTTTGTTTGAGCCTCCAGAACAGTAAGGAAAATTTCTAAATAAAATACTGCTGCTAATTAAAAGAATATTCAAAAGCATCTCAACAAAATACTTTTACTGATTTAAAGGGCTTTTTCAGGATTCCTGCTCACAGAAGAAATTTAGTAAAATTGAGATTCAGTTACAAAATGTTCTGCTTTACCTTACTCTACATATTCCAGAGGAGAGGGGAATGAAAATTAATTCAGCTGCAGCCAACAGCTGTTTCTAGAGTTGACAGTGTCTATTAGTCTATGTAGTTCCCTAAGAAAAACAAACATATCTTGTCTCTGTTGAGTTAATTATAGTGAAAAACAAAGCCAAAACCGTCACTTATTTCTCAGCAAAGACCACATCTGCATATGTGATAGTTTCCTGATGAATGCAGAAAACAGAAGGGAGGCCTTGTGGCAGACTAAGCACTTGTTCTGTGACAGGGACAGGAGTGGCCCTGTGTCAGTGTGACCACTGTCTCAGCTTTCAGTGCTGGCTTAAGCTGATGAGGGGAATGACAAGCAAGGCAGTTAAGGTGGGAGCAACTACTTATTCTCTTCCACTGTGAAATAGCACGTCTCAAAAAAGAGGGAACCACAGATGGTAAAGTCTTAAGTTGCCACGGCAAGCTTTGCTGGAGATGGTGCCCCTAGTCCTCTCAGATGGAGCTGATGCACAGCAGGTCACGGCTTGCCCTGCCCGATTCCTGGGCATACTCATCTAGTCAGCACGGCTGACAGGGGTGAAAGAGAGGAGCTGGTTGAAAACACTTGATATGGCTCTAGACAGGCAGACTGATTTGCAAATTTGAAGCACAGGAAAGACTGAGAGCTATTGCAATGGATTACAAATGAGCCTGGAAGCACAGGCGTGAGGCATGAGGAGGGAATGTGGATAGAGCTGGGTGAATGAATCTGCCTCTTTGAACTGGCTCTGCCCCTTTGCCCTACCTTTCCCTTTGCCAAGCAGATTTCTTCTTTCTGAAAACCATATTTACTTGGCATGAATGGAGCTGGGGAAGCCAGGGACCGAGAGGGCTGCTGAAGGAGAGGTCTCAACTGTAACAAAAAACAGTAAAGGGAAGCGTGGGTGGATAGGCCAGCAGCAAAAGGGAATGCAAAAAATCTATCTTTTCACTGGTTGGAAATCCTTGTATATTGTTACAAAAAAAAAACCAGTGTAGAGAGAAATCACTGTGAGATGTAACCCACATGGTTTAGCTGTGAGTCTGTGCAGAGAACAGGGCACAATCTTTGTTACAGTGGCAAAATTCGAATCATGCATGTTTGGCTTCAGATTTCATGCTGTTGTTGCCATAAATTTCAGGCTATCAGGACTGTAACACCTATAGACACAACATTGTGAGTGGTAAACCCAACACCTAACTATAGACAGGGTCTATAGACTGTAGGTCTGTCTACAATCCTTGTAGGCTCCAGCAGCTGTCAGGAAAGGATGCTCAGGAAAGAGAAAAATGAGGTGTGGACAGAACGATCCCTTTGCAGCAGCAATCTCCAGTCTTCAGTGGGGAGCAGGTTGGGAACCTTTTGAGCTTCAGGCTGCTGCCAGGGTTTGATATCTGATAGGCGCTGACAGACCTACCATTCCAAAAGTTGTCTTATCACTTTCTGAACTTTTGCCCTCCACAACAGTTCATAGCAATGAGTCTCATGGTTTTAATATTGGAACTCTTGTGTGGGGGAAACAGAATTTATGTTTGTTTTATATTGGCCAAGAGGTAACATCATTAGCTAACTTGTATTGCAAAGGCTAGTGAATAATCATTTCCCACTCACTCTCTCCAAAACACCTGTGACCATATTAAATCTGTCAACTCTACCTACCCCGGTCATCTTTGTTGTAAAACAGTGAACCAGAGGCTATTTAATTCTCTGTTCAAAGAGCTGTTTCCTGTGTATCATCACCCCAGTTACCCTTGTTAGTGTGACTCTGGATCCCATCATTCCCCTTGCCAGGTTGAAGGACCACAGCTGCAGGTAGATGCTACTCCAGACATCAACACCTATTAGGTGAATTTAGGTAGAGGCTATTGGGATGCAGTTTTTAGAGAAATAACAAGTGTGACCCAAAGATCCTTCTTCATGTCCTAACTCCATTCTAAAATATAGCTTAGACTGATGGCTGAAAGGCATCACCGTTGGTTGTGAAATTAGTTGCTATTTTCAGTCCACTTCAAAACTCCCATTAGTCCAGCTAAGACTGTGCCAAAGTCTTCGAAAAGACAAGAATTGAACTGGCAGGGAGAAGAAATTGTCCCTGTTATGCTGAGATTAAATTTCCGAATAAAGGAACCTTGAGGATGGGGGACTGCATGCATGCTGCATCTGCTCTCTTTGTGGCTAATGGGAAACACCCTCTAATTCCTACACCTTTTCATAGGTGACTTATCCACCAAAACCCATGAAGAGTAGAGTTGAGGTCCCTGAGTATCACACAGTTGCTCCTAAACACCAGGATTAAGTTTTTTTTTAAAAAAATCAAGCCATCATCTTCCTAGGTATTAATACTAAGCTCACATTTTCCTCTCAGCTTTTGTCCCAGCAGGAATAACATAATCTTCATTGCTTTGCAAATTGCAAACAGCTCTCCCGCACTTACTCAAGCTTCTCAGCTCTGTTTTTCATACTGAAACTCTTCTGGTGAAGGGATGGCAGGAGGGGCTTGTTTCCCTTGAAGAAAAATAAGAAAATATTTGCATGATAAAGCTGATGCCTGTTGCCTGGTGGTTTAAACAAAAGAACCCTACTGTGGACATTTTCTTCTGTAGTGCAGAGCAGTTTGGAAAGCTGTATAATGTGTCTTGACAGCAGTACAAATCACTAAAGGTCAAGGGCTTGGGGATTAACCACATCCCCATATAATAGGCTGATACAGAAAGGGCAGGACCATAAGAGTTCAGATTTAGAATGAAAGGTTTTGAATACAGCTGATGAGAAAAGATTTGTGGAAAGGGGGGACTACTCACACCCTTCCAGCACTCAGGCATGCTAATAAGCTCACAGTGCAGAGGCAAATACGGGGCTGTCCCCATTCTTCATTAATGCAGTCAACATCTGGCTACAGGCACTTTTTCAGTCCTGAGGCATCTTTTTCCTTTCTTCTCACACTTTTTTTAGCTGCAGGTGCCCATCAATCTGCAAGTCAGCTCAAGATGGGTCAGCTATGGTAGGTTGTTCAGGACTGCATCCATTAGAGTTTTGAGTATCTCCCCAGATGAATGACCTACAACCTCTCTGAGGAACCTGTGCCAGTGCCTGACACTGTAAGAAACCCATTTTCTCATGTTTTGAACATCTTATGCATTTCCATTTGTGCCCACTGCCTCTTGAACTGTCAGTGGGCACTACTGAAAAGAGTCTTCATTCTCTTGCATTAGGTATCTATCTATACATGCTGGTAAGATTCCCATAAGCCTTCTTTAAGGCTAAACATGAGTTTAAGGAAGTCTCTATATTTTTATATCTGATTAAAGATAAGCTGGAAGCTGGACTGGAAAACTCGCTGCTTCAGATATTGGAAATGAGAGGTATACAAAATAATGCTTCCATAGTCACATTAATATTTAGGAGGGTTTCGAAAGGGAGCTTTTATAGCTCTTTTACTTCAGCTTTGTGATTGTGATGTGTCAACTGCGTCGTCTGAGTTTTCTCCGGTGTGCGTGCAGAGTGGTCCCAATACACCACAGCTCAAGCCTTTCCTCTTCTACATGAAGAGAAAACATCAGCCATTGTCATCTGTATTAGAGATCAACTGAAAAGAGTTTGCACCAGAAAAGCCTATTGAAATTACTGTTCCCCCTCCTACTGATAGAAGTATTTTTCCCTGGAATCAGCAGTGATGACATTATTGAGCATCATCGGAGCGTGGAAAGGACAATGAAGCTTTCAGAGGACACTCTTTTTAAAGCTGTACTCAGTGGATAATGAATAAGTTAGTGTTCTGTGCCAAAGGGCAGAGCAATTTTTGCAGTTCATGTTTCAGTAATTCTGCTATGATACTTATACTCTTTAGAAAAATAAGCAAGACAAGTAAAGATGCTATAGGCTACATAAGCCTGATGAAGAAAAATGGTAGGAAAGATGTCACTGAATGCCACTATTTATTAGCAGCATGGCTCCATGAAAGAATTATTGTGTAGTATTTTTGTTCACTAATTATGTGCTAAATTACATTAAATTATCACAGTAGTGCATCATAATTACAGTTATTATGACAAACACCAAACAAATGAGTTAAGGAGTGACCTCTTCCATTTGAAAACAGAAACAGAAGTCTCTCACAAATGCCAGATTTCTGAATATGCAGCATTAGTGTCAATTTTCATTTGTGGTTTGCAATTGGAAGGACGTTTTGATTATCTTTTTTTAAGCCCAGTGCTCAGTGAAGGTCTCTCCTGTTTAGCTTAGACAGGAATGGATAAAACTGTTCCCAATGGCTGTCAGTTGTTTTTCCCTCCACCTTCCAAGGCCTCCTCCTGCCAATAAAGTCCAAGGTGCAGCATTTCACAAGCATCCTGGAGACAACTCTCATAATTCAAAATGTGAAATCCATATTAAAGTTTATATTATACACACACACACACAAAATACAAAGCTGTGTCCCATATGTAAAGACAGGGCCACTTTGGATTTTTTATTAAATAACTTACTACAGCAAATCCAGATTAGAATTCAACTCCCATGTTCTTACAGTGCCTTTCAGCTCTCTTCACCTCTATACAAACTGCCTGATACATGCACTTGTCAAAAATAGGATGATAGCTTAGAAGGGCTGAAAATATAATCTGTTTTGGTAATTTTCAACTTCCTCTGTTCCTTTGAAACATGTCAACAAGGTTCTTTAATTCTCATTCGTTCACAGGAGAGTTGACAAGTCACACTTACAAAAAATCAAGGAAGAACTAATCATCACTTCTCCAAACTCCCAACACAGGCTTGCTGGACACACACAAAGCACTTTCCATTTCCATTCCACTGAATGACTGTTATTATCACAAAGCACAGTTTATTGGTAGATTTATTTCAGGAAATTCCAGTGAGTAGAATAAGAGTTCATCCTTTCAAACACCCAAACATGTACACGGACATGGCTGCCCTTACATATTCATTCTGTGTGGGCACAGAATTTCTGTTGTTTGGTTGACCATTATTAATAAACACTTTCAACTTCAGCTGCCCAGTCATCACTGATTGACCAAGAGTATAACCTGGGGAAACAGACTCAGCACATGCCAAGAGGTGGCCTAAACTCATTGGATGACATTTCTTAGGAAAGATTTTGCAGAAAGAATTAACTACATAAAAATCTAGCCAGATGGAGTGATATATTTGGAAATAATACCTACCATGCATGGCAGGTCTGTTTTGTGTATCAGCTGGGGTTTTTCTGAGAATCAAAAATGGGATGTCCCATTATGGCTCCTTTGGGACTTTGAAATTGCCAGGTAGGTGATACTGTTCCTAGCGTGGAAGTTTTACTGTCTACTATTTATTAGTCTGTCTCAACTATTTATTTTAGCTGTATATTTTATCATCCTCACTCAATCCCAGCTGATACATGTTAAAGATACATTCCTATGGCAAAAAGGAATTTTTTGCTTTTATGGGCAAAGGCAAGTGAATCAGACTTGTAAATAACAGCTCAATCCAAGAGCACACTTCACAGGTACATTGTAAGGTAGTGCACATTAATTCTTAGGTACCTGCACTTAGTTTTCAGCTTATAGGTAGTGCCTCAATGCTCTGAACTTGGCACACCAAACCACTTCTTCCAGAGACAGTCACTGTAATATCTTGTTCAGTGTAATACATTTAAAGATATGTTATTTTTGTAATGAAAGATGCTATTGGAAACACACCTGATATTTCATTATCATAATCATGTTATGGCCCAGTCATAACCCCTCTAAACCCCACCTGACTCATCAATTTAGTCATTAGCTTCATCTAGTCCAATGCTATTGTCAACAACTTTTGGGTCAGAGCTGCCACGTCTATCAACACTGTATCTCTGCATTATCCTGATCTGAACATGAATAGGTTCATCCTTCATGGCCTCATCAATCTATGTGTTATTTTCAGGTCATAATCAGATCAATTCAACGTGCTGTATTGCATAACTTCTTCCAGACTGGAGTCTTGGGCAACTATTTTGCTAACAGTCACCTAGAACAGCTTTACACAGGGCTTGTTCTCAAGGATTTATAATTTGCACTTCCAGGTTAGTAGAACATTATGAGTAGGAAAAGTTCCCCCAAACCTGTATTTTTTCTACTAGCCACTACCTACATCTATTTATCTGGTCAAATTAATAAAAAATTAAATAGGTAATTAAATAGGTTTTCTTAAATCAATAAGAAGATCTGAAACCTTTTCGATCCATTCCTTTTCTATATCCTCTGGGGTTTTTTTCTGGAAGTCTTCTTTAGTCCATCCTGTTTGCTATCAGATATTTTTTAAAGTCTTCCTTTTGGCCTCATACCTCAGTCACAGGTAAGGATAGAATTTCCTGTATTTGTCCACATGTACTAACTTGTCAAATTATATTGTAATATTGTCAAGTACTTATTTGTTAAGAACCACCCATCACTACTATCATAAAGAAAGTGGTTTGTTGTTTATGGCACGGCCAGGAATGTAGTTTTGACAATCCATTTTGCAAAGCCCCCAAAAGACCCAATAGCAGCCAAGAGGCAAATCCATTGGTACTTGGAGTCTGCAGAAACTCAACAAGGGGAATCCAGCTGTCTCATGCAGCAGAAGCATCCCCATGAAGTGACCCAACATGCTGTATAACACCCACTGATAACCTGGAAGTACCACAAGGCAGCTTTGCTAACAGAGCTGTGAAGTCTGGTTACTGCTCATACCCAGAGTATTCACTTCAGGGAAGAGCTGACATGTGCCCCAGAGATGAACAGGGGAAGCTCACAGGCGTCTTGCTCCCTGTACTGCTGGTACACAGCCCCCTTCTCTCATTTGCTATCTTTCAGAAGAGCTGCCTGCTCTTGTTTCTTAGCCATTAGCCACACCAGGAGATATTTTAGGATAAAAGAACTCATTTGAGATTACTGGAGAAAGACAAACTTCTATGCACCAGGAGTCTACAAAGCAAACGATGCAGAATAGAGAATAGAGTCCATTTCCAGTGATTTTATGAGAAATAAGTAAGCACTAATATATACATATGACTTTTATACATAACTGTGCGGTCAAGGCCAACTGGAAGCTCAAAAAGCAAAAAGTGAGGGCATTGTCTGAAAGCAGTGCACTGACAGCTTGTCAGCTGAAGCATGCTAATGTGTCTGTACTTGTGGACTGACTGAGGTTTTCATAGAAGAAATGACTGGCAGAGCTTGTCCACAGCTGCAGCATCCGTTCTGATAGCTTAACTGGGATGTTAAAATCCCTCCCTCTGTTTCATTGAGGGAGACACTGATATGCATTTAGCTAGCAGGTCTTAGGCTACTGCTATGCTATATTCAGGGTTGATTGGGCCTTTTAAAGTCAATATTCCAAAATTCAATGGCTTGGAAATTTTCTTGTCATTCTTATAAGTAACGTCAATGCATGAAGTAAGAAAACATCACCAAAGAAAAAAAATTAAAAACCATTGAGAACTAGACTGTTGAATAGATGTTTAATTTCCACTTTCCTGCTAAAACTCCAAAGCAGGTTGAAGGTAATCTCCCTACCCACAGACAAATAGTAGGTGAATTACACAGTGATTAGATGTATTTATTCTGGAACATCTCTATGGACAACAAAACACACAGAAAATCACTTTTACAGTTTAGGGTAGGCAATTAGAGTAAAGAAAAAAGCTTTCTTTCAATTAAAACTGGTAAGGAGGGTAGTCAAGAAACAAAATAAAACCACTCTCAAATTGTCTGGGACATGAGACCTATTGATCTTGTAGCTGTGAACATACAAAGTCAGAAGTTTAGGAGGTACAAGCAGTCAGCCGTCTGTGCACCTATGTGTGCACTCCCCATTTTAAATGTCACATCCCAAAGACAGCAGAATGTTACAGGATGAGTCCCTACAAACTCTGGGCACTACTGTCATATAGGGCAAGCTCAAGACATGGGTGCTAAGGATTTAAACATTGTCCTTCCTTCTTACAGCCTTGTTTTCACATTGGATTTTCATTTGTAATTGTGCAAACTGGAGGTTAAAAGTGCTCACACACAGCAGGAGAGATTTATATTCCTTCACAGCCTAAGTGGCAGCAGGGGTGCTGGCAGCTCAGGTGGCCATGAGCAGGTCAGCTGGTCAATTAGAAGCATGCTGCTCCACTGAGAGCTGAGGGCTCGGGGAGGGAGAGGCTTTCTTCTGCAGGAGGAGATTTGGACTCATTCTGTGCATCCCCTACCTATTTAATTTCTTCTTACAGAGATCAATTCACTTTTGGTCCTGCACAGAATGCCAGGGCAGCCATAGAGCAGTGTAAAGGAAAAAGAGGGACACACAGTCCTTGCACATCCTGGCTGGCCTGTGGAGGAAGAGTGGGTTTTGATGTGAGATACAAGGGACTATTCCTCATGTATTAATAGTATTGCTCAGGAGTTCTCATTCCTTCATTCTGCAGGTCTTTTTCCTCCTGTGTTCTGTAGCTCATTCTCACTCTGTTGGACTGATTCCCAAGGAGTGGCCTTTCTGCACTGTTGTTACAGCTCTGAAAGGTTAGTCACCATTTTATCAGTGTTAAAACGTTCTCAAGACAATCCTTTTAAGAGAACTGTCACTCAACACACTCTCTAGTAATTCTCTCTGTTGCAACAAGTCAGAAGAATAAATAAGACCTTGCATTCATGTTACTTATCTCACCTTGTTCTGTACCCAAGCCTGGAGTGAGTCTGAGGGAACATGCCCCAGTTGTAAGGTGTTTGTGTTTACATTGCACAGTTCAGTAAATCTGTTCAACTTCCTGTAAGAAACACCTTTGTTTGTGATTCTTTTACAACTCTCTGAATAATGTTCAAAGCACTCTGCAGAGACATATTTGAAAGATTTAGTTCTGATTTAACTGATGCCATTGTAAATCAAGAATGGCTCCACTAAGTTGATTTTATGTAAGATCTACATCACATTTGCATGCAGTAGTGATAGGAGCCTTATGAGCACTTAGAGAGAAAATTAAGACACATGAAAAGTCATATACAAATATGATAATCAATTTATTGGAGATGCTGATGTCCAAGCTATCTTGACTAAACTGAGTAGTCCAGATTAGATTCTAGCCCCTTCAAATCTCTACAGATATTGCCATCAACACAACCAACTCAGGATTTCACAGCAGATATATATTTACTAGGGATTGCTTGCTAAGAGAATTCACATGTGTTTTAAATCATTCTGCAGTTGTGAATAATTAATACCCAGAAAAGGTTCAGCATTTCTTTCTACAAGGAGGCTGTCAGAAGCCTACTGGATTTGAAGATGCTGCTCAAATATGAATAATCTCCTGTTGCAGCAGCATTTCCTACACCTGCAACAGCAGCATCCAAACTCCCTTTCCTTCCTTGCTTCTGTGGTATCCTTACTGTGGAAAATAGTTTACACTTAATAATGTCCCTAACAATGGGAGTTGCAAATACCATATCTTTCTCTACCAGAGGCTGCTGTTAGAGTGGAAGGGGGAGACAGAAAGGTGGTGACGAGATCCTGCATTGCCCCACAGAATACACATGCCAAGAGGGAATTTTTATCTGGGACAGTTCTTCAAAGAGAGAAGCATGGGAAATGAGAAAGGCAAAGAATAGCAACACTTGAGAGAGACAGGAGAATATATTAAATTCTAGCCAAATCTCCAGTAAATACTTTGCATTTATAACAGTTTTTCCCCATATCTGCTTTGTCTGTCCTGGAGATGCTGTGTGAGTGAGAGGAGAGCTAAACTGCATGACTGATCAGAGACAAGCCATAATATTGCCAATTCAGATGAGCGTTGTCTTCCTTCAGTGAGGAACTTTTCTTATTTAGTCCCTCTCTTTAACAGTATCAGCAGCTTAGCTTCAATTCTTCAGGTTCAGAAGTAATGTCTAAAGCTTCATGTTGCTCTGTAAAGTTAAATACACACATAAAACGTGGTAAAAACTCCAGGAGAAGAGTAAAGCCATAGAGTGACATTTCATAGGACCAAAGAGTGCATTTGCAGAGAGCCAGTTGTGATCCAAGGAGACTGCCATGCTGGCTTTCAACTGAGGGATGCCTCACCAGAATCTTATTCTGTAATGAAGCAGCTTTTAATTGATATCTGTGTCTTGTTCAAGGTGTTGCCTTTCTGATATGCTGTACAATACACAGCAATCTGACAGTCCTTTTGGAACAGCTCACTGATTTGAAATATATACTTTCAAGATATCCAGTGGTTTTGCTTCCACTTGTGGCTCAAACAGAACGCCAACTTGAATATTTTTTAAAAGCAAACATTTTATGTCTGTGTTTAATGGCATGGGAAACTAATTACATGTGAGAGGAAAGAAATGACAGCCTGTCACGGGAATCTCTTTACGGCTATTGAAAACGGCAGTGCAGCACAAAATATTAGTAAACCTTCAGTGTGACAGTTCAGTAGTGGATAAATGGTCATGAATGTGCCAGAGCTGGCTAGCCCTGACAAACTAGACTGTTTAGATTCTGAGTTAGGTGAGTGACCGAGGTATGTGCTTGTGGGAGGGAAGATTTCCAGTTGCAGCAAGAACATAAACCAGTTTGAATAGCAACAAGAAAAATAGTGAGTGAAGTCATCTATTAGTTTAATGGGATATTGTGAATATAAAATTACCAAAATATTTTTGCCTGTCAAACCACAAGCTATCAGACTATTAAAATTGCGTATACATATTTCTTCACACTGAAGTGTCATATATTATCCTTTAAATACCCTAGATCACAATCGTTAGATTTAAACATCCAATTTACTTTGAATGCTTTTTAGGTCATAAATTCCACAGGATGCAGGTTTGCATATGTTTTATAGTTACCTTTAAAAAATTAACTATATATATTGCTGGCCTGCTTGTTTTAATCTGTTTTTCATTATGCTTAAACCACAAATCTAGGCCACTCACTTCCTCTTCTTCGTTCTCATTTCTTACCAGCAGTCGTCATTCAAGCTGACAATACTCCAGATATTAAAAAAGCCAGAAAACCTGATCTGATCATTGTCCATCTAGATGGAAACTGGGGACAGCCTGAGGCATTTGATAACACCCAGGCCCCTCTGGGTGCCTCTGTGTTCCCTGTATACCTTATATTACCTTTGCAGGACAGTTTGTTGGGACAGCAAGGCTTTGGAACACAGTGAGCTGCCCTCTTAGTCCTGCTACAAGCAGTCCGAGTGGCAACGAACAGGTCTTCAAGCAAAGATATGTTCATTTGGTTTGCAACTTAAAGATTCGTAATAAAATCTGAATGATTAAAACATTCCAACCCTCCCTATGGTACATATTTTACAACAAAAAGACTGTTTCAAAGCAAAATTGGAAACCTAGAAAAGAAAGGGGCAAAGTGAATCTACGAAGTTTAGTTTATGTGCTCCACAGCATTAAGCTAAGATTAAAACTCTGCAGGGAGCAGTAGCTAACAGAACTATATTTTTTAATTATTAGATGCACTGACATTCTGACTTCATGAGTCTCAAGTGTACTCAGCTTGCCCTGGCTGTTTGGAGTTCACTGCTACCTAACTTGCAGATTCAGTGAGAAAAACGAGGTGTTTCTTTCTGAAGCAGGTGATAAAGCTCTAGTAAATTTAGATCTTTCTGTACATAAGGTGAGAGCAAACTCTAAGAAAAAAGGAGCAAACTAACGTTAAATTTCACCGAGCTCTGCAATGGGAACTCAGCACAATGATAGAGAAGTATATTTTGCCTCAGGTAAATAGCAGTCAGTGGTTAAAACACTTAAAAGTCATGACTCAGACCCAAGTAATGACTACCTCCAAAATCACTACAGTTATGCCATTTCTGTGTGACTACATTTTGGACAGGATTTGTCTTCTGAATGCTTTGCCTAGAGCCCTTAGCTCTCTGCCAGTCAAGTAATTTAGCAGGTATCAACTTCCAGCCCTGCAAATCCCTCAGATCCACAGTCATCCTTGCCCAGACCTCAGCTCTGTTCCCCTCTCTGCCTCTCCAGCAGGAAGCCCTGAGGGCTTTTCCAGTGTGTTGTCCAAGCAAGTAAGGGCTGGCTCTGTGCACACATCCATGGCACCCTTCCCTAGCAAGGGGCATATATGGCACAGGGAACCTGGAATCAGAGAAATACCTGTCAAACAATTCAAGCATTTGGGGTGATGAACAGCTGAAAAGGCAGTGCTGTGCATGCTGAGGTTCACTGCTCAAGATTACCAGACAAACATCACTTCAGTGGCAGAACTAATGCCACTTGGGAAAACGGGGCAGAGGATGAAAGGGGACGACACACCTTGTCCTATTTCTTGGCAATTCTATAGAAGTCAAATCCTCACCTGATCCTACACAGAAACAGGGCAGAGAGTGGAGTGACAAGTGCTCCTCAGATAGTTGTAAAAAAATAACTGATGACTACTGCAAATGATCACAAGGGCATGCTAAATGAATTTTAGTAGTAATTTAAATATGAACTGACATATTTGCATGGTATTTCAGACACTCCCACAGAAGTGACTCTGAGAATTATAACACTAAGAAAACATCCATGATAGAGTGAAAATAAGGATGTTCAAATATAAGGCCAAAGCAGTAGGGTCTGAGTGCCACAAATTCGATTTGCTCTAAAGGGGAGTCTATGAACACAGTATCTCCTACTGTTCAGAGATATCAGCAATATCTGAGAAGCATAATGCAGTGAGTTAGGCCAAAGTAATTCCTTTTCTTTCTTTTATTTCCTTTTGGTCTTAATTTGCTAAATTTTTCACTTATTCTGCCACCCAACTTGGCTGAAATTTTGGCTAAATTCCAGTTGAAGGATTCTCTTTTGTGTTTCTGATTTCTTCTAGAAACTGAAACAGCTGCAGATTTCTACTAGGTAGAAACCTACAGTGATGAGATTGTATCTCAGAGGTGTTGTAAGAAAATTACATTTGTAAAGATGACAAATATCAGGGAAAAAGTATTTACAATGTATACAGTTCCTTTTTTATTAAGCTTAAATGTATCTTACTTTTGTGGTCTTGATTACTGTTGTCATAACACCAACTACTTTCTTTCCTACATTATGGTGTGATTTTAGTGGCTTTCAAACCTACAAGTAGTCCATAATCCTATGTTAGTTTACTTGGAACTGTCTACTGAGACATATTAAATGACAAAAAATTACGACCTACCTCAAAGGTGAATGCTATCAAATAGAAATTACAAGGGTTGGTATTGATTTTGGGGCCAGAAAGTCTGGAGAGCTTTCTATCTGTAAAACTCTGGCAGGTTCAACAGGATGCTCTTGATTTATGCTGGAATAAATGGAAAATTATTCACATCTCCAATTTATCACCTGAACAAAGGCAAAATAAACCATCTTAGAATTCACAATTCACTGTATTCTGGATCAGAGAAATCCTTGGAGCAGTCCAATCTACAGCAAAGCTGAGCAGCACAGCACAGCATTACAAAAGGGAAAATATCCCTACACTGCAGACATGCTATTACTCCAGGGTCTCCTTCCTGCTGAAGCACAACTTGCTTTGCTATTGCAGGGTTACTTGTATATGTGACTGCTGATATATAGAGATCTTTCAGGAAAAGAATTAACAAGGAAAGCTACAAGATCTCATTATATTAACTCTTCAAAAGCAAGTTAAAAGGATGCACAGGTCACAAACATGAATAGTTTATATGCAGTTGCCTGTAGCCAGTGTGCTGGAGAAAGTCACTGCTAGTTCCTTGACTGGACTGTGGTGAGATACGTCTCCTTTTGACAGCTGAGAGCTCCCTGGTCCTATGAGTGTTGCAAGGCCAAGCACGAGGGCTGTGGGGTCACTGGCATGCCAAGGTGTCCTGCATTTCACCTAAAGAGCCCCTCTTGTTTGCAGAGGGTCCTTTCCTGCACATGGCTAAGGAGCTGCTGGGAGCTCCATGGGGACCCTTTCAGCCTGGGGCTGCCTTCCCACCTCCACTGCGGTGCTGGGCATTGGGATGCTTCCATGCTTGCTGCACAGCTGGCAGCAGTGGAAAGAACTAAATGCTGCCTTGTATTGAATGGTGAATGTGGAGTGGGTGTTTTTCTCCAAAATTAGGATTTCCCCGACATAAGCTGCCTTCTTGATTTTCTGGTTCATATCAATTGTTAACTTACTTCCTCAAACGAGTTCTGTAAGGGCTTTCTAGCAAAAAAAGTGTGTATATATGTATTTATACACACACACACACACACATATATATATATACACACATATACACGATTATAGTGAGAGTGTGTGGAGCAGGGCTGACATTCACCCACGCGTTGGCCGCTCCCTTCAGACACTGCTGCCAAGAGCCTGAAATGGTGCCTGTTTCCCATCACCATGGCAACCTTGAGTGGGAGGCAGCATTTCCTACAAGGCATTGCACTGAACCTCTGTGAGATGCTGCCAGGCTGCAGGTGACCCGGGACCAGGAGCAGTGTGCACCATGTGCTGGCAGCACCCCTCAGCCTCCCACAGCTGTCCTGCTTGCCAGCCGCTGCCATGACCTCTCCCGGTGGCTCGTGGGCTCTGGCACTTGCAGGTGCCCCAGGCCTGCCCCAGTGTGGGGCTGGCAGAAAGTGTGGCAGTTGCCTGTGAAGGCTGCTGGGATGGAGAAGTTGGTGGCAGGGACCTCAAGCAGCTGTCCTGCTGTGTCCTACCTGCACTGCCTTCACCCTGACCCACCTCAATGGGCTTTATGGGATGGGGAGCAACACCTGGAAAAACTCCAAGTGAATACAAAAACTCAAACGATGCCAAGCTTTTGACCCCACATTCCCAAGCTGAGCAAGACCAGACTTTCTCTGAAATAATCATTTTCCTTGCTGCAGCTCTGGCAGGTAAGACTAGCCAATTTAAGGGTCAGTCATACCTGACCAATCTGGTGGCCTTTTATAATTGAGTAACTTCAGCAGCCAGTAAGGGAAGATTAAACCCATGTCATGAACCCAAACTTCTGTAAGGTCTTTGAAATATCTGCCACATGACATCCTTATCTCCTAAGTGGAAAGATACAGATTTGATGGCTGGAGTATTCAGTGGATAAGGAATTGGTGGGATGGATGCAGATAGAGTTGTGGTCAACGGCTCTATGCCCAAGTGGAGGCTGATGATGAGTGGTGTTTCTCAGGGCTCCGTCTCAGGACTGGTGCCCTAATATCTTTATCAATATCATAGACAGTGAGATTGGGCACACCCTTAACATATTTGCAGATGACATGAAGCTGAGAAGTGCGGGTGATGTAACAGGAGAATGGAATGCTATCCAGGAGGACCTTGATAATTCTCAAGTAATCCTGGGCCCACAAGAACCTCAGAATGTTCCATGAGTCTAAGTACAAGATGTACCTGAAATCCCAGACATGAGCACAGACTGGGAGGCTTCTCATTGGGAGAAGTCCTGAGGAAAATATTTTAGGGGTCCTGGGAGATGGAAAGCTGGACACAACCCAGCAAAGTGCACTTCCAGTTGAGAAAGTCAACCACATCCTGGACTGCATACAAAGCAGCCTGACCAGCAGGCCGAGAGACTGACTCTGATTCTCTACTCTGCTTTTGTGAGAACCCACCTGGAGTGCTGCATTCAGCCCTGGGGTTCCAAAGATAAGAAGGGTGTGGACTTGTTGAAGTGAGTCCAGAGGAGGGCCACAAAGATGATCAGAGGGCTTGCTCAGTCTGCAGAAGAGAAGGCTCCAGGAACACCTTTGGAGTACGTTCCAGCACCTAAAGGGAATCTATAAGAAAGCTGCAGAGGGACTCTTTACACAGGCAGATAGTGATAGGACAAGGGGAAATGGTTTTAAACTAAGGAGGGGGGATTTGCATTAGTTATTAGGAGGAAATTCTTTACTCTGACAGGGTGGTGAGGCTCTGGCACAGGCTGCACAGAGAAGTTGTGGATGCCCCATCCTTGAAGTGTTCAAGGCCACTTGGGATAGGGTGCTGGGCAACCTGGTCTAGTGGAAGGTGTTCTTGCCCATGGCAGGGAAATTTGAGCTAGATGATTGTTAAGGTCCCTTCCAGCCCAAATAATTCTATGACTGTGTGATGCTATGATCATGCATTTTAAACAGTATGTAGGTTCACTGAAGTTATTTTTTACGTCCTCCTCTTACTTCTGATTAACATCTAACCACAGTAATGGAAATTTAAAACCTTATATTTGCTTTGAAGCACATGCACAAGCCTAAAATCTGGGTAAACAATTTATAAAAGCTCATCTACTCTCTATTATACCAACCCACATCTGTAGCCTTAAGAGTCTGATGATTACCGTAACTGCATAAGTTTGAAACTCAGTGTGACTAGGTATAAATACATTTTTTAAATTTAGATATTTCTTTCTTGTGTGATTATGTCTTTGTATGTATGATCTGGTATTAGTGGGCAGAATGAGTGGTGAAGTAAGAAAATGCATTTTCTCAGCTTCCTTAGGCACCATTGTAGAGAAAACCTGCATAATATAAATTGTGGTCTGCAGAAAAATGTCCAAGTGACTCAATATAAATTAACTGCTCAAAGAAAACAACACTAGTGCACTACCTGTTCCTGTCAATCCCCTTCTAAACCTTGTTAGTTTTCCCACAGAGGAGTTCTGAAACTGAAGCCCAGCACTTACTCAGACACAGTGAATCCACCCAGGAAAGAGATTCTGTGAATTCCCAGCTGCTGGAAAAAATGTTGGTTATCAGGTTGTACTGGAAAATTTGGTACAAGGGAATTCAACTGCAGAACATGGATTGAAAGGATTTCATTAATTCTGTCACTGGGCAGAATATTTTGTTTCTTTCCTCAGGCCTCTATATTTATTTCTTATTTTATTAAAGTGACTACCTCAACTTCTTGCCTCTCCTCTCCATACTCTCCCATCTCCTTTTGACAAGGTCCTTCAGCATGGTCCTGACACCCCTGCAGACCAGGCTCTCATCTCCCCTGGGGTTCTTGCCAGTGGAACATCATGCTCTATTTACACCAGCAATTACTCTCTCCTCAAACACAACTTTGCAAACATTATCTGCAACAACTCCTCGGTTAGAGGAGAACACTAGTGCTATCTTTGCTTTATTACTCAAAACTAAGAGGAATTCTAGAACACAAAAACTAAGGAAACTATTTCCTAGGAATTTATACCTTATGGTTGATGTAACTCCCACCTAACAAGCACAAATTCTGAGCAAAGCTGCCTCCAGTTGCAGGAAATTCATGGTTGCTTTTTCCTGTGTGAATTCTCTGGTGTACAAAATTGGGGGTTTCACAATGCACTCCTTCTTCTGAGTGGAGACATTACCAATGTCTCTCCCCCTACTTGCATGACAAATCACATAAAGAATTCATTATATTTAAAGTCAATGTCAACCATATCATACTGACTTCAGTTAGATGTGGGTTAAAAAGCTAGACAAGGTGAATAAAAGACAGACACCTACCTGTCTCAATCTTCTTTTAGTTAGGAAATCCAGCTGATATCTAAGCTTGTCAGCTTGCCTAATGCATCCTATAATAGCAAAATCAAAACTTACTGGAGGCTGATTAAGGGATTGGAGTAATGGCACTCTTGTGTTAAATTTCACTGGTGCCAGATTTGTTAGCCTTCCACCAAAATTTAAACCATATTGTTCCAAATTGTTTGCAATAACACAAAGGGCACCAAAATCATCACAATAATTTTCTGGTCAGAATAACCAACAGTCAATTCCTCATGCTATATTTTTATTTGCATGGCCAGGTTTGGGTAGCAGGCAGAGCTATAGGGGAGGTTTCTGTGAGAAGGTGCTGCTGCAGCTTGCCCCACATCTGACAGGGCCAATGCCAGCCAGCTCCAGGACTGACCCACCACCAGCCAAGGCTGGGCCACTCAGAATGGTAGAAACACCACTGTGGTAACATATTTAAGAAGGAAAAAAAGTTAACTTCAAAAGGGGAGAGAAGAACTAATAATGAATTTGGCTCACAATTTGCCTAAATATAATGAAATTCAACAGATGATACTAATATTTTTATGTTATGTCTTGGGTTCTGAGACTTCAGCTTTTAGCCTTTTTTTTTTTTTTTTCCATTTTTTCCCTCTATAATTATGAGAGCTAAATCCTTGCCTTAGAAAATAAAAATTCACCAATATTTATTTACCAAGAACTTCATGGATGGTTTTGCCATTATATATGAAAAGGTCATTCTCTTAGAATCTACATACAGCAGAAAGCTCAAGAATCAGAAGTGATTTGCTGATCAAAGATGCTTCAGCCTTTTCTGGAAACAGACGTCTTGTGAACTATCCTTTGGCAAAGAAATTAACTTTCAGCTTCTTTCTCAAGCTGGACAGAAAGCTAAGAACTGACTTTTTAGTCATTTTAAGAAACCTGAGTTTTAAATATTTCATCTTTATGTTGATTCAGAGAAGACTTGATCTCACAAATCAGATTTTTGGCTTCAGTCCTGATCATCCCCTGTCTTTACAGATGTATTTCCATTTCTTTGGAAATGGAAAATGGAGGCCTCTTGGAGAAGTATTTTTCATATATTTAAGACTATTTCATGTCTTTCCCAAATAAGGAAGTTCAGGATGTACAAAGTCTGAGTAACTCTTTCATTGCAAGAGGTTTTACACCTTTTGTTTCGAATGTAAAATACAATGAAACCTAAACAAAGACTGCTGACAACACTAGGTATTCACCAAGGTATCCATGATGTAAATACCAAATCAATACATAGGGATTTTTTTTGTTAACCTGAGGATTGCCTGCTTAATTTTTAAAAAAAACCCTGAAACTTCAAGATTATAGATTTTAATTCTTGGCACTAGAAAAAAATTTAATACAGTTAACCATTTATCATATCCTAACAATAGACAAACCACAACTACTTCAGTGAATAGTGCCTATTTCCTGATTTCTACCCCAGTCCATCGTATTTCAATTATTTTCATGAGAGAACAAAAAAGCCAAAATAGAATATTTAAAGGCAGGGTACTGGTAATAGCTTCTGGCTGCTTCTCAGGCAGAAGAACAACCCTGGCATGCAGTTAGGCACTCATTTGCCTGTCATGACTACATGAGGCTCATCACAGAAACCACATTTGGAAAGAATCACAACATTCCTAAAGGCCAATGAGATTATTAGAGCTATTTAAACTTGTCTCCTGACTGGCACAGATGATGCAATTCCATCCAGGCTGCAGTCAGATTAGTAGCCCATGGCTACATGATGTTAAAAACACATCAGGTTATCACTGGGAATCTCTTAATCACATTTACCATCTCTAGTTATTTCCTGATTCTTCTCAGAAATCACAGATTCCAGGCTCGGTTCTTGTTTGATGCCACACAGAACAAATTGTCCTCCTGTTCAGATCTGTCTTTGTGTACTGTGGTTAGGCTTTTTGACTTATGGTCTTTGTAAGAAACCACATTTATGTGGGTATCAGTGATGACTCCCAAGGGCTGTTTTATAACCAGAGGTCAGGTTTCAATCCTTCTTTTTCTAACAAAGTCAAAAGACACTAGAGCAGTTGCAGATTATACTTGCCTGCTCACACCTTTGGATGTTGAGTGATTAAGGGTAATCCATTGAATCCCAATAAAAGTCCACATTTGTCTAAACTACAAAAACAATCAATTATATCAATTATATATTTGTTTGTATAAATAGGCTTTCTTCCTCTGTGCAATATTGAGAAACACTGATAACGTAACAGAAGTTAGAATAATACAGACCTGTCACACTGTATTAGGAATGGTGAAGGTACAACACAGACTCTCTAGCTTTGTTGCAAAAGAGAGCAAGTTTTATTCTTCTAGATCTTCTTTTATAGACAGTTCCAAGAAGGTACAAAAAATTTAAACTCTCATTGGTTATTAAACCAACACATCACCATCACTGGACAGTTAGGAGCAGCACCCCTTGACCCTTTCTCACAAGTAAAGAACAAGGATCCAAACAACACCTGCAAAGGTTGTTTTCCTTCTCCAAGGACTGTTTGGATTCCTCCTTATGATTTCTCAGGCCCGAGTGAGAAAGTTATGTGACTTAGTTTCACACAGGCTCAAGCTGATGCCTGAAGCCTAAAAATCTCTTATTTGACCACTGTCAGTTCCCACACAGACCAATGAAAAAAACATCAAAAATCTACTTGATTTTGTTGGTTTAGTACAAGATCACAGTGTCCTAAACAGGTTTCACTATAAGACATCAAGCTGTCACCTGACTTTCAAGTAACTGTATGCTTTCAGATGCTACACACAGTGAATTGAATCCATATTTAAATGGGGGAACTGTTGTAAGAGGGATTTGCTGTAAAGGGGATTGTGCAAGCGGGCCACAGGTGCCACAAGGGAAACAGCACATTTGTTTTTCTATCAAATAAGGCTCCACTTGTAGAATTGACTAAAGATGATTTCAAGCAACCACTGGTGACAGAAGAGCCATCACTGTGGCGTTACAGTATTCCAACATCCATGGCTCATGTGGCAACCCCTAGTGACAGCTGGACTGGCACAGTGACCCGCTGCAATGGCTGCAGTCTCTGCTGTGTTCTGGGCACAAACAAGCAAAGCTGGTAATACTGAAGTTTCACTCCCCTTCTCCTTCCTCTCCTCTGCTGCAGAGCCCTGATTACCAGGACCCAGGCCAAAGGAAAGTAATCTGTATTCAGCAGTAACAAGGACAAACCTTGTCTCCTTTTGCTGACACAGAGTGTGACCAAGAACAGCAGTGAGCTTAAGAAAAATCCCCATGAAAGCTGCATAGATTCAAGCAGAAAAATGAAGAGCATTTTTCATCTAGCATGCAATTCAGCTCCTTCAGGAGCATAACACCACACTGATGTGTTGTCAAGAGTGTGGCAACTTCTCCGTAGAGACACTTGAGTAAGCGGAATCAGTAAATTTTATTTGACTGTCAGCCCTTCCTTACAGCGCTGTATCAAAGTCAAGAAACAAGGCTTCATCCTCATCTGACTCTCAACAAATACTGGCTGCTGCAGTACTTCAGGCAGGCAGAACCTGAGCCAGGGTTTGGAGGAGCACAAATTAGTAGCATATTAACGATGTCTGATTTTTAGAAAGAGCTGAGAACATCCTGAGAAAGTAAAGCCCCTCCATGGAGCTGGGCAGGAACAATCGCTGGTGGCAACTTTTTCAGAGTTTTTCAGTCTGGAAGTTTGCATACTGTCAAGTGAATTGTCAATATTTGAATTTGGTCTTTGAGACCAAAATATGAACTCACATCAGTTTACTCAGTCTAAACTTGTTTTCTGAGCAGCCCGTTGAGATGTTCTGCTTCAAAACAAAATACAGGACAGTGATAGTCCTCCATATCCTCAGCAGGTTATCCTGATGAGAGGTAGAAAAACAGACTGCACAGTTGCACCAGCACTTGAATCTATTTCTGGTGATTTATTTATAGGCAAAAAAGGCAGGAAAACTGTACTCTTAGCTCCATTCAAAAATACCAATTGGCTATAAATATTCCCAGCTTTTCATCAAGGGATTTTTTTTCCCTCCTCCCAACTGCTTGCAGTTAGTGCTATCTTGTACTGTCTCTCTTTAGATGTACCCACTTTATGTGTATATAGTCAGCAATGAAGAAAGCAAACACTCTGACAGGCTGTTCTCCACCTCTTTCATCTATCAGGAGAGAAATGCTGGTTATAGTTGGGTTAATTATTACATTCAGTGTTATCCTTTGGGGAAGCAGCGACAGGTCACTACCGAGATTGTTATTGCAGATAAACCTTTCAGGCTCTTCCACTTATCCTACAGACAGAAGTCCTAGAGCAGTCTGTCCTGAGCAGATTTTCTGAAGAATTATTCAGATGTAAATGCCTTCATTTTGGTGAAATCCTTTTCTTGCTGAACAAGAAAGTTTTGAATTTGCCTCAGTTTGTTTTCTGTGTTTAGTTGTTTCATGTCTCTGGACTGATGGCTTGCAACACCCAGTGCCATTTTTGAGATTAGACTCGCATGTCACCTTGCAAAACACAAACTCTTTTTTTCTGAAAATTGTTCCTGCTCACATGCTATCTCTCTTCAGCCAAAAAATAAAGTAATTCATCCCACAAATCTGCAATTTTTTATATACATGAGACACAGAGTTAATCTTGGCATGTTTCAGCATCTGGGTATGAATAATTTGCCTACCTCTGAGGTTTCTTGAGGTAGAACAAACCATATGTATTGCCAACACTAAAATCCATTTTAACTTATATTGTCTCCAGCCCATTTGAGCAGCCTGTTATCATAACTAAACCATTCAGACACAGTCATTTCTTGCCTTCTGCTCCAGCTTTGTAAGTGACCTCTGGGAGATGGTTTTGGAGAAGAAGAAGAGCTAAGAACTTAAATCAATTTTAAGTGTCTATACATTGATCTGGCACAAGTTCAGTAGCATTTTCTTTAAGACTGACCCAGAAAAACATGATTATATAGAGAATAATTTATTACTAATAATGAAATATTTTTATTACGCTTACCTCAAGCAGGTTTTGGGCATGTGTGTAGTAGTGGCTGTTGTGGCTCCTGGTGCCCTGCACTGTGCCAGGGTGCCACATCATTCTGCAGGCAGGTCCAGACTCAACAAGCTTTTTTCAGCTAGACCAGAAAATGCTTTTTCTCCTTCCTCCATTCACTGTTTCAGCCCAGGCAGTAGCTCAGCCCACAGGGCAGACAGCCCCTCCAGACAGACTCCATAGCCATAGCTACTGACTTCCCACTCCAGCCTCTCATGTCTTGACATTTCCCTGTCATCTTTTTTTCTTTTTTTTTTTTTTTTTTGAGATGTATCAGCTAAATATCAGCTTTCTAGCACCTGTGTTTTTTGACAAGAACTATCATGCATTTTGGTTGTGTGTTGTCCATGGAAACTGAGTTTTACAGATCCCTGTTTGGTTACAAAAGATATCCACAAAATACAGCATCACAGTATGTTTTAATAAAAAATCAGTTTTCTCAGTTTTCTTGCACAAACAACTCCTGCATGGTCCTGGCTTTCTGCCAGGTAACCATTAATTAGATAACCATTAATTTGAGTTTTTCTGTGTACAGTGGATCCACTTGCTCACAGAAATCAAATACTCAGTCATGTTTTCCCCTTAGCCACTGCTTTGGGCAATTGCTTCAGCTACTTAAATAATTTTGCTCAACAAGGGGGCTTTGATGACAAACATCAGGCAAAAACACAGAGGACAATATTATAAAAAAACCTCAGGTTCTTGTGGATGTACTACAGCATCAAGCAGAATTCCAGAGAGAAAATGGTTCGACGGGAGCCTTGTTCCTTCATGTAGAAAGCTCAAGCACTTTGGTGGGACACAGAGGTCCAGTGGAAGGTCTTCCTACCCTGCTAGACTAGCCAAAATTATTAAAGAAAGGTTTCTGGTGTGGTTTTGACAGTTATAAATAGGAAATTCACTTCTGTGAATGCTGCATCACTTAATTAAAACAAGCCATTTTTGTGAACATTTTTGTCCATGAACCCTTTTCTTGAATATTCATTGATGATGGGAATGAACAGAATTTATGGGAATTAATTTAAAATCTGAATGACTATGCTTGAGAATTTTTTATTATGTTCATTACCTATTTGTTATTTATTTTTATTTCTAATGTTGGTTTGAACACCTAAAGATAGAAGCAGATGTGCAGCCACCTGTACAGCATAACAACTGTTCAGTTATTGCTGTAAATAATTATTCCTGTTATATGAAATCCTTCCGGATTTTTTTCTATAGTGAGTTTGTGTCATTGATTTGAAAATAATTGGAAATCCAGCTGAACAGAGGTAGATTCTGCCCTGGGTCTGGTTCTGGTGTACATTTCTAAGGGCACAAGTGGACCAGAGCTGAGTAACTAAGAGACAAGAACAATCCCTGCTGTGTCTCCAATACTGATGCCTTATGAGGTTTAGAAAATATGGCAGAGATGAAAGGAAAAGCACTAAGAGCAGAAAATATTATGTAGCATATGCTGCTCTGGAGGCTGTGGGCTGATTTAGGCTGTGGAAGCTACTCTGATGTATGCCAGCAGCTTTTCTGGTCCCTGATACAGCTTGAAATCCTAAGGCGCAATGATGCCTTAAGCTTCCCCCAAATCCCTAGTCAAGGAAATGATTACCCTAAAGGTTCTTTGCCTCTGGAGATGAAGCATGGTCCCAGCTCATGTCTCTGCTTCTCTTATAGCAACAGAATAATGCTCAAAAGAAATAAGCAAAAGTCCCAGGGCATTCAAGCAGATCCTAGAGGACTCAAACATCAAGTTAGGACAAAGACAAAGCTTTCTGATTTTCTCACTCTATCAAACTGCACTGTTTCAGAGCCTGAAATAGCAGAGCAATGCCTAAGGGTACCATGGTGAGGCCTCTACTGGTATTACAATGCATCAGTTATTTCAATATTTCTAAAAATACTTTAACAAGACCAATCTCAGCACAGCTTCATATAAAAGGGCAGGGGGAAGAATAAAGAGGAAACATTTATATATGTGCTTTTATCTTATATTTCTATATTGAATTTATCATTATACATATTGTCTGGTTTTCTCTTGTTTCATTATCTGGAGACAAGATTATTTAGGCCTGGGTACATGAGCCTCAGACCTGGGTTTGTGTGAAACATAGTCCAGGGGTACTGTGGTGAGGAGGTGAGAGTGCTGTGAGACTTCTCGCACTGCATTAGCAGTAAACAGCAGCCAAAGGGAGTCCAGCTTGGCCTTTGTTCATTTACTTAATTTCCAGAAAAGACTCTTCCTACAGAACAAGAATTCAATCCAAAACTAATAAACCACAGTAAAATCCAGGACTAGATGGGGACTTCATTTGAGATTATCTGTCTCATTGGAGCTCTGTCTGTTGGTTTATTTACCATGTAAGGTACAGTAGCACCAGCTCTCCCAGTGCCGGGGAGGTGGCCACAGCCACTGGAGACTGACACGTATCTGAGAGAGGCCCTGGCAGGGCAGGGTGTGCTGCAGGCTGCTCCTGCCCTGCTGGCTCAGTGCCAGGTGTACACATGGGATGGGAAAGGACCAGGACTCTGCGCCTGTGTCTCTAGCACTGCTTCAATTCCCTTCTAGATTTTGCCACTCCTGGTCCCATTCCCATGCCACGAGTAGTTGTCCCTCCCTGCAGCAAGCAGTCATGCAGTCAGGCTTTGTGCTTTAGTTTCTCTGGGTGGAAAGAAAAGAACACAGCGTGGCAAGAATGAGCAGTTGAATGCAAGGCGATGCTCCACGTTTTCTGAAGGATGGGCAGTGGCATTAACTCTAATGCCAGAAGTAGAATTTCGTCCTGAAAGGACAGAGAAGATAAATTACATTCTGATATGAATGACAAAAATATCCATGATTCTACTAGACAAGATTAAAAACATTTTAAAGGGCAATTTCTTCCCATATTTTTAGTCTAGGCTTAATGTTAAGCATAGAAGAAGCCTCCACTATTAGCAGAATTTTCCCATAGTCTTTCAACATACACCATCCTCTGGCTTCCCTTGAGGGAACTGAGCTTTGAATGGGACAAATCCTATAAGCAGGGTACTGGCTAGCGCCAGCTCTGCTGGAGAATGAAAATCTTTATTCCCAAAATCAAAGAGGATCTCATTACTTATCTACTATTTCTATTTCTTATCTACTATTGTTCAGTTCATAAGTCAAACCACCCAGTTCATCAGGCTGGTGGCCATGGGGTCACATGGACATACTGGTCACTACTTTCAGGCCTCCAGTACCCAGGGATGAACTGAACACGTTTACCAAAATTAATCGAGTCTGTCTCTAACATGTTACAGGATTGCAAAAAATGCAGAATGTACATTTTTATGTATTCTATCACCCTACATATATATAATACATATATATATGTACTCCCAAGCTCACTAGAGCTTCTCCCAGATGGAAGCACACAAGGAGCAGAACACACAGAAATGTGGAGCAGCCTTGCACAGTTCCTGCCTTGCATATCCGCAGCTCTAGGGAGAAAAGAACTTTGAGCTTTTTCTGGGTCTGCACCTCCTGCTGTCCTGTACCTGCAGCCATCCAGTACCAGCAACATCTGGACACTGAGAAGGCTCCTCAGAGCTCTCTAGAAATTAAAGCTTCCAAGCCACATAGGCACTTTTAAAAATCCTGGCAGGGAAGGAACCAGAAATGCAAAAACACATAAGAGCAGAAAAGGAGTAAATACTATGAGATCTGGCTGCCATACAGAAAGTGTCTGGTTCTGAGCTGCAGGGTCTTGTTCTGTCAAGATACTCTCCAAAACAACTAGAGTTAGGACAACTTGCTGTATTCTCAACAAAGTTATGCAGAACACTTTTAATCAGCTCCCTGATTAATTCAGTGTTTGTATGATTAAGCAAACCAAACAAAGCCACTCAAGATCCATGCTTTATCAATACAAAAATATCTGTCTTTAACATATATTGTCAGCTGTACCACACTGTGTGGTTTGCAGTCTTTCATATACTTATTCTGACAAAACCTTATAAGGGAAAGCTGTCTTTTAGTAATAGTAACTTAATATCCAAAGTCAAGGTCCATGTAAAAATATCCAAGGTCATCCAGCTTCATAGCTGGCCAGGAGTATTTGGAGCATCCAAATTAGTGTTTCAATCAATGAGCAGTTTTTGCAAAAAAGCATATAGACTCCTAAGCTGTGCAAAACCAGATTTTCAAGATGTAATAATCTGCAAATACCTCCACTTGCTGTTCTCTGTCACCAGTAATAAAAGCAGGTAAAGCAGATGTAGATTCCCTGCAACTAACTTTCCACAAAATCTGTTTCAGGATAAAGAAGAGCTGTTCAAAGGAAAATGAGACCTATACAGCTTCTAGGAGCTTCTGGAAACTATGGTTTTATGCTTACATTATGTGTTGCTGTAGTAATGTTCCTTTCCTATTCAAATTCACCCCTCTGCTGAGATCAACAGCACAATAATGGTCTTTTTGAATGTTAACCCTTCGTCTTTCCATCTTAGAAATAATCAGGTAGTCCTATGGCAGATGTACTGCCCTTGTCATTGTACTAAGGACATACTGAAGGAAAAGGTAAGCTACTTTCCTCACAGATATGATATTTGAAAACTAGGGAATTTTAGGATGAGGAGGCAACACCCAATGATCATCAGCCGCTTACTGGCTCATTCTACCCAGCCAGTCCTTCGGGTTGGTTTTCATTTCTAGGCAACACAACCTGTGTCCTGCTACAGGGATGCAATCATGGGCACTCCAAATCTCTATAGCTGCCTGGCACAGCCAGCACTCTTACTCATCCTGCTTGCATAATGCGTTGCTGTAGTGTTGTCATTGAACACTGTAGTAAATGGCAAAAACAGCCTCTGCTTTGCTGAGCTGCTCTGAGGGAAGAAGTTGTCTCCCTAGGCCAGCATGGAGCCATGTGTAGCCAGATCCTCTGACTAAAGGATTTACACTATGACCTTGATCCTGTTGCAGGCAGCTGTATAATATCTTTTTTTTTTTTTAATTAGGTCCTGCCTGAGGTCTGTGTTTGGCTCTAAGGCCATGTGACTGATGGGTACCCCTGCCAAGGGGTATTATGCAGGCACAGTGCTCTTCCCCCTTCATGGTGTGCACTTCTTAGTGTGGTGAGATGTGGTGAGGGTTCCATGCTAATGTGTGCACTGTCCTTGTGTAGTGGAGGTGGGAATATTGCACAAAAAGATTCTACAAAGTTTTGAATCATTCTGATGAGGATAAACCTCATCATTCCCAAAGTAAGCTGTCCTTGGTGGGTAAATATGTAAGTCAAAATACAGAGATTGGCTCACAAAAGAAAACGGTACCTTCAAGAAATGTGGGATGATTAGTAACTGGGAGCTTATAGATCCCATATACCTTCTATCTAAAGCATCCTCACCTTTTGTGTTCCTTCTGTCCGTGGATAGGTGTAGCCCAGATCTCTCATGAACAGCTTGTATCAACAGGGAGCCTAGCATGGAGTGCTAAGAGAAGTATTTATATCACTTAGTGGCACTGTGCATACGCTGCCCGTGCACTTTGAGGGTGCCGTGTTAGCTGCAGGGTGTATCGTGTCCTTTCCACTGCTTCTGAAAGACTGGCAGACACTCGAACTTGTAAGGATTACATTATTAATGTTATTCTTGGATTTTTCTCAGTGGGATACTCAGGGCTCCCACTAATCCTGTCATTGGCAAAAAGCTGCAAATATAGGGCTTGTTTTGTCATGGAGACACCAGAAAGAAATGGCTGCTGCCAATGCAGGCCATGAACAAACTTGTCAGTCGTTGGTGCTGCTGACCTCAGAACTTCCAGCCCATGGGGGCTCATGGATGGGGTCAAGCCCCAGAAGACCACACCTTCTTCAAAGAAAAGGTTGTATTTACAGGTTTCTGTTCACCACAAATATTTCCTGGTCACATTGTCTGCAGCACATTATTGTCTCTGCCCACTGTGAGACTGTAACCTGTATGCTGAAGAGCAGGAGCTTTTTTGTCAGTGACGAGCATGTCATGCTGTGAGTTGGGAGAGAATATAACAGTGGAGGTGGGTAAAACTGCCATAGGTAGTTTGAATGTGATGAAATGTGACCTGTACACCAAACCAAATTTCTAGACTGAGAAAACTGCATTGGATATTTAATGTCCTTGGGTGGTCATGACCTCTGTTGTGCATTTCATAGTTTATAAGGCTTTATTGCTGCCCAAAATGTTCCTCACAGCTTCAGATATTTGATGGTAACTGTAAGCTCAGACTCCACTTGCAACTCAGCCTTGGAAGCCACTGTTCACTGTGAATCCCATACAGCAAAACACAACTTCAAGAAGATGAGTAGGAATTAGAGGATCTAGTATTGCAATGTTTTACTTAAGTCAATGGAATTGCTCATGTATGGTATGCAAGAACCAGTTTCCTGGGTTTCCACTTCATCATGGATTTCTTACTAGTTTTAAAGAATATTTAGAGGCTTATTTAGAGGCTTATTAGCTTCTTTTTGCAGCTTCTTTCTACAAGCCATTTACCTTGTGATCCTGCCTTTTGTTAAGAATGAAGTCCAGATAGCACAATCTAATATTTCTGGATATTTTATGTGTGAAAATCCAAGTTTATTGCAAAAACACTTTGTTAAATTAAAATAAAAGAATAAAACACTGTCAGACACCCTAAATAACTGGGTATGTCCCTTTCAACATATTTCTTTCTACTTGTCAGCTGGGAAGGATAAAATATGGCAGGTTTTCCTATTTGACACATAATAGACTCTGAGTAACTTGTTATGTAAATCACATTTTGTTTAAGTTCAGCTTTGGAGTAAAGAAAGACAAAGTAACTATCTAAATGAAGAAGGAAATCTGCAAGCTTGTGGGAAATACTATTCAATGAATAAGACCCCACTAGCAGAGACACTATTGTATGGTGCAGGGGCTGATTCAGAAATCTGAACAGAAAGTCAATCCGTGTCATGTATTTTTAATTGAAAAACATGGAACTTGGAGTGCAGCAGGGAAAAAAGTCTCCTTTCAAAAAATAAAGTCTCAGATCCCACAGACCAAACACAATAAATTAAACTAACAGCTTTAGAAATATATCTGAGTCTTTCATAAGTCTGTGTCAGTAATAGGTTGTTGAGATGGGCTTTTTCTGAAAAATCTTTCATGAACCTGCTGCACAAGCCCTTTTCAAATAAGAAAGTCTACTTCCCTGAGGACATAGACATTAGACAGCACTGCAAAACTGCGCATTTTGCTCAGCATTATCCACAGCCCACCAACACGTTCCTCCTCCTTTCATATTTGCCTGTTTAACACCCTTTCCAGGATGTCCATGCTGACAGTGGGGATAAGGGGAGGCAGGCAGAGGCAGGGTGCAGTGCATGCTCCAGATTTGCTGTTGTTTTCACCACTCAGTGTTCACTGTCAGGTAGAGCTGTGTATGTGAGGCTTTACCATGTAGAGTGGACAAGGCTGCTGGTCAGAGCAGCTGGCAGAGGTCTGGTACCATTTATCACAGCTCATTGGTGTCAATGGTGAGACTCCTGATCTCAGTGGAGGCAAGATTTCAACCCAGAGAGTCTGAGTCTGATCAAAGCAATTCTACATGAGACAATGCCTGGATTATCATCAGAAACAAGCTATGAATCCTTCTTGAGCAGATGAAAGAAATAGTGAAAATATTTGGATCGATGCCTACAAAGGCAAGGGTTGGGTCTTGCACTCTGCATACTAGGAATTCATGAATTTCCACTCAATCCTGCGAAAATAATCATTGAGTGGCATTTGGTAGATTATTTAACCTCCATCTAATACAAGTTTTCCATCAATCAAGTGGGAATTGTAGAATCTGAGCATATTTACAGCTCTGAGAACTAACAACAGGACTTGAACCAGGCCTGATACAGGGGAAGAGCTACATGGGATTTCTTCAAGCTATGTCTTTAGTCAGTACCACACTGTTGAGATGTAAATTTTGCAGAAGATATATAAATACCTACACATTTCAATTTGTACAGAAGGCAGCTCTGCATACACCCAATATTGGAAAGGAATTCAGGCATCATTATGTCAGCATCACTACCTAATCTGGTTTTCATTTAGCAGCTAATAAAAGGTCATGCTGGAAAGCTCCATTTTGCTACCATTTCCTTCCAGACTCTTTTTAGTTCATTTTGCCACTGTAGTCTAAATGTTTGAGATTGTGTATGCAGAAAGGAATTGCAGCTGAGAAAAATATTAAAAATACTTTGACAAGCCCTGATTTATTATTAATTTTTTTTTTTTGCCACAGAACTGTCAAAAATTTAAAAAGACTAGAAGCTAAAGTTATGGCTTTTAACCTCAATTTCAGTCTTTATTAACATGCCAGGTACAGATTTTTGCAAGACAGTGGTCCATGGTCCACTGAAATGAAAGCTTTAATGGGGTTCAGCTGAAGCCCTAAACTGTGTATTTTCCATGCTTTGCAATGGACACTGAGAGCTCAACACCAGCCAGCACTCTTGTCTTCCCAACTGGTTTTATCAAAAAAGCCCTCTCCTTGATAGTTTAGGAATGACTGTGAATCCCACAGTCATTTTCCTTGTCATTTGTTTTTTGGTCTGAAATAGGTATTTAATCGGGTATAAAATAGACAGCCTCGGTTGCTCCCAGTTACTTACCAGTATAAATTCTCACTGAAGTCCAGGGGCTATTTTTTCTTGCAATTACAAGTGTGATTTTACTGATGTAAATGGAGAGCTGCATCTGGATCACCAGTAGCCCTGCAACTGTGGAGAAGGGTTTCTCACCGGTCTAAATCAAATGCAGAACCAGATTAACACCACTGACAACAAGTAGGTTATACATGCATAATGACACCCCCATCAGTCACTCTGATCTACAACCTATACATCATAACAATACATCTCTGACAATTATATTTCATTAATGTATTATTAAAATACTTTCTACAGTATATAAAGCAGGAATGAAAACAGTACAATGTGCAAGGGAATAAAATGTAAAGATTTGAATTAGCTGAATATTATTGTGAATAGTCTTGATCCTAGAAAATGATGGAAAAATCTTTTTTTTTTTCCCCTCAGAGCTTTAAGCCCTCCATCTTACTCCTCTTTTGTCAACGGCACTAAAACAGCGAGTGAATACCCAGAAGTAGGTCAGGATTGCTAATATCCAAGGATACCATGTTTCTGTGGTTACCTTAGCAATCCCTCCCTTTCTCTCCCTCCCTCCCTCCCTCTCTGGAACCAAAGCACAGCCCCCATACCGTCACTCCACACCAGTGCTGCATCACCCACTTCAAAACTGCTGCTCCTGAATTACACCCACGCTACCACAGAGTGTGCACCACAGCTCCAGGCTGGGATCCAAAGCTGTGACGCCTGTGGAAAGAGCTGTGAGCTGCAGGGTGCCGAGGCCAGGTGCCACACTGTGTCTGTCAGGCTGGCTGTCCTCTGCCATGCTGCATCAGCACCTTCCCCGGATGATGGACAGGAGGCAGTGTAAGAGCTGCCAGAGATCGGTACCCTGGGATCGTGGCCCGGCTGCACCTGATGGGAGGCTGGGTGAGAATAGGCAGACTGGCAAGTACGAGGATACCTCATCACCCCACAGCATCACCCAGAGCCAATCAGAGAAATTAAGTGTGATTCTTGTGTGCTGCTGCAGCCGTGATGCCCTCACGCATGACTGAAGGGGATGTTTATCTTCCAGGCACTCCAGATAGGATGACATAAAATAGACTGGGGCCGTGGACATGGAAACAGAGAGGCAAAGCTTAAGGCATAAACACAAAGCAAATCAAACTGTGGCAGCTGTGTACAAAATGGGCCAGTTCCACATTTGAAGGCGTGAGAAAGGAGCAAGCAGGCTGTGCTCAGGACAGGCTTGTGAGATGTGACAACTTTAGTCCTGATTCATCAAGGGGTAAATATGCCAGAAGTGGGGCTAGGCTACGGGAACTTAAGGGTTCTGCATTGATTCACATTTGGGCAGGTTTTGTACCAGGCTTTTGTTTGACTGGGATGTTCTTTCCCAGTTTTTTGAGAGGACTCATGGAGTGGTAGCAGTACGACAAGCAGCCTAGCAACTATGGTTCGTATTCAGCAGTCTTATGAAGCACTGCGTCTATTAAAATTGCTGGCTCTAAATTTGGGACATATTTTCCCTTATTTGTTGTTGACACCAAGGTTCATGCCAGCCAGCTCTCTTGTCAGACTATTCAGGGAACACCCTCAGCATGCTGGGAGACACGCTGGGCCAAACAAACATGTTTGCAGGGTTTGGATTAGAGCTCCTGCTGCTGCATAGCTGCACTGCCCAGTGGCAGATGTTTTAGGACCATATGAATTGAAGCAACTGAATTACTCAATCCAGTCCTGATTGCAGACTTCATGTAATACTTGTTTAATCCAGAAGGGTCCAGACAGCATCTACTCTACACCAAGTGGCTCCCAGCACTATAGCAGCCACCCTCTGACAGTACTCACCAAGAACTCTGTGTCAATTTTAACCACTTTAGGTACCTGTGGAGAGACAGATTTAAGGAACATTCCATTTTGACAAATTAACACTTCTCTTCTGTCCAATTTCCCCTCAACTCATATAACCTTTGTTTCTGCCTTCCTGTTGTTCTCAGCTCATAAGAATACCCTTGAAAGTTAGTCTCGATTGAAACGGAGGTTGTAAGAATTTAAAATTGTAATTACAGCTATTCACCATGTGAATGGGAGGATCTCTAGGATTTGGACTAACTGCTTTGCAAACGTGTAGAGATCCATCAGTTTTCTTCCTATGAACTGATAAAAAAGCATGTAATCAGATAAAATGGGTGCAATACAAGGTTTTTAGTTCTGGTGGATATATAAGCTGTTCATGGAATTCTAGGCAACAAAACACCACCAAATTATAACACAAACCATCAACTCTCATCCAATACCATCTGCAGTGAAGCAGAAAGATTGTGTTTGACTGAACCTTTATGAAAGGAGTTCCATCATCATCCGAGAAACAGAGATGTGAATTATAACTTCATTCAGAAATCATTCCATCTGTTAAAAAGATAATTATTTTTAGTTTCTCTTTAAAATTTTTCTGGTCAGCTTCAGCTTACAACTATTGTTTCTTATTATGCTTTTCTCCACTAAATTAAAGGGTTCTTCTTTAGTACCTGGTATTTTCTCACTGTCAAGTTGCACACACCATAATCAGGAAACTTCTCAATTTTCTTTTTGATAAGCATAACAGATTAGGTATTAAAAGTTTTTTAATAGAAAGTATTATATCAAATTATAATCCTATTTTCTCAAAATCTTTTTGGGACTCTTTTCTGCAACTTCATCATTTTTTCAATATTCTGTTGAAAATTTGGATGTTCAGGCATTATCCAGCAGCTCACTTGAAGTATCATTAATGCCATTTGCAAAGGAAAAATATGCACTTTATTATTCCTCTCTCTACTCGTCTATGAATTACATTCAGACCTCCTCTTATATTAAGGTCTGTTATCTAATGAGTTGCCAAGCCAATTCCTTATGGAGTTTTATCTATAAATTGTCCAGATACACTGATTTAAATTGATAGCTAGATGACATTGCCATTTGGCATCTCCAGCTCCTAAAGTCCAATAGTCAGTTCGAGGGCTCATTTTTCCATCCATATGACCATAACATACAGAAATGCAATTGTACATGCCTGTCTGTCTGTCCTCTCTCAGGTCATCCAGCCCGTTTTCCCCACCACGCCCCAGAACATTCCGTATCTCTGTTTTCCAAATCTGTACATACAATCTGTAGTGCTAATGCAGCTTTTCAGCTTGCATGGTTCTGGCATTACACGCAGTCTCTGTGATTCAGCCAAGATTTCCAGAGAGGATGCAAAAGGCTGCCCATACACAGAGCGTGGGGTAATCCTCTGAGCCCAGGAGGACACGGTGAGCAGGGAAGGAGGCACCCTTCAAACAGAGAAACACTGTGAGGAAACTGGACAGAGGGGAAAAAATGTGTAGCAGCAGCAGCAGCAAAAATGGGCAGAGGACAGGCAGACAGGGAGGATTTGCTGTCCTGGTTGCCTTTTTGCATAAACTTGTCTTTTTTCCCCACCATCAACCTCTGTTCTTCAGCTTGTCACTTACTGTATTACCTTTTCCTCCACTCTACTTTCCCTTACAATGTCCTTTCTCCTGCTGCCTTTTATTCCCAGTTGACTCATTCTGACTTAGACTCACCCTCCTCTGCCAAAGCTCTTCATGGAAACAGCATTCCTCCTGCTGCTTTCACATCCCTCTTTTGGGTCCTGTGTGTCACCTCCTTGTCCCCAGTCCTCCTCCTTCAGGGCATTAGAATCTTTCTGGGGCAGGGACTACTTGGAGCTGTGTTCACCCAGTCCCTTGCGCAACTGGGCCCCTGTGCTTGCTAATTTTATTCTAGCTGCTCTCCTAATAAATGTGACTAATCGTAAGAGCACTGTGATGTCTAGTAGGAGAGACTGATGAAATAATTGTGTAGTGGGGATGAAGCAGCCAGGCTGATGGTGAAGCAGAGCAGGCATTAGCTGTACCAACCTTACATAACATTGCAGGCTGAGTGAGAAGCACCCAGAAGGAGCTCACTTCTTATCTCACCCCTTCCTCCCCCTTTATTATGAAAAATAAAAAAAAAGGAAAGAAAAAAAGAAAAAAAAGTTCTATTTCCTTTACTGCTGCTGCCTGCCTGGGTGCAGGTCCCTGGGCTGGCAGTGGGGCAGCAGGGACAGCTGCCACTCTGTGCCAGCTCAGGACTCGCTCCAGCTCTGATCCCACACGGTTTGCTGGGCACAGAGTCAGGTGTCACTGTTAAAAAATGCTTCTCTGCCTTCTGATTCATGATGGGTTTTTTTCCATCTTGGAATGGATGTGAAATATAATTTGAGTTTCAATACATAGCTGGGGGGGGCTTTCTTCTCATGTTAATTAGTTATAGCCCTTGCCTGTACCAATGCTTATGTTGCTTTAGATGGCTGATATCTGCTAACCACCTTTCTGAAACATTACAAAAGACCCATGAAAATGGGAATGGGGAGATGGACGGATGGATGGACGGATGAGGGATGCCTCTATTACAAGGAACAAGCACAGAAAGCTTGGATTAGGGTGAACAGCTGGTGCGGATTCAATAATCAACTGCTCTGAAAGAAAAGGCTGTTTTTTCTCATCTCATGGCATTAGAGAACAGGATACCAGAGCTGCCAACCTTAGAATTGAAATCTGCCCACACAGAATAGCAAATTCCCCTTGGCTTGCATTTAAATGCTCCTGGCTCAATTGTAACTCCATACAGTCTTTAATACATACATGTGGTCTGCATATTATCCTGCACACAGAGCACTGCACTGCTTCTCTCAGCATGTCTCTGCCTTCATTTTAACACCAAAGGGAGGGACAGGGCAGGGGGAGAGAAAGGAAGACAGAGAGCTTATCGAGTTTACAGCTGCTGCTGAGAATATTGGTTTGATTTTCACTGCTGCTCAGGATTCATTTCCACAGGAGGCAGCAGGTTGGGGCAGGGAGTGCTGGTTTAGCAGACTTAGGAGGTCATTCTTCAGGACAGCCCTGTGGGAGCAGCACTCCCTTCCAAGGAGCCAGCTTTCAGCTGGGAATCATCCTGGCAAGCTGTGGAGGAGCTGAGGAAGGGCTTCGAAACTTTCAGCTCTCAGTATCCAGAAGGGAACAGCAGAGCCGGGGAAGAAGCCTCCATATGAAAAATGAGGAGGCTTCTTAGCCTCCTCATTAGATTTTCCCAGGTATTTTGGTGATGCTAAACATGGCAGGGTTACCAAGACTTTCTCTGACCCTATTGGCAGCAGCAGCAGCTACAATGCAGTCTTCCTTCCCTTCACCCCAGAGCAGCAGCCAGCCCTGGGAGGCCAACACAGAGCCCCGTGCTTTGTTTCCACAGCACCTGAGCCCTCTCCTCAAGCTGCACACCTGCCCAGCTGCCAGGGGTTCAGCTGTGATCTAGAGAGCAGATAGCCACCTGAGCATGATGGTGACAAATGGGGCAGCAGACAGCTGCCAGGTGGGGCCATTTTTCTCTTCATTCTGTCAGATGTGAATAAGAAGTTAACATCTCAATACATCACACTTGATCCCATCAGCCAGTCTCTTGTCTTTTCAGAAAAGTGGAGGAAATATACCGGTTTTAATACCCTCTTTATTTTGAAAGATCAGGATAACAACAGTGACCAGAACTCCTGTTATCACATAGTTTCTACCCATAACAGGGTACTGAATATTCAAGGGGAGAGAACCTAAAAGCTTGAGCTGCAGGATTGCAGCTGACCCTATTAATAGCCACTTCAAATTCCTGTTTATTCAGTGGCCTTTTTTTTAAGGGAAAACACATCTCATCCCTGCTGCCCCAAATGCAAGGAGAAGACTGGAAGGGGCTGCATGAAAATGTGCCAGCCTGGGTCCCTCCTGTGCTTCTTGCAGAAAGGAAAGGAAGATATTAATGCAGATTATTTTGTTACATAAATACATGTTGTATCAGGGCCATTTTTAGCGTTTGTGGGGGTGTGAAGAACTTCTTCAAGCTGCGTATCTATTTCATAGGATTCAGCTGAACCAAGGAAAAGGACAGAGAGTTTTAAGGTAAACTATCAAGATACATTTATTTAAGCCCACACAATTCTGTACAGAGCTCCACATGACAGAAACAATATTTCACTAGCATGTCTCTGGCCTCAGTAGTGCTTTTTAATGCTTTGAAACTCAAAGACCTCATAATATAATTGGATAAAATGAAGGAAAAATTTGTCATCAGATTTCAAATATTGTGTCTGCCATTTATCTTCAGTGAGTTTCAATTTCTTTAAATTCCAAAGGGCTGCAACACTTAATTAAAATGAAATTTTAAAATCCAGAAATCTTATTTTTAATTTAATCTCAAAGTAATTTAAACTTCAAACAGCCAATTTTCTTGTCAGGAAGGAGCCCATTTTTGAACGAAAAATAAAATCTGGGGGTAATTTCACAAATCAAGTTCATAAAATATCCAACCCCTCTTGATTTCTGAGTAGTTTTCTATCATCCCTTCCACTTCAGCTCCATGTCCCATTCATCCCTGAGAGGTACATGGGGCTCACTTCCCCCTTCCTGATGTGTTTATCCCTACAGAAGGCAGAGCTTTAACTATGGCCCTCAGCAGAGCTGTGCCAGCTGAGAACATCTTACATCCATCCTAAAAATGGGCCCAGGTTTAGCTGTGGGTGTAGGCTCAGGGTGGCTGGGGCTGGCATGGGCAGAACCAGATTTTTCCCTCTTTCCACACTGGAAGTTTCCAGCTACCAAAACAGCAAGGAGATCCTCTGAGAGGCTTTGGATGCAGATGTTTCCAAAAAGAATTTTCTTATATTATCTCAGTGGCCATTTGAGAATGTTTTCCTTCTGGAACTCAGTTTTAGGGGACTGTGTTTTACCTACAGGAAGGCATTGCCAAGGGGAAATTTTCATGGGATTAACTAATGCTATATTTTTTTGTTGTGTTCTGTTATGTTGTTTTATTTTTTTTTTTACAAAAAGGATATAAAAAGCTAATATTTATAAAACATCTGAGTTTGGTAATGTGGTTAGTTTCCACACAGTGCCTACACTGTGTTTCTCAGAGCTCTGCAATCTACATGGCAGATCCCAGACTAGCCACAGTTAGCTACAAGGTGCTCAGAAAGAGAAGGTGGTTAAGGAGAAGAAAGGCTACCTAAATAAGTCTAGTTTAATATATTGCACATCCATGCCAGACTTGATCCAGAGTATTTTAAAAACATGATAAAGCATGTCAGTCTTATTTAATAAAATCAGGCAGAGAGAAGAGTCCGTATTTTGGGAACTTCACTATTTTGGAACTCAACTTTTTTGCCACAGGGGTCAAGTTTCTCAAACCAGAATTTTAAATTCATCTTGAACCTGCTGCCACCTGTGAATTACTCTTCTAAAAGATTAATTTAAAGTCACCCTCTGAACTGGTTGTTTAAATAGAGAAGAAGACTTGAATTAATTTCAGTGGTTACAATAGTTTTTTTGGTGATATAATGACAAAGAAAACTCAAACCCCCACTGGGCCCCATATTTACTCCTCAATGCTCCATTTGCTCATTCTGTGGATGACTTTATCTCAGATTTATTTTGAAGACACTAAAGTCCAGTTGAAAATTTATCCTGCTGGGAAGGAAAGAAAGTTTTAATATTATTGCTCAGCATTCATCAAAGAAGAAAAGATAAATACAATACGTCATAATGATAAGGATTTCTGGGTGACTCCTTAGACTCTAGAGCACAGCTTTAGTAACAGTGTAGATGAAGATTCAGGAATTCAGAAAGACTTCAGAGAGGTCATATTCTGTGGGGAACAATAAAACTGCTAAAACTGTCCTTTACACAGGCTGACTGCCCAAAGCCAAGGGCTTTTTTTTGGAGCAGGAAACAAAAATATTTGGGATATCAATCCTGAGGAAAGAGTAAAATTAATTTGCAGTAATAATGCCTTCAACATGAAAGAAATAAAACAATGGAAGTCCTATCATTAAGAGCACTTGAATCTGGTTCAAAATGAGATACACACTGGAAAGAGACATCCAGTACCAGCTACAAGGACAGCTGAATGGAGAAAATAATAGAGACAGAAACCTTTTGTTTCCATTAGAAACCTAGAGTATCTCCAAAATGTTTGTTTACTCTGCTTGCCACACAATAATACCACAAAAGTACTTTTCAGTGTGTGACAGCTGAGACTTGAGAAGTTGCAAAACCAAAACCTCACAAAACAACTCACTGGGGCAAGTAAGTTAAAAATCAATAAGACCTGTAAACAATAAAACAAATGAAATCATCTTCTTAGGCTGACACTCTGAATTCACAGAAGAGAAAATAAAGAAAATACAAAACGGAAGACAAATGCAGTTCAATGTCTGCAGCATGTGGCTAGGAAGCAGGAAGAGATCAGCCTGGGATTTTGTGAAGATTTCACTGAATTCAGTATCTATAGCAGCTGTCCCAGCTCAGACACAATGCCCCTGGGACTGTGGGGAGCCACCACTGTGGTATCACCAGTGCATCAGGCACCTCACCAAAGTATCCTTCTGCAGTCAAAGCAGTAGTGGACCTTCTGAAGGTTCAATCAACACAGCTAAAATCTCTATATAACCACCTCTAAGTGTACAAGCCTGCTCTCTTCCACCTAGCTAAGGTGCTTAAGTTAGAGTCTTTGAAGCTTTTGCACCCCCCTCTAAGTGAGAAAGAGAAGTAGGATACTTCAGGAGGTGGCTTTGGCTTTGTTTCCAAGGGGCAATTTTTGCTGGTAGTTAAAGTAATGTAATCTTCACCTCCTTTTCTCCCCACCCACATCAGAACAGGTAGGTAGCTGACAGGGGAGTAATGTTGTGAAATGGGTTACAAGAAAACTCAAAAAACCCCGACCAGCCAACTAACACACCAACAAATAAACCCCACAGAAATTAGATAAGCCTACAGTTAAATGGATGAAACAAGTAGTGACCTGATAATGAGACCATTTGTTCTCCAGAGATATGTTCATCCTCATGGGTTTAAGGATACAGAATCAAATTAAGAGTACAGATGGGCACAACAAGTACCAAACAAATTCCACAGGGCCTTTCCTCAAGGACCATGGAAGTTTGAGTGATTGCATGAACACATACAAAAGGGAAACACTAAGAACAGGTAAATCTTAAATTCGTAGTAAATTTATGAGAAGTGGAATGACCTGTACTCATCTTCCTTCATCTCTCATCCTTACAAGGAGAGATTTTAACAAATCATTCGCCAAAGGTTGATTTTACTATGTTAGCTCTTTTTCAACAGACACAGTGGACTGTATTTTGTTCCTGTAAAGCTACTGCCAGAAAAGCTTATATTGGTACTAATGTGCTGCTTCATTCACAGCCCTGTACAAGAAATTACATTATAAGGACACAGACACAGTATTTATTTAATCAATGTTATACATAACATTCCAACTCAGTGATATTTCAATACACTTACACAGGAGTTTAGAACTGGAAGTTTCCCTAGATAAGTATCTTCCACATTTTTTTCCTCATGTAAATATATTAGACCAATACCCTAAATGATAAAACATATATATATATATGTATAAATATGTATTATGCATTTTTGCTAGTGCTGTACATTGTTGCATGCACACATCTTTGCCTGATCAAATAGGACCTGAAGCCTAGCTGTATTTGTTAAATCTTGCCTAACTCTATTTGATAAATGCTCCCTTTAAAATCTTTCCTCTACAACATGAAAAGTCAATGCCCTAATTTTAAGTCGCCCTTTGAAAGCGAGCCAGTATTCAGATGAATATTGACTCTGGGCCTGCTGGTTGTTCTACAGCAGTGTTTGGAAGGCTGCTGTTCTAATGAATGTGCTAACATTTGATACACACACTAAGAAAATCAATAGCACTATTTTTAAAAAGGCATGCAGCTTTACTAAGTACACTGTCACTACCCCGTTGTGCAAAATTTACTAGAAACCTCCCTATATGACTAAATTACTGCATCTGGTTCATTTCTCTACTTGCCTGCCAGAATGCATAATGCCAGACTTCAAGGACATCCAAAGTCAGCCTCTGAAGCAGAAAAAATATGGTTATTTAATTTTGAAGTGTATGTGGCAGTCAGTACCTGAAACTCTCATGCAAGTGTCAGTTTTTCCTCATTTCTGCCCTGCTGTTTGCACATAAGACACCTCGGGGACCCAACAGTTTTCACATCAGAAATTCTTGCTTCTGTGGTTTCTGAATGAATTGCTTAACTATGGGCAGAGAATAAAATGTTTTTATAATCACTGTTGAATAAATTAGTCCCTGCTCTTTAGCTCCTTGTCTTCACTAGGCAAATGCACTGAAAAATTCTTGAATCTCAGCCTTACATCTGCTCCAGCCCATCTAAGTCACCCTGTTTTCCAAGCAGCTACTGAAAACATGCAGTCCATGTGAGTGAATAAGCTAAAAACCTGTGAGGGAAAGGAATATTTGTAAGAAGCAAACTCAGATGAAATCCAAATGCAGGATATATTCAAGGACTTCTAGTCACACTGACTTAATTCTAGATCTGGAAATGTGTCTTCTCCTTAAGGAACTGATTCAATGGTATAGTATGTAGGCATGCACTTAAACCAGGGACTAAATATAACACCAAAGAAGCCAAAAATTAAGGCAAGACAGAAGATAAAACAGGTAAAAACCCAATCGTACATTCAACTATATCTTCAGTATCTGAAAAATTTCCCAATAAAACTATGTGAATCAATCAAAAGTAGTTGCTTTCATCGTCTGATCCTTCAGGGATAATTAATTGCCAAAACATGGCACCAGCCTCATCAGAAGGAATACAAATTTCTTCATATGCATTTGAATTTGCCTGTAGCAGATATAGGTTAGATGAGAAAGGGCCAAGCAGCTTCACTAGAGGAATTATTCAGATTTTTCATTCAGTCCACAGGTGCCAAAAGATGAGCTGGTGACCTTGCTCAAGACAGCTTTGGCTGGAACTCAGGAAAAAATAATGAGAGTTTAGATCTTTCCCTACTTAAATGATTCTATGAGTCTCTGATTATAAATAAAAAAAGTTTCTTTTTTTCTTCTAGTTTGCACAAGCAATGATCATGACAGAAAATATATTACTTGTTTTTTAAAAAAAATTACTGTATATAATTTCAACACTAGGACTCCAAAGGAAAATAAAATACTGAAATATTCACATAGCATATGTCATCCTTCTGAAGTCTTGTAAAACCAATACAGAAAAGAGAATATTCTTAGCACAGATTCAGAGGATATTCCCCAAATGAAACATTTGGTAATTCAAAGACTACTTTTCCCCATAATGAATAATTAGACAGGGAGACTCATTGTCACAGACTGTTATCCATGTGGAGAATAGAATCAAAGTGCAGATTCAAGGGAAGAATAGGTACTTTAATGGGCTTTAAGTACATCATAAGCACAAACTCAAAAATAAATCATGTTCCATGCAATATTTCACCATGGGGGGTTAGGAGTGAGATTTTCTTGGTGGTAGATTACTGCTGTTGTCCTTGCGTGCTTCTTCTTGCTTTGTCCTCCTAGATGCCTGGTGGGTGTCCTTAGCAGACAAAATACCAGGCTATCTAGGTCACAAACACCAAGTCATTGCAGCAGCTCTACCTCTTCAAAACACTCCTCTCTTTTTTTTGAGAAAGGGATAAAAGGCAGCGAGGAAGTTTTAACCAGTGGTTCTTGTTTCTCTGACAGGAGCACCGAGAGGCTCTGGGCTCCGCTGCTCCGCAGGCCGCCCACAGCACCACAGAAACGAGCACAGCACGGGAGCAAGCCTGGCCACAGCTGCACCAGTGCCTGTGGCACAACCTGGAGCAGCCAGCACAGCCAGCAGGCACAGCTTCAGCCCTGTGGGCATCTCCAAAAGCACCGGTGTGAAAGCCTGGGCTGAAATCTCCTGCCTTGCTACCTACCAGCGGTAGCGAGCTTAGAGCTGTGATGGCGATGCCCGCTGATGCTGCAACCAGCTCTGGCCTGCTCTGATCCTTCCTATCTAAATGTCATTAGTCCCAATATCAAAAGACACCTAGGATAAAAAAGGAAATGAACCAAACTAGCAAATTTAGCTGTATATTAGGTGAGGAATTGATCCCAGTGTTCTTAGGCCCCAGTGGACTGCTTTAGTTCCATATTGCCTCCTACAGAGACACTATAAAATTAGACTAAAGTAGCCTCTGTGCATTTATAAATGTCTTATACTGGGAATGCAGAGAGAAAAAAGACTATTCTGCCCTTCATGCATAAGCAGTATCATGTAAACAGGAAAGAGTGGGAAGGCAATCTCCGCTACAGGCCTTTCTAATGAAACTGTACTTGTGAAACTATAATCCAATGAGGAATAAACAGGAGAACACAGGAAACCTTCTATAGATCCATGGCTCTTTCTGAACTCACATTATTCAAACTAAAACAGTAACCTTATGCAAGAAGTCCAGAGGCTGGTGACTGAAAAGGCACCACACACTGCTGCCATGTGAGCGATGGTCAATGAAGTGAGAGGAACCAGAAGAGGCAGAGCATCCATGAATGTGATGACAGGATGGAACACCAATGAGGTCTGCAGAAAAATATATCTGTAGTTCACTGAGCTACCACAAACATTTGCTGAATTCTTCTCCACACTCTTCTGTCTAATAATATTTATTCTGCTTCACTAAATAAGGTCCTTCACCAAAAAGTCAGGCTATTACAAATTGTTCTGTGGTCTGGGCATCACATAGGGGTATCTAGCACAAAGATACTAGGTTAGCTTTAGGCAGGTATTCATCAGGTCTAACCTGATTGAGTACCAGCTGTTTTTCTCTTCAGCTGACATGCCTTTCCACATATGAGAGATATAAATGCCCGCATTTCTGCCAGATCAGTAGGCAGTATCACTTGGCACCCAGAACATGGGCTCTGCTGACTCTTTGAGCTCCTTCTGCTCCTGAGGCAGTTCACTCAATCATGATTCATTTTAAGCAGATGATTTCCACCATGCTGGACAATTTCTTCTTTTTTTATTAAATGATCCCTCCAACTACAGGGAATATTTTGACACCATGCAAAATTTCTTTATGTGCATGGATATGTCCTGCAGGTTGTAACTATCCCTGTGGATTTATGATAATCAAGGATGTTCCAGAAAGGGAAGAACTTCATTATTTATAGGCTCAGATTTTTATGAGAAGTACATTACTGCTGATAAGTGTTTCTCTAAGATCTGATACTTTACCCATTGCTGCAAGGGAGCTAATAATACTGGAAGGCATTGATCTGCCTAACTCAAAATTGTTCTGATTAAAGCACTAAGAAAATGTCCTTCAGGCTTAGTTAAGACCCTTTGTAGAGTGAAACACCTAATAAACTGTAGCTAAAGGAGGCCTACAAGAAAGGTGGAAAGAGACTTTTTACAAATACATGTCATGATAGGACAAGGGGAAATGGTTTTAAAATAAGAGAGTCCTAGATTAGATGTTAGAAGGAAATTATTTACAGTGAGGGTGGTGAAACACTTGAAAATGTTGCCCAGAGAATCTGTGGATGCCACATCCCTGGAAGTGTTCAAGACCAGTCTGAGCAACCCAGTCTAGTGGAAGGTGTCCCTACCTATGGCAGGGGGGTTGGAACTCGATTACCTTTAAGGTCCCTCTCAACCCAAACCATTCTATAATTCTGTGGTATGAGAGAAAGGTAACAACCATCCAATGCAATGGGGCAACCTCTGGGACCAGTGATAGGTTGAGCAGAGGGATTCTTTGGTCAAAACCAACACAAGTTAAATGTGCGTCTGTGTGAAAGGGAAAACAGCAAAAACTGCCCAAACAAAAATGGGACATGCTGCAAGAACATCCCCAAGGAGTCAGCAGGAAGGTCTATGGCCACAGAATACCAGAGGATTGGGGTTGTGAAAATGGCTTGGGTGTTTTTTATTTCTATTACAATCAGACAAACAAGATTCTGAGGTCATTAGCTGTAAATAAAATGCTTTTTAAAAAGATTAAATCTCATCAGAAACTTCCAAATGAAAAAAAAAAAAAAACCAAACAAAAAACAAGAAAACTCCCAAAATTTAAAGGCTCTGAATATTGCCTAGCCATGCAGAGGGTTTACAGTGCAAAAAGGACACCTGGTCACATCCTCCTGCCTGTGTTAGAGGTACTTCTAGCTGGCAGCCCTTTCCCCGGGTACCTGATGGTGAAACAGCTGCCAGTGTAGGATACCAACTTGTTGTTAGGTCCTGTGGGATTATTGGAGCATGGGCTACATCAGAGTGAGCAGGATGACAGCACACATCTTGTTCCACAGGCTAGTTGTGGAATACAAAATCTATAGGAAGAAACAAAAGGCCCTGGGTGTGCTGCATGTGAGATGTTTTAATTTGCACAAATGCAAGTGACAGACACTTTGGAAGATTTCACTTTGTATTCTGCTTTCATCTTAATTAGTATTGACTTATTCTTCCAACAAGGGGAAGCCCACAGAACACTGATCAAGAGAAGAAAGCTGCAATAGTTCTAATAGTCCCCTTCACTCAGCTGTTAATACTGTACTTAGAAGGTTCTATTTGTAGTGGCATATCATCTCTTATGGCCAGGTTTTACAGAAAGAAGTTAAATTCATTGTTGTGGCAATTAAGGAAAGCTGCAGCAGGATCACTCACAAGGTGAATTAAGCCACTGGGTGCCTTAAATCTGTTCCACATAAATTGTGAGCAACAATGCTGATGCTGATCCTTCATCAGCCTGAGCCCATCTAACTCCAGAATCCTCATGCTTGGCTGTTCTCTGGCCAGCTTCTGTGAATTTGAACATTCCTCTTTGGCCTGCTGAAATTGAAGGTGAATATCTTTCTGCCAGTTAGGCATGCTGAAATGCCAGGGCAGTGGAGCTGGTTAGTGTTGGAGCTGTTTGAGGAAGGAGGCAAGGTCCCATGGCCAGGATTTAAGGAAGAGCATGACCATAGCAACTAGCTGATACATAGCTGAGGTGCTTGTCCAATTACAGCCCAAACAGTGAAAAACAACAGTTTTCTTTCTGTGAAATGAAGGTGCTGATGCCAACTAACAGAGCTGTGGCAACTTCTCAGGTGGCTGCCCATGACCCAAACATCTGCTGCAATAGTGTGCTAGAAGAAAAAAAAGTGACTTGGTCTGACTAGCATCTAAATTACTTTTGTATTAACTGGCCAAATTTCTTGCAAGACATGCTCATTTTTTTTCAGAAAAGCATGTAGTGAAAGACAAACAACTCTTTTGCAAGGTGCAAAATACCGTCACTGCAAGTTGGCACAAGTGCAGATGAAGCAGCCAGTGCCAGGAAGCGTTATACCCCCTAAGAGCCCCTCTTTGTATTTATTATATTTTAAATCAAGCTGCTCTCTGCAAGCTCCATTTCAGAATCTAGAGGTAGGTGCTGGATTGATTGGCATACTGTGACAGTGCCAGTGGTATGGTGCAGGAATCCTGACACAGTTGTTTTGCCTCAAACCAGTCCTGCCAAGCATGGGAGGACTGGATTTCAAAAATGATGGGTACTCACACCTAGTGCCAATTGCAGGTCAAGGTGCAGCTGCCCTGCAGCTCCTGGCACTGGGTCCTGAGGGCATTTCCTTCTTCCCCTAACAATTGCTGTCTAGTCAGCCTCTCCATTTCCAATTTAACAGAATATTGTGTTTACAGTGTAGTGTTCACTACAACTGTATCTGTATTCTGGACCTTTCTGCTCCACAGAAACATGGCAGTCATTCCCTAAATTAATCTAACTCCTCAACAGTCTTTTTGGGTAGTGCTGTGTCATCAGTTTTCCCAAGTGTAAATCAAGTGCTTTGAAACTGAATGCCCTGCCAAAGCATGAGCATGTCTGTGGCACTGAGCAAGGGGAACCAGCCATGCACCAGGAGGGCAAGGACTCTGCTGTGTCACCAGAGCATCACAGCATCCTACAGCCCCTGCTTCTGTGCCCCAAGGGTCAGCCCCACACTGGCTCTGCCTGCAGACTTCAATAAGCCTGCTGGGATGTACCAGAATGGGATTTGCCTTTGCTTTGTTCTACCAAATGGATGTAACAGCAACAGAAGAAATGCACAGAGGGGATTTTCTGGCCTGTCATCCAAGTAAAAAAAGAACAGGAAAATAGAGAAGGAGAAAGTAGAGTAACAGGGTCAGAATGAAGGTAAGCAGGGAAGATAGGGTATAAATATACCTTTGAGTCTTTGACCCACGTCCCTCACTATTTCAGCAACTGAATCATGTAAATCTCAATCTCAGAATTGTTTGACTGCTTCTGAACCCTTCTACTCTCATTGGAAAGCTACTTTGGAATCTCACTCCTCTCATGGCTAGAATATTTTTAATTTCCAGCCTAATTCTATTTATAAATATATGTCCACATCTTCTCGTGGAACTTAAGCTATAGTCTTAACTACAGTTTCAGTAGTCATTCCTGGATGTTACCCTCACAGTTCTGGCTTTATGCTTAGTTTAAGCTGTCTCTATGTCTGACCTGCTCCCAAACAACTGATAACAAATATGTGTACAGACATGACATTTCCTAGTCAGAAAGCTGTCCCTCTGCCTAGCAGCTCTGGTTCAGGACCCTGATCCCAAGAGCTAGAAGATAGGGTCATCTTCTGCTAAAGCTTCCATCATACCTTAACAGCACAACCACCTCCTTCCTTCCCACTCACAACCTGCCCGGTGCAAAGAAGGGTGTGCAAATGTTGTGCAGGGCTGTTTTACAAGACCCAAACTCCCTGGTGTATGCTGTGACACCTGGGCTGGAGAGTTATATACAGCAAATGTTCTGCCCAGCCACACAGCACCTGGGCTCCATGTGTGTCATGAGTCTCACACACCTCACCTGGGGTGAGGAACACACCAGCCTCATGTTCACATGCAGCAAAACTGCTGAGTCTGCCTGCAAATCCCAGTGAATCTTCTGGGGTTTCTAGACATCTTACTGTGGATGGGAAAGGAGGGTTTTTCCCTTGGAATATCAGAAATCTTCCTCTTAGTCTACCTTTGCTTGGTTACAGAAATAAGTATTTCATAAGTAAAAATCAGAAAACAACTGGGAAAAAAATAGTGCTGTTTTAGAAAACCCTACAAATATGAAAATTACCTAATCCTTAGATTCAAGCTATATTAGGGGACCAGGACTCATGAATGCTCTGCTGCCTGGATTATCTGAAGCAGTAACACTCAGAAGTAGTGCTTGCCAACTGCATACATAAACCTGGTTTATCGCATTCCCAACAAAGTAGATTATGTTTTTGTGGTGCCCATATCCACATGTTCAATCAACAGGACCGCATTACCTTCCTCAGTGACCTTCATATCACTCTTCCAGATTAAACAGCTGTGCATTAGTTTCTAGCTCTAGCTGAGGTACTGGCTGCAGTTTGAGCGGCGTGACCTGGGGAGGAGCTTCACAGTGACATCAAAGTCAATTATCTCAGAAGAGAAAGGAAAAGCCCAGCAGAAGAGACCTTCACCTTGAACCTGCCATGCGTGACCAGGAAGGCTCAGCCACTCAAAGAGCTTCGTGCTTCTACAAGTAGCATCAGGCACCAGAGAAAAAGGGAAAACAAAGAGCAGAGTTTCCCCAGTGCTGCTCTAATTAAGCAGTTAATTAGGTGTGAGCTGAGGTGGATGTGTTGCTGTAGTCTGTAGGTTTAAGGTCCTAGTTGTAGTCAGGACAAGGACATGGGTGCAAATTTTGGCTCAGTTGGAATGAAGCTGGAAACTTACCATTTAATCTGGCAAGATTTTCTCCATTTCTGAAGGACTTCATCAGTTTCACAGATGATGTGAACCTGTGCTATAGCAACCCATCTCCTTGCTCTCATTTGGCATTTCAAACACTGTCAAGTCTGAGGGACTTCTGTCTTCTGTGCTTTAATCCACCTGTCTTTGGCAGCCTGTGGTTCCCCCAAGACAGACTTTAGTTCCTGGACAGCCCCACTGGGAGACCTTCCTGCTTACCTGAGTCCTGAAGAAATGCTAAGGGGAGAATGTTCTCTATTTTAGGGTATTTTATCATGCATTAAATAAAGAGGTATATATTTTAACTAAACCAAAAATATTTAATGTTTAAGTTTGCAATTATTGATAACTATCTTAAGACAGAAATCCCTAGATATTTTAAAACTCAAACCATATTGTCCCAGCTGTGCTATCCATAGAGAATATGATACAGCTATGTAAAGCTGCTATAACTGCTAAGTGTATTCAATTATCTCTGCTAGTTTTGTCCCCCCTCCCACACTCTCCATTCATTTCAGTGCTCACTAAATATTTTAAGCTTGTTAAGTGAGTTCATGCATGCATTACAAATAAGCACTTTGGGAAAAATTTATGGCTATTTTATCCATCTCAATATATGAGCATGAACATACCACTAATCTGCACAGAGCTGTGAGACACTGTCCCTTTTCCTCTCACCCTCCCCTTTCAGGAAAGAAAAAACCCGAAACTTTGGAAAACGGGTCATGCGAACACAGGGATTTCTATAGGGAGCCCATGGAACAATGCGTGCATTCGCCAGGCGTAGTGGGCTCCCATTGTCTGGTCTTTCAGCACATAATAGAGGCTTTGCCAGTGGGGAGGCTAAATGGGGAACAAATGGATGGACAGTAAAGATGATGTCGGCAGAAAGTGCAAGAACCTCCTTCTGCTTCTGTTTCTTTCAAAGGCTTGAAAGTGATAGTGTGCATAGTAATTCCTCTCCATTGTGGTGTATGTAACGTTTATATTCATGCTATGCTTGCTAAAGAAATGCTGGCTGTGGTCAGCAGAGAGGCCTGTGTACACATCCCTTTATCCCAGCAGCCTCCTGGAGTTCAAACAGTATGCCATCCATGTGTGGGGAGCAAAACACCAACTCTCATGTTAATGAAGATTACAGTGAAGAATGGAGGGATGAAAGCCCGGCTGCTCACCCACTGACAGCGACTGGGGGATTTGACCTTACAGCAGTGAAGTAAGTACCCAACCATAGTTAAGTTTCATCAAAACTTTCTTTACCATCCATTTCAGAGGTTTCACAACTGGGCTGGAAAATTTACATGGAGATAAACCCTTCAGGCAGGCCTCAAGCAAATGTAAAACTGGCTGTTCTCTTTTTGTGGGAGTCCCAGAAATGGAGCTACTGAATCAATGCAAATATACATATGAAAATCTACCTTTTTAGAGATGGAATCCATACAGAACTTCACAGACATCAGAGAGTTAATTTATCCCATCTGGTAACTTAGATTGTGGAAATTAACACATCTTTTGTCTTTGAGCACTTTTATGACACATTATATCAATTGGAAATGAAATAATTATTTTCTGTTAAATTCTGTGTGATGACTCAGGAAGTCTGGAGAGAGGTGATCAGTTCCCATTCACTTCCAGAAGACTCTTCCCCCAAGGATTTGAAGTGGCAATCAGCAGCAATGGCAGCTCTTCCATCCCTTCCTCCATCAGTCTCCTCCACAAATTTCAAATTGTAAGATTTTAAACACTGCTATTGCTACAAGTGACGAAATAAAAGACATTACTGAAGTACCACTTTTCAGACTATTCATCAGTCCTCAGTATATTTTTGGTCAGGGGAAAAAAGCCACCTACATTAAATCCATTTTTCCCCTGGCCTTTTGTTTTCAAAATGTTTGATAACTAGATCCATTCCAAGATCCATCTAAAGAATCCCTTGAAACCTATAAAAATCATCTTCCTGTATCTAGAGTTGGGCACTAGCAGGAAGATGGAGTGGTTTTAACCTGGGTATCCTCACTGACTCCACCCTGGGCTAACAGTGATCTCCTGAGGACGCCATGGTGGCCCTGCATAGAGCAGGCTTGCAGCCCTCACCTGTGAAGCCATGGATCTGAAAACTGGCATCACCATGGAAAAACCAAAGCTTACAGAGGGGTTGGGATATCTCTTTCTTCACTCCAGTTGGCCCCTCCAAGGAAAAAGGTAGCCCATGGAGAAACTGACAGCACTGCCAACATGCTACCTAATGTGAGCATTAAACTTGTCTTAAACAGAGGAAATTAATACCAAGCACCTCATTTGAATGGCATCTCGTTTGGGAGAAAGCCAGGAAATATAAAGGTTGGTTTGCTCTGTTCATCACTCACATGACTGTGCCTTTTGTTTTTCAGCCTGATGAGAGGCAAGGATAGACAATCAGCCTCAGCTCTGAATTTCCTGGCTTTTGTCAGTTGATGTTACACCCATAATATTATTCAAACGGGGGGTTTTGTGTGTAACAGATAAATGTCGACAAAGCCCTGTCTAATGCCTTTTAGGTTGCTAGGAAACCTGGCTCTGTAGCCACCACAGAAATATCTCTGGCTAGGGGCTTAGATAAGCTCTGACTTGTTTTGATTAGGTGAGCTTTATTGCAGAAAAGACAGCAGCATGCTTGACATCGTAAAAATATGACCTGCTTACAAACCCAGGGCACAAAGATCATTTATTGCTCATGATGGAATCCATGGGAGGACACTTAGAATACTTTTCTAGCCTGCCAAACCACTTCCCCCCAGAAAAAGACACACCTCCTAATTAAGGTCAGCTCTGGTCCCCTAGGACTTGGGGCTGCTGCTGCTGACACCTCTGTGTTAGACCATACTGAGGTAATAAGTAATTTTCAGCCTGGCTTAATTTCACATGCCAGGAGAACGGGGGTATTTGTGGTCTGGTGGGCAGCAGAGATAACTAAGAACTAGATTACCTGCCCTCTGCTCTCAGCTCTGCAATTTAATGATTGTGCTTTGAAAATAAATTGGAAGGAGTTGTACCTGTGGCAGATATTTATGCAACCCCATTAATGGAGGAGCTAGAGAGAGCGAGCCTCTCTGCTGTTGCTCATGGTGACCCGAGATCTGCTCGGGGGTGCTGAGTCTCCTTCCCTTTGTGACCCTGCCTGTCTCAGCCTGCTCATGCTGGTCTATGCCCTGCCCTTGCCGATGGCATGCCCAATAGGCATTTGGGGAAATGGTGGAAGCTCCATGCCCTCCTCATAAGTGGTTTCCACCCCTTCCCTCTTTACTGACAAGAAGTTTTTGTTTTTTTCTACCTTACTGCAATTCAAGAATCTTGCTTCTTGTCTTGTTCCCAGCATATAAAATAAACAGGTTATCCCTTCCTCTCTGCAGTGCCTTTTATATATTTGAATTAGCTCTCCATTCTTCCTTGGTCAACTTTTCTCTGAACAAAACAACCTAAAGGTTCTCCATCTATTCTCACAAAGTATATTTTCGCTAAGCTCTTTAAGTTCCATAGTATGTTATCTGTGAAAGCAGGGCAGATATTCTGCAAGCTATAAACTAAACCAACAAATGAGGTGAAAGCACAAGTCTGACCACAGGCTCAGTCATGTTGTCCCTGTGAACTATTCAGTTTATGTCCAGGTTGCTGGCCATAGTTTGGGATCACATTATCTGCTCTGAAGGCACTGGGACAGGCATCTGGAACAGTCAAAATTACATGACAGAGACCCTGGGTTCATGCTGAGGTGTAAGTAGAACTCAGGACGTTCAGTTTGGTCTAAGTTCATGTTTACATACTCACATTTAATAAAGCACACAGCCCTGCAATATACTCTTTATGACAGACGTACATTGTATCAGTCAGAAGAGACAACCAGCTGCATTACTAATGAAGTTTAAAAAGGCTCTCCCTCAATTCACACCCAATTACATGAGAACTTTCATTCGCAGAGAATGTGTAATCTGTCCATAATCATAGCATTTTAAAAGAAATTTCTGCTCATCAATCTGTCTCACGTAAAGCTATTACAGGATCTAAAATATGATCAAAAGGGTGAAAACAATCAGGCTCTTTGCAGCTAACTGGGAAAGCAAGTCTCAGAATAATGAATTCTGTGCTGAGAACTCTGCAGTTGAAATGTTTCAGTTGGGAGAGCTTGGTACAAACAGGTACTTTCCAAACCATTCAGTATATAGGTTAATATTAACATTAGGTATTGCACATTTAAGTCAACAGTCTAAGAAGCAATGGTCTGGTATGCTCCCCTGCACTCATGGCTGAGCCTCGGGTTTGTGTACTGTGTTCAAACACACCAGTACGTCCTGTGATGCTGCTGTAAAGGAGACAAAAAGCCCTGTTTACACTGTCTTTGGAGCTCACGCCTGGAGCAAGCCCCGGCTCCCTGGCAGCCTGTACAGCATGGCCTGTGTCCCTCAGGAACACACAAACCATGACCACACTGCAGTGCTCTGGGAACAAACCTGGCATCTTACCAGCCTCCACTGCTGTCTGCAACTAGAGGTGAGCATCTCACTCTCCCAACACTGATGTCAGAATGCACTCACCCCTGGCATGGAAGATGACCACACCAGCATCCTCCTCATTAAGTGACCAAGCCAAATCAAGGAGTGCAGAGGCTGCTACAAAAACACCCTGCTTGCTTTTGCTCTGACCGTGTCTGCTGCCATTGTTTCCTCAGTACACAATGTCAGTCCCACCACAGAAAACCTCATGCACTGGGGTGCTGGCAAAGCCAGCTCAAACTAGGGCTATGGATGGCTACACACAGATAGAGCCTGTTAGAGCCAGTCTTGGCCAGATGGTGTTTGTTGCCCCAATTATATTCCTGGCTCTTAATTGTCAGCCAAGCTGTGACACAGCAAGTTGTTATATGGAAGTGCTTGCAGAGCCTGGATGTCATTGTTGGCAAACAAGGGCAGGAGGCTTCAGTTGGAAAAGGCTGCTTGTGTGTGTGTGTGTGTGTACACATTAGTAGTACCCACGGCACAGGGTGAGGTGAGTCTCTTGTCCTGACCCCTGAGCTGCCCACCTCTGCTGGAGAATGGCTGAATCACAGCCACTGCGTGTCTCTCCTAAGTGCATTTGTACCTAAACACATCCTATTGCTCTCATCTCTTCAGTAAATATAACTCAGACAAGACACCTACCAGAGCCACAGGCAATGCCAGAAGCACAGGTTCATGCCTGGGGTTCCTCCATTTGTCCTGAGCATGGCAGTGAAGATGGAAGGGGTGAATGAATGGCCTCAGAGAGTCTCATCTGTTGCAAGGCTTGTTGAGGTCCCAGATCTCTCAGACCCAGCAAGATGCTCAAGTCCCAGGCAACAGTGCAACACAGAGCTTACTGTTATGGCACATCAGTCCCGAGCTGGTCTAGTTCATGATAGATGGAGGCATGTCTGCCAAGCTGCTCCAGCATAATCACTGGCATCACAGGTCTCCACGTGCACAACCTTTGTTTTGATAAATTTGAAGTCAAAGGACTTACTGCTGCAGGCCAAACCCACAGCATGAACTAGCCTCAACTATGGTATGTGGAGATCCTGGAAGTACTGAATATGGCAGCCCTGAAATACTCTTTGCACCCAAAAAGCTTTCAATTTTTTTATTCACAAGGTTCAGTAAAAATCCAAAGCAGTCAAGTAATAAGAGGATTGATATAAAGCTCCCCGGGTTTTTGGGGCAACTGGGAGGCTGGTAAGCACAGCTGAGTGAGATTTGTGTGCCTAAGTCTAGGGGCACTGGAGAACTTTTTTGGGAGGAGGGAGGGAGTGTGTCCTGGTCTGTGTAGGTAGTGCCCATGGTGTGCAAATCCCTGAGAGCAACCCTCTCAAATGCACTTGACTTTCTAAACAGAGCTACATAGCTATTCAGCTTGCTTCAGCTGGGCTGATATGGTTACATGTAGACAACTGGGAGACAAGGGCCAAGCACTGTCTGACTACAGATGGACTGCATGGATGCACTCAGAGCCATGGATTGTGTTCACAAGGTTTGAGAGGAACAAGTACAGATTTTGCAGCTGTCCTGTGCACATTAGCAGTTTTGGCAGCTGTGTACATGCTCTTACAACTCTACAGATGACCACAAAACCTTCATCTTGGTGATACAATGGGCTCCGCTGTACTTGAAAGGACCAACATGACCAACTGACTATACTCTTTGATATATATCATCTTCCAAGAAAATGCAAACTCCTTGGATTCACAAACACACAGAGAATCAGTATTGCCTGTGTACTGTCGATGTGCTGCTGTCACGGCCTCTCTCGAGACTCACCCAAACGAGATGCCAACCTCTTGCTCCCCCATTTTCCCTCCCACTTCCTGCTCCAGGGATGAAGTGGAGAATTATGTGAAAAATGGAAAAATCATGGGTTGCAATAAGAACAACTTCCTGGGAACAGCAATGAGATACAATGAACAATAACAGCAACAATATTAATAAAAAAAGTGTGCAAAAAAAGAGGGTGATTTACATGCAAAATGCTCACTGAGCCTAACCTGACATGACCACAGTCAGTGGCACCCCACCCCAACTTCTCCATCTGCCACACTTGCTCCCAACTGGAAACCACACCCCTTCTTCTCAGAAGTCTCTTCTCAGAGTCCTTTTCCCCAGCCCATGACACAAGATGCTATCAAACAGCACACAGTGCCTTGTCCATACCCTTCCACTACTCTGTGCCAGAACCAGGACAGTTTCCCATACCCTTTTTGAATCACCTCACCTAAAGAGCTCAGGCAGCAGAGAGATTAGTTGTCAAAAAGATCACAGCATTAAAAGGGGATGTCCCATGCCCACTGTTCAGCTCTTCCTTCCCTGAACTGAGTACATAAACATGACTCACCAACAGACCACATACCTTCTGTACAGTTTTCTCAGCTCTTAAAGATGGCATCTGACATGGAGTAAATGGCTGAAGTTCAGCTGGAGTCAGTGAAAAGTTTGCCCAATTTAGAAAGGGAGTTGTCCTCAGGGACAGGAGCCAGACCCATTCACATTTGTGAAAGCATATCTAATTTGCACGCTTTTAGTGTGTCTGCTATTACTTTTGCCACGAGGCTGAAGTTTTTAATGAGATTAATGATCCATGGGTCACTGTGACCAGTGATTGATGAGGTTCTCAGCAAAATCAATTTACTGTTTCTTTCCACCAAGGGTTGCTGCCACCCTTCTGCATCCCAAAATGGGTCACAATTAAGACAATGTAGTTTGATCTGGTTTCCTCTGACCAGACACTTCAATTCAGTGCCTGCAGTTTGTTGACTACGGTTTTCCAAGAAGCTCAAGGGAGTTAATAGTAGCAGTGCATTAACCCACCAATGCCAATTTGCAGTATAGGGTATCAGGATATGCAAATGAATTAATTTAGATCTTGTTTTCAAAGGGTATCATAAGCTGTCCCTTGAGCTTTATGTGCTTTTGGACATAATTTGATACATTAACATTTAATTTCTGCCAGGTGGGGTTCACCTTCCTCTGAGGTAAAGAGCTTACAGAGTAACACGGATCTTGTACCTCTCTGCTTCCTCTGCTAATAAGAAATACAAGATCCGGTTTCTCTCTCCCTTCCCCCACTGCTTTCCTCCCACAATGTTTTTAAAATTTGACAATAATGTGAAAAATAGTTTTGTATGGCTCTGTTTTCACTCAGTGACTCCCAGATTATGTTTGCTGCCTTGATGTGCCAGTGCAGTTGGGAGCTGAGCAGCAAGGCTGGTTTTACTGCTCTCATTCAAGCCAGTACTGCTCTGGGACAGCTGCTTTACCTCAATCCAAACGTAAGAACAACTAAGAGGAGATTTTTTTTCCCAGTTGGGGATTTCTGCTGATCCCATCACCTGCTGGAATGGGATTTGGGGATACTACCCAGCCCAGTGTGAATATTTGCCACATGTAGGTCCCCAGGACAGTTCATAGCTTTGCAGCTTACCGCACAATTTGATTAATGAAGTTCCAAGTGATAGGGGACATAACAACTGCCAGTACTTAAGATCACAGGTTTTAAAGGTCAATAGGGACCACTAGCCCTCATTATATCACAAGCCAAAAAAATCGAATCCAGTAAATCCTGCCTCAAATTCCTATCTTGCTGTCAAACTAGAGCATATATTTTCAGGAGCTGCTCCAACTCAGTCTACAGATTATATTTTAAAGAGGTATCCCACTGAGCTCTCTGTGCCCCTGTAACCCTCCTTGTGCACAGCACCACGTGAGACACACATCTCCATTCTGACAGTCGAGTTTTGCTTAAAACATGGCTGGCTTTGGTTAGAGCAGCATTATTTGCTGAGGGTTGCCAATGTGTTCTGCCTTGCTTAAGTCATGGTTTTATGATGTAAATTAGACAGATAATACTGTCTGTAAACCATACTGCGTGATCAGATGGCAGACTAAGCTTAGTGAGATAGAGATTTCCTTTTTAATTAAAACTGCAACGCTTCTGTGTGCTGGATTAACACTGAAAGGGTCACTGGAAGAAGTAAATTAAAGTAGGGTCTGAACAATGAGGAAAAATTGCTCAAAAATGGCCACTAACAGCATAACAACTATGTCACTTACCAATGTCTTCCTTGCAGGAAGATTGTAATATGTTAACCCTTACCATTCCTTAAAGGTAGTCAAATATCATCCTTGTTTTATTGGTAAGAAAATTCTAATGTGAAAGGCTAAAATAATAATGAAATCATATCTGGCTTCTTTTGTCATAACCATAATCTTGACAATGAGACTTTACTTTTGGAAGCACCTGCAAGCCAGGACTCCCATCAGTTCCTATGCGATTCAAGAGATATTTTTCAACAGCACCAAAAATCCAGCCCCAGTAGATCTTTTTAGGTAAATCATGTTTTTCCTTCAGAACGTGTGCACTCAGCAGTTAAGCTGCCTTACAAACACCGAGCTTTAATTCTCACGATATCCAGTCCTTCTGGCCAGCTTGTCCCAGAAGACTGTCAGTAAGCAGTGCTGCAACAGATGTCACACAGATATATCCTGGCTTTTCAGAGGAAAGAAAATTTCCTTTCCCCTAAACTCTACTAAGCTATAAAATTTTTATTCAGACTGATGCAAGCACACCTTCACATAGGCCTGAAGATTAATTTCTCCTTATTAGACTGCCTTTCCTGTTCAGATTACATTATCTAACAAAGCCAAATATAAAGATGGTTAACTTCAAATCTAAAACTTGCACTTGAATTCTTTTGCTAAATACTCCGCAATTAGACATAAGCTGAGTAAGGCAGAGACTGCAGTACTGTATCACTAGGAAACACGTAAGGAGAGAAATCTGAGCCATCCTTGCTTCACAAAAAATAAAAAATATGAACTATATACCTGAGAAATACAAGGGGAACTAAGAAATCTTGAATCAGCTGCTTATAGATGAACAAAATTTCCACATGCATATTTACAGATTAGAAATGAAATGCTTAAAAATTCTTAAGCAAATACCAGCTTTCTTCCAGAAAAAAATGTCCGTTAAAAACACCAAATCCAATGTGGTTATCGATATTACAAAACAGATCAGCTATTTGGTATTAAACCTCAAGAAATAATCAAATATTTTTATGCTGTCACAGAAGAAATAAAGAAAAGGGGAAAAAAACATAACCAGGGGGAAGCGAGGGCTGGGGGGGAACAAAGGAAATGAACTGAATTAATCACCTACAGTTCCCTCCGAAAGTGACTTAATCCTGCTCAACCTTCTAAATGAGACAACCTATAGGAAAACCAAAAAGCCTCTAATACTCAGGCTGCCAGGTCCTTGAAAGGAAGATGAATTTAATTTGAATACTTCAGCGGCACAACGGCATCCTCAGCCTCAGAGAGGGCCTCTAGGCTGAGGCAAGGTTAGTTTATAACAATAATAAATAAAATTATGCTTACCCCTTCAAGTACCTCAAAGGAAATTAATTTTTAGGTTTTTAGAATAACTGTGAACAAAAACCACATTAAACAGTATAGATTACATTTGAGACTAGTACAAGCAATGCAGCTATCCAGATATTCAGGAATTGGATAGAGGACCCTAAAAAGCGTGTTTTGCTGCCAGCTTTCCTTGTATCTTCTGTTACAGAAATCCAGGAGATTGCAGATGCAGGCGGGCTGAGGGAGGACCCAAGTCTCCACCTGCGGTTACCTACCCCCATCATTTTATGCCAGTAAACTCTGCAATGCAGCAGCGAGCACTCTGCACTTGGGTAAGTGTTTGCTTGTCTCTCGATGTCTGTGCCAGTGAACATGTGCAGGCAGCGGGGAGCTTTAATAAAGCAAATTCTGCAGCAGACTGCAGAGCAGGCTGATTAACAGTTTCGGTGGTACTTGGGAGCGTGGCAGAGCACTCTGCCTCCCCTCCTCCACCCAGCCTTAAACCTGATGGATCAAAGCTTTGAGCAGCATCAGGTGGTTAAAACACCGTTCATTAACTCGTGGTGCTTTCTGCCTGCTCGCCATAGAAAGGCTGCAGGAGTTGCTTAGGATGATCACATACAAAATGTGTTTACTGGACTTCAAAACAGCTTGTCTCCTTCGTGCCAAGCCCGCCCTTTAAAATTACATTAATTAAGAAAGCAGCTTTAATGCAACAAGCAAACGGCATGTAATCAGTGATTATGGCAGCAGGCAAGGACATGATTTACCAGAGATTCAGTGAGAAGGGGACAAATGCAAGATCTTGTCTTCCCTGCACAGCATCACCTGGGGCTTTGACCTGCTCTACATCCCCTCCCTGCTCTCCAGGCCCCACGGGTGGCATCTGCTTCACACTAATGTCTCCGAGGGACATCTGAGCTAGGGAGAGAAAAAACAGCTTTCTTTTTCCTTCTGTAACAAGTCAGCTGGAGAAGGATATGTGTTTCCCCAGCCCAGTTTCCAGAGCAAGGGAAAACAGGATGATGAAGGGACAGAAGGGTGCAGAGTCACAGTCACCCCATCTGCCCCTGTGGAGCAAAGCTGGGGGGCTGGTTTGGGTCAGCACCCTGAGGTGGGAGCAAGCTCTGACAGGGTGGAGAAGCTGGGTGCAGTCAGGGCAGCAAGGGGCAGCCTGCAGCAGAACCAAGGCCCTAGTGCAGGGAAACAACAGGCACAGAGTTATCAACAAGCAGACTCACTCAGCTGTAGGTTGTTTATGAGAATGAGATGGAAACTAAATTAATAAATTGTCCCAACTGCTGTCCCCACACTCCCACTTGGTGTATTTGCTTTTTTCCCTTCTGTCTTTGCTCCTGCCTTCCCACATGAAAAAGTAGTTATTTGTTTATGTTCCTTGCAGTCCTTTGTAATGCCTTATAAAACCACTACCCAGATTTCTGGGCCAAAACCCCATTTTGCAGCTGTAGAAAATGCAGCTTGGAGAGGCAGAGTGACTCAGTTGGGATTTTATAGCCAGCCCACATCAGAACCAGCTTTCAGTACTCATCTTCTTTGGCTCTTAAAATGAACCTTCTTCCACCAGCACAAGAACTTTCCACTGGAGCTAAAGTTACCCATCACACTGAATTTGCTATCTTTAGTCCCTCGTTCGGGTATTTGTTTCTTTGTTCCTCAGAGTCCTGGATGTTGAGGGATGTAAAGCTGAGTGTGTACTATTGTTCACTTCAGCTTTGTGCTGATGAAAGAACAAGCACAAAGGAAGGAGAGAAGAGGAGAAAAGGGGGCACATTCTTGTATAAAGGCTCTGAAATCCCATATGGAAAAACTCTATAGGAGTGAATAAATTCTAAATAAATTCTCAATAGTGATTCTAAAAGCCTATTGAATTTAAGAGAGAATGATCTCCTTCCCACATGGTTTTCAAACACCATATAGACTGGTTCAGTCTTTGAGCATCTAGAGAAAAGAGATCAGACTCTTCAATGCTATGGATTTATCTATATAAAACTATTGCTTTAATTTCCATTAGGTACCTTATGGAAAGGCCTAGGGAAAAGGATAAAAAGAGAATTAGGAAAGCAATTTTAGTTGGTTTGTTTTGAATTTTGAAGTGGTTGCAGAATAGCAACCATTACTATCGGTCTCTTCTGATTCTCAGTGATTTTGTATTTGTTAACTTTGTTTATAGTTTGGAATTTCTTGTGGCAATTGCAACTACAGTCTTGAGCAGGGAGTTTCTAAAATAGTGTGGATGCTTTTCCTAGATGTTTTTTGAGATGAGTGGCTTGTATAAGTCTTTATCTTCACTATATGAAGGAGGCTATATGAAGGCAAAGTTGGTCTTCATAATAATTTATCTGCTGGATTAAAAAGGAGCAACTGAAACCATGGTATAGTTTATGTGATCTAAAAACTCTTAGGGGAAGGAGAGGGCTGCAGAAGGCAGCACTACAAACAGAAGGCCTTTTCCTTGTAGCTGTTGTGGGAGGCACAGGCTGTCGGTCTGTCAGAGAGAGCCACAGCTGTGCCAGATGTGTGATGATATAAGCACAGTGAAATTCAACATGGCATTCAGGTAGACTAATTTTTCCACTCAGAATTCAGGGAAACTATTCCCAAATCCTCCTGCCCATATGTGCATGTGTGTAGGTATGTTACATAAAAGCAGTGTTTATGCTGGATGCCCAGAGGAAACATTAAATGACTGTGTGCACTGTTCATGATGGATACTAGAGAGCCCAAAGGCAACTTTTCTATCATAAATTTATGTCAGTTTTTATATGCTACAACATCTGGGTCCAAAATTGGAGCTAGCAATTTAATAAGACAGCTTGGTTATGAGCAGTCAGTCCAATGTCTTGACCCTGATCATCTCCCTTTTTTTAGATGATGAATAGCTTGGCCTGCTCACTTACAGACTGTTCATTTCTGCTACTCCCAAGTCATGCCTACTTGCTGGCAGGGGCAAAGTCAGCCCTGAAAGTCCTGGTTACAAATTCTCACCCACAAAAAAATTCCCTGCAGGTGCCAAGCAAATTATCTGTCAGACGGCGTGTGCTATTTTCTCTGTCCTACTGAACGGTCCCTTTGCTCCTGGCACGGGTGTGGTGAAACACAGAATCCCATCCCTCTGGGAAAGTTCCCTTGTGTTACAGTGACAGATACACCACAACTCCCAGGCTCTTTCTTGGTGGGACAGCTCGAGTAGGAAAGGGGAGGTTTTATGGCCCCTGACTCTTCCCTTGCCCATTCAGACAAAGCTGGGAGCAGCCAGCCTTTCATCTCCACAGGATTTTACTTATCCAGCCAAAAAACATGGATAGCAATCACCTTCCAGAGGGATTGGGAAGCTTTGTTTGGAAATGCTTATAAAATGCCATGACTAAAAGGCAGGGTAGAAGGGCAATGTTTTAATAAATTGTTGTTGGTCCTTGAAATGTGTGGAGGGAAAGGGCTGCTGCAGGAAGCATAATGGCATCTTGGCAGCTTACAGGTCTGTCCTGCGCTGCTTTGCTCCCATGTACACCAGAAAGCCTTTGTTTTCCTTGTATGATGGGAAAGCTGCTCCCATACATTCTGTCACTGTATGGCAGCCTGCACTCAGCAGGAAACTGCTGAGTCAGATAACCTACTGAATCATTTGCAGTTTCTCATCATTTGGATGGCATTTTTCCACACGTTTGTGTGTTGTTTCCATCTTGTTTCCATCTTATTCCAGGTCTCTGGGTTGATAGAGACCCAGGCTGCTGGACTGGGCTGAGTCCTGCCCCGAGCTGTGGGGCCCGGCTGTCATCGCAGGTGTGTGTGGCACTGTGTGAGGTCCTGCCACCATGGTCACCTCGACAGACACAGCCAGAAAGAAGTGATAGTAATAACTCTGTAACACAAGTTAGAACATCTTCTGTTTTACATATGGGGCTGTTTCTACAGAGATCTCTGGGTTTCGGTCAGCTCCCAAGTGCAGCTCCTGCTTTCAGGCTGCCCCAGCTTTCCCAATGGCTTTCAGATCTCCCACAGGCAGCAGGGGCAAACACACCAAGGGGAAGCATTCCCCTTCTGGGCCCAGTCCTGTGCCACAGAGGCTGCACAGATCAACAGCGTGTTCAATTAGGTGATTAAGGCTCTGTCTCAAGCATCATCATCCACACTGTGAGTGCCAATATCCTTAGACTTCAGTGAGCCAGTGCTGGTTTTTATTTAATGATGGATATCTAGGATTATTTATCAACCCTATTAATTTTGCTGGTTTGTTTCTTAGATAGAAAATATGAATGAAAGTCTCTGGATCTTCTCCTCTCTGCAGCAACAAACAGCTGTGCCCTTGTGGGGTGAAGTCATGGGTTTGTGCTCTGGCTCTTATCAAGGCAAGCACGCTGGTATCCATTGCTTTGGTATTCACCTCTTTCTTACCTTGACAGGTTTTATGAAAGGCACTGATGAAGGGTTCACCAGCTCCTTTCATGCTCTCTGACAGAGCCACTGCGTGTCACAGTGTGAGCTTGACTTCCCACCTCTTTGCCCTTCTGATGTTTTGCTATCTGCTTGCAAAGGCAAGGGTTTTATTCTGAGCGTGGATATTACTATCTCACTCTTGTTAAACTCCAAAGGATGTCTGTGTATCTCATCATACAACCTGACACAATATCCTTCCCAGATACTGTTCTGTTTCATTAATATGTTTCTCACTACTGACAGTGCCCAATAGAATTGTAGGAACAGTGGCCAGAGAGTGCGAAAGGCAGTAATGAGATTTATTATATGCGCGACTTTATGGTATTGAAAAAGCTTTATGTATCATCTCTCTGTACAGTTTCCTCTCAGGCTGCTGCTGGTTGAACATGTTCTGTCTGACTACTGCATCAGGCACACTGTGTCTTGATTTCCACTTAAATCAGCCTACTACCACTCTAACCCTGGCAGCCTTTGAAATCAGGAGGCCACTGGAACAATAGGCAGAATTTATACTGCAGTTTTCATCTTCACAGCAATTTTCAAACACAAATGAATCAATCTTTAATGGCCCCTTATGTGGGACATGACAAAAGATGGCAAGCTTGATTTTACAGACTGGGCTCAGAAAACCTGAGGGATTTGCTGAAAGCCAGAGAAAAATATGTCCCAAACTGCAAAAGAACAAATGAGTTTGTACTACCAATTCTTTACATCCACATCATGTTCCCAGACCTTTAAACTACAAGGCACTTTACATTCTGGGTCCTGTATTTCATTACTAACAGCAGAACCAGGATATTTGCTGCCACCTCACTGTGTCAATGATATTCACTGATGTAACATATTCTTTCCATGGAGAGGAAATTAATTATTGTAAGTTATAGGGCATATGATGACCCAATGCCTGGCAATGTGGAGTGCCTTGGTGGAGAGCAGGATGTACTGGAGGTAGTACACTGGGAAAGGTCTTTGTGTGGAAAATGACGCCTCAGGCATCGGAAACACACTCTTCCTCCCCCACCATTACAAAATGCTACCAAGTGGTTTCCTCATGGTGCCGAACCTGCTGCTCCTCGCTCCTCTTTCTCTCTCCTTCTGTTAACTGAGCTGAATAATTTGTGGTTTCATCACTGAACCACAATGTATCGAGATTTCAGTCTAATATTAGTATGTAGCTTTCTCATTCTGCATATCATGGTACATTTGCACCATAGAGATTACTCTGGAGTTTGGATTATCCTTTAAAAACCCTGTCCACATAATTTCCTCACCAGAAGGGCTATCAAGCTTTGGAACAGGCTGCCCAGAGAAGTGATGGAGTCATCACCTCTGGAGTTATTTAAAAGACACCCAGATGTGGCACTTAGGGACATGGTTTAATGGTGGACTTGGTAAAACTGAGTTAATGGTTGGACTTGATGATCTTAGAGGTCTTTTCCAACCCAAATCATTCTTTGACTTTGTGATATTTTATATTACTGAGATGAATCTACTGTGCCACAACAGTGGGCAGTGAAAATTTGGTTATGCTAGTAATGTAGTAATACAAGAAACCAGACTGACTAAAAATGGTTAACAAATGTGAGGGACTGTTGGAAGTTCTGGAAGGTAAATATGGTTTAAATTCTAGGAAGACACTGAGGGAACTTTCCTAACTGCAGTTCCAGCTTGGACAGCTATATGGTTCTTGAGTTTGGAAGAAGGAGTTGTTATGCTTTGCTGTAATAAGCTTCTGAAAAATTAGTTAATTTTTCTATGGTTCAAAGGTGGGTTATGAAACAAAATTACTAACCATGTAAAATATCCTTACCCTGTAAAATGAAAAGTAGATGATTAAAAGAAGAAGTTAGCTTTCAGGTCATTGAGAATTCCTACAAAACCAAAACTATCCCCCTAAGGAACCAGAGCAGGCAGAGGTTTGTAACACAGCTTCTGCTTTATCTCACACTTGGAGACAAAAAGGACTCCTGCAGAATAATGCAATGGCCTTTTCCTAACCCCCTGTTTCCTGAATACTCCCAAAAGATGAGGGGCCAGGAAGAACAAACAACATCGAGAAACAGCAGGTTCATCATGTTCTGGCACAAGAGGAAATAGTCTGGAAAGGGCTCTATCAATACAGTTTTCCCTCAACAGATGTGACCCCATATTTTCATTTGGGCAAAGGAAATCATTCCAGAGAACGACTGGGAATTCAACAAATACTTCAGGACAAAATCACATAATTTGCTAGACACTAATGAATCACATACATCATGTTTCCCTTTCATTCTTTTTATTGGTATCCACACCCATTATCCATCTCATTTCAGTTTAATAAAGATCAGAGACCCTGTTTAACCTTCAAAGTCAGGCATATGAGAAAGACCCAAAGCTATCAGCAAATCCTAAAAGAAATGTACACTTTTCTCCATTTAAATGTTTTAATTTTCTTTTCTTTGTTTTCCTATTTTCCATCAAAGCTGTGGGAGGCAGTGATGTCTTTGGACTTTTGCCCTGTATCTTTTCCTTCTGACTTTTACTTGCCTTTCTGGCCCATTCTGAAACAGGAAAACAATGTGGGTGGCAGAAGGGCAGCTTCCACCACTTCATTAAAACAGCATTTGTTTTTTTTAATTGAAATGTCTTGTGGCATCTCTCATTATAGCTATTAATATATGACCTAACACCATTCTTAACAGTGTTTGGATGTTATTATTTTTGATTCAAATCCATGCATTTTTGATTTAATACATTAAACTCATCTAATTCCCATATATATGTATTGCTGCTAGCCAGTCAGTAGCTGAGTAATATAGATCTACATCAGTGATGTTTTAATGATGCATTGTTCTAATATATCACCAAAAAGATAGTTCTCACATGATAGATTAGTGCCATACATCACTCTAGTGAGGTATTTTTTATGATATATTGCCCAAACAATGTCATTGGAAAGGAAGAAGAGACACATAAGAAATGGTGGGTTTTAATTTACTACAGTTTTTAAAACTCTTCTAATATTCTTAAAACAATAATAGCTGACTTAGTCTGCAGTGGAAGAGACATGGCATTAAAAGAGAGATCTGAAGCAGAAATCTAAAGTGCAATCCAGTGGGTCAGAAGGAATCACACAGGCTCTTGAGATAAGTCATATATCTATTATGCCAGCAAACAGAAAGAAAGTGGAACGAGGAGGGAGCCTAATTTCTTTTGTTTTCAAAATGGTTATACATCTGATTAGAGAGGTGGGTCCTCTTTGGCTGCAGGCAGGATGCCTTAGTGGTACGAAGTCCAGTTGATTCCAGCTGTGTAGATACATGAAACATTCTCTCACTGGAGCTGGGGTTGAAAGGAGATAACATTTTTAATGGAATATTTATTTATTTTATTTTTCCTAAGCAAGTAATGCTGATCCACCTGAAAAAAGTTCAACACAAATATGGCTGTGTTGATGTAAGTTCAGGCTAAATGTTGGCTGATTAAAAAGGATGATATTTGGTGGTAAGACTCTGGTCAAAATACAGCTGGCTTGATCCAACTCTCCTGCTGTTTGGCTTGGCATGACCAGCTCTGCCCTGATACAATGCTTGCTTTGTGGATGTGGAGCTCCCAGCTATTCACCTTCTTCAGCTCACAGCTGTGATGCAAGACTCAAACCTGTGGTTTGCAGTATGGACCAGTGCTTTAACCTTTGCTGGAGCAGCCATTGGATTGCAGAACTGCCTCCTTTGTGTGCTCGTGCAGACCCTGGACAGCTGCAGTGGGCACAGCTCTGTGGCTGGACCAGCTCCTACCACCTGGAGCACACGGGATCTCAGGGTCAGGCAGTGCCCTCCATGAGGGAAGTATTTCAACATGAGCACTGCAGGCTCTGATAACTAGTCACATATAGCAAGAGTGTGTATTGGGACAGCAAAAAAACGTAAAGGTGAAAGAGGAAACAAAAATGAGAGAGATGAGGATCAAGCTGGCACAGACAGCAGTGGAGTGAGCCACCAGGCTGGATGGGGCTCCTGAGCAACCTGGTCTAGTGAAAGATCTTCCTGCCCACAGCAGAGAGATGAAGATGATTTTTAGGTCTCTCAAAACCTAAGCCAGTCTATGATTCTGTGATTCTATATGCCATGAAGGACTTGTGAAATCATCCTTTACCAAAGCATTCCTTTCACCCGATAGCTCCTTATATCTTAGTGCACCAAATGAAGATGTTGCAAGAAATCCCACAAGCTACCTAAAAATTAGAGCTGGTGCACAAAAAGCATTTGTTTCTATTAGAAAAATACTACTGCATGTGAAACATGAAGTGCATTGAGTTGGCATCAGCTGGAACAGTGAGTGAATAATAAGGAAATAAATAGAATTATTTGTATTACAGAACAAAATCCCTGTTCGCTGTTAATACCAAGTTATGTAGTTAACGTGTATCTAACATAGAAAAAACCCCTAAGTAGATACTGTACTCCAGGCAAAAAATATTAGACTTTAATTAAATGAAGTAAACATCTCATTAAATGTCTATTTTTATAGACAATAATGAACATTATTGCCAAAGGGGCAACGGAAATAAGACAGTGAATATGGTAAAATGTATTCCTTTACAATTTTGAGTAGTAAATCTTTCCTGTGATCTAACAAGGTACAATAAGAAATCCTACTATATTAAAATACCTGCAAGGATGTAAGAAAACTGATCTCTGATCAGCTCAGCCAGAAATTACACCACGCATTTCCGCTTGGTTTTTTAAAAACTCCTACTCTGATTATAATGCACCATTGGAGCAGATAGAATTATTTATTTTAGGATATTTCACACCAGGAGAGCAGAAGTTTTCAAGGAAACCTTGAAAAAGACATGGACCTTTAAGCAATAAAGACCTCAGTTTTAGATGTTTTCTTTAACTTCTGCTGGCTCTTTTCAGGCAGAGTAGCACACCTTTATTCCTATTCCTACGTCTTCTCACAGGTTGCATGGTGAGATTTGTACTCATCTCATTCTGTTTGACCTGTGAAATTCAGGGCACGAAGTATTTTTGGCCAAAGTCTTCCTGGTACAGAGCTGGGCCTTTCAAGGCACTGTGTTTCCCCACTGATTGTGGGGTAGGGCTTATCCCTCCTCATATCTGGTGTCTCCACCAAATTTGAGAAGGGCTTTGCACCCCACCCAGGCTCTCTCCTGTCTCTTCTTCCTTTCCTGGCTTCCCTTTCCCACCTTTCCTGCTGTCCTGATTTGCCATCAGATGAGGAAGATCCCTGAAGCTGCCCAGTGCAAAGCATAGGTCTGAGCTGGAACAGGGCTCTTTCACAGCTGCTGGGACCTTTTCTCCTGCCCTATCTGCTTTCGCCTTTATTTTGCTCCTCAGTTGTAGGGAGCATGGCTTTTGCTCTCATGTTTTTCCTACATAATACACTGTTCTCTGTCAATGATCTGAGAGTTTCCAAGGAATCAGTGACCTCTCTGCAGGCCTGAGGAGCCCCAGGAGCTGCACTTATCCTGGTGCCCTGCTGCAGGCAGCCAGCTCTCCTCTCTCTGGCAGGCTGCAGCACCACGAGTTTCAGCCCTGGGTTTTGACCAGCCATAATACTCTGAACATGAGGAGGCACAGCTTTGTACACAAATTTGCATTGCTCATTCAGATGAGCTTGCCTGTGTGGCCGTTGTTTATTCACAGGAGACCTTGCCTTTGTGTTATCCCGGTGCTGCTTTTCCCTGAGGTATTGGATATAAGGCATTGCTGGAGGCAAGATGCCCAGTGTGGCTGATCTAACCCTCTTCACTTCTGCCTTGGAAATCAAGATCGGTTGTGGCTTATGGTCCTGTGAGCCAGATGGTTAGCAGGGCTGTTGAATTCACTTCTTGGTGTTTCTGTACATAAATCTAACAAAATAGTTTTACCTTCCTACAGCTGGCACATGTGCCTAACAATTTGATCTTTTGCATTTTAAATATTTATTCAGTATTTAATTTACACCCCTGAGACTAATCCTGGTGCTTTAACTTAGCCCTCAATTAGTTTCACTGAATCATCTCTATGACAATTCAGTGATCTTCAACAAATTTGCTTTGTATATTAGCAGGGTCCCATCCTTTCTTTATTGGTATTTGGGGGGTATTTTGGAAAGAGCTACTGGTGATTTTTTTTAAGTATTACAAGGCATTAAACTGTTGTTTCTGTCTTTGAAATTATAGATGGTCTCCATAGAGACACTGAAGTTCTACATTGCTCCCTTGAATTGCCTGAAGAAGTGGCACTTAGAATTACATTCGAAACAATGCTAATTAGCAAATGCTGAATTTTAAACAAGCTTCACAGCAAGGTTTTTGTTTGATAGAAGCAGCAAACCAGCAATCGACTGACCAAACTGACAAAGCTGAACTAGAGACAACATGCTATTTAATTATTCATTAGACATTGTACAGGGTTAACTACAATAGACGCCATTCCCTTTCTGAGGAATCACCGAGCCAAGTGTAAGTGCCTTAGAAATCCAGCATAATAAATAGTCAGAAAAAATCAGCAAAATGAAATCTGTTCCCCAAATTGCAGATTTATTGAGGAGGGGACAGGCATGAACAAACCCCTGCAGCCATTTGATGAGAATGACCCAGTACATGTGCAGAATGGAAATAACTTGTCAGAAGCCTGATCCTGCAAAAAAAGCTACCATGAGAGGTTTAGGTGGAGGACAAAACAGACATTGTCAGTCTAGGATTAGGCCTGGATGATGTAGGGTGAAGGAAGATGGAGCAGAGCTCCCCACAGGGCCGTCAGTCTCCCCTCTCTGCCCAGAGCCATAAGTGTCTCTGATGTGTGTGGTAGGGGCACATGTCCCACAGGGGTGCTGGGGGTCCTTCAAGAGCTGTCTGGGAGGTAAAACCAGACAGATATTTTGGTCACAGCAGAGGCTGGAAACTGGCAGCAGCTGGACACAGAAGCCAGATGCTGTGGCTAGAACTCATTAACCTGGAAAGGTGCAAGTAGGGACAAAAAGAGAGCTTTGGAGAAGGCTTTTATATTATCTAAAATCTTGTCACTTGCAGAATAAGCCATAGTCAAAGAAAATTATTGCAAGAAGGGGGAAGATTTGTGGATCCATGCAGAAGCCACAAAGTGTAGGGAAACATTTTGGACAGACACTGATCTAGGCTCAGATACACTTAGAAAAATGAAGACAGGAAATACATGTTTATCCCAGTATTTGCTTTTCATCTGTGTTTTTCTCATGTTAGCTAAAGCAAAGTCCATGTCTGCTGCAACAAAGCCATTGAATGAGAACAATGTTCTGCCTCTTTCAAGCCAAAGGAAACTGAAGAGGAAACACTCCTCACTGTTAGCAGCACTACCAGAACTACCCCAGGTACTGATTCAGGTGGCTGTAGTTATTTGCAATTAGGTGCATTATAGACCAGCTAAATAATTCTGGGCCACATTTTGGTGAGGTTTATACTTGGAAGAGGACAGGAGGACTGCTAGCATGGTGTGTTGTTTCTCTGGAAGACAGGGCAGCAAGAACTGCTGGCACCACAAGCAGGAAGTTCAGACAGCATGGTTGAAAGTGTACATTGGTGCAACTGCTGACTGCAGAGAGCACTGATCCTTAAACTGAAAAGTATTTGCAGAGTACTAACATGATAGTTCAGTTTCACTAGAAATGTTGTGCAATCTCTTACCATCCTGTTCCACTCTCTGCTGTGATTTTATTCCTTATATGTGGGAAACAGTGAGAGAGTGATCATCTGGGATTATCTCTGATGGTCTTGATTTGTGGAGCTAAACCTTCTTCCCTTAAAGCTTTTAATGTTTCTGTAACTCTAAAATGCTTCTTATACATCAGACATGGTACCACTGTAAATGAAGGATTCAGAAATGGAGAAATGAGCAAATCAGTACACCAGACTTCACCTCACAAGCACGTCTGTCAGCCCTCCATGCATACGTTCAGCATTGCAACAGGCATCTACCTACCACCTGCTCTGTGTTGGGAGAAACACAAGTGCAAAACAGGACAACTTCAAAACAGTTCTGCTCTGTCGGCTGGGATGATGCTTTGTATCAGGTATTTGTATTAGAGGATTATATTTTCTGAGATGAGACAAACAAGCGAGTAGGATGAAATCTCCTATCTAATCAAATGGAATAAAATGTGACTGGTAATGCCATTCCCAGATATGGTGATACTTCTTCCTACTTATTATAGCTACCTACATATGGGCTAAAACTCAGCATAATAAAATCTTCCTCTCTAAAGTGGTTCACAGTCTGTAGTCAGTTATTTTCCTGCTACCACTCTGTCATATCAGCAGTAACTGCACTTGCCACGAGCGTTTGAATGACCTGTCATAGGACTTGCCCTGCAAACAATCTCTGTACTCTGCAGTCCTGTTAAATAATGCCTGTACTGAACCTGACTACAAGAATGATCTCACCCTGTGTATTGTTTTCTGTGTAGTGTCCACCATTATTAAGACTGCATGTCCTAGATCCCAGAGAAAGGCTCATGTAAGGAAACAATTATTTCCCTTTTCTTTTCAGCATGCATATTTTATTCCTGCTAGTTTTGTCAGCAGCATACAAAAGCTGGGTGCTGAAGCCTGCAGATTTCTTGTTCTCTCCTGACACTGAGTCCCACACATATCTCAGTCAGGGAGCAATTGGTCTCCTTTCATGTGTCCACTGTAGGAGTATACATAAGGGAAAGCCTGAAATAGGACCTTTTAATTTGACAAATGGGAAGTACAAAGATGCTGGGTTGCCACTGTTGCTGGCTAAGACAGCCCCTCTCAGCAGCATCTGGGCTGAGTTCAGCACATTTATATAGGTTTGAGTGAGCACACAGTTTCTCCTAGTCACCAAAAGGTTCACAAATGATCATGCAAAGAGATGAAAAAAAAGAACCTGGTGTTTAACTGTACCATTCTCTCTCCATTGTTTGGTGCCAGCTATGTAAATACCAGCTTCACTGTGATGTGACTGCTATCTAATCTAGAGTAAGGTCCTGTCTCAGGAATAGCATCTCAGGATGCTATTCCTGAGACAGGAATGGATTTGCCTTGCTTGCATGAAAAGGTAGCCAGACACTGTAATTGCCCCAAGTCCCCAGACTCTCAATACTATTTTTTTTTTTCACGGAGAAAAGGAAAAGGCCATGTGGAGGAAGAACTGGAATGCTGGAATGCTGCTCTGGGACTACTTGCTGAGCCGGCACTATGCTCACTTTAAAGCAGCCTTGGTTGGGGTTGAGTATCCCTCTGAAAGATGTCAGTAAAGCAGCCCTGGTCCACAAGGAGCAAGGGAAGGGCAGGGAATGGAGAAAGGGGTCCCAGGAGGCTGAGAGCAAGCACAGGTGGGGTCTGCCACAGCCAGGGCCAAGGCACTCAAATTCTGAGGATTTTAAGGGTGTAAAACCCCACTGAGACTCAGCTCCTTCCTGCAGTATTCCCCAGTCTAGGAAAGGAGAGAAATGGAGTTGGACCACTTGGCTGAGTGAAATGAATATAAATGAGAATGAAATGTTTATAGAATAGTTGTATTCACTTAAACATGTTTTCCTGTTACCTAGAAACAAATTAGCAATCACTTCAGATCTGATACCCAAAGAATGCATCTCTGAACTGGCCTGACTGCATGAGCTCTGACTACACCTTGGTGTGCACGTGAGTTTGAGAAGTTTGGTCTGTGTCCAGAAGCAATCTGAATCCCAGCAGTGATGGTTGTTCTTATAGGAGTGATCTAATTGCTCAATTAAACAGAAATAAGGAAAAAAAAAGCATACAAAGGATTTTTTAACTGTAATAAAATCTGTTTGATATTTCCATGCTTAGTATTGAAGTGGCTCATCATTTGGACTTGCCATTTCAATCTACTTTGGTCCAAGAACTATGAAGAAACAATACATTTAACAGAAACTGTAATACAATACATTAACAAAAGAGCTCACTCTCTCAGAGCTGAAGATGTCTCCTTGGACTAATGTTCAGCTCCTGTATTTTCTGGCTTTAGGTTGATTTATCCATGCAGCCATAATATCATTTTATGTTTCATTTCCTAGCTTTCTAAAGGAAACAAGAAAAATAAAAATGCAATTTAATGCACTCCACAATGACTATTTAAGCATTACATCATCAGAAAGGCTGTCACTAACTAGTAAGTGGTCCCAATGATAAGACAGCATTACCTAGCAACCACAGAGAAGTTATTAACCCTTTTGTGACTACTGTATCTACCGCTGAGGCTGGAAATAGATTTAGCAAACAAATGCATGTATCCAGATGCATGCAAAAAACCCCAAAGCTCCATCCATCTTGTGATTGTGGTGTGAACATTTTTCTCTCTAATTCTGAAAAGATGCCCAGTTCAGTTCTGCAAGAGGACATATGAGGACCACACGGCTGTGCAGGCAGCTTCTGAGAAAGAAGAGAAGCGTGATGAATCATTCTAGTGCTACGTGTGCAGACACAGGGTGATACAGGGTTTTTTCACTAGCCTGAAGAATGATGACTGGTTAAAATATTACCAGGACTCTCAGGAGGTTTACACTTATTATTTGAATAGGTCATGAGTCTTTGCAGCCCTCCTGAACATCATCCAGTGTTTTAGAGAGCAAATTATGTTCATCCCATATGCTGCAAAGCAGAAAGAGGTAGTTAGCTGTAAGCCTTAAATTTAAGTAAAATTTATGTGAAGAGAGAAAAATTAAGTCTAAATCCTGGTATGATTTACATGGGAATGGGCAAATGGAGCACCTGGGGGCTACCTCCCAGGCTCACATCCTCTCTTGATGAACACTACCAGTCCCTGAGTTTGTGCAACTTCCAGAAAACTCCTGGTTTGGCTTTTACTGCAGGACTGAAATCTGAAATCCCCAGTGGGAAACAGAGCAAGGACCTCCACTGCAGCTGCAGTACAACTGCATGCCAAGAAACCAGCAGCAGAAGCAAATGCTGCAGAGAGGGGAATGTGGGAGAGACACCAAGAACCAGGTCTGCACACTAAGGACCATGCAGGCTCCCAGCAGGATAGCATCTCCATAGACTGTTATCTTCTTAAGATTCAAGAGCATGCCATCTTTTCCTGTGTGGTCTTACACAAAGTGTTCATGTCCAGGAAATTGCTAGACAGAGGGAGAGCCCAAACCCTGATGTTTTCTGTGTGAATAAAGAGTGGAGAAAAAAAAGTGTGTGTCCTCCTGTGTCCCATGCATCCTTTGACAGGTTTTCAGATCCTCAGAAAGACCTCTATGGTGATGTCTATCTTCAAATATTGCCTTTTTTCCTTTTTTGTCTGAATACATTTGAATAATAAAGCCACCACAGCCCAAGCTGTACGTCTTTTCTTAAATTGCGTGGCTTGCAGCAGCCACAAACCAAGCAAGCCAGGGGATTAAGCAAGTGTGAGGAGAGCAAGAAAAATCCAGAAAAGAACAGCAAGAAGAGCACAGTAATTGCTCTTCAAGTCCCACAAAGATGGTCTGGACAAACATCAGTCTAATTGGAGCAATTCTTCAGTATTTTATTCCAAATAAATAAGCCGTCCAACTCTATTACATATGATGTTGTGTATTTGTTCCAATGATCTTTAACTGGGTAATGGGACTGCACTGCTTTGTGTGTTTTCATTCCAAATGACTAAAACAAGCTTTGTAAAATCTCCCCAGAAATACATGATGTCCTGTTAAATCACTACTCCAATATAATTATAAAAAAACCTGACTCCTATTACTCTGCTAGTTTGTCATAAGCTGTAATAAAGCAGAGCAATAACTAGCCAGCACAAAAGAGTGAACATTCCCAGCAAAAGTTCAGAGAAGCAGATAGGACCTAATTTGTGTTCTGCAAATCTTCAATCCAGACAGAGGCTGACAGTCTCCCTCTCACTGGAAACCTCACCTCTGACTTCACTAGAAATCTCTCAGCACCTCATAGGATTGCAGTGCACCTGGTAATATTGACCTCACCAGTGGAGTTCCAAGTACTCAGTGCTCACATCAGCTGTTAACATAAATTATAGTTGAGGGGATACAATATTTTAAGAGCTAATCCAAACACTAGTGAACACCTTCACAATTTTGCTGGGTCAAAAAGGGTGCGCCCGCTCAGCCATCCATGAAGGTATCACATCACCGCCATGTGGACCAAGCCATGTAAAATGACTGCAGTATATCCCTATCATAAAATATGTACATACATTGAATCCACCAATCTTGTTGCCTACAAATACTGCTGATATCTAGGAATTTACTAAGCCATCCACAGAGCTTTTTGAACTGTCTTTAGGACCTGAGCCAAACCCCAGATGCTGAACCTTCTTTGATGCTAGGACCACTTTTATAGTAACAAATTTTCTCTTATTTTAATTTGCCAATTTCTTAATAGCAACAAGATACCTGTTAGACACACATGCATTTCACTGTGAGGAGATTATTACACAGTGTATTTTTAAAGTTCATTTGGTCTGTGACCTTGAATCCTCTAACATCATCCAAGCTGGCTCTGGATTTATGGAATAACACTGCATTGAAAAGAGGCTGGACTTTTTTCCAAAATAGTTGCTATTCTGCAGTTTCTGTTCTCTTTTCAGCTGACATATTACTGACCTTGAAAACCTGATCCCTAGATAGTCTGCAAGGTATGAGTTAAACTAGAGAAAATATTTTATATAACTTTATATTAACCTTAGTTATATATTGCACAATTGTAAGGAAAGCTGGGTTTCATTCTTGACCACAGCAGGTACTGGGAAAATCTCATAATTATTTATGTGCATATATCTTATATTTAATTTCCTTATCTTTTTAAATGGGTTGTGAATAATTCACGCAATGACTGTTTGGATAACAGGGTTTATGCACCCCTGAAGATTGAAATCTTTTAATTACCCCATAACAGATACAGCTTGGAACTTGTAATACCAGGTTTCCTTATCCCACCTACCCACAGCCCAGGGCTCATTCCTATGCATGAGCCCTTTGCTATCCAGCTCCCAATTAGGTCTCAGCTTGTCCTTCAAGACATCCAACAAGGCTGACAGGGAAGAAAGATAACATCCATAAGAGGCCACTTGCCCTGAGGGAAGTCAACTGTCACCATCAAACTTGTTCCAGCAAAAAATTAAGTATTGGCATATGATAATAGTATACCTGTCACTATTGCCTCAAATCAACCTTCAACCTTCAACCAGACCAGGCCCAATATATCCTTATTGAGCTCTTCTTTCTATTTCCCAGTAAGGCCTCCCCTTTGAGCATTAGCTCTTGAGCTCATTGACCAGCGTACACACTTGAGAAATTCTGTTAGTTATCTAAAAAAAGACAAAATGAAGACAGGGAGAAGCTGAGTTAGTCACTTGGACATATGGAAATAATGTGACAATACTGTTTATATGCAGGCAGGCAGTTCCCTAATATCATCACTGCAAAACACTCAGGTTTTTTAACTGGGGAAAAAAACCCAACAAAAAGAAGCAAAGGAGTTGCATGGGACAGACAGAATTCAATGGATTTGATTGAAAGATCTTCTTCTGCTTAGTTTGCTGTGGGCATAATAAGCATGATCTGTAATTGCTGCACAATATTTAAATATTTAAAATTCAATCCAAAAATGGAGACAACTTTTCAGTTAGGAAAGGGAGACTGGTTGGACAAAAGAAAAACAACGATTTTGTCATAAAGCTCTTAGTGAAATACACTAAAATAGACAAGCTATATATAAAATAAAATAACAAAAGTCCTGGCTACTTAACCTCTCTTCAAGTGCCGTAGTGGAGATAAGACATACGCTTGGTTTTGGTGTTTGGATCCAGGTCCCTGCATAGTCTATTCCATTTGGTAAGGCTTGAGCAAAAATTAGCCATTTTTTTTCTCCTGTGGCTGCTCATAGAGAGTTGGCTCCAGAGCTGTTCTCTTCCAATGCCAGGAAAACTTTCGTTTCCAAGGTAGTTTTAACCTGGGACCCTCCTACCCATTTGTCCTAGAATTATTCCTTGATTTAAACAACCATTTCTTTCTGGAATTTGTTTTCCTGATAATTTTTATAGAGACCAATCACAAAAGTACTAAAGATGTTTATATTGATCCAGCAAGGAAAGAACAGGAACTGTGTGACTGACACGATATAAACAGCTGGGTGATGGGGAGGTTTAAAGGTGTAAAATTTCCCTCTGCACATGAATATTAAATATACTGTAATTGAGGATCGGAGAGAGATAGAGGTGTTTCATTTGATTAACAAGAGAGAGGCCACTAATAAAGTTTAAACCTGAATTTGCCGATTGTTTTTGATGGTTCAGCTGCTAAGGTTTCATTCACAAAGCTGCGTACAGCCGGCATCCAGCCGTAAGATGTTTCCTTCCCTGTGTTTATATCCCAGAACTGGGAGCTGCTGAGCAGAGACCGGTTCCCTCCAGTCCTTCCCAGCTGCAACATGCAAATGTCCTGTCCCATTTCCCTGGGCCAGGCATGGGCTGGTGAGCTCTGAGTGCTGGGCTCGGGCGGCAATGGGATGGCCACGGGATCAATCCCAGTGGCTGCTCTGCTCCTGTGGGCACAGGGAGGTTTTGCCTGGGCAAGAAGGAACCGGCTCCATGGCTGACTTCCTTGTGGAGGACAATAAAAACAGTGAGTGGGGACCTCACACCAGCCTGTTTGCTTCAATAATGATATCAACAATAACAATAAATCCCTTTTGCCGGCTCAGTCCTGTTGAACAGCCAGAACGGATTTCAAGGAAGTCATTCCCAGCAGCCGGAGCATTGTGTGGGGCTCTCGTGGCTGGTTTAGGCTGGGCTCATGGGCTGCCTGTGCTGAGGGCAGCAGCAGAGTGCTTGGCACAGGCTGCAAAAGCTGCCTGGGAAGTGACTGGCACCCAGCAGGTACCTGAGCCCAGGTCTCCAGCGTGTGTCACCACAGCAGTGAGTCCCTGCCCCTCCACAGAGGGGGACAATGAGGACACTTGGCCAAACCTTGCTGCTGGAGCAGCACCTGGTCACTGCTGCAGCACACGGAGCTTCGGGCTCTGTTTGCAGAGTGGCCCGCAGAGCCATGTCATTAAGTCACTGCTGTGTGTCCTCAGCCTGCTGAAAACCAGGACATCTCTCCAGCACCTGGGGTACCACAGGCTGGGAGACAGTCCCTCCCCTGCCATAGCAACACTGGGGAAAGGGAAATGGGCAACCAAAGGTAAGGTAACATTACAAGGAGGCCTCCTCTGCAGACTGAGAGCAGACATTTGCTGGCAGTAGCTCCACTTGCAAGTCACACCTGAACCGATGAACTTGGGCTGGATGTTTCTGCTCTACATTCCTTTCTCTGCACCATTTCCTAAAGCATTCAAAATGAGGAAAGTGCTTGCATTTGATTTTGCCACTAAGTGTTAATTTGGGACCTGCTATACCTTCTTTGTAGTCTCTGTTTCACTAGTTTTAAAACTGGTGGGATGAAATAGAAAAATAAGGCTAGAGGTTAAAAAAGGAACTGGAAAATATAGTTCTGTCTTTTAAACCACTCATAACTGTTCCATATATGTTTTAAGCTCTCATCTGACAGTTTTCAATCAACTAGCTCATATTCAAGCTTAGTCCCTTGTAAGGTTTTGGATCTAAACCTTAGTCTGCTAATATTTTAAAAATTGAGAAGAACTGCATGTGGGCAATAACTGGATATAGAGAAAACACCCTGAAAAATAGTAGTAGCCAGCTAGGAAATATGGATTGCAACACAGGAACAGAGTCAGCTTTGAAGACTAGGCAGAAAGCCAAGCCATCTCTAGTCATGGCTGGAACTGGAAGCACAAAGGATTGCATCCCACTCCTCCCAAGTCACTGTTCCCTAAACCCTTGCTCAGCTTAATGCAAGCTGTGGCAGCTTTGCCTCTGCAGCAGGGCTGCTATCATTTGTAGTAGGTTGCATTCCCAAGGCCATTTGCATGTTTCACATTTTTTTATCTATTTTAATCTTCCCTCACACACTTCTGCCCCCACTTGCCTCTATTCCCTGCAGGGATTCTCCCAGAGCTGGCTCTACAGAAATCTCTCATCATCCTTAGCAGAGCTCTTCTGTGCAAGTGCTTTGTCAAACACACTCATCTTTTATTCCTCCCTAAGTCCATCAGTCAGGCTTTTCTACCTTTGTTTATATCAGTAACACCTTTTTCCTTTTAACCCTTCCTTCTCTTTTTATAGAGGGCATAATTAAAAATTAAGTTAAACTACAAAACCTCATTTTATAAAGCTTTGTCTGACCTAGATCTTCAGAATCAAAGAAATTCTGAGCTAACGATGAATCTGCCTTGTTCAGCTAATCATGCCTAATTGCCAGAGTTCACAGTCACTGAGCTCTCAGTGCAGGAACAGAACAAAATGATCACAGAGTGGTGCTTTCACCGGTTTGTCCTGAAGAGAGTGATGAAGTTTTCTTATTTGGAAACATAAAATTGAGATAAAATTTTCTGAAAACTGATAAATTTGCAAAATGGGTCAAATCCCAGACTGAAATATTTAAGAGCAACCTATTCACTCAGCAGGAAGTATACCAAATTCTTTAGAAAATCTGCAGGTAAGAGGACTTTGCCAATCTAACAGAGTAAAGCTGAAGAGATGAAATACATTCCCAAACTAGCAGTCAATAGTGTGACTTTATTTCATCTCTTCAGTTGTATATAGCCAGCAATAGCCCTAAAAAAAGGTTCCATTTTCTCACCAATTCAGCTGTGTGACCTAATGCTGGTTTCAATTATTATTGTATTAACTGTTCATATTAATTTAGTCTAGAATTTGGTCAAGACAATACCTAGCATACCTGCTGTAAATCTAAAAATATCTACATTGCCATACAAGTAGATTATATGACCTCTGGGTAACATCTTAGGAACTAAAGCTGCATGTGAGGTTCAGTATTGCTCTACTAATTAACAGTCTGCAAACAGATAGTTTCATATGTCATCCTTGAGCTAATAACATCATTTGACTGGCAGTGTGAAGTAGCTTGCATGTGATGGACATTAATTGTGAACAAGAATCCGAATTCTTCCCTACCCTATTAAAAAGAGAAACACTAAATTACATTCCATTATTTCATAGTAAGCCATGTACTGCAAAAGTCTAAAAAAGGTACCTGACTATATATATATTTTATTAGATATTACTTTTTCATTTATACATACTCACTAGTGGCAACAGCTTTGCTATGAAAAAGCTTTTTGCCACATCAGAGAAGTAAGGTTATTTTCCCCCAAATAGCAACCACCTACTGTAGGGATTCAGATCTAATGTGTTTAAGTACAGAGTACTAAAATGACATTATTATAAATATTGCTTCATAAAACTTCAAACTACCACAATAATTTAAATTCAGTGCAATCAAACTTTATGTGACTTTTTGTTCAGGCATATTTCTTGAGAGCTTCTTGTACTTTTTCTATGTGGGTACTCCTCCAGTAGTTTAGCAAATAGTATCTAAAGCTGCCTATTAACAGAATTAGGTTCAATGAGGTGGGCTTAGCAGAATAGATAAAGTGTGTCATGATGTGTAAGAAGAGATAGAGATTAGGTAAGAAGGGAAAGCAAAGGCAGAGGAGAGTTGGTAGAAGAGGGCTGGGAGGGATCTCTGTGTTGGTCCCCAATATTACTTTCTTCCCTGTCACAGACTTATTCTGCACCACATTACAGTGCCAAGTTCAGAACTTAATGCACTGATCTCTGCTGGGAACAACCCACGTGCAAAGACTGTCTCTTATAAACCCGCCACATTTCAGGTGCAAGATGGCTGAATATCAGTAGTGGATGAAGTGACTGTTTAAGCTTACATCTAGTATGATTCTGCTCAGAAATGGACAACAAAGGTCCTCTTGAATGCAAGAAGGTGGTGCAGAAGATATGAGTGGTGAGCTCAATGCTTGCAAAAGCAGTAACTCTTCTGAGACAAAAGCAGTGTTTCAGAAAAGTGGTGAGGCAGAGCAGTGGACCCTCACAGCCAGAACTCATGACTACTCATGAAGGTAGACTTCCAACAGCTGCCTCACCCTAGACTAAGTATCTCCAGCTTGAAGCTTGGGGCAGTCTGTGCTGTATCTTTTTTTTTGCAACCACTGTTCTCCACTGCTGTGAGTCAGGAAAGTCAGGCAAGGCTCAGGTCCACACCTGCAACCTGGGGCCTGAACAAAGCACAGGAAAATGTTCATCTGTGCCCTGACCTGAGTAATCACCCTGTCTTGGGCAACACAGAGAATAAAGTTCTTTGGTGATAAATCAACTAATTAGGACCAGAAGTCGGAAGAAGGTATGTCATTGGCAGCCCTCATTAGTGGAAGAAGTAGATGGGCTGATGTACTGGTTTGGGCTGGGGTACATTTTGTTCTCTTCATAGTTGGTACTTGGTTTTGGACTTGTGACACAAAAGTATTGATAACATATCAATGTTATTATCACTGAGCAGTGCTTGCACATCATCAAGACTTCTTTGGCCTCTCACCCCACCCCACCAGTGAGCAGGCTGGGGATGCACAAGGCTGTGAGAGAATGCAGCCAGGAGAGCTGACTTCAACTGTCCAAAAGGAACTGCCCAGAAAAACTGTGAATGCCCCATCCCTGGCAGTGTGCAAGGCCAGGCTGGATGGGGCATTGAGCAACCCAGTCTAGTGGAAAAGGGGTTGGAACTAGATGATCTTTTAGGTCTCTTCCAACCCAAACCATTCTATGATATTCCATACCATATGGCATCATGCTCAGCAATAAAGTCTGGGGGAAGAAGAAGGAAGGGGGGATGTTATTGGAGTTACTGTGTTTGTTTTCCCAAATAGTCAAGATGTGGGATGGAGCCCTGCTTTCCTAGGGATGGCTCAACACCTGCCTGCCCTTGAGGAGTAGTGAATTAATTCCTTGTTTTACTTTATTTGTGCACATGCATGGTCTGTCCTGATCAAATTCTCTGTATCTCGACCTATGACTTTTCATTTTTATTTTTCTGATTCTCGCCCTCATCCCACTGAGGAGAGGAGCAAGCCAGTGGCTGGTGGGGCTGAGTTCCCAATTGGGGTTAGCCCATGAGTGCAGAAATTTAAAAGGAGCAAGGACTGTGGGACAAGGAAACCTAGAAAAGTGTGAGAGGCACAAGCTGAGCCTGACATGGGTAGAGAATAAAACAGAGAAAGGGAGCAGGCACTACAGGAAGAAGACAGAAGGTATGGGGTCATGATTACAGGGGATGGGTAGAAAAGCTTAGGACCATTAAAGCACAGCCTCCTGCAGAGCCCTGAGCTGATCCCACAGTCCTGAATCCACCTTTCCTCTACAAATCTGTGGGCAGAGTGCTCCCTCCCCATGCTGGGTTGGCTGAGGAAGCTGAAGAGCTTTGCTTGCTGTTCCTCTGCTACCTCAAGAGGTCACAGAGGTCTGTGTGGAACCCAATGGCAGCAGCTCAGATGATGACTCACTGGGGTGTCACCATGATGCCACACAACCGAGTTTCCTGTGCTGGGGGCGTAGTTCTGCTTTCCCTTTTCTGGTAGTAAATTACAAGATTGAAACAGAAACAAAAGCACAAAGTTATTCTGGAAAGCACCAAATGCTGCAGTTGAGGGGGTTTGCCACTTTTATTCCCCTATTCTCCTTTCACAGACCATCACCACTAGCAGCACACCCCTATTTTGGTTCTACCATGAAATCACTCTGTTTCCTTCAGTTTGTTCTCTTCACTGCTGCTCTGGGCACGAATCAGTGTGGTGTGATGAAAGAAGTGCTGCATAGTTGATGTTTTTCTGCTTTTGCATAAACAAGGCAATGCATTGTGAGTGATATGGGGGCTGAAAGAAGGAAGCTGACCTGCCAGGCAATGCAGGCCACGGCTGCCCAGGAAAACAAGAGCTCTTGGTCTCTGCACAGAACCCTGTGTGGGGTGGGATCAGCTGCTCAGACTCAGCCATCTACAGTCGCCTCTTCCAAGAATGTTGGACAACAATGGCCTGACCCAGAGGCTTAGACTGGTTTTCAGACTTGAAAGATGCTCTTACTGACAAGGTGTCTTTGTACCACACATGAGGCACAATTATGATTCTAACAAATGAAAAGGTCTCACGTTGAACTTTCGGAAATACTGCTTTGGACTTCAGTGCACCTCGGCTCCTTTTGTTCGGTGAGGATAAAACATGTCCTCAATTCACTCTGTGTCCTTAAAAGAACGTAGTGTTTGTGAAGCACTCAGACACCTAAGTGTCATAGGAAAATAATTCTGAGTAGAAAAAGTAATTCTGACTTTGGAGCAGGAGTTGGGTAGTGGGTAGCGACTAGGGTATGGACAGAATGTTGCAATGAAGTGTTTAATACACTGATGGCAAGATGCTGAGGGCAGTATAGAATGAGGTAAGTCAGTGTCATGATGTTTTGCAATCATGTTTGCAATAGGCCAGTCTCAAGTTTCATGGATAACCTTAATTGTTTGGGGATTTTTTTAAATTTTGAGTATGTAGTTTTGTAGCTCTAAGACCACTTTTCTCTGATAGTATTTTCCATGTATGCAAGTGTTTCATACAGAAAATAGTAATAACCTGAGGTACTTCAGAAATTCTTTATGTGTGTGTATATATATATATGTGTATATGTATATGTATATATGTATGTATGTATAATATATTATATATATAATATATATACAATATATATTATATATACCTTCCTCTATAAATTAATTTGATGGAAAATAAATCAGCAAGGCTATTTTCACTCTTTAGCTGTGCTTTTGTAAATGTACCATAGTGCAAGATACCTTCTTTGATACTAAAAATCTGTTTTAATTACTGATTTAATTTACTGATTCAATCTACTTGTCTTTAATTCAGCTATGTAAGGCGGACAGCATCATACAAACTGATTGTCAGGGAACCTGGTATATTTGTGTAGGAATTTTTATTTATTAATATCTAAAGAAACAAATGGATTATTAGGGAAATATCCATCAAATTTTATGTCAAAACCCTTGAGAAACTAACTTTGTTGATATTGCACAGAGATTCCTAGACAGCTAAATACTCTGGGCTAAAATTTCACTTCACAAGATTGTCAGTAAAACCTTTATGAAATTGTGGTTGTATTTTGTATCCTAACAGAATGTCTGGAAGAAATTATTCTTTTTAAATGTATTTTTTAAAAAAGCTGAGAATAAGCAGAACACATTTGGTAAGTTCTGAACAGCAGCAGGCTGGCAGCTTTTCCAGGTTGTATATTTTCAGGTAAATGTGAACAGGAAAACTGGACTAACCAAGTAACAGCACCACTGCTAAAAAACCCAGAAGCCCAAAATAAAATATTTATAACCTTATGGACAACAAATTCTCAGTAGGACAAGACTACAAAGCAGTCCCATACACAGGTATTCTTTTTACTCTCCCTCCATCCATTTCTTTCACCATACCCTTTTTTAGAATACTTGCTACACTGACAGCATTATTGCCAATCCCACTGCAAACTAGTAAAATGAAGAATGCTTTTTAATGCCTTTTTATGAATTTCTCATTTAATTCAGTTGGTTCCTATTCAAATATTGTGTTCATTTTAAATGCTGCAAATTTTAGGGCAAGCTTGACATTTGTTGAAGGATCTGTTTTTGAAATATATCATATTTAGAGATCTATAAGAAAATAATATTCATAAATAATTTTGATTAATTTTTAGATGATTAGGACAGTTTTCATATTGTACTTCAACCACTATTTTAGGAGTTGTTTTTGTCAGGAAAAGGCTGCACTATGAATAATTCTTTCAGTATTTCTGTGGATGCTGACTTCTAAAGCAACTGAAACGAAAGCAGCTCTTCAGAGGAGATCTGTGCAAGATTTCCCAGTCAATGAAACTTCTATGAAAGATCAAACCAAGAAGATACCACAAACAAGGCTGTGGTACCCACTGCCAGGCAGATCTGGCTTTGTCGCTCACCTACAGGGATGCTGGAAAGGACAACTTGCAACCTCTTTTTGAGGGTCACTGCTTCTCAACTTTGTTTCTGTAGCATTGCTACACAGTGCTGGCCTCCACAGGGATGTGAGAGAAATTTAACCTCCTACTACAATGTTATTTTTTGTATTAAATGTTTGTGGGGTTTTTTTCTCCTGGAGTTTAACAGTTTGAGGGCGGAAAGGACTGTGCTGTGCTCTGAAGTGTGCTCTGCTCCTGGTTACAGTCACCAGTCGGACAGAGAGCAACACACTCCTTTAGTGATAGATAACAACTGTGCCTAATCATCTATGAGACTGTAAGAGGTTTTCTTGGTGTCTACCTAATCAGCAGGTCTGTTATTTATTGGGATATTTGTTCACTTTAGTTCAAACCCCAACTTATTACTATTAAAGAAATTACCAACTTTTTCAAATATCCTGACTGTTACCCTAGGATACTCACTGATAGGGGTTCTTAGAAAATATAAAATCCACTAAGTACTTGAGACTTCATGCAAAGTTTCTATAGCCAACAACATCAAGAATCTTTGGAACCTGAGTTCTTCACACAACGGATTACTTCACAATCTTGTATTTGGATTTTTAAAAAACCCATCATCATTAATATTTTTTTGGAATTGCAATGCTGTTAGGAAAAAATCCCCACACAACTTAATAGGTTTGCCTTGCCGATGTTAAAGATCTCACTCTACTTGAAAATAAAATATTTGGTTTTCTAAATGTCAGTCAGGAGAACCAGGGCATCAGCCTTCACTGCCTGTGTACAACTTGACAGTTGTATGTCTGTGTATCAGAACATGCTATGGTTCTACCACAGTCCTATGTCAGATTTCACTTAGTAAATTGAAAAAAAAACTAAACAACAACCAAACACCCCCCCCCCCCCCCCATGAACAAACAAACCAACCAAACCCAAACCAAAACTATGAAATAAAAAGAGCCCAAACCCTAACTGGATTGCAGCAAAACAAGTGTTGCAGTTAGTTTCATGGCAGGGGAAAAGCAAGCTGTATTAACTCTGATATTTCTAAACCCCAAGACCGTGGTTTTAGTCTAGGATGTTGTCATCTGGGAACAAGAATCTGCATTCACATCGCACATGCTGCAATCCAGGGCCCAGGACACAGGGACTGGCAGCCACAGCACTGGCCCCTGTGCACAGATCAGCCCCACACCCTCATGTGCATCTAAGGCATCAGTAAGGTATACGGTCCTTTCTTGAAGTTTTTTATAATGTCTGTGCTTCTGAAGCTGTGCAAGTGTGACAAATGGTTGGGGGTTAAGAATTTTCTATGTCAGCAACCCTCCCCACCCACCCTTCACTCCAGCCCACCCCAGCAAACAGAACAAAAACCCCATACCTGGAGATGTTTCGATGCCTGAATTATTAATAAAAAAAGGATGATAATGAATAATCTATGTTAAGCATTTTCTTACCCTTTATTTTTTCATTATGATCAGAAGAGGAATATGATTAACAGCAGTTTAAACTTTAGCAGTACAATTTCAGTATTAAATATAAAACTACACTGCAAGTTGATGTGTTTTAAAAATGGTTATGTATAATCTAGCCTTAAATTTATGTATCAAATACAAGTAACTTAATTTTTCTTGCCTTGACAATTAACATATCTAACAGGTTTCAACAAGCCAGACATCCATCTTTTCCATTAAAAAAAATAAGCAAGCACACCAACTCTTATTCATAGCAAGAGGGGGTAAAGACTCAACACTTTCCTGAGTGTTGTGCAAATAGTAACAGGTTCAAGAAAGTCAGTTAAATAAATGTAATGATAAACCTAAAGCTAAGCTGGAGGACCTTTTGATTAACTTCATATTTCATATATTATTTGCATCAGTTGAGAGCAACATGAGTTACAGAACTTCCATGAAAACAAGCCACTTACAAGCAGGTGTTTAAGCTTGATAAGTTTATTAAAAGGATTATATGACACGGTTGCCTGCAATAGCAGGGGACTGGATCTGATGACCCAGGAAGTTCTTTCCAGTCCCATGTTTCTAAGCCATGCACCAAGTGTATCCAGCCCACACTTTCACATTTGGAAAAAGCCAAAGCCACACACACACACTCATAGGAAAAAAAATTTGAAAAAAAATTAAAAAATACCTTGGTGACACCATTTCATTTTTCTAGTTATTCACTATGCAGAAGGGAACAGAGCTTAAGTCCTGTACAGAGGATACATTTACTCGAGGTTGATGTGGTACTGAAGTCAGTTAATAATTAGATACCTCCAGGCAGATTCAGTTACAGGGCATACCAACACTGCACACTGCCAGACAATTTCTAATCAAGCCAAGAACCTCTTGCAGGATGAGGTCTCTGCTAGCAAGCACAGAGCACACTGAGTAAGCTAAAAGCAGCTGTTCTTAGGTGAACTACCCTACCAACCATGAGCGAACAGATAGATGGTAAGAAGCATTTACCTACTAGACAAGATCTCTGCACACCCAGGCAGAATTCGTTCAGAGCTGTAACCATTACTCCTACCTTGCCTGTCTCTTGAGTACGTTCTCTTTAAAAGCTGGTCTACAGAATCAGTGCAGCCATTCTCAAGCACTGCTAAAGTAGCAGCTGGCGGCTGCTATACATGCCTGTACTTTCAAATGGTAGTCAGACATTCCCATCATTGAGGCCAGTTTGCTAGGGCAGCATTCACAGCCATGGTAATAAGCCTTTGCAACAAATAGATACCTAAGCAATTGCCTACATTCAGCCCATCTAACTTTTAGGCACTTGGTTAAGGTGTCTGGGTCCCTTGTCACCCAGAACTCCCCCCCACCCCCCAGGGGCAAAAAAAATAAAAATCACTGAAGGCAAGTAGTCTCAATTGCCTTCTGGAGGTGTCTCTTGACCCCTCACTGAGCAAACCAAGTTCTTAACACATGAACCTCAGTTAGACAGGATGAATGGAGACTTGCCATCTCTTCCTAGAGACGGTATCAATACTCTCCAAAACCAAATGCAATCAAGCAATTACGGTTTGCAACCCATTACATTTGGAAACAAAAACTTAGTAATTATGCTGTAGTCCCTCCCTCCCAAGCATAAAAGCCTTCCACATGGAGGCTCTGCTTAAAAAAAAAAAAAATTAGAAAAAAGAAAGAGAAGAAGCATTCTTCTTTCAAAGAGTGCACACGGCTGCTTTGCCACTCATTCATGGGGAAGCTGAAGGATCAGAGAACACTTATTCAGAGAACTGGAATGACTAAGCACTGCTAGTGCATGCAAAGCAGAAGTAACAAGATCGTTTTTAAATTAACCCTAGTCCTCTTCTCCACCCCACAAAATTCATGCAAGTGTTTGAGAAGTCAAGACATAATAGCCCCAGTTTCCAAAAAGGCTTAATTTGGTTTTTTTAATACATATTGTAAAATGTCCTTTTGTTTTCTTTCTGCGGGTAGATAAATGCATTTTTGGCATGTTTGAGAATCACAGACATCTATGAAGTCCATGCTGTTTAAATTCGCCAACTAATTTTTATAACCTGTCAAAAAAACCATAAGCAACCTATACGTTTCCCCAGTATTGACATGCATGCTCAGAGCTCTCCACTGTAGTGAAATGAGGTGTTACTTCTGTGCTGATAGTTGACGAGTCAGCATTACACGACTTTGAGACCAACTAAATTAACATTGTCGTAATATGAAAGGCAAGCACAAGTTCATTTATTTATAGCAAAGGTCTTGGGTTACAGGAGGTCAGTTCTTGCCATCTTGAAAAGATAGGGGATAACTTATTGCATACATGTGCATTATAATTTAGCAGCAAGTCATTCATAGAAACACTTCCTTCCTACTGCTTTTTTGGTTTATTATCTCAATTATATATATATATTTTAACTTTACAAAGCATTTAACACCACCTTTAAGTTAATGGTCTTTTATTGGAAAAAAAAGACTAGCATTTACAACTTGGAATGGACATAAATTGTAATATCTTGAACAGCAATGTTGATAGTTGTGCTGAAGTCCACAGGCTACTCCGCCAGCTCCAAGTCATGGTACAGAAGGTTTTAAAAATATGAGAGTCCAAAGATGCTCCCTTGGTGAAGGTTTCTTTTAAAAATTTTGTGAACGGTAACAGCCTGACACCCGTTTCACTATAGTGCAATGCAGACAATGTTAAACCAGTATTTTAACACAGACATGCCATCCATAGTTAAGATCATTCTATTTTTGGAGCACACTGCTACGTACAGGAGAACCATTCAACCTTTAGGGCATTTTCTTTAAGTTTTGCATCCTTCAACCATTTTGCTGCATACCATCCTGAGGTATAAACCAATTTTAAAGTAAACCAGCTATGACAATTTATACTACAAATTGAACTAGAATCCACTGTTGAACAAGAGAGTGGATCCTTTAGGTTTTTTTTTCCTTTTAATACACATGTCTGACTGTGCTCAATTGTCAAGCTGCATGCATGAAAAACTGGCCAGCCCAAACAGTGTAATAGTCATTAGCAAATGGAACTTTCAAGTTCACGAAGTGCTTCCTTTTTTTTTTTTTTATTTTCAAGGTAGTACAATTATTTATATTGTAAAACTGATGTTTAACTTTATCTTTTAGGGACAGGACCACCAACCATTACATGCAGTTTGTGGACAGAAGGTAATTTGACATTCAGTTTTGCTATACAGAAACAGAATGAATAAATGAACATTTTTTTTTGCAAGAGGTAAGTAAAAGATTCAATTTGATTCTTCTAGAGGAAAAAAGGTGTAAAGGAGGTTTCTTCACTTTGCAGTCATCATCTGTACGAATTCTGAAAAGATAAAAAGTCACTGTGATTTTACTGTCTCCAGTGTACTTCAAGTCAAAAGTGTCTAAAATACAGTTGGCATAATAAAAGCACCTTTCACTGCATCTAAGCTATTGTCCACAGAAGCGAACAAGCAAATAAACTTGTGTCTCGAGCATTAAAAATTAATGTCCAATGCAACATGCTTTCCTCAGTCTGAATAATGGTTTTGAGTCAAGACAAGCATCTTTTTACCTTCATAGTTGACTTGCCCATCCCCATCAATGTCTGCTTCTCTGATCATTTCGTCTACTTCTTCATCTGTTAGCTTTTCTCCTAAGTTTGTCATAACATGGCGTAGTTCTGCTGCACTGATATAGCCATTGCCATCCTAGGGAAGAGAGTTGCATAAGACCATGAACAACAATCCTGACATTGATTAACTTGGAAACTATATCCAGGTTTCCAATAATTGCTTCTGAAGCAGCCGTATGGCACTTGGGACAGATGGGCAGATCTGGCACATTGTAGAAACTGCACTGTGTATTAGTCCCACCGCCTTCTCAGGCACACATGACACCATATCCTTCCATACAACTATTGTGCTGTAATAACAACTGCATGCCTGACTTGTAGTTGTGATAAGACATTTTTAATGCTTTTGAGGAGCTTTCAAAAATAAACAAGAAACAAAACCAAAAAAGATTTTGTTTAGTCTCTGCTGCCTAAGCAAGGCCAAAAAGAGACCCGCTTCTCCACCAGCAAGAATGAAGTCAACTTTCTCTTCTGTGTTAACACTACCTCTATAACCAGACTGCAGCTGGCTATGTTAGGCTTCTTGGATGATATAAAGCAAATCAAAGAAAGCATTTAAATTCTACTCATAAGGATTTTTGAGAAGCTTTATGGCAAAACTAAAAAGAGAAGAGAAATTGACACTTCTAAGCCAGTGTCCCATTTGCAATGTCCAAACCTAAAGCTCACTCTGAGCCACTTCAGAAATTCCATACACAGGAAGAATACGCTATCTTAGAGCAGCATATGGCCATCACCGGTGGATAACCTACCTCAGTGGCTTTACACCCTAATCTAGTCTGCAGAAATACCCCGCATTTTCAGCAAAGTACTAAGACTGGCACTTTTTTCCTATAAGAAGTAGTAAAATCATCTTCCATACATGTATGCACATTAGCTTTACAGCTGTACCAGCCACTACTCAACATAATCCTTGTATGATAACTGAATGTTTAAACAACCTAAAGAGAGGAACCCCTGTTCTAGAAAACTGATGTATGCCCAAGTATTCTTAAACAAGGTCAAGGGAGCTGAGCTCTTAAGTTTTCATGAAAGCGACCTCAAAGTTCACATTTTGAAAAGAGAACATGTAATACTTCGCGTCCCTCCATATACTGATGACATCACCTTGACTTCAAAACCTTCCATAGGGTAGTATAAAACCTTGTACATTCATGCAAATGTTTCCCTATTCCCTCCAAAGTCAAAGGTAGAGAAAAATCCCCCTCCTCTACCCACACATCTCAAAAAACCCCGCTCCCCTCCCCCGCGATGCATTAAGTCTGCTAATCTTTGTTTCTAACAGAAGGCCAGAAAGTTTTCCTCATGGATGAGTCTAAAGCTTAGAAAAGCAGAACCAGGCTACAACAATCCTGGTTCTATATTCAGAACAATCTCTGCTACGTTTCCAATTCCTCTGCTTCTACTAGAGGACTCTCATTCAAGAAGAGAGAAAACACTAAGGAAAATACAGACATAATTTCTGCTTTTGAAGAGCAGCTGTACTTTCAGTATTACCTTGTCAAAGACTCGGAATGCCTCACGGATTTCTTCCTCACTGTCTGTGTCCTTCATTTTTCTGGCCATCATGGTTAAGAATTCAGGGAAGTCGATAGTGCCATTGCCTTAATAAAAAGAAATTTCCAAAAATTAAACTTCCATGCTTTTCTTCATTAGCAAGCAAGCCAACAAAAAAAAAAACCCTGGAATTTGATTTAGCCAGGGACAAGATGCTCTGCTAACTGTCCTTATAGATGAACTCATTCTTCTTTTTAAATTGTTGCCACTGCCTTTTTTGCTATTATAACAGCCACTCTGTTTCAGCACAAAATCAACTGCTGCCTTCTTTCAAGGACAAGCCACACCATTTGCCACCAAAGCCACAAGTAAAATGTCAGTCTGATGCTTCAAGGTCAACCAGTAACAAAACTTTACTTCAAATAACTCCCACAAAGTTTTTACTTCAAAAAAACTCCCATCATCTCTCAATTGTTGTGTCTTTCAGGAAGAACACATCTTAAGCTGCCATTACAATCCCAGGTTATTAAAATATTGGGGAACATCACATTTCACTAAACTGTTCATAAATATTTTTTTTCATTCTAAAACTCAACTATACCTTATCAACCAAGGCTGCACATCACAAAAGCAACAAACATTCTAAGGGGCAACAATGATCTGCAAATCCCAGTGACATGAAAAAAGCTGACATTATTTGTTATTACTGATAAACTTAGCTGTAGGCATTCTTACAGGTATTTTATTGCAAAACTGAAAATTTCTGCTGACATCCAGGGATCGCCCCTAAGATTATGCTTTTCCATCAAATCAAAGATTTAAATTTCAGGCTGCTCAAAGCTAGGAAAAAAGTGGTATGGTGAAGAAACTAGATTTGTATAGTCAGGATCCAGCTCTATATGCCAAAAAGGCACATTAAGTAGTTCACAAAACTACATTAAACACTTCATTGTGCAACTAAGACCTACCCATTGATTTAAAGAAGCATACAAATTCATTGTGCAACAAATGAAATTTAAAAAAATCCTTGCATCCTAGAGATTCTAGCCTGAGACATATAGACACAGCTATTTATCATGGCCAGCTTTACATACCAGTAAAATATGAACAGAGGTCTGATACTCAGTTTTGAAAAAAACTCAATGAACATGCAGAAGAACAGCAAAGCATTCTGCCGTAACCAAAATTTAAACAGTTGGGCAGGCATATTTACTTGAAGTCCTCTGTCTCCCTCTGTTTTAAATCCACCACAGCAGCATTTGGTCTGCAGCCTAAAGAAGCTATTATACACAAACTCTACATACTGCTCCAGACACTGAAGCTTTTCAGTTTCTGTAGACTTAGCAATTAAGGTCAACTTACACCTTTTTTAAGAAAGTAGTTTAATTAATATGGCCTGATAATCCAGTAATTTATACTCTTGCCAACACACTTTCACTCTTCTTTTACAAAAAAGGTTAGAGAGAAATCACTATCACAACCAACAAACAAGACTAAAGGCTTGACATCCCTGAGAAGGGGAAATATTTTTTCTTTTTAAAACTGTTAGCCTATGTGGAGTTCAGAAACACAGTATCTGTTTCAATATGGGCTTTCTGGTGTTCATTTAAAGTAATTCTGTTAGCCTTGATATGGGAAGGGTTTTCTGCCTTTGCCTCCAACAGCCCATCTCTATCTATTAGGGGTTTAATGCATTAAATAGATCATATAGTCTCTAGTTTATAGTACTAAACTTCCACTGAAAACACTATTCCACTCCTAACACATTTTTTTGCCTTAGCCAAAACCACAGACATTGGTAAAGCTATTAAAACCAGCATGGGCTGACAAAACACATATAGAAAACCTGGATGGAAAGACAGGTTAATGGCAGGTCAGGGCAAGTCAGATAGCAATAGGAAACCTGTGACCCATAAAATATTAAAGACAAATAGCATAACTTTGTCTCTGGCCATTGCCTGTTTTTAGTCTCACGAATACTGCTAGCATCTTTGACATCCTTCTGAGTTTAGAGTCTATCTAGAATTTTGAAACTGCTTCAAGAGCTCTATGCCATGTTCTTCCCTATGCAGTTTAAGCCCAGGTATGGAGGTCATACATATTAAAGATGATCACAGCACCTTCCCAATACTTACCATCAGCATCTACCTCATTGATCATATCCTGCAATTCTGCTTCTGTTGGATTTTGACCCAGTGACCTCATGACAGTTCCCAGTTCTTTTGTTGTGATAGTACCATCACCATCTTTGTCAAATAGGGAAAAGGCTTCCTTGAATTCTAGAGGCAGAAACAGTTCCAGTGTTTAAGAGACATCACCAGCATGATAAAACTGCAGACTAAAAATGCACTCTACTGATAAAGCTTGGTACAATCCTAAGAAACATGTTCCCTTTTTATCTAACTGTCCCTGTATTAAGAGAATTAACACTCTCAAATACAAATAAAATAATACTTACAATACCAACACATAATTTTCACAGTAAATGCATACTTATTTCATGTGGCTATTTATCTGCATTACAACCCTGTAATTCATTTCCATGCATCTGCATCTTGCCTGAGGCACAGTTGTTCCACAGAACAGCAGCTGTCTGAAATAAGTGAAAGGAGCCACTGGGTTTCCTTTACAATTAAAAGACTTACAGGAACAAAAGCATTGTCATTTACCACTTATTTTTAAGTCAGCAGACAATAAGAATTAGTGTCAGACACAAATGGAGGACTGGTCTCCAGAAGGTCAAATAATGCCCCCTCTCCTTACCAGCCTGAATTACAGGCAGTCTATTAAAAGATTTATTTAAAAGACATTGGCTTGTAACAATGTGCAATAAACCCATCTGAGGTTTATTTGTTGCCATTTCATTTGCAGTTTACCTTCACTTTATTAAAGAGTACCTAGGTCTGCTTTTGACTCTAATAGTTCATTTGAGTCCAGTAATTATTTCTGTTTGCAAGAAATTGAGGAGAACTTGGCTCAAGTCTGAACATCTAAAAAAAAAATATCATTATCTGTAGTCCAAGGAATAAGAAATCTAAATTAGGAAGCAATGGACCAGTAATCTTCCAGAATATTTTTGTCTGGTTTGTTTTTAGTTTTGGATTTTTTTAAGTGAGTGCTTTTCAAAAGTGGTAGTACAGATTTAAAATTGTCAAATGTTTTTTCCCACTATGCTTGAGATAATGTATTTTCTTTTAGTCACAAGAGCCAGCAAAAAAAAAAAAAAAAAAAGAAATTATCATCAAAACACTTACCAGCAATCTGTTCTTCAGTCAGCTGATCAGCCTACACGAAGAATAGAACATTTTAGAATACTGTTTACCTCTAGCACTGTCAAGCAATGAGGCACTTCCTTTAAATTTCAGAAGTGATTTATCATTACTTTCATGAAGTCACTTTCAAACCCTGCAATTCTGTCTCTGAGGAGACTGCACTCACCTACACCACGCAGCTGTTTCCATATGTTAGCATATAAGCTAACTTGACTTGAAACTGTTAAAAAACCAAACACCATCCTGCAACTTGATGAATCCAGTTTGGTCCAGTGAAGGACACAGGGCAGGCTCCTTGCAATTGAGAGAGGCACAAAAGCCCTAATGCCATGTTTGGGGTTTCACAGCACATGCCATTCCCAGCAGTGCAGAGCCCCAGCACGGCGTGGGGGTACCGCACACGCGTGGGCTGAGGTGCCGCCCACTGCTCCAGCCCTGCCCGCCCTCCCCACCTCACCGCAGCAGCCTCCAGCCCTCTGCCAGCCCCACAGAAGGGGCTCTGCTGCAATATTACAAATTACATCTCAATGTTACAGAGATTTTTGCCACCTCTGATAAAGAAAATGACAGTTTTCGCACATCATTATTTTTCCATTCAGCCACGCAATTTAAGGTGCCTCATCTGGACATGCAGGTTGTTTTATATCTAATTTTAAGTGGCAAGATTTAAAATGCCTGTTTATGAGCTTCTGTACATCAAGAGGCCACTACTGCATACAAAGGTACAAAGCTCAGTAGGCAATCAAAAGGGCTTTCTAGAGCTTAACTGTCATAGCCACATCCTTCCAGAAGCCTCTCCTTATGTATGGATAGAGCATCACAAAAAGCTGTACTGTTTGGACTCAAACTATCTAGCTCCTTATGGAAAAATATATCTTTTCCTAGTAAAAAAAAAAAAAAAAAAAGGATGATTTTACATGCCAAATCACAAATCTATGAAAAATACAAGGTACTGACTTGTTTTAAACACATTTTACTGGACCGTTTTACAAATAGAACAGAAAATTTTGTAGGTCAGAAAAGGTAGGCAAGCCCTTCTTTGTCCTAAAATTTTATTTTTTAGGTATAAAAACCATCTAACTGCAGCAAAGAGCAACAAATACAATGGAGAATTAATCAGCTATACAACGTTGAGCTCTTGCACATGGGAAAAGGATAGGGTTGAAAATCTGCTCTATATGTTAAGCAAAATACACAGATCTCATGTGCAATTAGGTAGGGGGCTTGTTTTAAGGTGTGTATGCAATGATTAAACAATTTCCTGCAGTGTGTTGGAAGAGGGAGAAAAGGGTAGAAATGCTAACAGCTAAAGACAGTCTTCTTTAATAACTGCAAAAAAGCTTTTGTTCAAAATCCAGCTCGACTTCCTGCACTCTTTGCGATTTTCCAGAAAATGCGAGGTTTTACTTAAAGATTATCTAAGGAATTTACATAACAGACTCACTGCCCTGCAGAACAGGAAACAGAGCCACACCTTGGCAAAAAACCTCCAGCCCACAGCACCAGCTCATTGCTTCATTAATCGGAGCTCACTGAATGTTTCAAAAAAATCATATTTCAAACGGAAAAAAAAATTAAAAAAAAATAAAAAAACCCCACAAAACAAAACCCCAAAATCTTTGTAAACAAGGTGATGCCGAGGACACAACCCCGACCCTACGCTGCCAAGGGGTTCACCTTCCCGAGCAACAGGCACAGGCACTATCCCCTTACCACAGCTACAGGACAAAGGTACCCAGCCAGGGCTGGAGCCATCACCCCACCCAGCCAAGTCATCAAATCCTGTCCTGGTGATGTCACCCCTTTCCTACGGGAAGGGGAGATGGAGAGACAGAGTCGAGGAACACCCAGACTGCCAAAAAGCGATTAGAGGTCAGTCTGCAACTGTTTCTCTGCTCTCGTAGGAAGCAAAAAACCGCCGGCAAAATCCCAGCCCTTCCTCTTGCTCTCTTTTGCGAGCAGCGCTGGCTGGCCCTCCAGCACCCGGCAGATGATGCGATGCGCTCCGGCGGGCATCGCCCGGCCGCCGGGACGGGAGGCTCGCAGCCCGCCGGCGCAACAGGCGCCCTTCCCGGCCAGCAGCCACCCACTGCTGCAGTGCGTCCCCGTTTCCCCTCCCTCCCTCTATAGCCGGCGGCCACACCACGTTCTCATCATTCAACCGCGAGGGCGCCGGGGCTCAGCGGCCAGCCTTCCCTAACCACTGCCTTTCCTCCAGCGGGCGGCTGGGGCTGGAGCTCTTCCCCCGCAGCCCCCGGGGAGAGGGGAGGCTGCGCCCCTCCTGCCCCGAGCCCCCCATGCAGGAGCTGGGCCGCTTCCAACCGAGCAACACGCACAGCGCCCCGGTCTCCGCGGCCGGGGGGTGCGCGGGGGCCGGGAGGAAGAGGAGGAGACATGATGTAATGCAGACAGCGATGGGCTTCGCCGCCGCGGCTGCGTTTTTTTGGGGGGGCACTGGTGAGGACGGGGGGGGCGCAGTAGCTGCAGCGCGGTGCCCTCCCCCGGCCGCCCCCCCGCTTCCTGCGCAGTGCAGCTGGTGCCGGAGCCGAGCGGGAACCTCGCCCGCAAACCCGCGCCCCGCCCCGCAGCGCGCCCTGCCCGGCGCTGGGGCCGTGGCCCCGGGGAGACGCGCCCGGCCCTTTCCGCAGGGGAGGGAAGGCGAGGCGGGGCGGGAGGGCGCGAGGCCGGGGCGCCCACACGGCAGGCCGGGGGAAAGGGGAAGGAAGCGGCGGAAGAGGAAGGGCCGCAGCTCCGCGGCTATCCCGCGCAAGGCGGCGGGGGGTAGGGAGAGGAAGAATCCGCAGCCACCAACCCGCTCACCCCGCGGAGACTCGGGGGGCGGGAAGGGTCCCCGCGAGGCTCCCCGCACCCCCGGTCCTCCCCAGGGAGAGCCCGAGTCCACCAACCCGGCCGTCCCCAGCTCCGCAGCGAGCGCACTGCGCACCAGCCCCCGCGCCAGCCCGGGCACCCCGTGCCGCGCCCAGCCGGTCGATCGAATGAGCCCCCTACCATGGCGCGGCGGCGGCGGGCCTGACGGCGGCTGCACGAACTGCGCGACCACGAGCGGCGGCGGCGACTGCTGCCTCCTCCCGGCGCGGCTCACAGAGTGCTGGGGCTGTGAGCCTGCGCCGCCGCTATATACGTGGGGCTGTATCCCTCCGCCGGAGCGGGGCCCTTTTCCCTCCTCCCCGGCGCGGTATGTGCGAGGTGACTGCGGCGGGCGGCCCTGCCCCCTTGGCGGCCCGGCCCCTCCCCCGGCGGGGCCGCTCCCGCTCCCGCAGCCCCGTGGCCGAGCGCCCCCAGAGGGGTGAGGGCAGCCCGGGCTGGGCACTGGCTCTTCTCTGCCGAGCGCTGGGGCTGGCGCAGCCCGCGGGGAGCTGCCTCGCCGCCGGGTACCTGCCGGGTCCCCGCCGCTCTTCGCGCTGGAACCCCCGGAGCGAGGGCATCTCGGCCAAGTTGGTGCTTTTTTCTTTTCTAGACAGCATCCCCGCCGGCGGGGCGGGCCTGCACTCCCCCGGGGAGCCCGGAGCGGCACCTGGGAGAAGGATGATGGCGCGGGGACGGGGGGAAACGTTAATAAAGGACTCTTTTTTCGGGGATAAGGCGTGTGTGACAGAGACTGTAGAACTAAAATGTTGAAGCAAGCACAGCTGCCTTTTTTATTTTTGATTAATCATAGGGCTTTTGTCAAGCACCAAAACCCAAGCGACGGCGAGATTCAATCCAGAATCTGATGGTCTACAACTGAGGTGTCACTTCAGCCTCTTCAGAAGCCCGCAAATGAGAGGCAGCAAAAGCATACTCTGATCTCAAAGTGTTTTCTTCATTTCTTCCCTGTCAGCTCTGAGGATTTTATCCACACTGGTAAAATCCCCAAAAAATATTGTAGTGTTCACACTGTACTTCCTTTAATAGGCATGGAAGCACAAACAAACATGGACCCACTTTGGAATCTAGGATTTTGGTTCCATTCTTGACAGGTTCCCTTAGATTCTGAGATTGTTGTAATTCGAGATATTTTTAGTTGAACGTTTTAGCTTGGGCCTCTCTCTGGATTTGGAGGCTTGCAGTATTTCCAGTATGGTCATAATTCTGATAAATCTGCTTGCAGTATAGCAGTAAATCTTTTGAAATTCATTTGTCTATTCTGTTTTTGAAAAATCACGAGTACTTTCAGCGTTTGAAATAGAGAAAAAATCAGTTTGATTCTGTTTGTTTAACAGTTTCAATAGCTCTGCCACTGAAGTTACAATTTATTTGCTTGTCTTTCTGGAACAGAGTGATAGGTTGGCAAGCACAACAGTTACCTTTTTGCAATGTAGAGGGATTTCTCAGCAAACAAAATAGCACATTTAATGTGTCATAGTTTGGTTCCCAAACCATTCTAACATTTGTATAGCAACTACTGTATGAAATGGTGTCAGAAAACCAATTTGAAGCTGGCTAGTCTGAAAATGATAGGTTTATAGACAGCTTCCATTTTAGATGTGGAATGCCCAGCCTCCTATTTTTAATATGCTTTTTCTTCTTCTTTTTTTTTTTTATTTTTAACTACCAAACGGTAATGCTGCTTCCCACCCCCTCCCCCCCCCCCGTGGAAGAATGTGCAAATAATTGATCTTTTGTTTTCAATTCAGACCAGCAATTTTAGGCTCTTACTTTCCTAGCTGAATTTCTTTCTGAAAAGCATGGCACAATGTTTGATTGGTGTAAATTACAAGAGTGTTTGCTTGGATAAGTGGATTTTGGAACTCTCTGAGACTCACAGGGATATGTGAAGAACAGTGCTCATGTACAAATTGTCCTGCTTATTGTGCTGGTCTTACACAGGTGAAGACCTCATTGTTAAAACACTGAATTCTACATAAATATTGGGCTAATAATTTTGTACAATTAATCTTGCAAAGAAAAGGCATTATCAGAAGAATAAACTTACCAACATTTAGATGTGACTGTTTAAAATGTGAGTGCATTATTTCAATTTCCTTAAAGTTAATTTTAAGCACATGCAATGTGTTCTTCCATTGATCCAAACCTTCACGTGTTAAAAAGTGATTAGATTTATCTGTTGAGGAGAGACTATAAGACAAGTAATTAAAATTTATGTAGATTCTCTTACAAACTATTAGCATTACAGCATTTGGACATACGTGATGAAACTTGGAAATGTGAAGTAGAAAGCCACTCAGTAACATTCAATGAATGTTGCCAAAGATTAACAGGGCCTTTGAGTAGAAGGATTGCTGTGCATTTATTCCTATTTCTTTTTCCTTCTTTAACCTTTTCTGTCTATTTTTTCTAACTCTTGATGGTTCATGTTAATAATTAATTTATATTTAATTGAAGTTTGGAAACCAAGTTACTTTTAGGGTAGTTGGGATACTGTTATCTTGCTTTATTAAAAAAAAAAAAAAAAAATCCAGATGATCAAGTAAGGTGCCACAGTTGAGTTCTGCAGTAGTTTCTATTTAAATTGCATCATTCTGTATTTTAAAATATTTCACAGCTCATGTTCCAAAATAACATCCTGACTAAGGGGATTTTTTTTCCTAATTTGACATATGGCAACGATAAATGTAAACAAAACAGAATACTAATCTTTTGCTGCTTATTTAATGCAAATAAAAAAAAAATCTAAATTGGCATCTCCCTGCTCCTTGAAAATATGCTTTCACTCAATCGTACAGCTAGACCTTGATCAGTGTTCTTTGTTCTCTTAAGATTTACATTCAGTTGTGGCCAGGCAAGAAATGCCCCTGCCATTCCAATGATATACAATGTCAAATGATTTGCCAGGATCTTCTACAGACTCATTCAAAATCTCCTGAATCTCAGTGTGAGCTGGACTGGGCCATGGAACTACTCAGTGTTTGTCCCTGACACCACAGAACTTGGCCATCCCATTGCCATAGAGCTTTTCTATGAACTGAGGGCTATGCGCTATCTATTAAGATTAATTTTGACTGGATAAATTTACTGTTCTAAATTACTTTGGTCTCTAAGCATGCCCTTGTTGACTTCTGTTTGAACTGTAATAGTAAGAAAATATTTCATAAATCGGTTGCAATGGAAGACTTGCAACCATTCTATCTAGTATTACATGCCTAAATTTTGCCTTGTTGTGACAGTATGACTACAGTCTTACAGTTGGTCTTTGTTTCAGCAGAGACTTAAAATGTCCATTCCTTGGGAGCAGCCTAAGATATAAGGAGGAATTCTATTGAGAACCTGACAAAATAATAAATATTACTACTTACATACAAGGTGTGCTTTTCAGCTTTGGCTGTTAACATGAGCACCAAAGAACATGGCCTCACAAGTACCAACTGTTTTCTTAGATTATATATATACATAAGTTTATAAAACCCCGAAAAATAAATTAATTAAAACATTCCACAGACATCTGTCCTGAGAGAACGGATGTGAGAACAGATGAACAGAAGTTTTTCATATCATTTCATGCACAGCTGGGAGGCTGATATTATGGCAATAAGCATAGAAGACCAGTTTATAATAGGTTAGAACTACAAGAAGCCAAAATCAAGTATATATGTGCACGCAACATCTGTGCAACTGGAAAAAATAAATGATTGGTATTCATGGATATAATATTGCCAGTTGTATGTGTGAGCTACCCAAACAGAATTTGTTGTACTTTTCTAAAGTCAACTAGAATTCTGTTGGTATATCAGTTTCTTTTACACTGTCTACAAAATTCTCTTCATATAGGCAATGTTTTTTGGGGAGACCATTTTCCACAAAAATTAATGATTCTAAATGACATTGGCAGCTGCGAAAAATTAAGCAAGAATATTTATAAAGTATAAGCATCACTAAGATTGCAATTAAGTGGGTGGAACTCCACTGAAATAAAAAGATAGAACAGAATTTATTTTTACAAGAGGTGAAAATAAAAGTTCCTTTCATGTTAATATTTAAAATTTCAGATCTTGGGTACATACATATTCCTGTAGGTAACTGTTTCTTTCTGGAGAAAGATTAAAAAAGAAACCAAATTCCTCAATCTTTTATATGCTTGTGATTTTATTTACATTTGCCTCATCCCCACTGATGTGCATCAATAATCATGTACAATTATGGATTTTCACTGAGCATTTAGTGTTCAAAGGCCATCTATGTAATTGAATAATCAGTGATTGTTACCTACGTTGAGTGCCTGTTGTCTTGTAAAATTTTAGATGTTTATATGAAACTAACTTAACCATTAGTTTGAACTAAATTATTTACACCTTGTAATGAAATTAGTGAGTCCTTTTTCATTTACCTATGTAAAATGGCATCCTTGAGACCCAATAATGTGAAAAGTTTCATGTTTTAAACTTAGCATAGATTGAATTGGGAACCTTCAAGATCCTGTCTTAAAAAGACTTGGAAATATTGCAATTACAGACCTGCATCCACATATAGTCTCACTCATATATGTTGCAGATTAAACATCATAAAACAATTCTTTTAAACCAAAGGTTTTTTTCCCTACTTTTTTTTTTTAACACTTGCAATGTAAAATAAATTTTAAATACCCAAAACTTTTCCACAGTCTTAAAACCCCCAACCTTTTTTCACAGTCCTATGAAGAGTTCTCTAGAGACGTTGGAATATGTGAAAACAGGATTTTCCTTCTCAGTTTTTGCAATTGCCAGTTTCATAGAAAGGTAAACATTGGATGATTCATGATATAAACAATTTACTCACTCCATTTTTGTTTTGTTACCGTTAGTGGTTTTACAGATTAAAGCCAAATTGTATCCACTATTTTTCAAGAACCAAATGCAGAAGAGGAAAAGGATATTTATGTATTGTGTGTTTGCTAAGCATTACATATTTTTACATAACGTTGTCAAGCATACCAAGCTCTTTCTTTTTCACTGATAGATACATATATAAGAAATATATTCCCTGATGATGAATCCAGGTAATACATCTGTCAACGGAAAGTAATATATTTTTACCATAAAAAATATTTTTAAATATTCTGTATAGAACAATATTTACAGGAATGATTATTCTAATGATAGGAAAAACTCTGTTTCTAATTTCAGTAGATAGATTCCTCAAATTTTTAAGTGATATAATGCAACAAACAAGCAATTCATTGTCAGATTCAACTTATTAGGAATGTCTTGGATTTGCATTTTATTTCTTAAGAATACACTGGAAAAATGAGTGGGCCAAAAACTAGTTTACTTTATATGTTAAATTTCTGCATTAGAATTGATAAAAGCTGAACAGCTGTTGCCATTAGCTACAAATTTTGAACTAATATATAGCTTATAATGGTACAATAAACAATAGTAAACAAATATCCTTCAGAATTTAGGTGCTGAAGAAAGGTTGGAAATAATTTTGTTCATCCCCAGTAATGTTGTTCCTCATGTCAGTTTGTTTCTGCTTAACATAGGAAAAAAAAATCTTCAGATATTTAGGATTGCTTTTTTACATGACAGAAATTATTAAATGAACTGTTTGCATTGTTTTTTATACCTCCCCTTTGACCATGAGCAACAATTTTCATCTGAATACTCCTGTGGGGAAAATTTGGATCAATTTTGCAATAAAAGTTCCAGATAAACTTAACAAATATAAGAATATATATGATATAGGCAGACAGATATTTAAAATCCACAGATACCTCCTTTAATGGCCAAGCCTCCTTTACTAACTCCAAATTGTAATTTTGTAGTAGGTCTATGTTAAATGAAATTTCTTTGGGTCAGGTGGAGCTGCCGTAAGTCTTCATGTTACAGCGAATGATAAAAAAATTCAACAACTCCACATATGTGGTTCAAGGGTGATTATAATTTTAAATCAGAATCATAATTTCTGGTACAGACTTTCAGCAATGTAAACATCCCCTGAAGTCAATAAATCCATGTTAATTTGCATGAGTTAGGGATTTATTCTTCCTTTCCTTTACACACTTGAATCGAGGTGTTTCAATAAGTTTGGGATAGAATCTTATCTGAGCATAAGAAGCTTCAAGATCAAAACCACCTGAGTTAATAACGGATGTCAAATACTGTTGTCCAAGACACATCCAACATTCTAATTGGCTATATTGCTAAGCTGGCCTGAGGTGGGAAGTATAGATACATCCCAAATTACAGATGCTGGAAACCAGCACCATTGCCAAATGACACTTCTTCCTTTTTCTTACACACAGGAAGAAAACTATGCAATCATTGCATTTCTTTGGATAGCTATTTTATGTTGTTTGTGAATGCAGCAGCAATAAACCCACCTCATAATGAAATAACTTCTCCAACTTATAAACACTTTTGGGGAGGAAAAAAAACCTACATTTTTCAACAACCTTGAGGAGAAGATTAATTTTTAGTATAAAACTATAAATTCCAATCTCTGTAACCTATTGTCAGAAAGCCAATAGATTGCCTCTCCCCTGGGAATATTCCATGGCAGTACCTAGGAAGTCCTCTCCTGAGGGCTTGTCTCTTTTAAAGTCTTTTGGTGAACAGGGGCATCCAATGCCTCCAGAATGTCAGTTCTGATATTCCCCTTAAGGTTTTTCTTTGATCCAGTTCTTTGTGTAGATCTTTAGGTTTTTAGTTTTGGGGACACTAGCTCATGTGACACTCAGACTCTTAAAATGTCTAACCCTCAGAGTATGTGTCTCTATCTTAAAGAAACTCCCATCATTGTTGAAACTCCAGAAATTGTACCAAGAAAAGCCATCTTTTTTTGTAAACTTAAAAAGTAGAGCTTTCCCATGGGGCTTCATATTCTTCCCCACATTTTCATGAGGGTACAGCTCACATCCGCTACCTAATTAAACCTCTGTTCTGCCTGCTTTATTCTGAGGCTATCAGCTTCTGTGGAATAAAAATATGCCTAAAATCCTGTCTGTCCCAGGCATGTAGCACTTTGTGCACACCTTTCCTGGCAAGCAGCATTGACCTTCCCCACAGTATGGCTATTTGTTGTTATTTTTGTAGTAGCAAAAGTATTCTAGATGCTAATGAAGGACTTATATTTAGTAAGTGCACTGTTATGTGATGGCTGTGAAGCTGTCAGCAGTGTTGTTAAAGAGCACAAGCCTAACACAAAGGTGCACTGCACTGAGAATGGGGAGGGGGGGGTTATGCTATATAGAAGGCAAGTACATTTAATGAGTTTATTTTGGTTAGCCTTTGGTTTAGTTTCAGGTCTGCCAATACTGACATCATTTTTCCAAGCAGGGAGCACCATCTAAGACTTCTCTGCATCACTATCCTTGGGGTGGGCCTGTGTGTGGGCTGATGCAGTGCTCAGCACTCCAGATCATTTCACTTTGGCAACCATTCTGCTTCTGCTGTCTCTATCTCTATATTCTATTTTAGGGGCTTACGGAGCACCAATCCACTCAACTAAAATATAACTGAAACAAGATATTCAGCATTAAATAAGCAAAATGTAAAAGACTCAAAATAGGCTATTTTTGTTATTATTATTGTTATGGGGTTAAATGACTTAAACATAGATATCTTCCTACTCCTCCTCCCACATCTTTCTTTAGTTCGTCTCCTCTTGTTCACTTAGGATGCACCGATGGCCCACAGGCTTGTGCAAAAAAAGAACGAACTCTGTTCTGTGATGGGTCCATGGGTGCCACATAGTCATCTAGCTAAATTCTTTAAACAAAAATGTTATTGCTAGAATTTTGTCTGTCCTGAGATTCTTGCAGTAAACCCTCAGCAACCAGAGGGGGCAGGGAGCATCCCTTAGAGTGGTCTCATATGGCCGAATTACGTTGGCATGAAAACACAGCTACACCTGAACCTGCACTTTAGAGTGAAGTGGATTTATTACGCGGTCTGCAGGTGGATTTTTAAGCAGGTGCACCAACGGTAGATGTTTGGAAGAATATAGGGGAATAACTGACCATATGCTGGGGACTTCAGCTTGCCACAGAGGATCCAAGCTATTTGCTAAGACACAGGCTTCCCTCACGCCCTGCCCCTCGCACCTCTCTCCGGAGCCGCTCAGCACTGCGGCTCCTACCGCCGCTCCCGAAGGCGCTGTGGCGGCACCCGCAATTAACCGAGAGCCACTGCAGGGCTCTCAGCTGTGCCTCTCGCAGATGCCATTTGCCAGCTTGGCACAGGCAGCTCTGCAGCTCCTCTGCAGGCACTCTGGGGTTCGCCTCAACCGAGGCTTTGGCTCGGCTCTGGTGATTCTCCCGCTCTCCGCGCAGGAACTGCCGATGGCGATTAACGTTAAACCCACCATCAAGGGCCCGGGAGACACAGCACAAACCGCTTCGCCTTCCCGGAGCCTACTGTGGCCTCCCGAGGGACCCTGTTTTCCCCTGCCTTTCCCGCAGGCAACGCGGCCACAGCGGGAGGGCTCTGTGCCGGACTCGGCGGCCATTCGCTGCCCGGGGGATGGCGGCTGCCATATAGGTCCTGCAGCGCCAGCGAAGGGGAGGCGGCGCTGGGGCGGCCGCTCGGATCCTGGCTCCCTCCATCCGTCGGCGGGCAGCTCCCGCCAGCGAGCCGCTGGCCGGCGGCGGGACCTATATGCTCTCGCGGAAGGTTACTGCTGCCTGGCACGGAGGCTGCCGACGGAAGCGGTGCTGAGGCTCCTGAGGCAGCACTTTGTCAAGGAGCGCCTGATTGGCTAACGGGACTCTGCAATGGTTATCTGGTAAGAGTCAAGGCCTCTGATTGGTCGTGCGGTACCTGCAATGCGTCAAGTGAGGATGCTGGGGTGCGCGTGCCAGAGCGCTGCCGGGGGGCGGCCGCGGCCCCGGCCCCGCCGGGAATGGCTGCCCGTAGCCGGTGCTGTCCGCAGCACCGGCCAGCTCCGGGCGTTCTGGGCCCTTCCCGGCGGCATCAGCACTCCCAGCGGAACATTTCCCGCCTCTTGGTACCGCTGCAGCTTGCAGCAATAGCTTGGCTGATGAGCCAGAGCTGGCAGGAAAAAGCTATTCCTCAGTCAGTGACCTCTTTAGAGCAGGGTTTCTACGTAAAGGAGCAGCAGAAAGACAAAGCCTCTTTTCTCAATCCTTTACCACAACACAGGGTGCCAGAGATGCAAAATGTGGCAGAACAAACCTTCTTATGCTGCCCTTCCACTGCCCATGTGAGAAGCGTCTCTTGGACCGCTGCTCCAAGTGACAGCTTGAGTGGCAGCTGGGGGAGGATATGCACGGCGAAGTGATGACTGATCGCTGAAATATCTTGCTGAAACGCTGCAAAATCCTTCAACACAAAAGAGATGCTTCTGCAAAATTAGCCCCGAACTGCGAAGCTGTGCCGAGGCACGCGAGGTTGGTCTGCAAACATGTGGGGCTGGTAGCCCCCTTGGGCCTGGCCAAAACCCATTACAGCCCTGTTGCATAAGGAGTTGCAGAGATACCGTAAGCACTTGTGTGGGGTTTTTTGTATGTCTCTAATTGAAATAAGCGTAGATAAACCAGAAGCAAAGAAAGTAGTCTCTGCACCAGTAAGAAGATTACAGGACTGCTTTAAAAACGATGGGGGTTTCAAAACAGCAAGAACTTCCTGGCACATCTGTGAAGGTTGATACAATAAGTGTCAAAAGGTAGAAGTAGGTTACAGACACTCATTATCTAAATTCTTCAGTATTTCTGTTACTGGAATGTTTTCATTCTTTTTCAAAATCCCATTCTTGGAGAGTGAGTCAGCAAGAAGCCTGTGAATGTGTCAGGGAGCAGTGTTTTAAATAAGGTTTTGCTGCTAAGCAGTTATTAAAGAGCAGGTTTACATATGAAAAAATTACAAATTTGCATATGAACATAACAGCTCAATTTTTTCACTCTAGTAAAAGTTTTCTTCCTAACTACTGTTTTCAGGATAACATTCTTGATGTGCCAGTTTAGGGATTTTGAGTTTGATTCCTTGGAAATTTGTTTTCTTTGTTCCATTTGATTACCTGGTAGTAGATCAGTTTTTAATTTAAAATTATCGTGATTTCCTTTTCAGAGCCCTACTGAGTACAAAGTGCTTTCCTGCTGGCGTGAACACTTCTTACTGTCTTTTTTTCCAAAGAACTCTTTCGAAATATTAAAAGCAATCTAACCACTTTTCCTTGTAATCCTAGCCAAGTGGAACAAGTGCAATGAAACCTTTATGGGAAAATTATATGCCTCTGTAATTATAATGTTTATGAGTCCAAGTTTGCTAAAGTGAAACCTAAAAGTGAGACTGCAAACTCATTCTGTTTCTTACCTGGCCATTTAAATATGAAAATGTTTTTGAAAAATTCATATTTGAGCACCTTAGGTCTAAACCAGTTTGACATCTTGACAAATGGAAAGGAAATTGGTATAAAGCATTGCTAAAGGCATCACCTTGTTCTTGAGTATTTTCCAGAACAACCTAATATGACTCATAAAACAAATTTGTTGTATTAATTTACTATAATAATACTATAATGACTGTACAGATAATAGAATTACATTAATGTCAGAGAACCTGAAAAAAGCTTTTAGAAGTGACATCATCCCATCATTCAACGGGAAATAAAGGTACCAATTTTGGGGTTAACAAGTACGTCATTGTTGCCCCAAACAGTCTCCTGTAAAGCAGACTATTTAAAAGATAACCTCAAGGGCTTTGGTGTGTTCAGGGCAGCAATATATTTTTACAGTTAACTTACAATGACTAAAAGTTCTAGAATGAATCAATGGGAATAAAAACCAGTTACATATTTATTAGAAAGAATTATATCAATCAGGTCATGGTAATTCCCAATAAAACAGCTCTGAGTGATGATGCTACATTTTGTTTTATTATAGGGTGCTTTATGTAGGCTGTGTCCAAAGCCATCAGAGTGTATAGAAAAGGCAATATGGAGTAGTAAGCAGTGTTCATTACAATTCTAAATATATCACATTCTAAACACTCTGAGTGAAAACATGCTCCATCAATTTAAAGTTACCATTTAAAAACAATGTATTTACAGCAATGTCATTACACCAACAACTGTTAAATGTATGCAGGTCTGCCATCTTATGGAGCCTGAATGGTACTGCCAAATAACAGAATGTGGAGCTACATGATCATATTAGGTGAATAGTTTGAATTTTTCCTTTACAGGTAATGTGTGCTTTCTTCTAAAACTCACATCATTTGGATGCACTTTCTATTTTATTTGTGTATTTGTGGGATTTATGTGTGTTCATGCAAGTGTTCACATGTAAACACAATCAAATAAAGGTATTACACTGCAAGTTCAAGCATATGAAAGCTGGGAAGACTTGAAGTTAAAGTTGGTTGTTTACATTATATGACATTCTGGAACAACATAATTATATGCAATTTTGGGGAGAGCTCTGTCTGACCTGTCTGATCCAGCATCCAGGTTAGACAGTGCTATTTAGTGAATGGCTGTTCAGAATTTTGCTTTAGCCCTCTTGTTTGAAGTGTGACTGCTGTATTTGCTGCAAGTTAGTCAAGTCTTTTTCTAAAGATGAAATTATTAATTCCTCTATGGGCTTTTCTGCAGCTGTTATTATTAGCATTTAATATGAACAGTTTTGAATTAAGTTTGTACAGGCCAAAGCAGACAATCATCATGGCAATTTTCAGCCCAAGTGATTAAGTTTTGGCACAGCTATTAAAGTTGCTAAAATGATGGTTGTTTGTTTGTTTTTATTTTCTATTTTTATTAAAGCTGATGTCAGATAAACTTGATAAGTGACTTCTGGGTCAGCCAAGAACAAATGCACAAGAATACAAGAATGTTATAATTAGTACATCAATATACATCATTATACATCATTATTTTCTCTTTAACTGGTGCAAATTTATTTTTAGGTGAAAAGGATTCTTCAGGAAGACCTTATTACTTTGCTTTTGAAAAGTTTGAGGTCAGTTAGGAAAGTGGTTGATCTAAGTGGTTGTGGTACAGTCAGATACTGTAGTGGAATACTTAAGCAGATCGTCCAGCATTCAGTGAAGCTTTGCAGAGTTTTACCAGCTGCTGGAAAATCTAGTAGTACAGGCATCCTCCTGTAGCTGACACACCCACCCACAGAAGAACATTTACTGTGCTGGGAACCAGGGGCTGTTAAAGAGATGGTTTCTTTATGAAAAGCCCTACAGTCAACAGCTGTGTGCCATATCCTGTCTGTTTTCTTAAACCTGGGCTGTTATACAGCGAGCTTTTTCTATAGTACCCTGTCGCTCCAATTGTTTGACTTAATTCTGTCACAGGTTTTATGGCAGGGGTTTATGGCTCTGAGCCTTCTTTCATTGTGGTTCTGGTTTGATCAGTCTCATCATGTGATTATTTCCCTGAATATAAACTTTAACTTGTTTGTTATCCATCCTAGCATACATTCCAATGACAACAAAACAGACTGATACAGAGCAGGGGCCCTCAGGATTAATCCATTGGGTAGGTGCAGGCATTTGGTGCAACTGGAAGCATCAAACTTCTGTCCCCAGACTGATGTGCTGGATGTGCCAGAAGATACATGCTTCCACACCAGCCCTTGTATGCCACTCCTCTACCTCTGTTCATGCATCATATACTGAGGTCCCACGTTTTAACTTGCTTCCCTCATCTCCAGAAGCAGCAGCTGGTTTCATTTCCTCATATGGCTACACTCCACCCATGTCACATTTCTGAACTTGTCTTGGTCCCAGATAGTATTGGAAAGGTGGCTCTTGGCTAGGTTTCTACAGTGAGGGCAATGATGGTGCAGAGGCAAGAGCTGCTAACCTGGACAGCAGCAAACCACTGTCCATCAGCTGGTGGAGGAGCTTCCAGGCTCCAGAAACTGCTCTGTGCCAAAGCATACTGCAGATACAGGAAGACTTCACAGTATAAATGGTTAGTGACTGCTTGAAACAACTTCTGCAGTGGTGATTGCTCCACAGCTCGTGTATATTCTATTTGTGGCCTTCTTTGCAATTAAAAGAGTGTTAAAAAGACAAAATAATGTTGTTAATTAATGGGATATCAATTACAATATCTGTCTTGTCTGAATCAGAGACCACTTTAGTGCTTAAACCCTCGCTGTGTTTCTCTGCTTAAAGTGGTCATAAGCTGGCCCCAAATACAAGTGAAGGTAGAAGGTGGATTAAGTTTTTGTGCAGAGCTGCATTTAAAAAAATAATTCTAACTGCAGAGATTAAAACATAGTTGAGTTACTGTGTTGAGAAAAAAAAATCTATAAATTGCAGTCATTATTTGTCTCCTTCTTTAAATGGTTGTTACTGATAAAACAAAATGGCAAAAAAATTAACTGAAATTGGCATCCACTCTGCTTTCCTCAGCTCCAAAACAGCAGGGAGATCACAGGAAGCTCAGAGGTTGCTATATAGAAAATACTGTTCTGCATCCGACTGGATATCACTTTGGGTCAGTATCTTCCTACATCTATGGCAAGATGAGGTCCTTGAATGAAGTACTTGCTGCTGGTAAGAGGAATCGGTCCATCCCCATGAAGGATTGTGTCCTAAACTTCACCAGTAAAAGCTTTTCTTAGCTTTGAAGCATGGCTTGTTAAAAGGCTTCCAGAACTATTGTGAACTGCAGCTCCAGGTAGTATTCGTGTACATTTTTAGAATTTACTCAGTTCTTGACTTCGGTGGATTTTTGTAGAAATATATTTCATCATGGAATTACTTATTGATTTGGCAAACAGTAATCAAGCACATTCTTCTACAAAAACAATACAAGATTTTATGTACCATTACAAAGGAGGAAACATTTCTGCTCTCTTGTTTTGTCTGAGAAGTTAACATACAGCAACCTGCCTTCAGCTGGCTGTGACTTTTAGATCAGATTATCTTAAAATGTCATAGTGGGATTCTGGTGTTAATTTGCAGTGTCAACATATTTTAGGGTGGATGCTTAGTGTCTTACTGAAACGTAATGTTTTCTGGGTTTTCTAATAATTCAAACCAGCTTTATCTAGTTATTTTCAGCTTTCATAATTATGTGTATTTTTTTTACCCTCATGCATAAATCAATGAATATCATTCAGTCTAACATTTGGTTTACTTCTGTTTAGCAATAGAAGCCTGTACAGATGGCTGCAAACTAGAACCCTCAGACACAGTTGGATTTGTACATTTGTGCTGATTTCTTGCTTAAGGGAGCTCAGTTCAACATGCTGTACTGCCAGATCCATCCCTGCAGTAATTCTCTTGGCTTCACTGGATGGCCACATGGGATTGCCTGTGCTATCTGGCTAAGAGAAGAGATTCTGTACAATTCCAAAGGGATCTGCTTGACAATATGAAAAAATGAAGTCTGAAAAGCATGCTAACTGTGTTGGGCTTTGGACAGTTCAACTGTTTTGTTCAAAGTAGGGGCCATGAGAGCCACTTTCCATTCAGAGATCACAAGAAACAATTAAAACTTTGATTTACGTAGTGAGAAGTAGAAAATACTGTGCTTACTCTGGGTACTGCATAGGTGCAGACAATAGAAGGGTCAAGGAGTTCACCTGATTTTCTGAGGATTTAGAAATAATTTCAGAGCTGAGGAAGTCATTGGGAAGCTGCTGTTATTCTGTCTGTGTGGCATTGGAAATGCTGGAAGGAAGATTTTTAGAATACAACTGCCTACAAAAAGTCTGGGAACTACAGGCAAATAAATTGTTCCTATTCATGTGAATTTCTTTGTGCTCCATAAATCAAGTTGTAATGCCCATTATTCCTAAAAAAACAAGGATCATATCAAATTTCATCAATTTATTTTCCTAATAGAAAAACCCTTAAAGAAGCAGAAATCTGAGCAACTCTTGGGACTAAAAGGAATTGACACTTCTACGGAATATAATATTCCACAAGATTGCAACATAGGAACAGGCTAATAGCTTGTTTGGCTTTGTTTGGTATTGCTTATACAGGGCAAGCAAGACATACAGAACTGCAAGTCCTGAAGCTAACTTGTTTTTATGAGGTTGTGCACCTTATCTGAATGTATGCAAAGTATGAAAATAATAAGTTGTGAACTTTTGATCATCCATTAAAGGCAAACTGTGATGGTGATTACATTAAAATAACTTGTGCTCACTTGTAAGTTAGCTTGCTTTTCTATGGTAAAAGATATTCTCTCCAAATAATCCAAAATGGTAAGCACATTTATGGTGCAATACAATAAAACAGAATAATCAGCTACAAAAATGCTATCCAGAACTAAAACGTACCTCCACACTGACAGGTGATCATAGTTTGTAGGCAGCAGCTGTGCTTGTAAACAGTGTTACCACTGTAACAACCAAGAAAGAATCACCTTATAACTTCATCTGAATCCTCAGGGTCATGCAGCTCAATTGGGCTGGAGCTGACCCAAAGATGGAATGCTTCTCAACACCCTACTCCTCCTAATTGTAATGTTTCCCATTTTCTTTTGCAAGCAATACTTTATAGTGTAAATGCCTCACTGGTGGTGTCACTTATGACATTTTGGCCTTTTCATTCTGCTCCCATATTTTCTTCCAGAAACTGGCCAGGATTCTTGCTGTTGATGTTTCAATGCTATCTCCCCAGTTGCCTGGGTCAGATATCCAAACCGGATCCGTGCATGTGTATCGTATTCACCTGACCTAAAAGGCCTCCCATAATCCTGCCTGCTGGGGATCATTTCCACATGAAGGCGCCTACAGCTGGCCTGAAGCCCAGATAGGTTTGAGCTGTTCCTGAGGGGAAGCAATGTGGTGTGACTGCAGCTTGCTGTCTGTCACTCCTGGTTCTGGGAACACAGTGAGGAAAAACTTCAGCTGTTTTTTCAGAGGCCACTTTGTTTTGGCAGAATTTATGATCTCTGGCTCTGCAGGAAGGTGCATGTATTGTTTCTAAGCCAGGCACAGTCTTGCAATAGATGTTTGTACAGTCATGGGCTTCAGCTAATACCTGTGCTGGAGTAAGGGTGGTTCGTTGTACATTTGTGGCACAGATAATCTGCAATGAAGATAATCTAATCATAGATAATTGAGAATTGGCTCAACGGGCATTCCAGTCCTTCTCTCAGTTTTGATCTTGCACAGGCTGCTATTTTGCTGCTGTCCAGGCACCACTATCAGCATGAGATATTCCTGCTTCCCTGCTCCTGTTCCCTCTTCTGCCTGTGGTATGCCAGCCATTCAGTTGTGCTAGCAACTGAATGTGCTAGTGATTATCACAATCAATAATTCTTTTTTAACTCCAGTCAGTTCCTTGACTTAGTGCTGACAACTTTTTAATGAGCCTTAGTTAAGTGCAAGCAATTGTGTTGGCGCAGCTGACGGGCACAGGGGTATTAAGAAGGTTTTAAGCTACTACTGCCATTTTTTATCATGAAACAGTAGCCACAGTTCAGCTGTATTTCTGTAATTTTATTAATTTTATTAACTATACCATTGCAAATTAGGAGTAATATCGATAAACAATGCTTTCACCATCACCAAACATGTTTTGAGAAGGTGAAATAATTTTAAAAAAAAGAAAAATTATGGTAGGTAGTTGGAGATTTGAGAGAAGGCTTTTTCTCCTTTGCAAATAAAATAATTTAGGAATGGCATCAATAAATAGAATTATTTGATTTCAGCAGAGGAAAGAAGTATTACCTTCATTTTAGTTCTGAACCACCACTTAGAAAACTGCAAGGTTACAGAATTACAAATCACACACAGTACTCTGAAAAACTCGATTGCTTCACTGAGTAATCTACCACTGTACACTTCATGGCTTGTTGGGAATGAGAAGTAATAGAGCCTCGGGTTTGCCAGTCATCTTTGTCATCAACTTCAGTGAAGGAAAGGCCACAATTAAAGTTGCTGCGGGGGGTCTCTGCCCCATGACTGGGTGTGGTGGGGCAAGACATTGCAGATAAATAAATGACTCATCCTTGGAGCTGCCTCTGTCACACCACCCCACTTACCCCCCCCTGCGGGGCAGGGGGGAAATGTACAGGGTGGAGGGAGCCTGATGATCATCAGACCTCAGAAATCCCTTCTAGTAGTGCCATCTGATGGGTTTAACTGCAGGTTTTTTTGAGAGGGTGAGAATCCTTGTGTGCAGAAAACATAATTGAAAAGGAAAATAAATCCAAACAAAGGTAATAAATGCAGAGCAGGCACTTTGACAAGGAGCAAACAGATTCCCTTTTGACAAGCAACGGAACTGATGACTGTCAAGCTCTTTCCTTGACAGGAAAAAAAGATGTCAGAATCTGCTGCTGGACAAATCTCCCGCCCAATCTGACTATCAAAACACAGCTGGTAACCCCAGGGAAGAAGGGGGTTCCTGAATAGCAGGGAAAAACAACACAAGAAAATACTCTATTTTTTTACTTGAGAAGAACAAGTTCTATCACCAGTAATCTCTCTTTAGCTATAGCTATTTATTAAGATATTATTGGCATTTTCTAACTCTGGCCTTTCTTAGTGCTTTCCTCCTTAGTCCCTCCAAGCACCTCTCCCCATCTCATCTATGTTTCTGACAAGTCACTAACTCACTATGCTGATTATCTGGATATCCTTTCTCTGGGCTCGTCTGTGACTGCTAGTCTTAGTAATTTACCTTTTTGAAATGGTTATTTACTGAATAGCAATAGAAAGTAATTACTTCAAGCAGCCAAAGAAAAAACCTGATCTTAGTATTTTAAAACGGGATACTTTACAGACAAGGTCTTAAAGTCTTCAGGGTTCATATTTCTGTAGTGGTACTCTAGTACAGGGCCTCCATTAAGGATTATGGCAGTTCAAGAACTTCTATAATGTCAACATTGGAGTCTCTTTCCTTTCTAGTGTAGTGTTCCTGATTTTTTGCTAACAAATATGGGATACCAACTCACAAACTGAAGGTGCAGTGTTCTGTAAATGAACTTGGATGAACCTAGCAGTGCCTGCTTTATGTAGCTCCTCCTAAATGAGGGCTGCTCTGACAGTGTTTAGAAATTCCGCAGTTCATATGAGGCTACCGCATGCTTCTGCCAAAGGCTGTAACATAGTTTGGGGCGGAGTGCAGCTTCCCCTTTCAGTGTGAAGGTGCCAGAAGTTTTTGATTTAAGCATATGCTGTACTTTCTTCATTAAAACAGCAATGTGCTTAGCTCAGAAGTACTTAATTCTAAAACTCACTGATACCCTTTTGATAGCAGAGTTGGTAGAATGCCATTTAAGTGTTATTTGGATTTTAAGACTTTGAGCAGCCCTAAATATTAGGAATCAATGGTTGTGATTCTTAGGAAATACAGCTGCAGTGTTGCACTGCTTTCAGCACAAGATTGTCTACCATGATTAGCTATACTTTAATGAAGTTTTTCTGGATATACTGATGAACACTAGCAGTAATATCTTAGTCATTAATTAATTGGGTCAATTGTTATCTGCCTTCCTATTTACTACTATATGGACTTTTTTGGTATTGTTTTTTATGTATATCTGATTCCTAGTTCAGAATGGTAAACTGATTTCTAGGCTAAATTATAGAAAGAAGAGGTCATATCTAATGTGCATAATAATGAAAAGAGTAGACAAGAATTGTTTATCAAAGGAAAGTGTATGGAATAAGAAACTGTCATTGAAGCAGCTTAGACGTTGTCCATATTTACATGACACTTCATGTAAATAAAGTGAAGTCATGAAAATAGGTTAGAAGTCCTCTGTCCAAAAAAACTGATATAGCCAGATGGGTAGAAAGTATTTCAGATAATGGCTGCAGTTGAGAAAATGAACTCAGGGTTCATGAAAGCCCAACTGCTTTGAACAAAATTTATGATCTGAAAGTAATGAAGAATCTGTGGGGAATTAGAAAAGAAAGTAACATTTAATAAGGGGAAGAAAGAGTATTTGGTACAGAAAATGAGATAAATGATTGGTGTACAATACTGAGTGTCTGGGAAAAAAAATTAACAATATATGCCTGGCCATTTGTAAGCAGATGGTCATGTGTGGTAATGATCATCCTGAGTTTGAGTACTAAAAAGGGAATAAATATGTATGGGAGACAGATCTGTGCTACGAGCTTTATGACAAACGATTGTCATCTGGTTTTGTGCATGTCTGGGTGTGGAATCGTGGTTGTGAAGGGAGAGAATTCTAAAGAGAGAGAATTCATACAGGATACATGAGTCAGCTTGGAAGAGCCTTCAGAATATCTTCTAGTCCAACCTCCTGCTCACATAGGAATGAAGATGGTTGCAAACATTTTGATAAAGTTGTGCGTATTCATGTTTGTGGTACAGACTAACAGATTTTTGAACTACTCAGTTTTCTTAGGAATTTGTAAATTTTAAACTGGTCCACTCCTGTATGAGTATATAAAATAAGCTACAGAACATAAAATTGTATATATATTTTCACTCTTAGCCTGATGCAGGTATATGGACATTCAAATTATTTGGTTTAGGCTATTATTCTTGTGCTAGGAACTAGGTTTGAATTGCCATCATCCTTACTCTTCCTCCTAATACATTTATTGAATGTACAACTGGTTCCAGCCTTCTGAGCCAAAGGAACTGCTTTAATGCAATTTAATGGGTGTAGCAAAACAATAAGGGACAGGTAAGGTGAAAAAGAAGTGCATGAAAAAAGCACAGACATACCTTTGAGGACATACCTATGGTTCTTGGAGGAAGAACCGTAAAAATAAAATGAATGTTCTTTCTTCTCTACATGAAAATTACATTTCCAACTGCTGTTATAGAGCTTACCAAGCATACTTACCTGTGCATTCTCCTATTTTCAAGGTTGTGCAGCATACTGATGCTGTTAGGGTCGAAAGAACAGCACATCAGCAGAATAACTGCAGTCTGTATGATAGGACTTGCACTGCTAGTAAGATAGAGGATTAAATTTTAATAAATATATAATTGATTAGTCCCAGTTAATATAGTATTATGACTTAGTGATACCATCCATAATTTAGGTATATTAGGTTGGGCTTTTTATAGGCTTAATAATCTTCAGTGTGCTGAAAGAACTGTGTAATAGTTGAGGACAGCAGGATTTCAGGTCATTATACTGTAGATTTTTTTAAACTGTATATTTATCAACTAGCTTCAATGCCTGTCATATCAGTTGTCTAGTGACAGCAATCAGCATTCCTGCAGAGAGGTGACATACAACTCAAGCATTATGCAAATTGTCTGGTAATAAAATTTTCAGTACCAATAATGGATAGCTATATGATATTATTTACAAATTGAAATTTTCTAGAAAACTGAGGAAAGTTTACGGTCTAGCTGGCAGCTGAATTAATGTAATTTTGCAGCACAAATGGAGATTGGAGAAAGGAAAATGTGCAGGCATCTCAGCTGTTGCCAAAACATGGGGATGAGGAAGATTTCTGACAAGGTTGAAGAGAGATTAAAAAATGCAGCTGTACAGTGAAAAACATGGGCTGCTAATGCCACTACAGCTCAGGTACTTGTGCAAGTGACAACAAAAGCTTTTTTATTTTCTTATTGGGTACAAACTGATGCTATTTTAAACTAATTTATGTAGGTAGTAAAGATGGGGAGGAAACTGGTTTTGTTAAAAGTAATAACAGAACAGTCCTCTCTCATCCCCACCTGGCTGAAAAATCCAAATGAAATGGAAGAGTAAACAAAACTGTTTTGGCAAAGTTTTAGAGGGCTTTTTTAATACTATAAGAACAAACATTGGTAAATTAGACATAGTAATTGAGGTAATAAATCAGAGGCTTAAACATGACAGAGATCTGGAATTTATCTAACACAGATACAAAAAATGTCTGGAATTTACATTCCAAGTATGAAAGAGGGATGAGTAACTACCTTCACAGTCAGAGAAAAAACAAGGAAAAGCTCTGTATAGAATGGAGAAGGGAAATTAATAAATCCAGAAAGCTACGATTTGGAGTCTTGGAGGTGCAGACTCAAGGAAGATTTGCCAAACCTAATTCAGAGCTAGATCTTGCAGCAGACTGAAACAAAAAGTAAAAAGACTATTTAGCAATATAGGCTAATATTGCAACTAGCACATAAAGAAGGGGGAACCCTAAAGGTTTAGTATGACCTAGATGCATGTCCCAGCCTAATGAGTAATTTTTGCAGCTTTCAGAACAGACAAAGATGTAGTAAGGAAAGTCGAAGCCAGGAGAGAACATACGCAAAGTGAAAAGAACTGTGGGATGGAAGCTAAACTAGAAGAGCTCATCTTGTTCAAAAGGATGGGAAGCATTACTGACTAGTGAAAAAACTAGGAAATTAAGTTTTGTGGCTTGTGGTTGAGATTTTAATCCACCCGTGGTATTCTGCTGGTGCTATATAACAAGCATCACTTTTATTTTATGAACATTTGCTATCTTTGCAATTATTCCATTAATCTACAACAGCACACAAATCTTTAAAATAAAGCTCAAAGTTAATGAACACTATGGAAATAAATGGAAGATGGGATAAAAGTTTACCAAAGATAGACTGTGAGTGTATTTTAACAGCAGCAGAATTTTTATGATGGAAATCTGTTAGATACAATTAATTTTTATCTTAGTAAAGCATTTGACAATGTAGCAATTGTGAGATTATTAGGTGAAATGGGAAACTGCACAAGAAATGTAAGTTAGATAAAGAAGTGGCTAAAAGAGGGATGAGAATAGCTCTGTGCTGGAAAGGGGACTATGCGACCAAAGAGAGAATTCAGTGGAGGCTCCTTATACCAACATTTGGCCAATATTATTTAACAAAGGCAACGACACAAAAATAAGAATGTGCTATTTAAACTTGATGATGGCAAGAACAGAGGTATTGCTCACAATAAGCCATATCAAAAATTTCAATCCTATAAAACAGGTGATCTATGGAAGTAGTGTTGAATTTAATACAAATAGAAGGTCATGTCCTTAGGGATTAATAACAAGATTTTCTGGTATAATAGGGAGAATTCATATAAGAGAAGCAATTATTTGGAAATGCCCAATTATAATTATTAATTATGGTCATTATGAGACACTAGTATAATTCAGCCAACTAAATGTTAAATGCAGGGCTGTAAAATATTCCCAGTAGAGACTGGGAAGTACCACTATGTCTTGAATACTGTGTACAATTCTAGTTCAGAATATGAACTGAGAAAAGTGCAAAAAATTCAGTGGACTGAGCAATGAAAATTTAAAAATTGCTTAATGGCAGAAAGGCTGAGTGGCATATGATTGCTGTCTGTACATAGATTACATCCAGGTTAGCACCCTCATAAAGCAGAGAGCTATTTTAAGCCATAGGAAATTGCTGGCCCAGAAACAGATGAATATAAATGTAAATGTAATTAAGGAGGAAGTCAGGATGTTTCTAAGCATTTGAACATTGTGGTTCTGGACCTGTCTCTCTACAGGAGTTGTGGGTAGAAAAGCCCAACAAATTTCAAAATTGAATATATGAACACATTTATGTGGTGAGGTTTTCTGCAGAGAAGGATGAGCTCAGTGATTCAGACCATCCCTTCCAGACATATGTCCACAAAAGGTTAGAGACTAGGGATAAATGGCAAGATCAACTTTATTCTGAGGAAAAGTCTAATGAGAAATTAGCATAGATTTTACATAAGAAATCATTAAATCCATGGAAAATGCAGAACTGCTAAATGCAATAAATAGAAAATGGAAAATCCTGACTGTTGGTACAGCTTATTTATTTTTTAAATACTGACTATTTAAGCATGCTGTTTCATAGGATGCATTTTGAAAGATTCTTTAGGAATATGACTCCTCCTCCAAATTAACATCTGATCCTATGATTCCAAGACACCAAAAAGCCCACCTCATTACAGTAACTGGAAGCTTCACCTGTGGCTGCACAATGAAGCCATAAAGTCACCTCAAACTTATGCAGTAAATTTCATGTTTTCTGTCAAAATGGCATGTAACACTTGCTTTGATTTTAGAATAAAATAAGTATGTCAAATGCATTTTTCTTACAGGATGATCTATTCTTGTAGTATCTTAAAAAGAAACATGGCAGAATTACAAAATATAAAAACAGGCCAAAAATAAAACTGGATATGGGGTGGGGCTTTTTGTTGGTTTGGTTGATTTGGTTTGCATTTTTTTGAGGACTAAAATTCCTTGCCTCTTTTCTCTGCAAAAAGAAACTGGAAAAAATTGTATGGGTCTGGATATGTACAGGAAGTTCTGATCATTATGAATGTCTTAAAATTCTCTAGTCTTTGCCAAGAAGACTTGTATAAAATGCTAGCAGGCCTTTCTAGCCAGCAAAAGGCTGTGCTTATGTCTGCAAAATACCTCCTTCCTCTCCTACTGTGTTTTGATCACAGTAAATGTACTGGCAACAATATCAAGACCCTCATTTTTTTGGAATCTATACAGAAATACAGACTTGTATTCACATATGCATACATTAATACATGGTAGAACTTCAAATACTGTAAGTCTGAGGTTTATGTTTAAACACCTCATAGACCTGTCTAGAATATGGCTTTGAAATAGATTTTTCGTACTAATTTTTTTGCTGTTTCTGTTTTGTATAATGGAACAGTGCATACATATTTCAAATTTGCCTACAGGATCAGTCTGACCATGGCTTCAGTTTGAAGTTCGATGCCAGCACTGCCATACAGCCTGAAAAAATCAAGAAAAAAACCTCCTTTAGGTTTTTGAAGTGTAGCATTAGATTGTGTATCTGAACTGAACCAATTATCTTTATTACATATGTCCATCACAAACATACCTGTAATAACTGATCTACCCAGCAAGCATTTGATAGCCCTGCAAGCTTTCCATAAATGAAGATTTTACAGCTAGGACTTGGATCAGTAAATAAACCATCAGATTTATTAAAGCATTAGAAAGATGGCCTGACAGGCTTTGTGAAAATATTAACAATAATACATCAATCAACTTGTATATGTTTATTTTCTGTTTAATTTTATCTGTTGAAGGAAAAATGTTTTCACCTTTCCCATTTTATAATTTTACAGCCCTATTTTATTAATAATTTAAACTGCTAAGATTTTATTCAGGTATTACATTGTAAGAAGAAGGCAGTAGAATTGCATTTTTATAAGGTAATTTTCAAAAATCTTTGTATAAAATACTCCAGGAAACATGTACATACTGACCTGCAAAGTAGGTCCTTTGAGGAGAAAATACGATACATTAAATGTAATAGCAGTATTCTACAATATCATCACCTAGAATACTTGTTGTACAAGTAATATAATAGATAATTAAAACTGAAGAGAACATTAGTAATTGAAATTTGTTGCTAAATATGAGTTATTTCCCTTTAAAAATACAAGAGAAGCCCTTTTGAAAGACAGATGTAAAATTATTATACCTTAGTATCCAATTATGTTTGGTTGTGATCACATCAATTTTGAGGATTGGAAGAATAACATTAGGCATTTGAGAAGAACTTTTTCCTAGAAGACATCTTGAGCTGCCCCTCTCAAACAATGGCGAAGCACGAGATGACAGAGAGCTCTACATCTTTTCCTCTGTGAAATGCCCCAGCCCTGCCATGCCTGGCTAGCAGAATGAATCTGGCTACTTGGGAGAGGAAGCAGGCAGGGAGGTGGAGGTACATTCAGGCTCCAGGGAGGCCACTCCTCTCCCTCCTGAAGTGAGCAGCAGATGTGGGAAGGGTGAAGGGCTGGGAAGTGTAACAGCAGCTTTGCAGGGAAAGAGCAGAGCCGATCTCCAGCTCCCCACAGCCCTGCCCCCCCAGCCATGGTCCCCTCCAGGCTGGGCATATTTAAGGGTCCCTGTCCCAGCCTGTCCTTGTCAAGGTGGTGCCTGATTCCAGGGCTAGGGCTGTCCCTGGTGCTCCCAGTGCCCTGCTCCTGACTGGGGAGCACCTGGCCTGGACTGCACAGCCAGCCCCTGGGACCCCAGTCCACATAGCACCCTGACAATGGGGTAGAAAGGGAAATAAAATAGGTACAGGGACTTCAATAGCTCCACTGAAGTCCCAAACACGTGATAGTCCTGCAGGAGGTAATTTCTTCTGTGCTGTTCTCCTGGCAAGGCCAGCCGTGGGATGGTGCTGAGGTTACAGCCCAGCAGCCACACGTCACACCTGGCAGAATTGAAAACAGAGTTCTTGTGTTTCTGCATGCTGAGTAGGTGTCAATAAAAAATTAGCCCTTGGTAAAATTACTGAGTAGATCTCAATACATCTGAGTAGTGCTGGCATAGACAAAGGGATTTTTAGTGAAAGAAACCCGAGGAAGGACTAGGAAAATGTAGAGTATGGCTGGAAGTTTGGCATGCCATCAGAACAGGGACCTGTGTTATTGGAAATCCTGTTGTGCTCCACAGGTCCTGCTCCCCCTCGTTTTCCAATTGCCCAGCTCCTCTCACTCCTAGAACATGCCAAATGCATTGCATGAAAGCCACATAGGAGTAAGCTGCATAAGCATTCTCATCATGATATGAGGGCATCATCACATGATGCTGGCAGCATTGAGTATGTCAGTGAGGTTTGAAAAGGCTGATGGAGCAAAAGCCTGCAGTCTGTCACATTAGGGTTGTTGAGGGGAGCCAAAGATGGCACAAGTGAATACATCCAACTGTCCCTCTAGCTCTGTTTGGCCAGAATGGAGATCTGAATTGCTGCTTCACATGGCACCCGATTCACAAATGTCCATTACAATTTCATAAGGAAAATGTTATGGACTGTCATAGTAGAGACAGACAGTGACACCTTTTTCTTCTCCCATCATAGCTCAATCTTTATTGCACACAGCTTATATTTATATGGTTATCAGAAGGCACCGTGTTTAATTCCAACTGGTTAGGAACTCAGTTAATTGGTTGGTAATGGTGAGTGTACATATTAATCAAAACTTTTCTAACAATTTTTGCATACTTTTTCTACTGATTCTCATGGAACAGATCCCTTGCTATTACAGGCTCAGTTGTTCTTCTCCCCAATAATAGTTTGTTATATTAACGAACTTTTCATTCTCTAGATGTTTTTGCATGGGAACATATCAGGCTAGCTGCTAGCTAAACTTAGTAACAAGGCCTGAACTATGATTTTACAAGGCCTTTCTTTTGTAAGGTTTTACCTATATGTGACAATGGACCTCCTGAGAGGCCACTTTTTTTGCCTCTAAATATAATGCTATGATTTTATCAAAACATACAAAAGAACACAAATCCTAAATTTACTGTAAACAATCACTCTCACATCTGTTTAGGCAGTTCAGTACATTACTCATTGTAAAGCTTTTCAAAGAAGAAAATCCTTATCAAAGGAGGAAAATTCTTAAATTAAAATCAATTAATTAAAAAAAAATAGGTATACCAGATTTTAATATGTTAAATAGGAAGAAACAATGTAAAAAGCAGACCAGAGTGTTCTTAAGGGTCTTTTTTCTCTAGCTGGTTAGTTCCTTCCTTCTTATCAACAAGGAACTCATGTTATATGCAGCTACTGTGGTTTTGTCTGTAATGTAAAAGGCTTGATGGTTTGCTTTTACTAGGATAGAGCTGAAGGAACTGCTGAGTATTTCTTTACTCTAGTCATCAAGAAGTCCTTTGGTCAGGCTTTTTAGTAAATCCTAAGGAAAAGCGTGGCTCAACTGGATTGAGGCAACCAATTCATTTAATACACTGGATACATTGCAGAAAACTACACTTTATCAGCATGGGCATTGCTCACTCAATAATACAAGAAAATGTCAAAGTAGGAGATTTTACTTTCTACTAATGTTAAATAGTAACTATTTGTGCAATTATCTCAAAGCAACATTCACACAAGTTTAACTTCATTTGTGGTAATGGAAAATACTTCTTTCAATTTTGTGTTAGTGTTAAATACGTTTGTATTGGTTGGGGTTTTTGTTTGTCACAGTAACAGATGTATGGTAACAATAACACTGTTAATGTATCCTTCTCTTTAGTCATAATTTGGTATAACTTTCAGGGATATGACATAAATCTGTGTTTAGGATTCTCATAAACTCTCTCTTTGTTCATTTGCTTTACTCTCAAAAAGCACATTTTCTGTATTCTCTTTTTGAGAAGCCATTAGCTACCATCACTGTGAGCAACTCAGAGACAATGTGAAAAATGACATTCAGCAAATAAACTGAATGCTTTTTTATTAAATCTGTTTTGTTTATCTTGCACTAGAGCATCAAAAGCTGGAAAGGGCTTTGAGTCTCACTCATAAGAGGGAAATAATTATTCTTCTGTAGATAGGTACTAGTTTTCCCATTGCTGAAGTATGCATTTACAGATTTCAGGAACTATCCATATATGATTGTAACAAATATTTCCAAGAACAGGAGAGTTCTGGCTCAACTTTCCCAGGTTACTCTCCCAATGTGAACTGCACACACACTGGAGTTTTGCTCCCACTTAGAATCCACTGAGTTCCGACCTCTTTTAATTTGATTTGCAGTAATGTAATAACCTGTAACCCTCTTTTAAATTTGGTTGATACGGATCATGAGTTCTAAAACTACCTGGAGAAATTATGCCAGGCAGATAGACAACTGCAGATTGCAAAATTACATAAGTTTTCTGTTCTCAGGATAAAGACTAAAAAGTGCATGTGGCAAGATAATTATTTTTTAATTCTCTCTTCAAAACTGGTAAGGTGCTTCTTTTAGATTTCTTCCCTATCTTCTGTATCAGTTCTAGGTAGATACATATTTCTATACATTACATACTACATTTTCTATATTCTATATATTCTATATTCTAATGTTTCTATATTCTAATGACAAAACTTCATAGATGGTAACATACCTGAACAAAAACTTGCCTCCACATCAGTAGGTGACTGTACACTTAAAGCCAAACTTTCAAGTTGGCAATCAGGCCCCACTCATTTGATGATTTCCAGACTACCAGTGTCCATGATCACTGTTTTGCTCTGAATCCTCTTCTCTCTGTACTTTCATACTTATCTCTGGGTGATGAATAGCATTTTATGGACTAATAATAAACTAAAGGTAGGAAACAAGGATTAAGAAATAGTTTTAGAATTTTCTAAAGGATAAAGTCATCAGCATCTAAAAAAAGGCTGCAAATGAAGTGACCATACAGTTGACAAAGTGTGCAGATGGTGCAAAGGTATTCACAGCAATCAACTGGAAATCTAACTGAGAAAGGTTGCTGAAATATTTAAAAGATGAATTATAAAATGAACAAAAAATCAGTGTGGTAGATCTGAACCAGTGTGTATGGGGAAGCTAATCCTATCATCTACACACAGTAGTTACCTGTTATCTTTTGCCAGTCACAAATGGTCTCTTGACAGATACTGGAGCTCAGGAGAAGACAAAAGCCCAACAGAATGATCAGAAGACACTGGAAAAGGAGCACAAAACAAACCAGTCATCATAATTCCATATAATCCTTAAACTCTCTGTACGTGAAATTCATTACATGACATTCTGGTCATGCATGAGTATTTGTGTAAGAATTAGAAAAACTAAAGAAATTCAACAAGGAGACTATTATGTAATGGCTTTACCATACATAGAAAAAAGGCAAACTTTTCAGTGCAGGAAGGGAAATACTTAAGTATATTAATAGGGAATAAAATTTTGCAGAAAAAGTGAATAGGGTGCTTATTTTTTTCCTCACAATGCAAGAATCAGGCATTGGCTAGAGAAAAAAAAAAAAAGAAAAAGGAAATACTGGTTCAGACAATACATAATTAAGAAGGTGAACATCCTGTCCAAGAAAGCACAAAGTGTAAAAGCATAAAAAATTATTTTTCCAGTTCGTTTGTGGAGGGCAGGCTCAGGGATGCTATCAGACATGCTGGGTGACTCCCTGGTCAGGAGGCTGAGGCAGGCCCGACTGCAGGAGGTTATTTGTGCCCCGTGCCCTCGCTGGCGGTGCTGGGACAGGCTGCCAGGGCACACGGGTCTCCAGGCCTACATTGATTACCAACAGAAAGGCCGCGGGGCCTCTTACAGCATCGTCTTTTACACAGCTGAGCATTCCAGTCTTTGGAGAGAGACATCGCTCGGGCGTTCCGTCCCGGAGAGCTTCATGAGGGATGAGGGTGGAGGGTAGGAAGGGCTGACTCTGGAAACTGCATCCCGCCTCTTCCCGCAGCAGTTCCCTGCTCCAGTCCCACAGTGCGGCGGCGGAGGGCGCACAATACGCGAACCCCACAGAAAGCCGCCCACCAGCCGCCACCTCAGCGCCGACCCTTCCTCCACCCCGCCGCCATCTTGGGGCCGGGCGGAAGAACTACCGCTCCCAGCCCGCTCGGCGCCGCGGCGCCATCTTGCCGCCGGCAGCTCGGGCTGGGGGCGGCGGCGGCCGAGACATGGCGCTGTTCCCGGCCTTCGCCGGGGCCGCGCAGCCCGGGGAGCCCCCCGCCGGCAGCTCCGAGGGCTCCACGAGAGGTAAAGTCCTGGCAGAACCGTCCTTCCCTTAACAGCTGTCCGGCGGCCCTCGGCACACGCGGCTGGCCCCGCTCCGGCAGTGCCTCGTCCCGTTGTGGAGCGGCGGCGGGGGCGGTGCCGCCGCCGGGTCGGGCCCATCGGCCCATAACCATCGTACCCGGAGGCTGCGGAGCGCGGCACGGGGGCTTTTGGTTGTTGGTTTTATTTTATTTTTTTTTTTTTTTCCTTCTTTCCCCACTGGCTTTGGCTATCTTGAAAAGTGTTTTAATTCCTTGCTTATTAAGCCAAATCATAGTTGTAAAGGACTTTTTTGGAAGATTACAAGTGAGATCATGATTCATTGTCTACATTGACTGTTGTAGTTGATGTCTAGAGAGTAATACTTTTAATAAAATAAATAATAGTATTAAAATAAATAACACTTTCTGGTGTAATGCCAAGCGGTGAGTTTATTAATTCTACTGAACTAACCTTTCCTTTTGCTTGCCAGGTTCTACCACCCTTAAATCTTCCCGTTTTCTAGACACCACAGCGAAGGGAAATCAAACAATTATTTACCTAGGTTAAATTTCTTGTATGTTTGGTCCAGTTGATATGGTGCATTAGCTTCTAGTTCTAACCATTTCTGCACTACCCCTGATGGCATAAAAATGGTTGATACTCACTCTGCCAGTACAGAGATGTTCTAGCTGCATTTAGGACCCTTTCTGGTAATGACACTTGGTGTAGGGAGTAGTGGACATAATAAGATCCCAAACTACAGCTTCTAGGAATAGAGGAGCTGTTCTGTCAGGCAGATACACAATAAAATTCTCTGGTAATAAGACTTTGGTTATATTTTAAAACTTTGGGAATTTAGCCTTTAAGTTTGTTATGGTAGCCTATGTAGCTTCAGGTAACCTTTCTGGAAGATCAGTTTATACAGAAAAAGATGTAAGACTGACTTATGGATCCAGATTTCAGTTGCTAGCACTGCTTATGGCTTAAATTTTAGTATACTGGAAGCTTTTTGTATGATAATTATTGACAAAACCGGAACGTAACTTGTTTGGTTTATGTTTTAATAAATATTGTACTTTGTTGTTGGCAACGACATTTTAGTGTAAGTTGTAAAAATTAAATATTAACTCACAACCACATTTATGGTGGTGTATATCAAATTTCACATATTCAGCTTGTGAGAACTTGAGAACTTGACAGGCGTCTGTCTCTCTGATAAATGGTTCTCTGCTCAGAGCTGATGTGAAGCCAAAGTGCATCATAATACAGAGATCCCAGAGTATTTTGATTTTAATGTTATGTAAAACTAAGGTGCCTTTAGCAGACATTTAGGACTGCTTGGTAGCTTTATTGTAAAGGTTGAATAATGTATATATGTTGGTCATGTTTCATGCAGCCAACCACTCTGCCTCATACTTTTAAAAACCTTCCCAAACTGTTTCTAAAGTGAAAGTGACATCTGAAACAGAAACAGAAGTGGTGCTTATGCTTCCTAAGCTGCCCTATTGCTGAGTTGCAGCAGCCTCTAGAGTGCTGCAATTTTCTATATGCTTTGTTACAATTATGTTGTCAAGCTTAATTACCGTTTGGTGGTAGATAAATTGCAAATTTATCTGTAGCCATGAAGAGAGCAGTGGTAATAAGTAACCCTGCTGACATTAGTAAGCATAATGTGCAGCATTTTATATTTGCAGTCTGAACTATGCTGTAGGTCAGATGATGCAGTGAATTTTGTTGAAAGTGGATGTTCAGGGTCCTGAGAGGCAACAAAAAGCTTTGTGTAACTCTTAAAAATTGTCTCTCTAGACATGCACTGTAAATTTTTATTTTTTATTTTTGCTTGAGAAGGTATAAAGAGAATGTCATTGGATTGCTGCTGCTATTGTGCTCATAAACATGTAACAAATACGTGCATATTATTGAAAAACAGGTCTTTTATATTTGCTCTGCGAAAATTATAAACTTCTTAGACATTCCACAAGAAAAAAACCTGACAAGTGAAGAGGTAGTTTGGAATGCATTGTGATGTTTGAGATGCTTGTATCCAGCTAACTGATTCACTTGAGATTATTTACAGGCGATTTGAACTTGCATGTTGCATAATGGCAAAAATTGCTCATTTCTTTCTGAGTATTAGGTCTGTTTGATTAAATTCTTCAGAAAATACTGTACTTGGAGAATGCTGAACTTCCCTGCTATAGCCACAGAGGTCGTGGAGTGATTCTTCAATGCATTAAAAACGCAATTTGATCTTATCTGCTTAGGTAGAACCAAGCTACAGGAACAGGCTGGGAAATGGTGCATAGTGGTGTTCTGCAGCATATTGGTTGGGCTGGTCATGGGAAGTGTGTTTTGGTTTTGACAGTGCCATGGATTGTGGATTCTCCCATGCACAAAGATGAAGGTTCAGGAGCCAGGGAGGTGATCACTCCTCACGGGGCCTTTTATAATGGGTTGGACTCCTGGGAAACACAAACTCTGACTTTGCTTTATTTTTTGTATTTTTTGATGTGTTTAACTTAGGCTAACAACTTGTTTTGCAGCCTACTCTGCTTTAAATCCTTTTGTGGGTGACAACTCAGGGACATGAGACAGAAAAAAGCTTTTCATACCAAAATTGTTTCTGAAAGAAATACTTTAGAAGGAGGAGAGGTGTATGGCTTGACAGACAATGAGTTCATGCTGTTTAAGGAGTACAGGTCAGTGCAGTCAAGAGCACAAAGACAAGAATGTGACAGGAAGAACACTCAGACAAAAGTGATTGTAAAGAGCAGGGAGGAGAGGCAAGGAGACCAAATTTGGTCCTTATGTTGTCTCTGTCAGTGTGGTACTGGAGGGGCTGCTGCTGTTAAGTTCTGTATTTGCGCAAAATTACTTTTGTTGTTTAATAGCTAAGAGATTTCACATGCTTAAAAGAATTCTAGAAATGAAAACTCTGTGAAAGTCATTATAAAACTTTTAATATCAGTAAAATTAAGACAAAAAATTTCCTTCCACATCGTGTCAGTGTCTGATCTTATCTGGTGACTGAAATGCAGAGATATAGATGCAGAATACTTAATGCTGACTAGTGCATCCAAATTAGAATCAAATGGCTTCCTTTCACAGTGTTGAAAAGTCTAATATTTCAGTGGTTAGAGAACTGAGAATCCAGTGACATGTTTTGGCTGCTTGAGTATTCTTTTCAGTAGTGGATGTTCCTATCAATAAAATTGTCAGTAAAATTTGCAGTCAGTAAAGCACACTTTTGTTAGTTTGTATAAGCTTCAAAACATTCATTAACTATACCTTTTGTTTAATTATGCCTTTCTGTATTTTTTTAATTTCACTTTTTGAATATGTACCTAATTTTATTCTATATTGTATGTAGAAATTTATGTGTAATTGATATATAGTAGTAAATATGATACAGTAGATTATCTTATATAACAAATTTATATAGTCTACATATAAAACCAGAACTTTTAAATCATAAAAATGATTGTTGGAAAGATTATTTTTTTATGTTTAGAGCTGTGTATTAAACATGGAATCTGCTTTCAGTATGAGCTAAATGTAAAATTTCATGGAGTGCTTTCCAATATGCTCAATTATTTCACATGACTAAGTGACATTTACTGTGAATTTAACTGTCTGCTGACTAGATTAACCCCCAGCTTAAAAGAAAACAGCAAGCTAATTTGTATTGGTCTCACTTTTTGAAACCTACAGAGTTAGACTGGCTTAGTAACCCAAGCTTCTCTGCAGAGGACGCATTATTACTGCACCAGCGCACTACAGAAGTTGCCAATCTCATTCCTGAAAAATCACCATTAATAAGGTAGAGTGTACTTCAATGTCTTTGGAAATAGCCTCTTTCTTTTGTACTTCTTACCTTTTGTTATATGAGACCAAATTCAGAAGCTAAAAGCTGTTTTTCATTCTACTGTTCAGTATTTAAAAATGCCTGAACTGAGTCATGTGTAAAAGAATGAATAATGCTTCCATGTCCTTTAACTTAAAATAATGAGAAATTGTATGTATGCAATTACATTCCCATTTTCTTTTTCTCAGAGCAGCATTTAAATTATATTTTGGAATGGAGAGGGAACTCAGCAATCATGATTCTTCATTAGCTTTTGAATGTCTAAAGTGACCCTTGAAATAATGTAAAGATTAAGCATCATCTTTATGATTTCTCTGTGGGAACCAGAGAAATCAACCACAGCTGACTTTTTTGCTTTTTGAAGAACAGTTGCTGATGTGAACTAATGAAATATTACCTGTATCTAGTTGAGTGTGGCTGTAGAACATGCTGGTCAACTCAAGTGGGTAATTTTATCCTTTTGCAGAAAGGAACTTTAAGAGCCAGGTTTGCTGAAGAATTGGTTTTAATTCTTTCCCTGGACTAGTTGCTATACTTGGCTTATCTACACTGTAATTAGCACTCAATAGTGAATGCAGTCAGGTTGTAGTTGTCAAGTTCAAAACCTTAGTCACTTTTAATTTGACACAAGCTCCCTTGTCTATGATAATTGTTGGTATACATGATAGAGAATATCTTTATAATACCAAGCACACCGATGTACATCTTTTTCTGTACTTAGTCTTACGTTTACATGCATTGTGTGTTTGAAATGCAATCAGTGTTTTGTTTATCAATCACATATTCTGCTATGTTTCTTCAAATGATTTTTTGGATTTTAATGTCATAAAGCTAAGGACTTTGCAAGTTACTGTCAGATAGAATGATGTAATAAACCCACCCTACTAATTTTATCTTTGAAAAGGACTTTGTCAAAAAATAGTGTGCAGAAAAATGTTTGGGTGTTTGTTGCTTGGGGGTTTTTTTGCCTATTACTTGGATGTTTGTTTTTTAATAAAAACTAATTGTTTTTATCTCAGTTCAGTAAAAACTATCTGCTCCAACCTAGCTGGTGGTTTTGAAAGGGTTTGTTTTAAAGATCTGCTAATGGTTCTTCTTTGGTTTCTTCTTCCTTAATGTCCTTTAAAAAACTGTGTCAGGTCTGTTGCTTGAGATGCCTTTTTTCTGAAATACAATAGTTTCTACTATTGACATATTAGGAATACTGAGAGTTGTCACTCCTTTCTTTTATTGAAAGATTGCAGAAAAAAAAAGTTTAAAAAGAGTTCATGCTTTAACTAAGGGTTAGAGAAGACCTCCATTATTCATTTGACTACTAGGTGTGGGAGTTTTTGTGGTATGTACAGCAATATACATTTGTTTTACCAAACCTCTGTGTCCTTTGTGTGATCTCTCAATTGCTTGGTTGTCTGTTGTACACAGTGTTATTTATTGTATTATTCTGTATTATATGATAACATTATTCAGTAGTCGTCAAAAAATGTTTATTGATTGGTAGATTTGATTTTTTTAATCTGGAAGTGATTTTAAAAGTGTGGTTTTGATACTTCTTATATAAGTCATAAAAAACAGGGAAAAAAAAATCAGACTTTTTTCTTTTGCAGGCCACAGTGAAAGATTTCTCAGTCTTTTGGCTTAAGGTTTTTAGCAAAGTTAGGAAATTTTTATTGTCTTGGTCATCTTCATTAATTTGGTAATGTTAACAGATGGATATTTGTACAGATCACACATCAAAATGCCTTGACAATTAGAACATTAAGACTGGTTGTCAGTAATTCCAGTAGCTGAAAAATGTAATTGTGATTTAATGCAGATGTATATCACTTTTGCAGTATATGTTGCTGCTACCTTCTCAAAAATATACAGGGAGAATAAAGATGAGGAGTAAAATGTTCTGAACTTTCTTACAGTGGTATTCCTTAACAGTTTTACTGCTTAGCTATATAGGTAAATATAAATGTATATACTTTTTTCCAAGCAGGACTTCTTCAAGATCTGAGTTGTCAGAGGAGAGTGATACAGATGAGAGTCTGAAAAAGACAAGTAAGAAAAGGAAAAAGAAAAAGAAAAAGCATCATCACAATAAGAAGACAAAAAAGAAAACCAAAGGAGATTCCAGTAGCAGCGAATCAGATGTGGACACTAAGCACACCAAGGACAAAGGAAGTGGCAAAAGTAGTGAAAAGGAAGCAGCAGCAAAGTATGTATATATTAACACTGTGCAAGATGTAAATTCATTGTGTTCTTGTGCTTGTCTCTTCAATTGAAATTTTTACCACTGGCAAGTCATGTAGAGGCTTCAGTTTTTGTCAGCATCTTGTTCCCTTTCACAGATCTTTTGTGAGGTTTTGGAGACCAATTGCATTAAACATTCTCAATTGGTGCAAAAATCTTAATATGTGATTGGGTTTGCCTTGTAATGTAACTTCCTCCTCACGGAGTTAAAATTTTAAGACAAAATTTGTTGTATGATTTAATATTTCTTTTATATCCATATATTTTGCTTCATACTTTCTGCTTGTAATATTTCTGTGTGAAAATTTGAACAATCGAAATTGTTTTGTGAAATATTCATTAATTCCAGGAGCTCTAAAGTACTGTGTAATTAGTGGAGATGTTATTTTTTATGGAACAAAAAAATAGGCATGTAGTGACTATCATGATCTTTGAGCAGCAAAAGAGGTTCTGTGAATGCAGCGAGTATCCAGGTTTGGCATACCTAGCTGGGCTTTCGTCAGGCTGTTGGGTTTTTAACATTTCAAGGTGGCCCTGTCAAGCTGGCTGTGAGTCACTTTCTCCTGGTTCTCACCATATTTGCTAATTTGAGCAGCCGTTTTGCTTCTCTCTGATTCTCTGCTTCCTGTGTTTTCTTTGGGATGAGCAGCTCTGGCTCTGATTCACCACACTGCAACTACTCCTGAGGATTTGGTGACACTGAGGAATTGTTACAATTTATGTTGACTGGGTAGTCATTGAATTTCCCCCAATTTACTACTTTTCTAAAGGGGCATTAATCAGGAGCTGAACTCTCAGATTTGTGGGATGTGTCTATGCTAAGGTAACATTTTTTCCCTGTGGAAGAGTGGCAGAGGTACTGAAGATGTTGTCTGATCCCTCTAGCCACACATGGTTCCTCCTTTATGATAATTTTTATTGGCTTGTGGTGGCTAAGGCTTCCTTGACTGTGAGGAAGGACAATAAAAATTGCTTGAGTGTGAAACCCATTCTGCTGTGTCCCATCACTCGTGTGGTGGAAGGGTGCCTGGGTGTGGTTCATAAGCTGTTTGCTAGGTTGGGCCAGCCAGCTTTCCCCAAATAAGAATGTTGAAGTTCTTTCATGGTGTCTTTTTTTACTGTTTTCCATAAATTGTTGATGCTGAGAGAATATTGAATTTTCAAAAGACTGGTTTTTGAAACCTGAACTACAAAATTGCTCTGAATGTGAAAAGTGGTGTGAAATTTCAGAAAACTTTTCAAGACTCTAAAACTCGCATATTTGTACCATAATTTTAGATTGCAAATTCATAGTTATCTACAGTTCAGAGGCAGGTGGCAATTTACACTAAAGTTCATTTGTATAACTGTAATCCATAAACCACTTTGATATGCACTGTTATATCAAATGCATGGGTATAATTACATCTAGTCAATCCCCTTACAGATTATTGTCTTTTTCTTGATTCTAACATTTTACCAAGACAAAAGTAAATTTTGGAAGTACTAATGTGTGGCTTTTGGATTACAGTGTGCCAAGCAATTGATTGGATTGATTGGTTTAATCAGTTATTACCTTTCATAATCATAAATTCAGTTTTTGGAAGAGCAAGGACTTCTGGTGTTTTGATTTGATGGTTCTATTGGTGTATTTCTAATTGTTTTTTTCAAAGTGTGGGACTGACTTTTATGAGTGGATCACAAACAATGACTTTGAGTAAGTTAATTTATTACAAACTACAGAAATGCAATGTTTATTGGGTTATGTAAAAGCTGAATATGTGCACAAATGCTTAGAATATCCTCCTTTTCCTTGTCTGCAGTCTAGCTAAGAAGGCATCAAATGTTACCAGCAGTCGCTCTATCTGGCTGGATGATATCCAGGCCCCCACAGCAGACACCTTCCGGATAGACAAGAAACCAGACCCTGCAAACTGGGCCTACAAATCCTTGTATCGCGGGGACATAGCAAGGTACAGAACGTTGTTCCCAGTTGGTATCCAAACTGTCACAGAGTCACTGGAGTCTGTCTGCAACGTTTTTACATAGAAGATGAGAAAAGATAACTGAGTAGCTTATTTCAAAATTTGACTTGGTGTTGGGCCAGTGTCAGTGGCAAGTGATATCCCTAGGGGGTCTGTACTGGGACAAGCGCTATCTAATGTGATCTTCATCAGTGACATGGACAGCAGGATCAAGTGCACTCTCAGTAAGTTTGAAAGCACTAAGCTGAGCAGCGCAGTTAACGCTCCTGAAGGACGGGATGGCATCTGGAGGGACCTGGGCAAGCTCAGCAAGGTGGTCCTCATGAGATTTAACAGTAGCAAGCTGCTGCACCTGGGTCAGGGCAACCCCAGGTATCAACACAGGCTGGGGGATGAACAGATCAGAGCAGCCCTGCCAGGGAGGATTTGGGGCTGCTGGTTGATGAGAGCAAGTGGATGATGAGCTGGAAATACGTGCTGGCAGCCCAGAAAGCCAGTTCTATCCTGGCCTGCATCCAAAGCAGCCTGGCCAGCAGGACAAGGAAGGGGATTCTGCCCTAAATCCACGCTGTGCTGGTGATAGCCCACCTGGAGTGCTGCATCCTGCTCTGTAGTCCCCAGCTCAGGAAGGACATCAGTCTTTTGAAATGAGTCCAGAGAAGGGTCACCAGGTTGATTTCAGAGAGCTGGAGCACCTCTCCTATGAATAAGGGCTGAGAGAATTGGAGTTGTTCAGCCTGGAAAAGAGAAGGCTCCATCCAGTACCTAAAGGGAGCCTACAATAAAGATGGAAAAGGACTTTTATAAGGGCATGTAGTGACAGGACATGTGGAAATGGTTTTAAACTGAAAATAATAGGTTTTGATTGACTATTAGGAATAAATTATTTACTGTGAGGGTGGTGAGGCATTGGAATAGGCTGCCCAGAGACGTGGATGCCCCATCCCTGGAAGTGTTCCTATAGCCAGGTTGGAAGGAGCTTTGAGCAGCCTAATCTAATAAAAGGTGTCTCTGCCCATGGGGTTCGAATGAGATCATCTGTAAGGCCCCTTCCAACCCAAACCATTCTATAATTCTTGCATAAGTGTTTTAAAAGGCAAAAGATGGTATGAAATAATGGGTATCATGTGCATGATTTTCATTGTTTTTAAAAACATTTTCTGTGTAGCAAGCTACAGGGCCATCTGTAGGTGGCAGCATGGGGCAGATTCAAAGGTATGTTTTTGAGGTCAGAAATCCCGGGTTGTGCTATAAATTGTCTTTGGGCAAGTGCTCTTTTCGGTGTCTGAAAGGAAAGTGAAGGTATTGATTATTTCATACTAGATTGGTCAAGAAATTTACTTACTTGAGTAGTTTGATACCCTTGTAAGAAAAAAAAAAAGCTCTAGGTATTTTCTTAGCAAACAGATTTCACCCAAATGTTGTAGTAAAATGTGTCTGTACTATGCAATACTACATTTCAAGTTAGTACAGATGAAATTGCATATTTGATATCCTTAGTGAGTTACTGGTACTGTGATGACCCTTCAGAACATTTCCTTACATACAGAACATACAGAAGCCCATCCAAAGGAGCCTAAAATTGGCTTGTGCATTAGGTGTATGCGCTTCTTGATTTTCTCGAGAAAATTGTTTACTGTATATACAGTAATACTGTATATAATTATTTGTGGAGGAGGAAGAATTTGTGGGTTTTATTTTTGTAGCATTTTATGCCTTTGCAATAAAATCGCCTGGTTACAATTTGTTTCAGTTTTCTATCACCTTTGGATTGTCAGCTATTTTCTGAGATGAAAAGTATTAGTTCAGCATTGCATGTCACTATATCTGCCACTGAAATTTAATTCTTGGTAATATATGAAGATGATATTTTCCTGTCTTAATCCATGGGATTATTGTGGCCTTTATGAACATGGCCTCTCTTTTTCTCATCACACTCCTCTCCACTTTTTTGGTATATGAAATGGACAGAGGGTTAGGGATGCAGAAGGAAATTACTGAACAACCGGTGTCTCATTTTCAGTTTAAAATAATCTAATCTAAGTAACCCTAAATAATATCTGTTGTTCTTTCTCCAGGTTTGTCTACATGTCTTAAAATGATGGAAAGGAAAAAGGGCTTTCTTCTGCTTGAGTATGACATATATTATTGAACTCAGAAGAAGCTTAGTATGATAGTAGAAGTGTGATGGTGCTGAAAGAATTTATAAGTTGAAGTCTTTAAATAAGCAGAAATTTACCAGGTTCTTAAACTTTTGAAAGTCTATGCATACATCATTTGGGTTAATTTGAAAGTATTTCTTTCAAAAAGGAGGTATCTTTTCTAATGTGTATTTTAGACAATGTTTAATTGTATTTTCCCTTCCAAGGTATAAAAGGAAAGGAGAGTCCTGTCTTGGCATAGATGCAAAGAAACACTGTATAACTTGGGACAGTTCTGCATCAAAAAAAAAACAAGCACAGAGTCGACCTGAGCGCTACTTTACAAAGAGCAATGTGAAGATGCTGAACACAGATGGGATTCTTGTTCATAATAAAAATTCTCCATCTGATCCACCTGCTTTTATACCAGTTTCCCAAGTGGAATCTGACAATTCTTCTGACACAGCAGAAATAAATCCTCTTGGGATTTATGATCCATCAACCACAATGTGGCTACAAGGAAAAGGGTCCAAGACTGCAGACAGTGAGTCTGTAAATACACAGCAAACAATTGAAGAGCCTGGGATAAACATGAACTCCGTTCTAATGGCAAAAGTGGAAGAATATAACAAGAAAGTCAGAGAAAACCCAAGAGATGTTAATGCTTGGATGGAATTTATTTCCTTTCAGGTATGTATTCTAATGGACCTTGTTGCTTATTATAAGTAATAAATACATGAGCATTATATTGTAATTTCATTTGTTTAGAACTATATATCTTTTGTTGGTGAAGAATGAGTTGTTAACGCATCTTCACAAATGTCAGCATGCTTGTGATTCTAGTGATTGCTCTTCCTAAGGTTGTAGTGATGTTTCTTTCTGTTTTAGGATGAATTAATGAGAGGACCTAGCCCTTATGGCAGTAGGGGAGAGCAGGAATCAAGGAGAAAATCACTCAAGTTAATCTTGGAAAAGAAACTGGCCATTTTAGAGAGGGCAATTGAAAGCAATCCAAGTAATGTTGATCTGAAACTTGCCAGGCTGAAGCTTTGCACAGAATTCTGGGAACCACCGGCTTTGATCAAAGAATGGCAGAAGCTGATTTTTTTACATCCCAATAATCCAGAGATGTGGAAGAAATACCTTCTGTTCTGTCAAAGTCAGTTCACTACCTTTTCTGTTTCAAAGATCAACAGTCTCTATGGAAAATGTTTGACAACACTGGCAGCTGTTCAGGATGGCAGCATGGTATCCCATCCTCTGCTGCCTGGCACAGAAGAAGCTATGCTGGGTAAGGTTCTTTCTGCATATTATGGTCAGATTGGTCTTCATAGGAGCTAACTGCATTAAGAGCAGATTTTCTATGTATTGCATGAAGCTTTTCTTCTCTTCAAAATGCCTGGCGTTTCTTTTCTTTTTTCTTTTCTTCTTCAAAATGCCTGGCATCCTGGTTTCTTAGCTGGGAATTAAAGCAGATACTCAAACCAAATATGGATATAGCAGATCCTTCACTTCCCCAGGAGAGTTTATGGTACAACATCCATTAAAGTCTAATGTGCTGAGTGGTTTATGGTACAGTGTCAAACTGGAGAATCACAGCCAACAGCCAGGAGATGTGCTTTTATAAAAGGGAGACTTGTGAAACAAGTAATTATCTCTTGTTCAGAAGTTTTACAACCGATTACTTTAATCCAGAGAAGAGAAGGAACATTACAAGTCTGACGTGAAATTTTGCTGAGAATCGCAGTCTGTAGATGGAGAATTCCAGTCTGTAGTACCATGTGATCATGCCTTTTGTATTTCTTCTATGCATACATCTACCACTTCATAATTTATTGTATAATTATCCCTGGAAGGAAAATAAGTCACATAGTTAGGATGCTGGAGTGGATTCAGGGAAGAAATGAGTTCATGCTCAGTTCTGGCATGGTCTTTAAATTTATTTGGAGCTAAATGACTTAACTTATCCATTTCAATTTTACTTCTCTACCTTGGAGTGTCATTGTGATTATCAATCTGTGAATACATTGAGGAGGGGAAAATAGTAGTGTCACCATGAATATTTTTTACTTGTTTTTTTTTCTTTTTTTCTTTTTTTTTTTTTTTAATTTTGAAACTAGTTTTCAATCTAAAAGAGACTATTAGGGAGGAGTCCATTTTTTTCATGTGTGTCATAGTCCAAGAAACCTCTTGTTTTTATCTAGTCCTGTAATTCCTGTTGGAGAAATGATATTATGCAATATCCAGTCTGGACTTAAGAGACTGAGATGCTGGGTTACCAAATTAGTTTCAGGTGTTCAGATCTCATACGATCTTTGGCTGATTCATCTTGGATCAAGCACTGGAAAAACTGCTGCAAAGGGAAAATGCTCTACTGGCCAGTGGATATTGTACAGCCTGATAGCTTCTAATTGCTTCTACTGTCTCTGATTTCCAATATTTCAGTCACTTTGTACACTAACCACAATGAATGATTCTCAAGACAAAGGTTTTACTCAGAATCTGTTTTTGGAAATGAGAAGGTTTTTCTTTCATTTTATTTTCCTGCACATATTGGAACATATGTGACTCATGAAATACAAACTCATGAAGCAGTTTGTCAACTGCTATGAGAATTTTTTTAGTAGAGTTCCTTTAGCAAGTTAATTAATATTAGATTGATGTTTTTCTAAATACTTCATTGCTAGCAATATCCATAGATAGCTTAAAATGAAAATGAACTCAAATTTGTGAGTGGAAACAAGTAACTTCTTGTTGTTCTGTATTAAGCCTATAGTTATTTATTTATGAATACTCTCAAGTACTTTATTTTTCCTCTTCAGCGGGTAGTATTAGAGAAATTTCCACTGGGAGACTTCTTGATTTGAGATTCCTTTATTAATGACTCAACTGTGTAATTCTTGGGCTGAGTTTTAATTAACAGTGTACTTATTAGGAAGGTTACCAAGTTGTTCATTAAGGTAAATAAACAGGATATTTCACAATCTAATTATGAGTTGAGTAGCACTGAGGATGTACCTTAGGCTTGTATCTTCAACCTTTTACCTTTGCTAAGGACAAAGTGTAAGAGCTCTAATTTTAAATAGTGGGGGACTGTGCCATCTAGTGTTCAGTTCAGTATGCAGTACTATCTGCTTGGAAATAGGTGGGTGTTTTTTTAAAGTATTGAAAAATTTTAGAAGTTAAAGCTTAATTTAAAATGGTAGATCAGCCTATACGTAAATTTTGAGGTAAGAATTTATAATAATTAAAATTTACTAGGAATTTTTAATATAAAGCAGATGAATATAAAGTTTTCTTATTTTTTGCTGTGTAAAGGGAGTCCTGTTTTTCAAATTATACCTACTGGTTAGGGAGAAACATCCTTATCTTGTAGGTCATTTCATTTGCAGAAGTGTCTTAGCATTATGGACTGAATTAGATATATATTTGTGCTGTTTTCAGTTTTTTCCACAAAGAAAATGCTGATATTTTCATTTCTTCAAATACCTTTCTGGTTCCTAAAATGCAGGAAATTTTACACTGTAATTTATTTTTGGCACCAGTTTGGCAGCAAATCCTGATGAGGCGTTTTCTACATTCGGAGTATTTTAATCAAAGTTCATCTCTGGAGCTGAGAGAGTAGGAAAGGACAATTTTTTCACTGTCAGTTTGATGCAGAGCCTAAATTAGTTAAAATACTTGGGAAGACTATTATAAACTTAATAATTGTTTTCGTTGTTTAAATATCTTTAGAAATCTCAGTCTTTTTTAGCAGCAATAATCATTGACTTTGCAGAAAAAATTGGATTAAATGCCTAGTTTGTATAGTCTAGCTGAAGTCACGTTTTTATGTGTATACATCTGATATATGTCTAAATTCAGATAAAAGGAGTAAATAATTTCCCATATATTAAATATAAGATGATGATTAAAAGCAGTTGCTGCTAACCTATGTTGTTACATGTGTGCATCTAGACACCTAAATATTTGGATTGTTTAAAACCCTCCAAAGTCAATGTATTTAATGAAGGAACAGTAGTATTTAAAGAACACTTTTGCCGTTTTCAGTGACAAGCTGTCAGTGATTTGTTTGTCTTGATGGGCTTGGGTTTTTTTGCAAGTCGATTATGATTTGAAGCAATTTGAGCGGCTTCTATTGTGTAAAGACTTGAGCGTCATTTGGAGTGATTTAGTATCACTGAAATGTCCTTGAGCTGCCTCATGCAGGTATTTGTAATACCTGTTACTTCTCCAGCTCTTTCGTGGAAGACTCTCCTTGCAAAATATGAAGAGAAACACTGGGACTTTGCTTCCCTTTTGAAGCTGAGACTGAGGCTCAATGCACAGTAGGGATATGGCAGTGGTTAGACAAATAATTTGTTGAAGAGTGAGGGATAGGGCTTTTCCCTACTTTTAAGCAGTAGTATTTTGACCAGAAGACTGGACTTCTCCTAACTTAAGTCTTACATAAAGAAAAAGGGAATGACAATTAGAATGTAAATGATACATTGCCAGGATATTATCAATGTAAATATCTCACGCAAAACTGAGGCAAAAAGTATTTTTCTTGTTATCACCTCCTGTGTGCATTGTGATAACGCCCAGCAACTTCAGAGAGGGCTATGACATGCTGACAGATGTTGGGTACAGTGAAGTTCTGACCACTGTGTCTAAGTTTTTATCAGTAAGGACAGTGCATGGATGGCAGGAATAAAAATCATCTCTTTGGCACATTTAAAGTGAACAGTCTTAAAGTTCATTAAACTGACAATTTTGACATGCATTTGTGCTGGTTACTCTTCATATTTTGGATTTTGATACTGTTCCAAAACAATTATGTTCTACAGCACGTCACGTATGTATTTTTATGTTTGTGGACTGTAATAAAATACTTTGCAACAAAATTTGAAATACTAAAATTTTATCTTCTTTTCTTTACAGCTATATTTATTCAGCAATGCCACTTTCTGAGACAGGCTGGCCATTCTGAGAAAGCAGTGTCATTGTTTCAGGCTCTGATTGACTTCACCTTCTTTAAACCTGATAGTGTAAAAGATCTGCCAACAAGGGGACAGGTAGCAATTTCCATTTAAATGGGTGTGTGTCTTTATGTATTACAGAAAATGCTGTACCAGAAAAATGTTGATAAATTTTTAAGGACATAGGGAAATATTTTGGTTAACAGCTTACTTAGAGGTTCTTCAAGGTGATGCTTGCATTGAAAAAATGCTTGTGGGTCCTCTGGAACTACAGGGCAAATGGCTACTTTTACTGTATATAATAGAAGTGTGATAACCAGTTGTTTCATATCTTTTTTAATAATTAAAAATGGAAAAAATGGAGCTAGCTGACCAGTGTCTGTGTCTAGTTAGCACTTGCCCTACTTCTTTTTCCCCAAAATGCTATTGTTTTGTTACTGGTGATGAAGAGGCTGATAGGACATAAAATCTTTCTGTTCAGACAGTTTTTGCAAAAGTTTCTTAGGTTCTCTGTTACCTATTTCCATTCATTTGATGGCTACATTAGGAACACCTTCATGCCTTCAAGTGCCTTTTATTTGACCCATGAGATTCTGTTCAACTTATAATGGTAAATGTTGAAGTACTAAATCACTTTTTCTCTTAATTTGTTCAGGAGAATGTTGCACGTGCATCCCACTAATAATAAGGAAGTTAATATTTAGATGCCAATAGCATCCTCCCACTGAGCTGTTAGGAACTGTTTCCTTTTTAATGAGTGGTAGAAATGTCACCATTTAGGCAGCTGGGCTACTGTAGAGGATAAAAATTGAATTTGCTTCACTTACTTCACTGTCTTCCCCAGAAATGCAGACTCTATCTGGTGTCCTGATTAATACTGTTACCCACAAATGGAGCAATCTTACAGGTTAAAAAATAGTGATGTCTTCTTAAAGAGCTAAAATTCAGCGTTCAGGAATAGCTATCATGGAGGATTTGGTGTAGTTGCACAGATACATGTAGTTACAGTTCCAGTCATTTGAAAAACTCCATGATTATCTGTAGTATATAAAAAATCTTAGAGAAGGATGAAGAGGAGCCTTGATTCAAAAGGACCATGTTTAGGTTGGAAAGTGCAGCTCTTGAAAATAGGAAAATGCCAGATTTACAGCTGATCACACATTCTGCTGTCCTACAGAAGTGTTATGACTCAGTCTGGAATTACTTGTTTCCGTACTGTTTTCACAGTTCATTTTCTCACTTGCAGCAAAGAATAAATCCATGAAGAGTAGAATTATATTTTGCAGCTTGCTGTAAGCCTGGAATTTTCTCATGTGTTGATGCTTGGCTTTTCTTGGAGTAAATTTTATTGTTAATACTTGTATTAACAATCATATCTCAATGTCCAAGCCAAAGGTTGATACACAGCAGAAGCATTTCATAGGTGAGAGATTATCATTAGAGCTTAGGATACATAAAGCAGAGGACGAACTGATGAATCTAGAGATAACTGATTGCATACTGGCAGTGACAAAGTCACTAGAACTAAAACCCTGAACTTCTGATTCACTGGAAAGTGCCTTGACTTTTTTGGCCACCCTTAAACCTGAAAGATTAAAGTCCTTACTGATATTTTTCTCTTGTCTTTAATCCGTCATATTTATGTGCAGCTGTAACATTTCGATTTGACCATAGGTGTGTGTGATTGAGTTACCATTCCATTAGCCAAATTCTTCATGGTCCCACAGAAGTTAGGGAGGAGGGGAGTTTTGGGTTCTGAAAGCCACACCTTGGGGCCTTTGGATCTTTATCCTTGGAAGATCTATAAAGGACTGTAGACACAAAAGTATTTTGCTTTCTTTAAAAAAAAAAAGCCTGTTACCTTTTATAACAATCTTTATTTTTATGAGAGGAGCTGATGACAGTCCTTGTGTGCCACAGCCATAACTGAAGTACTCAATTGTTCCTGCTGAATCTTAAGCTGTATCTAATGAAGTCTTCAGATACACAAATTATATCCAGATACATGCTTGTAGGGTCTGTGAAACCTAAGTTGACAGAGATAATGTCTGTACAACAGCAACAATTATTTTTCTGTATGTTTTATTTTGGTCCTGTCAAAAACAATAGGTGGAATTCTTTGAACCCTTTTGGGATAGTGGAGAACCACGAATTGGAGAAAAAGGAGCAAGAGGCTGGAAAGCATGGATGCACCAACAGGAAAAGGGTGGCTGGGTTGTTCTTAAGCCTGGTATGTGTGTCTCAATATGTGTAGTTGTAGGTCTATGTGTTCTAAACATCTTGATTAGAATAATATAATCTGATTCTCGTCATGTTGTTACATACAAATTTTAAAAAAAAATCTGATATCAAAGATAAAAAAATAATATCAAGATAATATATATATCATACTTCACAGGGAATAGCATGTGTTCAAGGTTTTATGTATGATATTGTTTATGAAACATTGTTGTCCTTCCTACAATGAGAATTAGAGGAGAGAATGGCATATCCTCCACTTCATGTTGAAGAAGCTAGAGGTGTCAGTACTTGGTGGAGATTCACACCCATCAAAAGTAAAAGGAAGCTACTTCCCTTAAGACCCTTTCACCATATTAGTAAGGTGAGGTGGGATTATGTTATTAATGACAGTTGCCTCAAGGATATCTAGACTTATGATTCTGTTTCTAGAATCAGATTTCAGTTTCTCAAGCAAAGGTATAGCTAAAATAGGAGGAAAATATTTCCTTTCTCTTTGTGATGCAGAAAATGAAGGAATTATGTCTTCACTTGGCTGGAGTCATGCTGGATGAGCAGGGATGCAGAAAATGCTCCCTGCTGCTTATCCTTACCTTATCTTGTGGTCTACAGCACTTCCTTTCATGTCAAGGACTGTTTCTCAAGCAGATACAGCTTGCAGGGAAGCAGGAAGCAGGAATGTGTCCAACCAAAGATAAACGGTCTTTGCTTTTGCTGCTCCTGCTGTAGCAACTTTGAAGCACGTTTGGATCTGCTTTTAGTAAACAAAGGAACTGAAAGATAATGATGTCCCTCCCTTGTCCCTGGATTATGATGGAACTTCCTTGGCCCTTAACTGAAGTCAGCAGTTTCATTTTTGCTGGCTCTAGACATTTGTTCACAAATTGAGGAAACCCAGTATAGAGGACCACTGCCAGTCTTGGGCAGCTCCAGTTTATATACCAGTGCTTTCCCCATATGTGTCAACCCCTAAAGTTCAGGTGCAATTTTCAATTGAGTGTGTTCATTAAAAACTATCAGGTGTCTTGAAACTTTGATTAGATTGTGGAAATGCTGTCTTTTTGTATGAAGTTGCTGACTAAAGGAGATACTATTGGTCACAAAAATATAGAGTAAAAATCTTGCAACCACCTGTTTGTTTTACCTGAAATTTAAGAAGAACTGGGATTGGGAGTGTTTCACCTAGTTAATGGAAGATGTCAGGATCAAGAATTTGGAGGTGGTGTAGAAATTACTTGATTTCTATAATGCAGGCAACCATTAAATTTTGAGGGCTATTTTTCATCTCAGCAATAAAAAAGAAACATCTCTTCAAGCTTTCCCTTTGCCTATAGGTGCTCATCAGTTTCTGCACAGAATTAATGTATTGCTATCAGAGGAAAAATATAGTAATTTCATCCAATAGTCCAGAAAGATTATCATAAAAGTGGGATGTGGTTAAGCACATCCTTTTTTGTGTCTAACTATGTGGGTTGTTTCAACTGCATATTAAAATGTTGAAATTACCACTTATTACAAAGCAGCATGGCCAAACTTGTTTTGCAGTGTTTAATATTAAAGTGCTGTTTTTCATGTACGGTGGTTTTCTCAAAATGTTTTATGCACACTGGTATTCATAGGGCATACTTGAAATTTTATGCCCAGGTATGAAGTGAAATTGCACAAAAGGATGACTGACTATTGGCTGTTACTTGCAAATTGCTGTTGATAAAAGTGGTCCACGGCCTGTCATTGTTTTCTTTTCTCCCCTGTGAAAAAGTTTGAGTGCTGACACTGATTCACAACTTCTAAAAGTTTGGAAGCTTCCTACCTTCCTGTTCTTACAGAGTTGGTGTCAAAACCCAGAACTGTGATGTGGAAAGTCTCAGCTATGTCTTGTGTGTTTTTTTATTAGCACTATCTTTATTTCCATTGTTAAAGCAGTTAAAGTGTGTCATGCCTGGCCTTTGAATTTGGTGGGATAATTTTTTTAAATAATTTTTGTGTGTGTATATATTGATGTGATTTTAGATGATGAGGATGATGAAGACGTAGATGAGGATCAAGAAATAAAAGATAAAACTCTTCCCAAGTGGCATATTTGGTTGGATATTGAATATTCCCGTGAGGCAAGGCACTGGTTACCTTGGAGGCCAGACAAAACTGAGAAGGAAACTGAAGAAGATTGTGAAGATCCAGAAAGACAGGTCACTGTGATATTAATAGAACAAGGGGAGATGATAAACCTAGTTATCCTTTAATTTTAATTCATTGCCGTATCTGTGGATATTTTAGAAGAGTAATACTTTTCTTTGTTTGGAAAAAAGATTTTTTCTTTGAAATTCAAAATTTGCCTGAGGTTTTGTGCTGAGACTTTTGAAAACCATGGTAAGCTCATGGTAAGCTTTGGAAAATCTGCAGGCAAATAGTCTGTCTTTGCTGTTCAGTGATTCCTGTCATCTGTGTGAAGAAATCTCACAGAAATATGTGTTTAAGAAGAGATGTGCATTAAATAAACAAAGGTTTCATTGCCTTCAAGTCAGATAGTTAGGTATTTTTTATTCCTTGGGAAATAGGTCAAGTCAGACATTGATTTTCAAATTAGAATGTGTTAAAAGGCCTATGAATAAAGTTTTCCAGACCATAATTTTGTAAATTTTCTATGGAGGTGTTTGTTGTTCATAGGCAAAGAAATCTCTTGAGAGCAAATTTATAGTCTGACTAGAAAAACAGATTGCTTGTTTAACTTACCCATTTTTAATTTAATGACATTTTGATACCAGTTAATGGGAATTCGAAATCCTATTGATTTGAAAATGTTCTTTAATTACATAAATTACAGATATGCTGCTTTTGTTTGATTGTATAAATTAATGGAATTTGTTTTAATTTGGATTTTTTTAGGTGTTATTTGATGATCTTGGACCATCTTTAATCCGTCTTTCTAATCCAAAGCTCCAACATCAACTATTGTACTCTTTTTTGCAATTTCTGGGAGTTCCATGTACAAGTAAACTCTTTCCTTCTAGTCTCTATATTGCCATGGATGAAAATAACATCTTTGACAGTGTGCTTTATGATGATAAACCGCTGACTTCAGTTGATTTTCCACTTTCTGGATTCAACAGTATTGGTCATATGGATACGATGTCGAGAGGCAGACATCAGATAGGCCACTATAAAGAAGGAGAGGAGTTCATACAGAATGTCTTCCATGTTCTGTCCCAGATATTTACAGGAAAGGAAAAATCTAACCTGGCTATTTGTTGGCTACAGTATGAAATATCTAAGGTAATGAGGAGTCTGCATATAATCAATTTTGTGATGTGTGGCTTTCTTCTGTATAAATGTTTATATTGTATTAAAAAAAAAATCTTGATGAAAGTTGTCTTGAAGGACTAAGTATTCAAATCAGGAAATGCCAGTTAAGATTGCACAAGAGAAAAAAAAGAAATCCAAACACCCCCTTTCTTCAATACATGTTTAACGGTGGCATACCTGTAGCAAACTATTCTTTTAAGTTTCGTGTAAATGTTATTATATGATAATATATAATTTTACAGTTATATTATAAAAAATTGCTGTGAGGCTGTTTTTTCTCCTTTCTGCTTCCATCCCTCTCAAAATATCCTGTGTTTATTTTCCCCTGCAGGTAATTCAGTGTCTCCAAGCAAAAAAGAAAAAGAAGCTAAAAGCACAAGGGAGGAAGAGTAAGAAGTTGGCCAAAAATTTCCTTAAAGCACCTGACAATCGAAACAACCTTTCTCTCTGGAAACTCTATGCCTACTTAGAATGGCTGCTTGGTAACACAGATGATTCCAGGAAGGTGTTTGACACAGCTCTTGGCACAGCAGGGACAGGAGGATTGAAGAGTGCCCAGCTCTGCAGCCTCAGCCTGCTCTACGCTCAGCTGGAAGTGGAACTGCTAGAAAGTACGGAAGGAGCTGTTATGTCACGTGCTGTTCATATATTGACCAAATTGACTGAGAATGGACCATATGTGCCCTATAGTGGACAAGTGTTACCTGTGAATGTCTTGAAAGCTCGTAAAACATATGAGCATGCACTTCAAGATTATTTAAGTGAAACACCAGTTTCTGATAAGGATCAGGTCAAGGATACTGATCAGCTGGTTAGCCTGGTTGGTTGTTATGCACTTTTCCAGTATTTGACTGTTGGGATTGATGCTGCAGTATTAATATATACACAGGCTTCAGAAAAACTTGAAGCTTCTGCTTCACAGAAATGTGAAAATACTGAAGAGAATTTTGGTATCCTAGATTTTCCCACTGCTCTTGAAGCTGTCACACTGCTGCATACAAATTTACTGAGATTCCACATGAAAATTAGTGTTTATCCTTTGAATCCCCTGCGAGAGGCACTAACGGAGGCTCTGAAACGGTATCCTAGCAACCAGTCTCTTTGGAGGTCATACATCCACATCCAAAGGAAGTCTCACAGTGCGAGCAAAGCACGAAGATTTTTTGATAGTGTCACAAGGTCTACTAACTCTTTAGAGCCATGGTTGTTTGCAATCCAAGCAGAGCAGATGAGAAAAAAACTCACAGAGAAGGTCCAGAGGTAACACCTTGCCGCTCCTTACAATTATGCTTTTTTGAGTCTGTCTAATCATTCAACAGAGGAGAGAAAATGCTATCACAGTTCTCATTCTGCAGATGAAGAAGCTGTAGCTGAACGTCTTTTGTTCAAGGCTGAGCAGGAAGTCAGTGGCAGAATCTTGCACAGAATAAAAGCCCTGGGTGATAGCCTTATGTCCTTTCTACTGAGCCCAGTTTGTGCTTGAATTTGTTTGCTACTAGCGTCAGGATGATACACATTTCTCTAGGGAATTTTTAAATAGCTAAGCCTGCGTAGATGGCTAAGATAGACACTTTGAGCTTAAAAACTGCTGCATTTTAGTACTACAGCAGTAAAGAGCATAATACAGAGCTATGCTGCAGTTTCTGCCTGAGCTGGCTGCCCTACTTTACTCCTGAATCACAGAATACAGTTGTGGCAGGTCTGTTTCCATAGTGAGTCCTTGAGAGTTTAGTTTTCGTATGGGGTTGTTACTAGGTAGAAGAGGCTGGAAATTCCATGAATTCACAGTGGTCTGGGCTCAGATTTTTTGCTCCTGAGAAAGGAGGAAAGGGTAGGAGATATGAGGGAACAAGGTACATGTTCATTCTTGGAGCTTAGTCTCTTAACTGTTGTCTTCTCATTGTTTGGAGCAACCCATCCACTGCTGCCTACAGATCTCCAGTGACATCGATAGTTTGGTTGTTTGTGTCTGCACACAACAAGGATTTCTGGGAAATAGTTACCTGGAAGTTTACAGAGCTGTAAGCTCACAATATTCACACCTGGTGAAATTACATAATTACTAGTATACTTTGAAATGATGGTGCATCACTTCTTTGATTGCTGCAGGCTGGCAACAGGCATTCAGACATGATAGTGCTGTTCCTGAGCTGTTAGTCTGTGTCATCCTAAATTGTTATAAGAATTCTACAGCCACCATATGTAAAGGAGGATTGTCATTTGATTTACTGTTAATTTCAGATTAACACTGTGATAGCTTTTTATTATTGGAACTAAAAATTTCAGAATTATTTTGTGTGATGTTGAGTTCCTTTCCAGATTGTTCACTGCTAGCAAAGCCTTTCCTATAGATTATATTTATAAGGGACAAGTTAGTGTTGCAAGAGCAGAGCTGAACTACTGCATCAGGGAGATAGAGATAAGTGGCCTGTCAGTCATGCATAAAAGTAATGGTTTGTGATGTTGTGACAAAATAAGAAAATTACTGTGCTGTGTCTGACTATTTCATATTCTAGTTTCTATTTCTACTTAAGTGGAATTCAGATGAAAAAATGAATACAAAGGGTAAAACAGGAACATTTTTTAAATCACTGTTAGGTACATGGCTTCAAAAGTTTCACTCCATGTAGAGTAGTTACATAATTTTCCCTCACAGCAAAAGTTAAGATGTGAGGGAAAATTACTTCAAAGACCCATGAAAAAAAAGAGATAGGTTAGGAACCAAGTGTTAAAGGTGAGTGGAACAAGCTGGCAGGCTATGAGAACATGCACAGACAAGTGATGTTGGCATCAGTGCTCCAGTCTGTTTCTTCAAACTCAAGCATCAAAAGTAAGCCAGTCTGTATCAGCTGTTGAAAGAAATCAGTGCTTTGGTGAAAACTACATACCTGCTTTTGTGTTCTGCCTGGAACTTAAGGGATTTGAATTTCTGGTTGGAAATTATGTTGTAATTGTGGTTGAAATCCAGAGTTGTAATTTTGACTTTAATTGAAGACAAATGTATAGCCTTACAAAAGTGAGGGGTAAATTAGAAAAAACTTGCCTGAGCACCAAAAGATGTGCTGATCCAGACTTGAATTTCTTTTGAGCTGCTCTGCCAAGCTTAGAATGATAAATAATCTTGGAGGTAGGCTAAGATGTTTTAAGATCATATGATAGTGGATTATCATGTTCAAAGAGAAATGATTTTTGAACATGCTACATGAATTTTCACAAAAATACTTAATTTATATTTTTTTCCTTATTTTACTATTTAGAAATGTGTTGATTACATTAGCAAGTGCTAAAAACCTAATTTATAACATTGAGTTTATAGCATGAATTACAGAAACATGTCTTTATACAGTGCTGTCAACAGAGACAGTGCATCATTCTTTACCCTTCCTTACCTGGATTTGGTCCCTTGGCTTTGGTTTAAAGGACTGTTGTTTCTCCTCTATGTTTCAGGGCAGATGTTGGTGAAATACACTGCACTATTCCTGAAACTGGATTAACAAATCGGATTGTAGCTCTATTTGAACATGCAGTTCAGAGTGAAAATGGTACTCATTGTCCACTGCTATGGAGAATGTATTTGAAATTTATGGTAAGAAGAAGAGTATCTGTTTTGTTTTGTTTTACCACATTTGGAATTCCTTTAAACACAGCTGGAATACTGCTTAGAAAAATGAATACTAAATGCTGCTATGCCTCTTTGATTTGCAAGGTGATATATTTGACTTGTACTGCTCCTTTTTGTTGGGAACATTAAGGAAAAGGTAATTCACACGGATTAGGAGTAATAGCTTCTGACAGTGTAGTCTTAATATAGATGCAGACATTGTGTCTTGTCATCTTACATAGATAAAAAGTATGTCATAAGATGCCAAAGATGTCAAGCTGCTTTCCAGTGGAGTAGACCCCAGCATATATTGATGCAGGAATTTGCACTTCCTGTTGAACCTAAAGGTTCCTGTCAGCTGATTTCTTCATCCTGTTGTGATCTCTTTGGATGGCAACATGACCCTGTGTGTATCAGCCTCCTCTCACTTTTGTGTGCTCTGCAGGCTTGCTGAGGGTGTGCTCTGCACCATTAGCCAGATCATTAACAAAGGTGTTAGATGAGGTTGGTCCCAGTAGTGTCCCCAGGGGTACTGCTTGTCACTGACCTGTAACTAGACTTGTTCCACAGATCACCAACCTCTGGGCCCAGACTTTGAAACAGTTTTCTCACTGTCTGTGCATCCAATTCTTTTGTCAACTGCTTATTTAGGAGGCTCTTACAGGAGACAGTATCAAAGGCCTTACTGAAGTCCAGATAGACAATGTCCACTGGTCTCCCCTTATCCACCAGGCCAGTCATTTCATCATGGCAGTTTACTGAGTTGGTCAGTCGTGACTTTTAGTGAATTCATACTGTCTGCTGCTGATTTTCTTTTTCACTCACATGCCTGGAAATGGTTTTCAGGGTTAGCTGCTCTGTCACCTTCCCAAGGTACAAGGTGAGGCCAATCAGCCTGTAGTTCACTGGGTACATCTTTCCCTTCTTGAAAGCAGAAGTGGTGTTTTACTTCCTTCAGTCTTTGGGTCCTTCTCCCAGTTGCTGTGATCAATCAAAGATTGTCAAGAGTGACCTCTCAGTGACATCTGCCAGCTCCCTCAACACTTGAGGTGCAGGTCATATGCAAAATAAATGCATGGTAGGCAAAACATAGCTGTAGCTTCTATAACTTCAATTTTGACAGTCTTTTGAGTCTTAAAAGCTGCATATAAAAGTTATGTTAACTGGCACTGCAGTTTAATGCTAAAAAGCAGTAATGTTTGTTTCTTCCATAGTTCCCCAAGGAAGTACATAAATAAAATCAACTTCATATAGTCAGCTTTGCCATCTTGGCTTTCTTGCTTCTCCAAAGTACAGTATGGAAGATGAAAACACTAAAGTAATTGAGAAACTTCTGTTCATGTCCCCTGGTGTAATGAGTTGTCAGAGGGGGGTCAGCAGTCAGAAGGCTGTGAAATAGAGAGGAGGCAGGGAAGGAGAGATTGTTTTGTGTTTGAGAAGATCTCTTGTGTGGGATTGTTAATTGTGACCATTTCTACGCAAATACATCCTTGTAAATATTTTATACAATTTTGTATGTAGGAATGTACAACTGAATTACTGTTTTTCTTTACAAACTAATAGTGACACTGCAGTATGCACAAATGCTAAAGATCACCCATTATGTATTTTATCCCAAGTGCTTAGTTTTTGGAAGATACCTTTTTCACAAGAACAAGGAGTATTTACTATATGCTGATAAGATGGAGGAAAATACTGTTACAGTAATAGCTTGGAACAACATTGCTTAGATAAGCAAAATCAATTAGAAACATTAAAATTTTCATATACAGTCATAGAAGAAGTTGTGGCTGTTCAGTATTTCCCTAAGTTCTGTAGATCTCTGTTTTCTCTTTGCTGATGAAACATGGCTTAGGTAAGTGGACAGGGATGTGGGCTGGAATATGGCTGAACTGCCAGGCTCCAAGGCTTGTAGTCAGCAGCATGAACTCCTGCTGCAGGCCAGCCACTGGTGCTGCACCCAAGGGATTGATACTGGGACCAGTGTTCTTTAACATCTTCGATAATGATCAGGATGATGACAGCCCTGATGCAAACATCAGCAAGTTTGCAGCTGATACAAAATCAAAAGGAGTGCTCTTGGTCTGTCCAGGTTCCTTTGAATAGCCGAGAGTCCTTGTTCTCTTACTTGTCTTACAAGTAAAGCCCTGAAACTCCTTTAAGACATCTGAAGAGTGTAACCTGGCAATTCACATAGCTACCATAATGCATAATAGAAAGGATTTCTCAGCAGAAGGACATTGAGCTTTTCAGAAATCGTTTCTTTGTCTCAGATGTAATTGTTTCAGTATTTCAGCTATTACTGCACTGAAGTGTGAATGTTTTTTTATCACACAGACTTCACTAGGAAAAAAAGAAAAAAGTAAAGGATTATTTTATAAAGCCCTTCAAAACTGTCCTTGGGCAAAGGTAAGCACAGAAAACAGGTAAACTTGTCATCATACTTTAATTTTTGAAGTTCCATATTTGAAAAAGAAAAGTTAGTCTTTAGTAGCTGTTGTAAGGAGTTATATGCAAATGAAAGGAGAGGTGTCTGAGAAGTAATGTTAGATTTTCTGCAAATAAGAGATGCATCATAAATGAAAACATGGTCAATAGTGCTATTGTTGTTTCAGGACAGAAGGGTGCTGTGTTGAGGCACGGCAGTAAAAAATCCTGTGTGATCTAGAAATGATTGAGTCTTTCAGATTTTTATCATGAGCACGGCAGAACTAAATTCTTATTTGAACTAAATAAGAACTAAATTCTTATTTGGTTATGTATGTTTGGAAATACATAACCAAATAAGAATTTATTTATGTAATAATATATAAAAATTATTGAGGAGAACCTGCAACTCCTCAGGTAGTGTCTGCATATGCTGCAAATGCTCCAGTGCCTCTTGACGTCCATTTTATCTTTTTGAATAAAGTTACTCAGTAAGATTTGGAAAAGGCTTGATTAAACATCTACTTGGCTGTCACTGTAGGAGTACTAATTCTGTTTGCATTACTTTAAAGAATACATGGTATCTCTTAGGTACTTGCTACAGAGTTGTTGCTGTCTATTTACTTCTTTATACTGTGTTTCTTGCTAGAAAGGTAGCACAGAAAATGTTCTTACTGTCTTTCCAGGTACTCTATATGGATGCAGTAGAGTATTTCCCTGATGATCTGCAAGAGACGCTTGATCTAATGACTGAAAAAGAATTGAGAGTGCGGGTACCTGTGGAAGAGCTGGATCTACTACTAGAGATTTAAAAGAAGATTGGAGTGGAGTGGAGGAAGTACAGAAGCTGCTTCCAAAGCTGACAATAAGATCCATCTCTTTTCATACAGAACTCTGTTGGGACTTGGGTACTATGTACTTGATACTTTTTTGTTGTTGTTAAATCTTTATATAAGTTCCTATCAAAATGGAGTTCTACTACCTGCAAGTGTTCTGGAATCAAGGACTGCATTTTGCCCACAATAATGGATCCATTTCTCTGAAGTATTGCTGGCTCCCACAGAAGCATACCCTCTTTAAATAGCCTCCTGTTGGAAGTTGCCTGCATTTCTTATTCTATTGTTTGAAATTACATTCCTGGGGCTCAGAAGAGGTTCAGTACATGCCAACTATGGCTTGGTGAGCAGCACAGGAAATAAACATCTGCCAAATGGATGCTCCACTGTCCTCCAGTTGGCAGACTTCAGTAATTTCCTTCAGCATGGTATGCCTGTGTATATGTAACTGCCAAGTCAGAGCTATTACATCTGTATATATACTGTGAGTAAAAGCTAAATTTTTGTTTGAGCAGGCACCTATTTTGGTATGCTTTGACAGATGACCATTTTAATATATTTTTTTCTGAAAAATATACCTGAATATTTGAAAATTCAAAAGTAACTTGTTTTTTATTTATTAATAGAACTTTGAGTGTATTAAAAATGAACACGTGTCCATAATGCATCTCTAAGCAGCTCACTTTTAAACAAATTTCTGTAACTGATTACTTGCTTTGAATCAAATCCAGGCAATTGTTGTAAGAAAAGTAGATGTTTGATCTGTATTTGGTTCTCATCAAGAAGGCATAGTCTTCTGTAATTATTTAAAAAGCAGCTTATATTCCAGGAGACTTTTAGCAAGCTCCTACAGAAGTAATATGAAATATGGTAATAATTTAAAGATACAGTAAGGTTATATATTTCGTAACACGGAACATGCTGAAACATGGAAAGGATTGTTTAGCATCCCTGCTCCTGAGACCCAAGGACGCAGAAACTGGATTTTCATTTGAAACAAGTATACCTGCAGCCACTGAATACCCAAAACTGCTTCAGACATTTTTCATGAGAAAACTTGTTGTCACTGAGCAGCACTAAAGCAATTGGGATCATCCAGCTGGTGAGATCCTATTACACATGAAACTATGTCTGGACCAAGATGTACAACTTCTGGCTCAAGTTTGCCACCATCATACAAGACAGAATACACCTTAGTTCAGGCTGCATTTTATTTATTCCTCTCTAAAATTATTTTAAATACTGCAGAGAATATGTATAATTTCAAATGCCATTACAGCACTTCTGAAGAGCCTTATAAAATTAATGTAGTTGCAAGTGATGCTGGTTTTGCAGTAATCAATTCATCTTTGTGAAAAATATCGTTTATTTTTTAAATCTTTACTTTCTACAAAGATGACAGAGCTCCTGAATTGGAGGTTGAAGTTACTCTGTACCCTGAACAGTAACATGACAAATTATGCCTGTTTGTTAATACTTTCCCATCACAGCAGAATGCCATTTCCTCTAAAGCCCTGAAAGGGCCATGGGAAGGGGAGGAGCTTGATTGTGCTCCTGCTTAGTCACAGAAGAACCCAGGTTGAGAGGGACTTTGAAAGATCATCTGGTCCAACCTTTTGTAGGACGGGGAGCCTAGATGAGATTCACAAGCTCTCTCTGCAGTCACATTTGAAAACTTCAGTGATGGCAGCAATGACTTCTGTATCTGTCACTTTTCTGTTCTTCCATGCATCCTGTCCCAAGTCCTTTCCTTTGCAGTTTCTCCCAAAGCACTGCTTGGACTGCTTCCTTCCTCCTGATGATCAGAGGCTTCCCAGAACAATTCCTGTCTTTTAATTCAGACCCCAGTAGCTTTCCTGTTCTTGTGGGGAATATACTTGCTGTTCACTTTCTCCTGGTATTTATTACTTTTGTCTTGATTGTCAAATTCAGAAACTCTGGCAGAAGTGGCAGCAGTTAAATTCTGCTGTAAAAGCCAAGAACTGAATTTTCAAACGTCTTTTTCAGTTCCTGTGATGGCAGATAGGGTACTAGAATGGAGTCCTTGGGTTCATTTAATGCAATGCAGCTGTTCTTCAGGGAGCTGAACCCATCTCTTTGTGGCTGTTGCTTTGAGCCAGTAGTAACAGCCATGTCCCAAATAAAAAGTGCCTTGCTTGCCACACATGTTATAAAGCTCTTCAGCCCCTCAAGCAACAGTGAGATCAACTGCCATGATTAGAAAGTGCTATAGTCCCTAGCTTTTTGTGACCTTTCCAAGGAGACAGATCTCTTAAGGTTCGTAAGAATGGGTAATAAAAGTTGTTTTTCTAGCTCCAGATGAAAAACAATTCTATTTCAGGATTTCTGTCATCCAGATTAAATAAAGGACTCCATTCATCTGTAGGGTTCATTTTTAACAATGAGCCACATAATTTTTACATAGAAAAATAAAATCTCTTGGCCCTGCTGCTGCCATTGTTGGAGCACTGGCAGTGAGCAAAGGCATTGGTCTGGGTGTAACTCTCCACCGTCTGTTACTGGCCCACATTTGCTCCCACAGAAAGTTCCCAGAACAAAGACTGCATATTGCGTAACTGGTTTGCATGTGGAACTTTATATAAACCTTAAAGATCACATGTACAACATCTGGGAATGAATTACTTAGAACTTAACAAGCCCTTCACTGAAGTGTCCTACACAGGATACTTCCTAAGTAGTATATGCATGGCTACAGCTGAGCCAGCAGACATCTAGCCCCCGTGGGAATGGAGCTGTAGGCAACAGAATTGTGTCGAGGGGAAGAATTCAAGGTTCTGCTGTAGAGCACCAGGCATGGGACATGTAGTTAGAATTTCTCTTCCACTTCTGCTGCATGCCAGACCCTGCTCCTCTAGCACTGGGCCTGGTGCCTTACAAGCATGCACATCCTGCCATGGGCAGCATGGAGCCCTTGAACCTGTTCTTACTGTGTTCTTCTCAGAGACATTCTCTGGCTTGGATGTTTATCCAATGAACTGAAACCCTTGTGGGAAAAACAAATTTATAAACTAATCTTACAAGCACCCTATCCAAACAGGTTTAGATGTTTAAGGTAAGATTACTTATGAGCATCCATCTTGCTCTCTTATAAACTGCAAGTGCTAGAGATGGGTACCTTTAAAGCATATCTCAGTGTTACTTGGGGTTGCATACTTGTCATTAATTTTCATGTATAAATGACTGATGACACTGAGGTTACTCAAAAGTGACACTTGTCCTACTTAGCCACTTAAAAAAGATGTAAGAAGGTAATCAAGAACAATGGACATGCTAGAATAGTTGTAAGAGCCTGCCATGCCTAAAAAGGACTGAGTTGGGGCACCTGCACTGCTCCCTGCCCACGTGCTGTGGGTCACTGAGACAAGCACTTGGCTCACCAGCACTTTTTCTTCAAAGTCAGAGAGTGCAACAGACAGTTCCATGTAAACAGTAGGGCTTTGCCACCAAAACAGTTCAAATAAATGTTTTATTGGGAAGTAAAGAGTTACACTGGCTGAAAACCCACAACCCACCAGCTTTAACCTGCTCACGAATGAGAACTAGCTGTGTGGTTTTACACAAGACTCTCATCAACACAGAAAGTTCTGTATAGTTCCCAAAGAGACAGGTGAATTAAAGATACAGTCCCTCAGGGGTTCCCTCTTGCTTTTTATAGAGAACGTTCTCTTTAGACTTTTTGAAATCTTCATTTGTTACTTTCATTCTCCGTTCCCTCAAAGCCATCAATCCAGCTTCTGTACAAATTGCCTGCAACACAGGAAGCAAGAACAGTTACACTTTCTGTGCAACCCCTTCAAATCACCCTCAAAGGCAGCTGCATCTTTCTACTGCTCCAGTAACAGTAGAAGTGAGAACTGTTAACAAAATCTACATTCTTAAGTTTATACTGTTCTGTAGCACTGAAGGAGGCTAGATAAAGCCAGATGAGTGTGTCCAAAAAGACAGCAGTCAAGAGTTACACTTTCCAGCTTTGTAACAACAGTAATTTCCCTCCTGCAAGGACAGACATACCCAGTTTTGTGATCCTTCTGCAGGGAGGTGACAAATGTGTCACCTTGGTTTAAGCTCATGACTGTGGTAACTGTAGCAAGGGCTCTATCTGCTTTAAAAAAGCAGACGGTATGGCTGAAGCTTTCCAATACACATTTTTATCTGCCTTGCAACATAGTCCCTAAAAATGCTACTGATCCTGTACTCTCTTGAGGAATGTTTAAGATACCTTGAACAAGATTCCAGTCTCCTTTTAGTGTCTACTTTGCTACCTTAAAATATCACATTCAGGTAACACAGGTACATACTCTTATCAAAACAGGCTGCATCACAATTAGGATTTTGATAATTTCTCATTTGTAAAGCAGAGTACCTGGCACCCATAAAAGGTATTTTAAACCACCCCACTGTCCCTTGGTGATGTAAGTGAAAAAAATTGTCAAACAGGTCAAATGACAATAGTTCTGGATGTAACAAAAATGAGATTTGATTTTTGCTTTCAAGTATAACCAATGGTGATGTACACTGACCTTAATATCCGCACCACTGAGATCATCTTTTGCCATTATCAGTTCATCCAAAGTCACGTCATCTGCCAATGTCATCCTGCTTGTGTGAATCTGAAAGATTCGTTTCTTTGTCTTTTCATCAGGTAGAGGGAACTCTATTTTCCTATCAATACGTCCTGTGCAAAAGAAAAATTCAGTCTTGGGTTTTTTGCATGCAGCTTTTGGAAACAGCAGGAAGAACATCTGAAGAGTTTGACTGACAGTAACTCTTCAAGCTGAATCATGTCCAGAGAAGAGCAATGAAGCTGGTGAAGGGTCTGGAGCACAAGCCCTATGAGGAACATCTGAAGAACATCTGGGGGTGTTTAGTCTGGAGAAAAGGAGGTGCAGGGATGCCATATCACCCTCTACAACTGCCTGAAAGGAGGCTGTAGCCAGGTGAGGGTTGGTCTCTTCACCCAGGTAACAGGTCAAGAGAAAATGGCCTAAAGTTCACATGGGGTGGTTTAGAATGGATATTAGGAAAAAAATTCTTCATGGAAAGAGTTGTCAAGTATTGGAACAGGTTGCCCAGGGAAGTGGTGAAGTCACCATCCCTGGAAGTACTCAGAAGAGGTGTAGAAGTGGCACTTGAGGATGTGGTTTAGTGGTGGACTTGGCCATGTTAGCTTAATGGTTGGACTCAATGACCTGAAAGGTTCTTTCCTACCCAAACAGTTCCGTGGTTCTTCCTGCCACAATCAATCATGTCTGGAGTAGAAAGAAAGGTCAGACTCCAATTCTGGCATAGTATTATCTCCTCTGTACTTAACAGTACTGAGGGGGGTTTGAGCTGAAGGGTCAAAAGCTAAATGATGACAAAAGCAGACCAAATACATACAGTGGAGGTATTTCAGCTTATTCCTTTTATCTTTGTGTTGTTTTCTACTGTCCAGTTTAACAGACACCACAGACATACTATGCTTTGGTACATTTTCAGTGGCCTTTTAAAAATACTACCTGTGCTTGCTCAAGCCCAGCATGTGTCCCTTACTCATGCCCCAAGTGGCAGGAGTGTGCCAGGTCAGTAAGGAGCCCTGCTCTCCTTGCACCAGGATCCAGGCTGTCGCTGGTAATGCCTGGATCTCACCCCCAAAACACAGGTGGTGCTGCCCTGCCTTCCCCAGCTGCTAAAGGTGTGCTGCTGCTGCTGCACACAGCTTGCTTAACAATTACTTAAAATGGCTGTGCCATCTTAATAGAAAGGAAAAATATTCAAACTGTTTATGTATATGTAAAGGAATTAACAAATTTCTTCTCTTCCAAAGATTTTTTTTCTATTTAGAAGTTTGTGAATGGTTCCTGATTTCAACAGATGCACCAGCATAGATGAGATGGTGAATAAGAACTTGCAGTCTTTTTACCAGCCTGTATTTGTCAAGTTACAAGTCCTTTCACAAGAAAGATGGCTTTAGCAGACACAGCAGGGAAGTCCCTTACCTGGTCTAATTAAGGCTGGGTCCAGTGTTTCTATTCTGTTTGTAGCCATGATAACTTTAACATCCCCCCGAGAGTCAAACCCATCCAGCTGGTTCAGCAGCTCCAACATTGTGCGCTGGATCTCTCTCTCACCCCCTGAATTTGAGTCATACCTTTAAGAAAAAAAAGCTTAGTCAGAAAAGGCACCAAGTAACTGCCACAAAGGCATGAACAAAAGGGGGAGAGGGGTATTTTCTTTGTAAACATCCATAAGAGATTTGAATAAAAAATATAATGTTTATCCATATAAACAAAACATAGGTTTTCAGAATCATGTTGTGACGTCTCGATAAGTAAAGAGACAATGAACTGTTCTTGTAGTTGGAGAATGTAACAGCCATCATGTGAAGGAAATCAGGTTTTTTCCATGTTTGTTATACATTTGGAAATATTTTCTTCCCACCTAACAATACAACATAATAAAGGAAAAAAACCTAATTCTTAAAAGCACATACATCCATATACAAGGCAGCAGCTGGCACTTCAGGCTAGAAGCACTTTGGGCTGGTGGCCATGTAGTAAACACATATGAGCACTTTTTTAATTTAAAAAACACCAACTACTTGAAAGACTATTTGCATTGGACAGTTCCAACAAACCTACAGAATTTTCAAAGAAATACAGATTGGATATGGGCTGAACAACAGTTTAGTGTGGCACAAGCAATGCTTGTCTATGACATACTCTGTGTAACCTTCTGTAAAATACTGTTAGAGCAGAAGTATTTAGCCACCTACTCGAGAGGCAAACAAAAAACGGATATATTCTATATTAAGTATTCTTCTTTACCATTAGCTCACTAAAGCAAACTACTGTATATGGACTTGGGAGCTAGAGGATCCCATATACAGAGTGTCTCTTTCTGGTGTTGACACTCTCTCCTAGAGATGCTGCCATGTAGCAAGAGAAGAGAGCTTATCTCTGGTCATGTCTATTTAGTACCAAGGGCTGTGATATATTGTGTTTTCACAGAAGTTATTTCAAGAGTTACTTGTTACAAATGCTTACATTGAAACAGCCTATGCAAATGGTAGCAGAGCAAAGAAACTGAGTCTCAGTATAGCTGCAAAAGAAGTGTTTCTAGTCAAGCTTTTGTTGCCCCTGGCAAGCCCTGCACGTGCAGTGGAGCTCAGCTACTGTACCTCTTGGTACCGATTGCATCAATCTCATCAATGAAGACGATGGATGGGGCATGCTCCTCGGCCACGCGGAACAGCTCACGCACGAGCTTTGGGCCATCACCCAGGTACTTCTGGATGAGCTCTGAACCAACCACTCTCAGGAAGGTTGCTGATGTTTGGTTTGCCACTGCTTTGGCAAGTAAAGTTTTTCCTATTTTTAGTTGGAAAGAAATACTGTAATTAGTCTGCAGAGAAGGGAAAGTGAAAGAAAAAAGTGCCCTCACAAAACAGATGTATGAAATTTGTGACAGACTTGGCAATGCTTTAAATACTGACCAAGTATAAATTATTTTACTTGTCTTATCTTAGCACAGGTGCTACTGAACTGTAAAATACCTGTGCCAGGTGGGCCATACAGAATGACTCCTTTGGGTGGCTTTATACCCATCTCTTCATAATATTCAGGGTGGGTGAGAGGAAGCTCCACAGACTCCTGAAGCACAAGAAACACAAACATGTTTTTGTAAGACTGAGTGGTCTCCAGCAAAGATCTGTAGGGATCATGTAGTAGTAATGAAAGCAGTGAAGGCAAAAAGAACTTTACTGATTTTTTAAGACAGACATGGAACAGCATGGTTCTCTGTTGTCTCCAATTCTAAGGAAGACAATTACTCTACCTGTACAGATCTTCTTATTGTTTTGACCTAATGTGTGGTAGAGCAGCAATGAACATTCCCCTCCTCCATCCTCAATGCATCATCCCAAATTTAGAATCCTGTATTTCCTGAACCCCAGATACCCAAGGATGACCCTGGGGCCAGGGAACTCTTTACAAAAGGGTACCTTCTAGAAAGAGTTACCAGATACCATAGATTTTAAGAGCATTTGTGGTTTTAGACACCTACCCAGAATAAAAGGGTTGAATTTTAGCAAGGTTCAGGCAGAGTTCTGCTGGTAGGGAAAAAAACCAAACAACCCAACACACCTCAACCAAACAACAAACAAATGCAGAAACAAAACAAGCAATTGCCCTGAGAGCCTACATCCATAGATTGGATGGCATCACACACTCAAAATAACCTCTGCAGTTTGTTCAACTTAACTCTCATCTGGCAACAACTGAAACTTTACAAGTTGCAAAGTAATAAGCTATTAGAGAGATTTTATGACCTCTGGGCTCTATAGATTCCTGAGCAACTGTGAAAGGTTCCTGTACACACAGCCTCTGGTGACCTGGTTAAAATGAGGTCCATGAGTCTGCCTAGTGAAATCTAATGAAGAAATGCACTACAGAAAGATAAAGGACACCACTACAGGAACAGCAGCCAGTCCTGCTGTATCCCTTCTCAGCTCCTAGCACAACAGTAACATTGCTGACTTAACTGTAGATGAGTAAAACTGCATACCTTGATTTCTTGAATTTGGTTGTCAAGGCCACCAATGTC